>NC_064846.1:129771418-130401918 GCF_024166365.1 Elephas maximus indicus | reverse complement strand
GGGGAGCCATCCCGCCGGGATTTAGGAGGGGAGCAGGCGCAGGGAGCTGCTCCACCCCCCTGAACTAACCCCAAGAGGGGGCCCAGCCGGTTCACCCGGGGAGCATGGCGACACAGCCGGTGGGAGAAGGCCCCGGGAGACAGTGACGGGTCTTGGAGTGGGGAGAGTGGCGTCCCAGCCGGGACGCAGGGTCGCGGCGCAGGCGCGGGGAGCTGCTCCGCTCGCCTGAGCGGACCCTGGGGGGAGCCCAGCCATTTCGCGGAGGCGGCGCGGCGACGCGGAAGGCGGGACGGGGAGTTCCTGGGAGGCAGCGACTGATTTTGGAGTTGGGAGTGCACGGCCCCAGGCTGGCAGCGGAGGATCTGACCGTGACTCCAGTGGGCCAGACCCCCCGGGGGCAATCTCCACACAGACAGCACACATAGGCGACGCGCCCTGTGGAAATCTCAGATATAATAGTCATTCCAAGCAAGACAAGCAACTCTGGCTATATTCTGAGGTGCTACTCTCCTATCTCTCTGATCCCTCTCCCACCCTCCCCAGGCGGCTTCATTAACATCCGAATAGCCTGAGCCAGAGGGAGAACTCTGATAGGGATCTGACTGCATTTTTTTTTTAGCGGATTTTCTGGAAAAACAAGTTTCCCAGTGATGGCTCGGAGACAGCAGTCCATATCAAACCACATAAAGAAGCAGACCATGACAGCTTCTCCAAGCCCCCAAACAAAAGAATCAAAATCTTTCCCAAATGAAGATACAATCTTGGAATTATCAGATACAGAATATAAAAAACTAATTTCCACAATGCTTCAAGACATCACAAACGAAATAAGGCAAACTGCAGAAAAAGCCAAGGAACACCGATAAAACCGTTGAAGAACTCAAAAAGATTATTCAAGAACATAGTGGAAAAATTAATAAGTTGCAAGAATCCATAGAGAGACAACATGTAGAAATCCAAAAGATTAACAATAAAATTACAGAATTAGACAACGCAATAGGAAGTCAGAGGAGCAGACTCGAGCAATTAGAATGCAGACTGGGACTTCTGGAGGACCAGGGAATCAACACCAACATAGCTGAAAAAAAATCAGATAAAAGAATTAAAAAAAATGAAGAAACCCTAAGAATCATGTGGGACTCTATCAAGAAGGATAACTTGCGGGTGATTGGAGTCCCAGAACAGGGAGGGGGGACAGAAAACACAGAGAAAAGAGTTGAAGAACTCCTGACAGAAAACTTCCCTGACATCATGAAAGACGAAAGGATATCTATCCAAGATGCTCATCGAACCCCATTTAAGATTGATCCAAAAAGAAAAACACCAAGACATATTATCATCAAACTCGCCAAAACCAAAGGTAAAGAGCAAATTTTAAAAGCAGCCAGGGAGAAAAGAAAGGTTTCCTTCAAGGGAGAATCAATAAGAATAAGTTCAGACTACTCAGCAGAAACCATGCAGGCAAGAAGGGAATGGGACGACATATACAGAGCACTGAAGGAGAAAAACTGCCAGCCAAGGATCATATATCCAGCAAAACTCTCTCTGAAATATGAAGGCAAAATTAAGATATTTACAGATAAACACAAGCTTAGAGAATTTGCAAAAACCAAACCAAAGCTACAAGACATACTAAAGGATATTGTTTGGTCAGAAAACCAATAATATCAGATACCAGCACAATACAAGGTCACAAAACAGAATGTCCTGATATCAACTCAAATAGGGAAATCACAAAAACAAACAAACTAAGATTAATTAAAAATAAATAAATAAATACACATAACAGGGAATCATGGAAGTCAATAGGCAAAAGATCACAATAATCAAAAAGAGGGACTAAATACACGAGGCATTGAACTGCCATATGGAGAGTGATACAAGGCGATATAGAACGATACAAGTTAGGTTTTTACTTAGAAAAATAGCGGTAAATAACAAAAAAAAGGTATAACAACTCCATAACTCAAGAAAAACGTAACGACTCAACTAACATAAAGTCAAACACTCTGAAAATGAGGATCTCACAATTTACTAAGAAAAACGCCTCAGCACAAAAAAGTCTGTGGAAAAATGACATTGCCAACAACAGACATGAAAAGGCATCAAAATGACAACACTAAAAACTTATTTATCTATAATTACGTTGAATGTAAATGGACTAAATGCACCAATAAAGAGACAGAGAGTCACAGACTGGATAAAGAAACACGATCCATCTATATGCTGCCTACAAGAGACACACCTTAGACTTAGAGACACAAACAATCTAAAACTCAAAGGATGGAAAAAAAAAATATATCAAGCAAACAATAAGCAAAAAAGAAGAGGAGTAGCAATATTAATTTCTGACAAAATAGACTTTAGACTTAAATCCACCACAAAGGATAAAGAAGGACACTATATAATGATAAAAGGGACAATTGATCAGGAAGACATAACCATATTAAATATATATGCACCCAATGACAGGGCTGCAAGATACATAAATCAAATTTTAACAGAATTGAAAAGTGAGATAGATACCTCCACAATTATAGTAGGAGACTTCAACACATCACTATCGGAGAAGGACAGGACATCCAGTAAGAAGCTCAATAGAGACACGGAAGACCTACTTACAACAATCAACCAACTTGACCTCATGACTTATACAGAACTCTCCACCCAACTGCTGCAAAATATACTTTTTTTTCTAGCGCACATGGAACATTCTCTAGAATAGACCACATATTAGGTCATAAAACAAACCTTTGCAGGGTCCAAAACATCGAAATATACAAAGCATCTTCTCAGACCACAAGGCAATAAAACTAGAAATCAATAACAGAAAAACTAGGGAAAAGAAATCAAATACTGGGAAAATGAACAATACCCTCCTGAAAAAAGACTGGGTTATAGAAGACATCAAGGAGGGAATAAGGAAATTCATAGAATGCAACGAGAATGAAAATACTTCCTATCAAAACCTCTGGGACACAGCAAAGCAGTGCTCAGAGGCCAATTTATATCGATAAATGCACACATACAAAAAGAAGAAAGAGACAAAATCAGAGAACTGTCCCTACAACTTGAACAAATAGAAAGTGAGCAACAAAAGAACCCATCAGGCACCAGAAGAAAACAAATAATAAAAATTAGAGCTGAACTAAATGAATTAGAGAACAGAAAAACAATTGAAAGAATTAACAAAGCCAAAAGCTGGTTCTTCGAAAAAACTAACAAAATTGATAAACCATTGGCTAGACTGACTAAAGAAATACAGGAAAGGAAACAAATAACCCGAATAAGAAACGAGGACCACATCACAACAGAACCAAATGAAATTAAAAGAATCATTTCAGATTACTACGAAAAATTGTACTGTAACAAATTTGAAAACCTAGCAGAAATGGATGAATTCTTGGAAAAACACTACCTACCTAAACTAACACATTCAGAAGTAGAACAACTAAATAGACCCATAACAAAAAAAGAGATTGAAACGGTAATCAAAAAACTTCCAACAAAAAAAGCCCTGGCCCGGATGGCTTCACTGCAGAGTTCTACCAAACTTTCAGAGAACAGTTAACACCGCTACTACCGAAGGTATTTCAGAGCATAGAAAAGGACGGAATACTACCCAACTCATTCTATGAAGCCACCATCTCCCTGATACCAAAACCAGGTAAAGACATTACAAAAAAAGAAAATTACAGACCTATATCCCTCATGAACATAGATGCAAAAATCCTCAACAAAATTCTAGCCAATAGAATCCAACAACACATCAAAAAAATAATTCACCATGATCAAGTGGGATTTATACCAGGTATGCAAGGCTGGTTTAATATCAGAAAAACCATTAATGTAATCCATCACATAAATAAAACAAAAGACAAAAACCACATGATCTTATCAATTGATGCAGAAAAGGAATTTGACAAAGTCCAACACTCATTCATGATAAAAACTCTTACCAAAATAGGAATTGAAGGAAAATTCCTCAACATAATAAAGGGCATCTATGCAAAGCCAACAGCCAATATCACTCTAAATGGAGAGAACCTGAAAGCACTTCCCTTGAGAACGGGAACCAGACAAGGATGCCCTTTATCACCGCTATTATTCAACATCGTACTTGAAGTCCTAGCCAGGGCAATTAGGCTAGACAAAGAAATACAGGGTATCCGGATTGGCAAGGAGGAAGTAAAGTTATCACTATTTGCAGATGACATGATCTTATACACAGAAAACCCTAAGGAATCCTGCAGAAAACTACTGAAACTAATAGAAGAGTTTGGAAGAGTCTCAGGTTATAAAATAAACATACAAAAATCGCTTGGATTCCTCTACATCAACAAAAAGAACACCGAAGAGGAAATAACCAAATCAATACCATTCACAGTAGCCCCCAAGAAGATAAAATACTTAGGAATAAATCTTACCAAGGATGTAAAAGACCTATACAAAGAAAACTACAAAGCTCTACTACAAGAAATTCAAAAGGACATACTTAAGTGGAAAAATATACCCTGCTCATGGATAGGAAGACTTAACATAGTAAAAATGTCTATTCTACCAAAAGCCATCTATACATATAACGCACTTCCGATCCAAATTCCAATGTCATATTTTAAGGGGATAGAGAAACAAATCGCTAATTTCATATGGAAGGGAAAGAAGCCTCGGATAAGCAAAGCATTACTGAAAAAGAAGAAGAAAGTGGGAGGCCTCACTCTACCTGATTTCGGAACCTATTATACAGCCACAGTAGTCAAAACAGCCTGGTACTGGTACAACAGGCACATAGACCAATGGAACAGAATTGAGAACCCAGATATAAATCCATCCACGTATGAGCAGCTGATATTTGGCAAAGGCCCAGTGTCAGTTAATTGGGGAAAAGATAGTCTTTTTAACAAATGGTGCTGGCATAACTGGATATCCATTTGCAAAAGAATGAAACAGGACCCATACCTCACACCATGCACAAAAACTAACTCCAAGTGGATCAAAGACCTAAACATAAAGACTAAAACGATAAAGATCATGAAAGAAAAAATAGGGACAACCCTAGGAGCCCTAATACAAGGCATAAACAGAATACAAAACAATACCAAAAATGATGAAGAGAAACCCGATAACCGGGAGCTCCTAAAAATCAAACACCTATGCTCATCTAAAGACTTCACCAAAAGAGTAAAAAGACCACCTACAGACTGGGAAAGAATTTTCAGCTATGACATCTCAGACCAGTGCGATCTCTAAAATCTACATGATTCTGTCAAAACTCAACCACAAAAAGACAAACAACCCAATCAAGAAGTGGGCAAAGGATATGAACACACATTTCACTAAAGAAGATATTCAGGCAGCCAACAGATACATGAGAAAATGCTCTCGATCATTAGCCATTAGAGAAATGCAAATTAAAACTACGATGAGATTCCATCTCACACCAACAAGGCTGGCATTAATCCAAAAAACACAAAATAATAAATGTTGGAGAGGCTGCGGAGAGATTGGAACTCTTATACACTGCTGGTGGGAATGTAAAATGATACAACCACTTTGGAAATCTATCTGGCATTATCTTAAACAGTTAGAAATAGAACTACCATACAACCCAGAAATCCCACTCCTCGGAATATACCCTAGAGATACAAGAGCCTTCACACAAACAGATATATGCACACCCATGTTTATTGCAGCTCTGTTTACAATAGCAAAAAGCTGGAAGCAACCAAGGTGTCCATCAATGGATGAATGGGTAAATAAATTATGGTATATTCACACAATGGAATACTACGCATCGATAAAGAACAGTGACGAATCTCTGAAACATTTCATAACATGGAGGAACCTGGAAGGCATTATGCTGAGTGAAATTATTCAGAGGCAAAAGCACAAATATTGTATAAGACCACTATTATAAGATCTTGAGAAATAGTAAAAACTGAGAAGAACACATACTTTTGTGGTTACGAAGGGGGGAGGGAGGGAGGGAGAGGGTTCTTTGTTGATTAATCAGTAGATAAGAACTGCTTTGGGTGAAGGGAAAGACAACACTCAATACATGGAAGGTCAGCTCAATTGGACTGGACCAAAAGCAAAGAAGTTTCCGGGATAAAATGAATGCTTCAAAGGTCAGCGGAGCAGGGGCGGGGGTCTGGGGAACATGGTTTGAGGGGACTTCTATGTAAATTGGCAAAATAATTCTATTATGAAAACATTCTGCATCCCACTTTGAAATGTGGCGTCTGGGGTCTTAAAGGCTAACAAGCGGCCATCTAAGATGCATCAATTGGTCTCAACCCACCTGGAGCAAAGGAAAATGAAGAACACCAAGGTCACACGACAACTAGGAGCCCAAGAGACAGAAAGGGCCACATGAACCAGAGACCTACATCATCCTGAGACCAGAAGAACTAGTTGGTGCCCGGCCACAATTGATGACTGCCCTGACAGGGAGCACAACAGAGAACTCCTGAGGGAACAGGAGATCAGTGAGATGCAGACCCCAAATTCTCATAAAAAGACCATACTTAATGGTCTGACTGAGACTAGAGGAATCCCGGTGGCCATGCTCCCCAGACCTTCTGTCGGCACAGGACAGGAACCATCCCCGAAGACAACTCATCAGACATGAAAGGGACTGGTCAGCGGGTGGGAGAGAGATGCTGATGAAGAGTGAGCTAATTATATCAGGTGGACACTTGAGAGCGTGTTGGCAGCTCTTGTCTGGAGGGGGGATGGGAGGATAGAGAGAGTTGGAAGCTGGCAAAATTGTCACGAAAGGAGAGACTGGAAGGGCTGACTCAATAGAGGAAGAGCAGGTGGGAGTATGGAGTAAGATGGATGTAAACTTATATGTGACAGACTGATTGGATTTGTAAACGTTCACTTGAAGCTTAATAAAAGTTAATAAAAAAAAAAAAAGAATAAGCTCGGACTACTTGACAGAAACCATGCAAGCAAGAAGGCAATGAGATGACTTATATAAAGCATTGAAGGAAAAAAAAATTGCCAGGCAAGAATCATATATCCAGGAAAACTATCTCTCAAATATGAAGGTGAAATTAGGACATTTCCAGATAAACAGAAGTTTAGGGAATTCGTAAAAACCAAACCTAAACTACAAGAAATACTAAAGGGAGTTCTTTGGTTGGAAAATCAATAATATCAGGTACCAACCCAAGACTAGAACACAGGACAGAGCAATTAGATGTTAACCCAGACAGGGATATCACAAAAATGAGTCAAGATAAAAAAATGCTCAAAGCAGGGAAACAATGATGTCATTACGTAAAAGAAGATAACATTAAAATAATAAAGAGGGACTAAGAAATGTTTCTTAAGAAATGAAGTCATAGGTCCTTCATATGGAGAGGAAGACAAGGCTAAATAAAGAAATAAAAGTTAGGTTTAAACTTAGAAAAATAGGAGTAAATATTAAGGTAACCACAAAGGAGAATAACTATCCTACTCATCAAAATAAAATACAAGGAAAAATAGAGACTCAGCAGAAACAAAATCAACAAAAATAAATAAGAGGAAAAGACAATATATACAGATAAACTACACAGCACAAAAAAAATAAGTGGGAAAAAAAACCGTCAACAACAAACAAAAAAAGACATCAAAATGACAGCACTAAACTCATACCTATGCATAATTACACTGAATGTTAACAGAAAAAATGCACCGATAGAGAGACAGAGTGGCAAAATGGATTAAAAAACAAGATCCATCTATTTGCTGCCTACAAGAGACACCTTAGACTTAGAGACACAAACAAAAACTCAGAGGATGGGAAAAAAATATCAAGCAAACAACAATCAAAAAAAAGCAGGAGTATAAATATTAATTTCTGACAAAATAGACTTTAAAGTTAAATCCAGCAGAAAGGATAAGGAAGGACACTATATAATGACTAAAGGGACAATATACCAGGATGATATAACCATATTAAATATTTATGCACCCAATGACAGGGCTGCAAGATACATAAAACAAACGCTAACAGCATTGAAAAGTGAGATAGACAGCTCCGCAATAATAGTAGGAGGCCTCAAAACACCACGTTTGGTGAAGGACAGGACATCCAGAAAGAAGCTCAATAAAGACACGGAAGATTTAAATTCCACAATCAACTAATTTGACCTTACAGACATATACAGAACACTCCACCCAACAGCAGCCAAGTATACTTTCTTTTCTAGGGCACATGGAACATTCCTAGAATAAACCACATATTAGGTCATAAAGCAAGTCTTAGCAGAATCTACAACATGGAAATATTACAAAGCATCTTCTCTGACCATAAGGTCATAAAAGTAGAAATCAATAAAAGAAATAGCAGGGAAAAGAAGTCAAGCATATGGAAACTGAACAAGACTCTGCTCAAAAAAGGCTGGGTTATAGAAGACATTAAAGATGGAATAAAGAAATTCATAGAATCCAATGAGAATGAAAACACTTCCTATCAGAACCTTTGGGGCACAGAGAAAGCAGTGCTCAGAAGTCAATTTATATCAATAAATGCACACACCCAAAAAGAAGAAAGGGCCAAAATCAAAGAGTTATCCCTACAACTTGAACAAACAGAAAGAGAGCAACAAAAGAAACTTTCAGGCACTAGAAGAAAGGAAATAATAAAAATTAGAACTAAATGAAATAGAAAACAGAAAAACAATTGCCCAAAAGCTGGTTCTTTGAAAAAAAATAACAAAATTGATAAACCATTGGCCAAACTGACAAAAGAAAAACAGGAGAGGAAGCAAATAACCTCCATAAGAACTGAGATGGGCGATATTACAACAGATTCAACTGCAATAAAAGAATCATATTAGACTACTACGAAAAATTGTACTATACCAAATTTGAAAACCTAGAAGAAACGGATGAATTCCTGGAAACACACTACCTACCTAAACTAACACAAACAGAGGTAGAACAACTAAAGAGACCCATCACAAAAGAAGAGGTTGAAAAGGTAATCAAAAAATTCCCAACAAAAAAAAGCCATAGCTGGGACAACTTCACTGCAGAGGTCTACCAAACTTTCAGAGAGGAATTAACACCACTACTACTAAGGGTATTTCAAATCATAGAAAAGGACGGAATAGTCCCAAACTCACTCTATGAAGCCCCCATATCCCTGATACCAAAACCAGGTAAAGACACCACAAAAAAAAGAAAATTATAGACCTATATCCCTCATGAATGTAGATGCAAAAATTCTCAACAAAATTTTAGCCAATAGAATTCAACAATACATCAAAAAAATAATCCACCATAACCAAGTGGGATTCATACCAGGTTTGCAGGGATGGTTCAATATTAGAAAAACAATTAATGTAATCCATCATGTAAATAAAACAAAAGACAAGAACCACGTGATTTTGTCAATCTATGCAGAAAAGGCATTTCACGAAGTTCAACACCCATTCATGATAAAAACTCTCAGCAATATAGGAATAGAAGAGAAATTCCTCAACATAATAAAGGGCATTTATACAAAGCCAACAGCCAACATCATCCTAAATGGAAAGAGTCTGAATGCATTCCCCTTGAGATGGGGAACCAGACAAGGATGCCCTTTATCACCACTCTTATTCGAGATTGTGCTGGAGGTCCTAGCCAGAGCAATTAGGCTAGATAAAGAAATAAAGGGCATCTAGATTAGTAAAAGAGAAGTAAAAGTGTCTCTATTTGCAGATGACATAATCTTATACACAGAAAGACATTAAGAATCCTCAAGAAAACTACTGAAACAAATAGTTCAGCAGAGGATCAGGATACAAGATAAACATACAAAAATCAGTAGGATTCCTCTACACCAATAAACAGAACATGGAAGAGGAAATCACCAAATCAATTCCATTTACAGTACCCCCAAGAAGATAAAATACTTAGGAATAAATCTTACCAGAGACGTAAAAGACCTATACATAGAAAACTACAAGACACTACTGCAAGAAACCAAAAGGACCTACAGAAGTGGAAAAGCATACCTTACTGATGGATAAGGAAGACTTAACATTGTAAAAATGTCTGTTCTACCAAAAGCAATCTATAGATACAAAGCAAATCCCATCCAAATTCTGATGACATTTTTTAATGAGATGGAGAAACCAATTACCAACTTTATATGGAAAGGAAAGAAGCCCCAGATCAGTAAAACATTACTGAAAAAGAGGAACAGAGTGAGAGGCCTCACTCTACCTGATTTTAGAACCTATTATACCTCCACAGTAGTCAAAACAGCCTGGTACTGGTATAACAACAGATACATAGACCAGTGGAACAGAATTGAGAATTCAGACATAAATCTATCTACATATGAGCAGCTGGTATTTGACAAAGGCCCAAAGTTAGTTAAATGGGAAAAAGACTGTCTTTTTAACAAATGGTACTGGCATAAATGGATATCCATGTGCAAAAAAATGAAACAAGACCCATACCTCACTTCATGCACAAAAACGAACTCAATTGGATGAAAAACCTAAATATAAAATCTAAAATGATAAAGTTCATGGAAGAAAAAATAGGGACAATGCTAGAAGCCCTAATACATGGCATAAACAGTATAGAAAGCACTACTAACAATGCAGAAAAGAAACCAGATAACTGGGAGCTTCCAAAAATCAATCACATATGCTCATCCAAAGAATTCACCAAAAGAGTAAAAAGATTACCTACAGACTGGGAAAAAAAATTTTAGCTATGACATTTCCGATCAGTGTCTGATCTCTAAAATCTACATGATTCTGCAAAAACTCAACCACAAAAAAACAAATAATCCAATTAAAAAATGGCAAAGGCTATGAACAGACACTTCACTAAAGAAGGCATTCAGGTAACTAACAGATACATGAGGAAGTGCTCACGATCATTAGCCATTAGAGAAACGAAAATCAAAACTGCAATGAGATTCCATCTTACTCCAACAAGGCTGGCATTAATCCAAAAAACACAAAATAATAAATGTTGGAGAGGCTGTGGAGAGACTGGAACACTTATACACTGCTGGTGGGAATGTAAAATGGTACAGCCACTTTGGAAATTGATTTGTTGGTTCCTTAAAAAACTAGAAATAGAACTACCATACGATCCAGCAATCCCACTCCTTGGAATATATCCTAGAGAAATAAGAGCCTTTACACGAACAGATATATGCACACCCATTACTGCAGCACTGTTTACAATAGTAAAAAGATGGAAGCAACCAAGGTGCCCATCAACAGATGAACGGATAAATTATGGTATATTCACACAATGGAATATTATGCATCGATAAAGAGCAATGATGAATCCGTGAAACATTTCATAACAGGGAGGAATCTGGAAGGCATTATGCTGAGTGAAATTAGTTAGCTGCAAAAGGACAAATATTGTTTAAGGCCACTATTATAAGAACTGGAAAAATAGTTTAAAAAGAGAAGAGAATACTCTTTGATGGTTACAAGAGTGGGAAGAAGGGAGGGAGGGAGGCACGGAGGGAGGGAGGGAGGGAGAGGGATTTTCACTAATTAGATAGTAGATAAGAACTATTTTAGGTGAAGAGAAAGAGAACACACAATACATGAGAGGTCAGCCCAACTAACTGGACTAAAAAAAAGCAAAGAAGTTTCCTGAATAAACTGAATGCTTCGAAGGCCAGTGTACCACCGGTAGTGTTTTGGGGACCAAGGTTTCAGGGGACATCTAAGTCAATTGGCATAATAAAATATATTAAGAAAACATTCTGCATCCCACTTTGGAGAGGGGTGCCTGGGGTCTTAAACGCTAGCAAGCGGCCATCTAAGATGCATCAATTGGCCTCAACCCACCTGGACCAAAGGAGAATGAAGAACACCAAAGACACAAGGTAATTATGAGCCCAAGAGGCAGAAAGGACCACATAAAGCAGAACATTAGCCTGAGACCAATTGAACAAGATGGTGCCCAGCTACAACCGATGACTGTCCTGACATGAAACACAACAAAGAACCCCTGAGGGAGCAGGAGAGCAGTGGGGTGCAGACCTCAAATTCTCGTAAAAAGACCAGACTTAATGGTTTGTCTGAGACTAGAAAGATCCCAGAGGTCATGGTCCCCAGACCTTCTGTTAGCCCAAGACAGGAGCCATTCCCAAATCCAACTCTTAGACAGGGATTGGACTGGACTATGGGATAGACAATGATACTGGGGAAGAATGAGCTCCTTGGATCAAGTAGACTCATGAGATTATGTTAGCATCTCCTTTCTGAAGGGGAGATGAGAGGGTTGAGGGGTTCAGAAGCCAGCCGAATGGACATGAAAAGAGAGAGTGGAGAGAAGGAGTGTGCTGTCTCATTAGGGGGAGAGCAATTAGTAGTATATAAAAAAAAAATTTTTTTAAGCAAGGTGTTTATAAATTTTTGTATGAGAGTCCAACTGATCTGTAAACTTTTACTTAAAGCATAATAAAAATTAAAAAAAAGAATAAAAAATAAAAGAAAATTCATCATGGAGATCATTCCTTATCAGCACATAGACATCTCATTCATTCCTCATTTTCAGAGTGTGCAGTCATTAAGATTATTTTTGGACTTTTCTTTTTAGAACTGATGCTGTAAGGAAGTGCTTAGGATATATCTGAGAGTTTCTATATGGCAAACCTAGCACTGGAATTGTTGAATCAAAGAATAAATACATTTAAAATGTTGGTAAAGTTTGTTAAATTTCCCTATAATAAAGTGCACTAATTTACACCCCACCAACAATTGATTAGAATGAGTCTTTCCCAACAATCGAAAAGTTTGAGAAGAATCCATTGCTGACAACCTGATAATGAGGAAGTGTTTTTTTTTCTTATCTATTTGTGAAATTAAACATCTTTTTCATATGTCGATTGTATTTCCTTTAATGTCAAATGCCCCTTTTATTCTTTTCACGTTTTTACAGTAGAACTATTCTTTTTTTTCTTAGTGTTAGAACTTTTTATATGTTAATGAAGCAGGGCCTTTACTAGATATGCTGCAAATCCTCTCCAGTTTTTGTCTTTTGACATTATTTTCCCAAACTAAAGTTTTAATTCTCATGTAGTCTTTTATCTTTACCCCCTTAGTCCTTGTTCTACCTTCTGAGAGTGCACAGAGAAAGCTTATTCCCTCTTCAACACTAGCCCTTCATACATTTGAAGAATGAAATCATGTTCGATCTCAGACCTCTCAGGTAAACCTGCTTAGTTTCTTCACTCATGTCCCTTATGACAGCTTTTTCAGATCTTTTGAATTTCTTGGCACTTCTAGGGAATCCCAAATTTACTACATCTGGTGGAGAAATTGAGGGGCCCTCGTGTCATAGTGGTTAAAGTGCTCAGCTTCTAATCAAAAGGTCTGTGGTGGGAACCCACCAGCCACTCCACTGGGGAAAGATGTGGCAATCGGCTTCCATAAAGATTTACAGCCTTAGAAACCCTATGGGACAGTTCTACTCTGTTCTATAGGGCCTTTGTGAGTCAGAATCGACTCTATCGCAATGGATTTGGTTTTTTGGTTTGGTGGAAAAATTTACCAAACATCTCCATACACACTAAAGCAGTAGCTTTTTTAGTACCCAGGGACTGCAAAAAAAAAAAAAAAACCTACATTTCCATACTAATTCAAATCTTAAGGCTCCAATAACCTCTAATTTTGTCATGAATATTCATAAACATTTGGACTTGGCTCATGATAATGCAATGAGATTTTAAAATTCATTTTTATTCTCCAGTGGGAAGCAAATCCAGAAATTTAGGAACTAGTCCACCAGAGTGGACACGAATTATGAGTAACAGCCCTGAATTGCTTGGATGTTTGTCATGTCTGGATTGAAAAATGCAAATGAACGTGTTGCTAGTTCCAAAAATTTGGTACAGGAATATTTTATATTGCATTGAGAAAAGCATCTTTTACTGTTTTATAAATAAGTCAGCACAAAAAAATACTAGATATCTGCTCTAGGAGAAAACAAAGGAACAACAGCAACAAAAAATTCATTTACTACTTTTCATCTGTTCTTATTGGTAATTAGACATTGAAAATGAATAGATGTGACTACTAATCTTCAGAAAGATCAAAGAAAGAAAATAATTATTCTTTTGGGGGAGAGTGTGCATCTTTAGATAAAATCTGTGAAGTCACTAAAATATTATTACCAGCCATTTAGTATTTACTGCACAGTTGTTATGCAACAAACTCTAAGGTATAGCAAATCTAACATGTGTTCCAAAGGGAATATGAAGTGATATTTTTGAATCATTTTCTCTAGAAACATGTTAGTCAAAACATACAAATCAATGTGTTGTTTTCTGCACCAGGAGGAAAAACAAAATATAAATTCACTACTGGCAAGGAAGATATTCAAACTGACAAAGAGGGGGAAGTGGCCAAATGCTCATCTCTTTACACTTTCGAATAATTTTCACTGGTATTACAGCATGAACCAATATAATCCAAAATATAAAAATTATTCATTCCTTCATGAGTGGCAAAAAACAGGTTCAACCCTTTTTTATGTCATCATTAATTAATTTGCATATTTACATTTCTTCAAGATGTTTCTGTAACTACCAAACTGACTGCATCACTGATTACAGACTCTGTGAACATTCCTGCTGATATATTTGTCATTTTCACTTAAAACAGGATGTTAGAGCAATGTATTTTTGCTACATTGTTATGTCTGCTAAATACAGATAACATTTTGCTTTGCAATTGTTCTTTACATTTTACCAATAGACATAGGGTCTCCTATAAAAGGTGAACATTGCTGGTGTAAGTCATGGCAGGAAGGGTCAAGTCATGGTAGAAGGGGGCCTTAGACAGAGAGCAGAAGTACCTCCTGTTCACTTTTGAGGCTTTTTCAGGGCTTTGAACATACACTAGAGCAGAAGGAGAAAGATAGAATCCAATGTGTAAAGTAAGTTGCCCAAGCAGGGGAACCAAAGATTAAGATTAATAAAGCTGGAGGTGGGGCCAAGGTGGTGTAGTCAGACACTTCCTATTGTCCCTCTTACAATAAAAAAAAAAAAACAAGTGAACCCATTATATATGACAATCTGGGAGCCCTGAACAACAAAGATGAAACTGAGGAGTTGGACTGAGCAGCACGGGACGGGAGAGACAGTTCAGAAGCAGTGAGGATTTGCTAGACCTGATCTGGCCGGCACTCAGCAGGCTGGATCAGCCAGCACACCCTTGGCTGAGGCAAGCACTAGTGCTCAGGACACGTTATCCACATTGGGAGGAAAAGAGCAGCGAAGAGTCTGCTGAAGCCTCCAGAACCAGGGATAAGTGGCGTGTGGGATCAAAAAAATTCCTCCCCCCTTTGGGAAGTACCTATCTCCCATTTATCTGCCCCCTCTCAGCTCTGCTCTGCTCCCGGTCCAGCTTCAGTGATTGCCGCATCCCCTGGGCCAGAAGTGGGACCTGTTGCATGCCTAAGCCATTCTCCCTGCTTTGGAGAGGAAACACAGTAACAAACAGGAAAAAGTTATTTGACAGCTCCCCTAAGCTGAGAACTCAGCGGAGGCACATCCCCTTTGCCTGGGCACAAGCATAAGGGGACACAGGCTTTGAATGCTTTTCACCCCCTGCCTAGACCTGTGTGGGCCCATTTTGGCAGCGTAGGCCCTCATTAGCACAGTACAACAGGTTATATACCTGAAGCCTATTTTCAACTGCAACAGCTAGGGTGGAGTGGCAGATTCGTGACATTTGAAACCACTCTGCCCATTAAGCAGGGTCCTCACCTACCCACACCAGGAGCCTAAGGACTGTTGGCTCCACCCACTCCACCTAGCCACAAACAACAGGGGTTCAAGAATAAGTGATGCCTTCCAGTCCTTACAGCCAACAGCACAGGGTGCCCAAAGTCTGGCTACAAAACCCAGCTATGAATTCTAGGGAACAGGGACAAGCCTTCCAACCAGGCACTCGGGAGCAGCCGTCAGTCCCCTACTTTGCTCAGCATATAGTCCTCTACTGTAGCCAGAAACCGGTGCTTACTCTAATCACCCCTGCCCATCTAGGAATGTAGGTGAAGGTCTGCACCACACACTTGGTGACAGATGACCTGGACACCTGAGCTGATTCCATACAAGAAAAATAAATGGATTCCTGGGCTCACATACCTAGTAACAGCTCTAATCACCTGGTGTCGGGACATGAGAGCTTCAAAGATGCCAGTAATCAAAGCAGCTCACATGACCATCCTATTTGGGCATAATCAAACAAAACAAAACAAGAAGCTAGGACACAGTAAGCAAATATAAAATAAATAAATATAACTTATTGATGACTCAGAGACAATAGTCAATATCAAAGCACATAAAGAGCAGACCATGATGCCCTCAGCAAGCAGCCAAAACAAAGAACCAGGAAACCTCCCAGAGGAAGAGAAGATCTTGGAATTGCCAGAGGTAGAATTCAAAAGATTAATACACAGAGCTCTTCAAGAGATCAGGAAGGAGATCGGGCAAAATGCAGACCAACCCAATGAACACACAGGAAAAGCAATGGAGGAGCTTAAGAAGGTTATACAACAGCATACTGACAAATTTAACAGGCTACAAGAATCCACAGAAAGACATCAAACAGAAATCCAGAAGATTAACTATAAAATTTCAGAATTAGACAACTCAATAGAAAGTCATAGGAGCAGAACTGAGGCAATTGAAGTCAGAATTAGAGAGACTGAAGACAAAGTACTTGACACCAATTTATTTGAGGAAAATTCAGATAAAAGAATTAAGAAAAAATGAAGAAACCCTAAGAACTATGTGCGACTCTATCAAGAGGAAAAACCTAAAAATGATTGGAGTACCAGAACAGGAGGGATAACAGAAAATCAGAGAGAACTGTTGAAGACTTTTTGGCAGAAAACTTCCCCGATATTGCAAAAGATGAGAAGATATCTATCCAGGAAGCTCTCTGAACCCCACACAGTGTAGATCTCAAAAGAAAGTCATCAACACACATAATCAAACTTGCCAAAAACAAAGATACACAATTTTAAGAGCAGTTAGGGATAAACGTAAAGTCACCTACAAAGGAGAGTCAATAAGACTAAGTTCTGACTACTCAGCAGAAACCATGCAGACAAGAAGGAAATGGAATGACATATATAAAGCCTTGGAGGAAAAAAATTGCCAGCCAAGAATTATATATCCAGCAAAACCATCTCTTAAATATGATGGTGAAACTAGGGCAATTCCAGATAAACAGGATTTAAGGGAGTTTGTAAAAACCAAACCAAAATTACAGGAAATACTAAAGGGAGTCCTCCAGTTAGAAAATCAATAACATCAGATAACAACCTAAGACTAGAACACAGGACAGAACAACCAGATATGAACGGAGATACAGAAGGCACAAAAATGAATCAAATCTAAAACAATGAAAATAAGGAAACAGAGAAGTCAATACGTAAAATATGACAAAATTAAACTAAAAAGTGGGATTAAACAATGTAGTCATAGAATTTTCATATGGAGAGGAAGTCAAGGAGATATCAAGAAATAAAAGATTGGTTTAAACTTTTAGAAAAATAGAGGTAAATATTAAGGTAACCACAAAGGAAACTAACAATCCTACACATCAAAATAAAAAAGAAGAAAAACATAAAGACTCAGCAAATACAAAATCAACAGCAATGAAAAAGATGAAAAGAAAATACACAAAGAAAAACGACTCAGCACAGAAAATTAAGTGGAACAAAGAACCTGTCAACAACACCAAAAAAAAAATACAACACAATGACAGCACTCATACCTACCAATAATTACACTGAATGTAAATGGACTAAAGGCACCAATAAAGAAACAGAGAGTGGCAGAATGGATAAAAAGGACACCATCCATCTAGATGCTGTCTACAAGAGACACACCTTAGGCTCAAAGACACAAACAAACTAAAACTCAAAGGATGGAAAAAGATATATCAAGCAAACAACAATCAAAAAAGAGCAGGAGTGGCAATATTAATCTCTGACAAAATAGACTTTACAGCAAAAGCCACCAGAAGGATAAGGAAGGACACTATACAATGATTAAAGGGTCAACACACCAGGAAGACATAACCATAATAAATATTTATGCACCCAAAGCAGGGCTCCAAAATACAAAAAACAAACTCTAACAGCATTGAAAAGAGAAATAAACAGCCCGACAATAATAGTAGGAGACTTCAACACACCACTTTTGGTGAAGCACAGAACATCCAGAAAGAAGCTCAATAAAGACACTGAAGATCTAAATTCCACTATCAAACAACTTGACCTCATAGACATATACAGAACACTCCACCAACAGCAGCCAAGTATACTTTCTTTTCCAAAGCACATGGAACGTTCTCCAGAATAGACCACATATTAGGCCACAAAGCAAGACTTAACAGAACTCAAAACATCAAAATATTACAAAGCATCTTTCCTGACCATAAAGCCATAAAGGTAGAAATCAATAATAGAAAAAGCAAGGAAAAAAAAATCAAATACCTGGAAACTGAACAACACCTTGCTCAAAAACTACTGGGTTATAGAAGAAGGACGGAATAAAGAAATTCAAAAAACCAAATGGAAATGAAAACACATCTTCATAGAACTTTTGAGACACAGCAAAAGCAGTGCTCAGAGGTCAGTTTATAGCAATAAATGCACGCACCCAAAAAGACAAAAAGGCCAAAATCAAAGCATTAACCCTACAACTCAAAAAAATAGAAAGAGAGCAGCAAAATAAGCCCTCAGGCAGCAGAAGAGTGGAAATAATAAAACTGAGAGGAGAAATAAATGAAATAGAGAATAGAAAAACAACTGAAAGAGTTAACAAGACCAAAAGCTGGTTCTTTGGAAAGATCAACAAAATCAATAAACCATTGGCCAAACTGATAAAAGAAAAACAGGAGAGGAAGCAAAAAACCCAAATAAGAAATGAGATGGGTGATATCACAACAGACTCAAATGAAATTAAAAGGATCATAATAGAATACTATGAAAAACTGTACCCCAACAAATTTGAAAACCTAGAGGAAATGGACAAATTTCTAGAAACACACGACCTACCTACTAACACAAACAGGGGTAGAACAACGAAATAAACCTATAAGAAAAATAAGATTGAAGAGGTAGTTTAAAAACTCCAAACAACAACAAAAAGCACTGGCCCTAATGGGTGCACTGGAGAATTCTACCAAACTTTCAAAGAAGAGTTAACACCGCTACTATTAAAGGTATTTCAGAGCATAGAAAAAGATGGAATACTCCCAAACTCATTCTATGAAGCCAGCATAACCCTGATACCAAAACCAGGTAAGGACACCCCCAGAAAATAAAATAAAATAACAGAGCAATATCCCCCATGAACCAATCAGTGTAACCCATTACATAAATAAAACAAAAGATAAGAACCACACGATCTTATCAATTGATGCAGAATAGGCATTTGACAAAGTCCAATACCCGTTCACGATAAAAACTCTCAGCAAAATAGGAATAGAATGGAAATTCCTCAACATAATAAACGGCATTTATACAAAGCCAACAGCCAACATCATCCTAAATGGAGAGAGTCTGAAAGCATTCCCCTTGAGATCCGGAACCAGACAAGGATGCCCTTTATCACCACTGTTATTCAACATTGTGCTGGAGTTCCTAGCCAAAGCAATTAGGCTAGAAAAAGAAATAAACAGCATCCAATTAGGTAAGGAAAAAGTAATAAATAGTATCCCTGTTTGCAGATGATACTATCTCATACACAGAAAACCCCAAAGAATTGACAAGAAAACTGCTGGAACTAATAGAAGATTTCAGCAAAGTATTAGGATACAAGATAAACATACAAAAACCAGTTGTATTCCTTTACACCAACAAAGAGAACTTTGAAGAGGAAATCACCAAATCAATACCATTTGCAATAGCCCCCAAGAAAATAAAACACTTAGGAATAAATACATTTATTTAGAAATAAATAAGTTTAACCAGACATAAAATACCTATACAAAGAAAACTACAAGACACTGCTGCAAGAAACCAAAAAAGACCTATATAAGTGGAAAAACATACCTTACTCATGGATAGGAAGAGAGACTCGACATTGTGAAAATGTCAGTTCTACCCAAAGCAATCTATGATACAATGCAATCCCAAATTCAATGACAATTTTTAACAAGATGAAGAAAAAAATCATCTACTTCATATGGAAAGGGAAGAGGCCCCAGATAAGTAAAGCACTATTGCAGAAGAACAAAGTGGGAGGCCTCACACTACCTGATTTTGGAAACTATTAGACCTCCAAGGTAGTCAAAGCTTCCTGGTATTGGTACAACAACAGATACATTGACCAATGGAACAGAATTGAGAATCTAAATGTAAATTCATCAAGCTACAAGCAGCTGATATTTGACAAAGGCCCAAAGTTCATTAACTGGGGAAAAGACAGTCTCTTTGACAAATGGTGCTGGCATAAAAGGATATCCACTTCAAAAAGATGAAACAAGACAAATACCTCCCAACATGCACAAAAGGTAACTCAAAATGGATCAAAGACCTAAATATAAATAAAGATCATGGAAGAAAAAATATGGACAATGCTAGGAGCCCTAATACAAGGCATAAACAGAATACAAACAATAACTAACAATGCACAAACACCAGAAGAGAAACTAGATAACTGGGAACCCCTAAAAATCAAACACTTGTGCTCATCAAAAGACGTCACCAAAAAAGTAAAAAGACAACCTACAGGCCGGGAAAAAATTTATTTGCTACGAAATATCAGGGCCTAATCTCTAAAATCTACCCAAACCTGTACCCATTGCTGTTGATTCAATTCTGACTCATAGCGACCCTATAAGACAGAGTAGAACTACCCCCACGGAGTTTCCAAGGAAAGCCTGGTGGATATGAACTGCCAGCCTTTTGGTTAGCAGCCATAGCCCTTGACCACTAAGCTACCAGGGTTTCCAAAGTCTACAAGATACCACAAAACCTCAACAAGGAAAAGACAGCCCAATTAAAAAATGGGCAAAGGACAAAACTAAAACCATTCCCAAAGCCAACTCTTCAGACAAAGATTAGACTGGAGTATAAGATGTAAAATGATACTGGTGAGGGGTGTGCTTCTTAGCTTAAGTCGACACATGAGACTATGTGGGCAGCTCTTGTCTGGAGGCAAGATGAGGAAGCAGAGGGGGACAGGAGCAGGTTGAATGGATATGGGAAATACAGGTTGGAGAGAAGGAGTGTGCTGTCACATTGTAGGGAGAGCAACTAGGGTCACAACAATGTGTGTGTAAGTTTTTGTATGAGAAACTGATTTGAATCATAAACTTTCACTTAAAGCACAATTTTAAAAAATGGGCAAAGGATATGAACAGATACTTCACCAAAGAAGACATTCAGGAGGCTAACGGATACATAAGGAAATGCTCAGGATAGTTAGTCATTAGAGAAATGCAAATCAAAACTAGAGTGAGATACCATCTCACCCCAACAAGGTTAGCATTAATCCGAAAAACAAAAAATAGTAAATGCTGGAGAAGTTGTGGAGAGACTGGAATACTTATACACGGCTGGTGGGAATGTAAAATGGTACACCACTTTGGAAATCGTTTTGGTGCTTCCTTAAAAAGCTAGAAATAGAAGTAGCATATGAACCAACAATCCCACTCTCTGGAATATACCCTAGAGAAATAAAAGCCCTCATATGAATAGATACATATGCATACCCATGTTCACTGCAGCATCGGTTACAATAGCAAAAAGGTGGAAACAACCTAGGTGCTTATCAATATATGAATGGATAAACAAATTATAGTGTATTGGAATACTACACAATGATAAAGAACATTGATGAATCCACAAAACATCTCACAACATGGATGAATCTAGATGGCATTATGATGAGTGAAATTAGTCACAAAAGGACAAATATTGCATAAGACCACTATTATAAGAACTCAAGAGAAGGTTTAAACACAGAAGAAAACATTCTTTGATGATTATGAGGGGAGGGAGGGAGGGAGGGAGGGAGGGAGGGAGGGAGGGAGGGAGGGAGGGAGGGAGGGAGGGAGAACGGAATTCACTAACTAGATACCAAACTCGTTGCTGTTATGTCGATTCTGACTCATATGGATCCTAAGGGACAGAGTAGAACTGCACCACAAGGTTTCCAAGGAGTGCCTGGCAGATTCGATCTGCCAACCTTTTGGTTAGCAATCATAGCCCTTAACAACTGCGCCACCAGGGTTTCCACTAGTAGACAAAAATTATCTTAGGTGAAGTGAAGGACAACACACAACAGAGGGGAAGTCAGCATAACTGGACTAAATCAAAAGCTAAGAAGTTCCCTGAAGACAGGCAAACACTTTGAGGGACAGAGTAGCAGGAATGGGGGTCTTGGGACCATAGTTTTGGGGGACATCTAGTTCAATTGGCGTAACAAAGTTTATTAAGAAAATGTTCTCCATCCCACTTTGGTGAGTGGTGTTTGGGGTCTTAAAAGCTTGTGAGCAGCCCTCTAAGATGCTCCAGTTGGTCCCAACCCTCCTGGAGCAAAGGAGAATGAAGAACACAAAAGACACAAGGAAAATATTAGCCCAAGAGACAAAAGGGCCACATAAACCAGAGACTCCATCGGCCTGAGACCAGAAGAACTAGATGGTGCCCAGCTACGACTGATGACCTCCCTGACGGGAAACACAACAGAGAGTCCCTGATAGATCAGGAGAAAAGTGTGGTGCAAAACTCAAATTCAGTTAAAAAGACCAGACTTAATGGTTTGACTGATACTAGAGGAACCCCAGAAGACATGGCCCCCGGATTCTCTGTTAACCCAAAACTAGAAGCATTCTCAAAGCCAGTTCTCCAGACAAAGATTAGACTGGATTATAAAACATAATATAATACTAGTGAAGAGTGTGATTCTTAGCTCAAGGAAAGAGTGTGATTCTTAGCTCAAGGAAATACACAAGACTAAACAGGTAGCTCCTGTGCAGAGGTGGGATGAGAAGGCAGAAGGGGATAGGAGCTGGTTGAATGGACGCGGGAAACCCAGGGTGGAAAGGGGGTGTGTGCTGTCACATTATAGGGATTGCAACTAGGGTCACATAACAACATGTGTATGAATTTTTGTATGCAAAATTAACTTGAGCTGTAAACTTTCACCTAAAGCACACACACACACAAATAGATTAATGAAGCTTACTCCATTGTATGTTTCTCCCATGGACGACTTCCCTTTGCTCTCTATTCCTGTTAACTAGCTGCGGTGGAGTAGACTCTGACTCATAGAACTCTGTGCTCCACAGCATTTTCTGTGGCTGACTTTTCAGAAGTAGATTGCCAGGTCTTTCTTAGGAGTTAGCTCTGGGTGAAGTTGAACCTCCAACCTTTTGGTTATCAGTCCAGAGTGTCAGCCATTTGCACTACCCAGGGCTCCTTAGATATGAACAAAGTCTTGGAGCAAAATAGAATAGAGTTTACAAAAATAGTCTCTGAAATCACACGCATTGCCTGGGCTGGTATCCTGGGCTCGCATTTCTTTTTCTTTCTTTCCTTTTTTTTTTTTTTTTTTGCTATAAATACATGTGTTTGGTAAGCAAGGGGCGACAGAAAGCAGAGAAGGTGCTGTACACAGCTGGTACAGGCCTGGAGGCTGGACACCACATGGAGAGAAAGGAGAGAAGGACAGTCAGCCCAGCAGGGCAGGCCGGGCAATATTCTGGGGCTGGTAACACCTGATTGGTGGGTGAGAGCCCACAGAGGGTGTTGTGTGGGTCTGGGGGCGGGGAGGGGGGAAGTGAGGGCGAGAACCCTGGGGCTCCCTGATCTGAGGTTTCTGGGTGGTGGCAGTGGCTGCAGTTCCGGGCTCAGCTCACGTCATTCAGGGCCTTGCGGGGTAACTCTGGCAGCACAAAGGCTGGCCGGTGCACATCTGAGTTGTAGTATTTCAGCTGCCTCTGCTCCACCTGTGTCTGTGTCAGCTGCTGCACCGGCTCCCGGAAGTTGGTGCTCCGATTCTTGCTGCACCGCATAAAGCCAATCTGGCCGCTGGGGTAGGGGGAGATGGTGCAGTAGGCTTAGGCCACTGCTGGGAAGAGTGATTTACAGAACTGCCACATCTTTTTAATGAGGTCCAGGTGCAGCCACTGGCACTCACCCTGACAGCAGAGAATGCGGTGGTAATAGGTTTCCTTGAAGAGGCTTTTGGCGGGGCCCATTGGGTCTGAGGAGTCGTCGAAGGGCATCCTGGTTCCGTTTCATGAACTCAAAACCATCACCCACATGGAGGGTTAGCTTTGAGCTGGAGTAGCCAACAACCATGCCCAGCATGGACTTCTTAGGCACTTGGATGACATCATCAATCTCGCACTGGACTACAACCTCCACTGAGGGGTGCTTCACGACTTCCCGCAGGACGCCGCCGTCCCCTCCCCCGATGATCAGCACCTTGCACGGGTTGGGGTGGCTGCAGAGGGACAGGTTGGCAATCATATCCTTGTAGGAGAACTCGTCCCTCTCGGTGTAATGGATGACGCCATCCAACACCAGCACATTGCCTTACGTCTTACTGCAGAAGACAAGAATGTCCTGGTACTGCGAGCGCTGATGGTGCAGCAGCTGCTCCACTTGCAGCGACAAGGTCTGGCCAGGCCACAAGCTGCAGGTCTTGCGGAACCATCCCTAGCGGATGGCGGCGAGGCCAATGACCACAGAGCCGTTAGGTAGAGGATCCATGGTGGGTGAAAAGGCGGCGCGGGGCGCGGGGCGCGGGCCCGGGACTGCACTTCTTAACCACGTGAACTTGGTCAAGTTACTTCTCTTTTCTGTCCCTGCATTTCCTGATAATCGCAGCACCTGCCCCCACGGGATTGTTCTTTGATGATTAAATGAGGTATTATGTGTGAAGCACTTACATAGTACTATGTGCCAGGCATTGTTCTAAGAGCTAGCTATTAAAAGTTTCATTTCAGGTGTGATTTGCAATATTTGGGAAAGGGTCATGAGTTCACTTTTGGGAAAGCAACACTTTCTTAGGTAAGCATATTGGCAGCAGGAATTAGTGAGACCCGCAATGGGAAAGCAAATATTAGAGGTAAATGTTGGTGATACTAAGTTTACCTTCTCCTTCCCAGGTAGAGATTCTCCCTCCATTGCTTACTTTGGAAGTACAGGGCTTTAATTATATTGGGGAGACTTTTGATTTCTTTATAAGATGTTAATTTAGGAAATATGCATTGAGTATGTGTTATGTGCTGGATAGTATGCCAGGTGCTAGAGACACATGCAATATCCTAACTGTGTAACTTAACAATATTGCAAGCTTCTGCATGACAGAAACTGTTTTATGTTTTTTTTTTGTATTCTACACAGTACTCAAAAAACACGAATAACAAATATTTTGAAAGTTTAACGTATCATTTTAATAGAAAATGATGAATATATGAGCATTGTTTATGTGCATTAATTATGTATACTGAAATTCTAGAAATACATGTACCTGTGACTCATTTAAAGAAATATGATGTCTGAATAAATTCATTTCTTCAAAGATGTGAAGTATCTGTTTAGCTGATAAATGTCAGGCTGTGCTAGAGTTCACTGTTTTGGTATGCCCCCCTCCCCACTGTGCCCTCCACACCGACACCCACATGCAGGCTTAGATCAATTCTAACTTAAGTCACAAATTAGGGAAGTTACCCTAGTTCCACATCAAAAGGAGTTCACCATCAGGCAAAATTCAAAGACCATGGATTCCTGCCGAGTTTCCTCCGTTCATGAGCTTTAATTGTCTGCCCTGTTTCCCAGTTTAGAGGATGGGGTTTCTTTAATGGTTTTGCTCCAGCAATCTCTTTAGGTCCTCAATATTCTTTTGAGGTCAAGACTCTCCCTTAAAAGGGCAGTTGCCCTTTTCTAGGCAGGGGGACCTCAAGCCTTAACATAGAAGCCTCTGGCTCCCAATTTATAATGACTAGAGCTCTCTGTTACTATCTGTGAATTTACCACTCTACCTTACCTTACAAGGACTGCCAAAACTCCTTAACATGCTCTTGTCTCTGCTTGTTGGCTCACTCACTCTCACCACAGCATTCCACTCTGGCTCCAACACTTTATAGCCATGATTGTCAACCATGTGCTGAAACAGAGATCACCATTGCCCTTGGAAACCATACCTGCCACCAGGTTTGAGCCTCTTCTGTGAATTCCAGTTACCATTTTGATGAGTAACCCACAGTGCCCCTAGTGAATACCAACATATGTCCACATATATAATTTTTCCTTTGTAAATGGCTGTCATTGCACTTTGCCAGAATTCTTATTTTCTTAGGCAAAAACAAAACAAAGCAAACCTTTGTCAATGAGAGATGAGAAATGGTTGATAATCACACAAGCCTTTCCATCTGCTGGGAGCATCAATTCCGAAGCATGTTCCATACAGTTTCTCAAGATATCAGGTGGGATTGAAGCTCCAGTAGCCACAAAAGTAATTCCCTCAATAATCAACTTTTATCTTGTGCTTCCAGAGATTGACTCTCAAATAAACTACTCGCACTCAAGTCCTTGTATTAGAGTGTTTAAAAGAACTCAAACTAAGACACCTCTCATATTGTGTCAAATCAGAGCTATCTTTCTTCCTTTCAGTTAAGATGATATGTCTGAAGAGACCTTTCTAAAAAAAAAAAATTTTTTTTTTCTAAGGACAAAGTTATTTTGGCATAACATAAACAAATCCTCTTCCTGGTGACAGGTAACACTCAAATTTCAATAGACACTGAACCAGCCAAGTTCTTCATTGCAAATAATAAAAATGGACTTCTTTTAAAATCTTTAGCAGAAAATGAATCCGTTGAAAGAATATCAGGAGATTACTTAATTTACAAGAAGTTTGGAGAATTGGGCTCAGCCAATACAAAGGAAATGCAAATCCAATCACAGAAATAGTCTACTTAGATTTTCACTATCTGTGCCATCAGGACTGGACCTGTGTCACCATACTGGTAGAATGTCAGAGGTCAGATTTATCAGAAGCATTCACTGAGAGGGAGACTGGGGTGCAAGATGTTTCTTAGCCAACAAAATCTGTCAAGGGAAAGGAAAGGAAGCAGGATTGAGCAGAGGGAGAATTGTGATGCAGGCACAATAAAGCCTCTACTAACCTGGCAAGGAACTCAGGAGCAAGTTATGCCCATAAGATTGTCCTACACTGGGCTGAAATGGTAGTTCTTTATATCATCACCCAGTTTAGTTGCTAGATGGAGATTACCCAAGAAAGGATGTGACCTTAGCCAAGGCGGCTGTCTGCAACTGTACCAGTCCCTGAAGGTGCTGACAGCTGGAGGCTATCTGCTTCCCACACTCTGCAGCTGGACAGCAAGTTCCTCCTTGAGGGGCATCTGAGTGGTGCATCTTGAATCTACCACATGGGCCCCCATTCTGCTACCGTCTCCAAAGAAATCTGTAAATGGCCTTCACCTGTCTCTCACCCTTTAAAGTTCAAAGTCTTAGGAGGGAGCCATTGAATGGTCATGCTTGTGTCCAGGACCGACAGCATATCTTCCAGGGAGCAGGAATAGGAATCCCTGTCCCTTTCTGGGTTTCTATAGTAGGATCGGGGGACCTATTATTGCCCATCTGTCTTTGGATTCATCCTAAAAAGGAAGGGAGTTCAGAACCTGGATCACCTAAATTACAATGGTCCACTATAGTCCCCACTTTGGGGTGTCCAATATACTTATACACATTTTTGGGTTTTTTCCTGAATTCTTCTCTCCCTCCCTCTGTTCTTTCCTTCCTTAAAAAAAAAAAAACCCGTTGTCATTGAATTGATTCCGACTGGTAGCGACCCTATAAGACAGAGTAGAACTGCCCCATAGAGTTTCCAAGGAGCGCCTGGTGGATTCAAACCGCCAACCTTTTGGTTAGCAGCCGTAGCACTTAACCACTATGCCACCAGGGTTTCTTTCCTTCCTTTACCTTGTCTTTATTATCAAGGAAAAAATTATCCTCACTAGCATAATACCTCCTTCTCTTTCCCAGCTGAAAATGTATTAACTTCAGTTACTACATCCAACTCCTCACCCAGACCTCTGGTGATCAGCACTCCTCCATTATTAGATTTGTCACTATCTTTTTTTTATTTTGGTATCTTCAACTATAGACTAAATTCTAACCACCAACAAACACTCTATAATATAGCAGAGAGAAGGGAAGTACATAAAGGATAGTTTAGTTAAAATATATAAATTTGCATATCACACAAGGAAAGAGAGATGAGTAGATGCTACTGTCCTTATTAATGAAAGTAGTATTGAGGTTATTATTGGTACTTATGACTTATTTCCTCAACTATTTCGTGTTTCCTTCATCTTCAGCCACTCTGGCTAGTTCTTTCCCAATGGGATATCTTATTTGAGCCCATGACTTCAACTAGTACTAAGTGTCAATACTGCTAAATCTCTATCTCCAACCTAAGCCTCTCTTTTTCCTTGGCCCTGCATTTACATTTCCTTACTAGAGAACTCTACTAGATGCCTAAAACTCAACTCATCCAAAACTGGCCATCCTCTCTCCAAGCAAAAACCAAAAAATGTTCAATACAAGCATTAACAGGATACAAACCACAACCAACAACACACAAGCTCCAGAGGATAAGCTAGATAACTGGAATCTTCTAAAAATTAAACACTTACGCTCATGAAAAGACTTTACAAAAAGAGTAAAAAGAGAACCTACAGACTGGGAAAAAAAATTTGGCTATTACAAATCAGGCAAAAGTCTAATCTCTAAGATCTACAAGAAAATCAAACACCTGTACAACAACAAAAAATAATAATCCTATTAAAAATGGGCAAAGGAAATGAACAGACATTTCACCAAAGAAGACATTCAAGCAGCCAACAGACATATGAGGAAATGCTCACGATCTCTAGCCATTAGAGAAATGCAAAACAAAACCACAATGAGATACCACCTCACCCAGGCATTACTGGCACCAATCAGTAAAACTGGAAATAACAAATGTTGGAGAGGCTTTGGGGCGATCAGATTGTTACGGACTGCTGGTGGGAACGCAAAACGATACAACCATTTTGGAAAAGATATGGCACTTCCGTAGAAAGCAGGAGATAGAAATATCATATGATCCAGCCATCCCACTCCCAGGAATATATCCTAAAGAAATAAGAGTCGTCACAAGAATAGATGTATGTACACCCATGTTCACTGAAGCATTGTTAACAATAGCAAAAAGAGGGACACAACCTAGAAGCCCATCAATAGATGAATGGATAAACAAATTATGGTACATACACACAATGGAGTATTATGCAACACTAAAGAACAACCATGAATCTGTGAAGCATCTCATAACATGGATGAATGTGGAGGGCATTATGCTGAGTGAAATAAGTCAATCATAAAAGGACAAATATTGTATGAGAGCACTACTATAAAAACTCATGAAAAGGTTTACATACAAAAAGAAACAATCTTTGATGGTTACGAGGGAGGGGAGGGGTGGGGATGGAAAAACACTAAATAGACAATAGATAAGTGTTAACTTTGGTGAGGGGTAAGACAGTACACAATACTGGGGAAGCCAGCACAACCCGTACCGGTCCCCTGAGGGACCGAACTGCTGGGCTGAGGGTTATGGAGACCATGGTCTTGGGGAACATCTACCTCAATTGGCATAACATAGTTTATAAAAAATATGCTCTACATTCTACTTTGATGAGTAGCATCTGGGATCTTCGAAGCCTGTAAGCGGCCATCTAGGGTACTCCACTGGTCTCACTCCTTCGAGAGCAAGGAAGAATGAAGAAAACTAAAGACACAAGAAAAAGATTAGCCCAAAGGACTAATGGACCACATCTACCACGGCCTCCACCAGACTGAGTCCAGTACAACTAGATGGTTCCTGGCTACCACCACTGACTTCTCTGACAAGGATCACAATAAAGGGTCCTGGACAGAGCTGGAGAAAAGTGTAGAACAAAATTCTAACTCTAAAAGAAAGAACAGATCTGCTGGCCTGACAGAGACTGGAGAAACCCTGAGAGTATGGCTCCTAGATGCCCTTTCAGCTCAGTAATGAAGTCCCTCCAGAGGTTCACTCTTCAGCCAAAGATTGAACAGGCCCATGGAACAAAACAAGACTAAAGTGGTGCGCCAGCCCTGGGGCAGAGACTGGAAGGCAGGAGGAACAGGAAAAGCTGGTAATAGGGAGCCCAGAGTTGAGAAGGGAGAGTGTTGACATGTTATGGCGTTGTTAACCAATGTCATAGAACAATGTGTGTACTAACTCTTTGATGAGAAACTAGTTTGTTCTATAAACCTTCATCTAAAGTACAATAAAAACAATACAAAACAAAAAATGTTCTTCCTGTATTCCTTCACTAAGCCATTCAACCTGGAAGTCTTCCTGGCATTCTACTCCTATCCCTTTTCCACTTTGATATCCTCCTGGTGGCAATTTTGTAAATTCTACTTCTTAGGCATTTCCCAAATCTGCTCCCTCTTTTCCTTTCCCACCACCATTCTCTTAGCTCTTGATTCTTCTCAGCAGAACAATTGTAATAGCTTTAAAAGGGATTTCTCTGCCCAAGAGTCTCTTTTAGTATATTCTCAACTCTTCTGACAGAGACACTTGGTAAAATGCAAAACACCAGGCCTTCAATGGCTTTCCGTTGCCCTCAGAATCAAGTCCAAACTCCTCCTTCCCTCCTGATTCCTAGGACATATTTAGGGTTCCACAAAATTTTGGCTCCCTCCCTCTCCTATCATATAAGGTATCGGGGACTTCTTAGTGTAACACAAATTGGAGGATCGTTGTTGTTATTAGTTGCCATTGAATTGATTCTGACTCATGGTGACCTCATGTGTGCCAAGTAAGTCTTCAAGACTATGATCTTTCAGAAGCAGATTGCCAGGCCTGTCTTCCAAAGCACCTCTGGATAGGTTCAAACCACCAACAGTTCTGCTAGTAGTTTGGCACATAACTATTTGCATCGCCCAGGGTCTCCTCAACTTGGTAGGACAGGTTACCCTAGAATATAGGGTGGATGGTGCCCCTGGAATACAACATTGTACTTTACGGGAATGGCAACCCTTGAAGTTACGCAAAGGCAGGACAGCGGGTTTTGCCTCCGTGATTCTCATTGCCTTTAATTCCATGAATTATCCTTACCTTACATTTCTATTTTGAGTCTTCTTTTTCTTGATGTCATCTCTCTTCATTCTGTTTTCCCTAGTCTAATTAACCTGGTTCAAGATAATATTTTTTCTTCTCAAAATATTTACCACTTTATTTTTCCTAATTTATTATGTTCAAATATCTCAAAAGTCACCACCTCTATATTGACTTTTTCATTTGTTGAAATCATAATTATTCCAGGTGCTTTTCTCTAAAATTTGTATGCCTTCATTTTATTGATATCTTGCTAGTCCTGGGGTTGCCATCAGCAAATGAAATGTTTTTAACACAAAATAGAGCATGTAATGTATCCTATGAATTATTTATAGGATACATAACATGCATCCAGGAATAACTTGTATTATCCACAGTTCCAGTAAATGTAGTAGCCAAAAGAAAGAGTTTAAAATGGAGCACTAGAAGCTGGCTTCTGTATTTGATGAGCAAGAGGTCAAGGTAGGTCAGGCTCAAGCCACAGTCCTGGGTTCCTTCACTACCATTGAAGTAGATTCATCAATTGTGTTCTAAGCATAACAGTGAAACAGAGAACCTAAGGAATAAATTCATACATGCATGCCTGAACCCACACACCCGCACAAGTGTACACATGAGCATGCACATATACATGTAATTTTTTAAAGGAGTGTTTTAGATTTCTTCGTAAGAAACACTACAAGCTCAAGGATCTGTATTTCCCCACCCCACTCCATTTTCATGTGATTTCTACATGAGATTTTGTATTTCTACAATTTTACCCTACCAAAGTTCTATTGACCTTGAAGGAAGCTCCATGGTGGCCCACAGGGAAACAAGAAGAAATGGACCCTCAGAGTTGAGAATTATCACTGGCCTCTCTCTCCAGTGCTGTTAGGTCCTTGTACATAATTTGTTGTTTTTGCTATTCTCAGTTTCTCTCAGGATACTGGCATTTTCAGCTTTTCCCTCCCACAGAATATTTGTGTTTCAGATTACTTTCCCTAGCCATATCAGCTTTCATTTCCCCCTGGTTGAATTTAATTATATTTCCTGCCCTGACTTGAACCTTTCCAAGTCCAACAGAATGATTCCTTAGTCCTTGCTGGTCAAGGCAACACCTTTCAATTTAGCATCATCTGTGCATTTAATTATCTCTCTGTTTACCCTGCAAGATATCTCTTCACTTCAATAATCTGTTGTTTGTCATTTCCTTTTTGTTGGCTTTTGCTTTCTGCCCTTTACATTCATTTTAGTCTCTATAACAGGATTTAATTAATTTTTCAAGGACTATTTTTCGATGCAGTATCCATAACTGTGATTAGCAGGAAGCTGGACTAGGATGGCATTTATCAAAGTTACAGACTCACAATGAATTCTGCTTCACTTTGACAGGTTTGTACATCACTGATTGATAATAAGATTGCTTATGCAAAACCTTGGCATTCTAGAACAATAAACGAAAAATCTTGATGAGGAAAAGTAAAGACACACAATGCAAATTAAACCACAATATCTAATTGGCCTCATAACCTGGAAATGAATATAATACAAAATACCTTTCCCACTTTATACTAGGATGAAACTAAACAACACATGACAACAAGAGTAATAACAATAAAAGGGCAAATTAAGCAAACATGTAAATCTCATCATAACCTGCTAGTTTTCAAGGTTCTTTTAGTGTCTAATTTGTTTTTAACTTTTCATTGTAGTACAATACATATTAAAAAATAAACTTGTCATAAGTATACTCCTCAATGAATTTCCCAAACTAAATCCGCCCATGTAATAAGAACCAAGATCCAGAAACAGAACCTATCAGCACACCAGAAGCTCCCTTCATGATCTCTTTCAGTCTCTCCCCTGCCCAAAGGTAACCACTATGCTGACTTTCAATAATATAGATTAGTTTTGCCTGCCTTGGGATTTTATATAAATGAAGTCATACAGTATTATGGATTAAATTGTGTCCCCACCGAAAAGAAATGTAGAAGTCCTAACCCCTATACCTACAAATAGGAACCTGTTTGGTAACAGGGGTTTTCTTTTGTTATGTTAATTAGGTCATAGCAGAGTAGAGTGGGTCCTAAACCTAATCACTGATGTGTGGTTATAAAAAGGGCAGAGTAGACACACAGACCCACACTCGGGGGAAGGCAGACACCAAGGAATGACAAGGAATGGCAAAACACACCAAGGAATAAGGAACTCCTGGGGCTACTAAAAAGGAAGGACCCTCCCCTAGAGCTGACGTCCTGAGTTGGGCTGCTAGCCTCCAAAACTGGGGCAATAAATTCCTGTTCTTTATAGCCAACCACTTGTGTTATTTTTTGTTATGGCAGCACTAAGTAACTAAGACATACATTCTATCTGTTGTGTCCAATTTCTTTCACTCAACATTATGTTTGTGAGATGCATCCATGCTGTTGCATAGAGTTGTAAATTATCTCATTACCGCATAGCAATCAATTCGATAGGGTGAATATATCACAATTTATTTATTCATTACACTATTGACAGGCGTTTGGGTAGTTTCCTTTTTTTTCATTCTTTATAGCGCTGTTATGAACATCCTGGGATAGGTCTTTTGAAGACAGAGATGTGTGCATCTCTGTTGAATATAAAGCTAGGAGTTGAATTGCTGATTTATAGAGTGTCATATATTTTTATTTACTAGATACAATGAAAAATATTCCAAAGTAGTTGTACTAATTTATACTCTCACCAGCAATGTACCATCTTCTTTGTATATCTTACAAATACCCTTCTTACCTTACCAACTTTTTTTTTAAAGGAAGCATGACATTTTATCCTGTTCTTTAACCAGTTAATCCAATGACAGACAGTCATAAAATACCAGTTGGGAACTTTCTCTGTGTGGACATAATTTTCTTCCTTCCGCTGCTTGAGGGAATGTGTTAACTTTTTAGATCACAAAGTAACATCTGACAACACCTCTCCTGTAATAAGTGTTCTGAAATATTTGTTAAATCAATAAAGTCAGAAGAGAAGAATAGAAAAAGTATTCATTTTATGACTTCTAAAGTTTATTTAAATATACAGACATACATAGGAAGAAATAAAATACACATTTTAAAAATGTTTTTTTAATGACAAATAAGAGTCCCTGGATAGTGCAAACAGTTATCACACTCAGCTGCTAACTGAAAGACCGGAGGTTCGAATCTAGCCAGAAGCACCTGGAAAAAAAAAGCTGGCAATCTACTCTGAAAAATCAGCCATTGAAAACCATATGGAGCACTGTTCTTCTCTGACACATGGGATCACCATGAGTTGGAGTCCACTAGACAAGTGGTTTTAATGGCCAGTCAATCATTTTGGATGTTTTGATGCTGATTTGAACTTGTTAATGCAGTCAGAAAGAGAAAAAAATGAATTAAGATTTGATGTTGATACTTACTGTTAATAAAATAAAATGATACTTTTACAAATAATTTTTAAAAGCTGAACAATGGGTAAATGTGAGTCTCTGGAGGACAGGGTCTATGCCATGTTCAATTTTTTATCCCATATAGTGCTTAACGTTAGTAGAAAGAACATGATTATTGTAAAATAAATGAGTGAAAAAAAAAAAGAAAACAAGCAGGAAACTCTTGGCAGTCTATTGCATGTAATTAGACCCTTTACTTAAGCCACCAAAAGTGACTGTCATGGGAACTGATAGTAGTTTTAGAGAATAAACAGAAGATGAGGAGAAAATAGATGGTTATATGATGAGATGAAAACCTGTTTGTGGGCTGTGCTTTGGGTAAGATTTTACTTTTAACCCTTCCAGTCCCCAAATAGTTTAAGCATCAGCCATTAAACTAATATATATTGATTTTGTAATCATTTCTTCTGTGGGAAATTATGAACTTTTACACACACAGGCACAGAGTCTTATTTTTTAATGTTCTTTAACATTTTTAATTGTTATTTTTCTGCTCATTGTTTTTAAAGCTCAGATTAAGTTAGAGGAGCCCTGGTGATGCAGTGGGTAAGTACTCAGATGCTAACCAAAAGGTCAGCAGTTCGAACCCATCACCTGCTCCACTGGAGAAAGATGTGGCTGTCTGTTTCCATAAAGATTACAGGTTTGGAAACCCTAAAGACAGTTCTACATGACTTGGAATCAAGTCGAAGGCAACGGGTTTTGTTGTTTTTAGATTAAGTTAAGCTAAATTATGTCTTAGTATAGTTTAATGACTAGGGCATCTTATAAAATTCTAATCTCAGAGGATAGATCCGTGCTTCATATTTTCTGGTGATAACCAACATCCAGTACCTTTTAAAGAATAGACTGTCTGCTACCCTAATGTTTTCAACTCAATATCTCCAGTAACCTAATAGCTGTACAACATGTAGACACTATGCATAGGATATGATGATAAGCAAAAAAAAAAAAAAAAAGAGAGAGAGAAACGCTAAGATTGACTCTCTGATTTCTCTCGGGTGCGTTCATGACAGAAATGAACGTTTTTATATCAGAGGAATTTCTAAGGACTGTGAAGATGTGGGTGTTGGGTTTTGTGTGAAGATGTGGGTGTTGGGTTTTGTGTGTGTGTGTTTTTCCTTCCTAGGTTCAGAATGCACCTAAGATTTTCAGGATGGCAGATATGTTGATGAGTCATGAAGCCAACAGGATTCTGAGATAGAACTTAATGAGGGAATTCCGAATTGAACCTCCGCTCCAAGAAATGTGTGATTGCATCTCATCAAAGTGGCATTGTACAGACAATTTCTAATTATTCAAGAGCTCACTGACTAATCAGTAGATTGACCAATCCACTTGATTTTCTTTCTTTCACCCTCCTGGTTTCTAAACCACTAAAATTCCTTATTTCATCATCATCTCCAGAGGGTATGAAGGAAAAGAGAAGGTGCAATTTTAACTAATAAATCTCTTTGTTGCTGTGACCCCATGTATAGCAGAATGAAAGGTTGTCCAGTCCTGTGCCACTAAGTCAATCCATCTCATTGAGGTTCTTCCTCCTTTTCACTGATCCTCTATTTTTCCAAGCATGATGTCCTTCTCCAGAGACTGGTCCCTCCTCATAACATGTCCAAAGTACTTAAGAGGAAGTCTCGCCATCCTGGTTCCTAAGGAACATTCTGGTTATACTTCGGTAGAATTATCATAATTAAATTAGGAAGGTTAAAAAATAGAAGAAAAAGGATGATAACATTAGTAATAATATTTCATATCATCTATGGGTTTTAAATATTCTTTGCAAAGTAAAGTGACCAAGGGTATAATAGAATAACTCAGACTTTTGGAAATGTTCAAAGCTGAACTATTCTGTGATTATGCTCTCGGAGCATTGAGGCAAGAGAACAAACTGGTAGACAAGGGTTCGAGTTTTATTTTGATGGAAGTGCATGCTTCCACTCACTACCTTCTTCGAACGAGGATAATTCAGCTGTGCTGAGAAAGAACCACTTTTGTGGCTCAACGATGGGGATTAAGTGATTTGGGAAAGCAAGGATTAAACTGTAAACCAAGAATGGAATGAATTAGAAATATTAAGGAGGGAAAAATAGAAAGCAGAAAGTGAGGAGGAAACCTGCCAGGTATTACGCAGAGCTTAGAGAGCCCAAGCATCCTCTATTCCAGGAAACTAAGTGCCAGGTCCCTATTTACTGTGAGACCCTGAGAAAGTTCCTGAATTTCTTTAAGCCATAATTTCCTTGTCTTTCCAGTAAGAATAATTTATTCCCTAGGTAACATGTTTTTTTGTTGTTGTTGTTACAAAGAACAAATAACATTTGTATGAAAACTTTTTGAATATATTTAAAACATAGAAATTGAACAAAAGATCCTTTTGAAGGATGAGTTTGAAGGGTAGTGGAAACTTATTTGAATTGCTTCAACTTCAGACCTAGGTGAGACTAGAGCTGGCATTCAGTTGAATTTGCATTTTGGGAGCACACTGAGGGAGAAATGGTGACAGGAAAGTGGGGAAAAGAAGAGGAAAAAGCCTAACATATACTGAATACCTACTATGAGTTGGGCACATTGGGTGTATTACATCACTTAATCCCTTAACAACCTTGTGAGATGGTTATTATTTTCCCTATTTTACATCTCAAGAAATAAAGGTTCAGAATAGTTCAGGAACTAGTCTAAGTTCATACAGCTAGTAAGAATGTGAGACAAGACTTGAGCCAATGTGTACTTGGTCTTACACTTTATCAGCCCACCAAACCAAACCAAACCCGTGGCTGTGGAGTCAAGTCTGACACACAGTGACCCTATAGGACAGAGGTGAACTGCCCCATATGGTTTTCAAGGAGCAGCTGATCGATTTGAACTGCCATTCTTTGGGTTAGCAGCCGAGCTCTTAACCACTGTTCCACCAGAGCTCCTTATCAGCTCACCAGAGCATCTCTAGTTTGTCCACTGAAGAGTCCATCAATATCAGAGGAGAGGAAATGAGGAGCCCAAAGGATTTGGTTTGTTGTTGTTTGAAGAAGTCAACTGCAAGTTCTAGGTTTCCTATAAGTCTCCTCTTTTGTTTTAATTGGGGAAGTTTTGCAAAATATCCCATAACATTTTTTTTAATATTAAATACTGTTTAATATTAGATAAAATTAGCACTCCAAAAAGATAAGTTATATTTATCTTTAAGGTGCCCTTTGTTACACTGTCAGGTACCCATTAAAGATGGTTGGCTCCAGGATTAGTACTCCCAAAGTAAAGGGGGAAATAAAATTATTTTCACTGTCATAGACTGTGCATTTTCAACCTAATGCCTGGATTTTTCCTTAGGACAGTGGGTTTTTAATTAAAAGTCTTTGCTTCTCAGGCAAGCTTTGGGTTACTGTTAGTTGCCATCAAGTCAGCTTGACTCATGGTAACCATATGTATAACAGAAAGAAACATCACAGTCCTGTGCCATCTTCATGATCTTTGGTATGCTCAGGCCCATTGTTGAGGCTTGTTATGGGTTGAATTGTGTCCCCCCAAAATGTGTCAACTTGACTAGGCCATGATTCCCAGTACTGTGTGATTGTCCTCCATTTTGTTACCTGATGTAATTATACTATGTGTTGTAAAACCTAACCTCTATAATGTTAATGAGGCAAGATTAGTGACAGTTATGTTAATGAGGTAGGATTCTATCTACAAGATTAGTTTGTATCTTGACTCAATCTCTTTTAAGATATAAAAGAGAGAAGTGAGCAGAGAGGAGCAGACTTTGCTACAACCAAGGAAGAAGAACTGAGAGTTGAGTGCATCCTTTGAACCTGGGGTCCCTGCACTGAGAATCTCCTAGATCCTGGGGAAGACAGATGCGAAGGCACCTGGAGATCTCCAAGGAACACTGGGCCCACAGATGTTGAAAAAAGACAAGAACTTCCCCCAGAGCCAACAGAGAAAGACCTCCCTTAGAGCTGGCACCCTGATTTTGGACTTCTAGCCTCCTAAACTGTGAGAGAATAAATTTGTTTGTTAAAGCCTTCCACTTGTGGTATTTTTGTTATAGCAGCACTAGATAACTAAGACAGAATTTGGTACCAGGAGTGGGGTGCTGCTCTAACAGATACCTAGAATGTGGAAGGAGTTTTGAAACTGGGAATGGGTAGAGGCTGGAAGAGTTTTAAGGTGCCTAATAGTAAAAGAATGGAGCCCTGATGGTGCAGTGGTTAACAGTTCAGCTGCTAACCAAAAGATCGCCAGTTCAAATCCACCAGCCACTCCTTAGAAACCCTATGGGGCAGTTCTACTCTGTTCTTTAGGGTCACTATGGGTTGGAATTGACTCAACAACAAGTTTGGTTTTTAGTTTAATACTAAAAGCCTAAATTGCCTTGAAGAGACTGCTGGTGGAATTACGGACATCAAAGATAATTCTGATGAGGGCTCAGAAGGAAGTGAGAAGAACTATAACACTGGAGATGGTGCAAACAATAAGAAGCAGCAGCAGAGAAATGACAACAGCAGAACTAGGAGACCAGCATGAGATAGCACGGGAGCCGGCCCACGGAGCAAGAGAGCTGAGCACCTTCGGGCAAGAGGCTTCCTGGAGGAGTGGGATTCCTCTGTGTACTTATCAGTGGAGCCAGGCTTATCAACCCACAGAGCAAGAGAGCTGAGTGCCTTCTGGCCAAGGTTTACTGCTGGAGTGGGGTGCCTCCAGGCACTTATCGGTAGAGCTAAAAACCTTTGTAAAAAATGCCTGAGCAGGGCAGAAGCCAGGCTAGCCCAAGAGGGGCTGAGAGGCCAAGGAATCAGGAAGCAGAAGTTGAAGAGACAAGGAACACAGGAAGCAGAGCTGCCTCGGTCTCAACGGTATGCCCACGACCTTTGGAGTCTCAAAGTGTGGAACCATGGGCTGTTGGGTCTCAAAGGGTGGGGCCATGGACTTGTAGGTTTCAAAGAGTCAGGTCTTCACCAACTCAGTTCCAAAGTATGGGGCTGCCTTTAACAAGTGCCAGCAGGATGAGGAGAATAGGGCCGCCCAAAATTTAAGGGAGCAGAATTGCCATCCAAGTGGGCCTGGAAGTTGGAGTTGAAGCCCAACGCTGAGGAGCCAGCACCCAGAGTCTGGAGGGCAGGAGCATTACCTAAATGGGCTCAGAGAACAGAGGATTATTTTCAAGACTTGAGAGTTAATGTAATGTGTTCTGCTGGGTTTTGGACTTCCTTGGTGTCTGTTATCCCTTCTTTTCCTCCAATTTCTCCCATTTTTAATGGAAAAATCTACCTTGTACCTGTTTCATCATTGTACTTGGAAGCAGATAACTCATATTCTAGATTTCACAGTTGAAGAGAAATTTTGTCCCAGGATGGATTTTGTACTGAGAGTTGATTTAAAACTTTTGGGGTGATATGATGAGGTGAATGTGTTTAACTTGCAGCAAGGACATGAATTTTCGGGGGCCAAAGAGTGGAATGTTAAGGATTGAATTGTGTTCCCCAGAACTGTGTGTCAATTTGGCTAGGCCATGATTGCCAGTGTTGTTCGGTTGTTCTCCATTTTGTAATCTGATGTAATTATCCTATATGTTATAAATCCTAACCTCTATGATGTTAATGCCTATTCCCAAGAAAGGTGATCCAACTGAATGTGGAAATTACTGAACAATATGATATTAATGATTAAAAAAAAAACAGTTTTTTTAATCATTAATATCACATGCAAGCAAAATTTTGCTGAAGATCATTCAAAAATGGCTGCAGCAGTATATCAACAGGGAACTGCCAGAAATTTAGGCCAGATTCAGAAGAGAACATGGAACCAAGGCTATCATTGCTGGTGTCATATGGATTGGGGCTGAAAGCAGAGAATACAAGAAGAATGTTTACCTGTGTTTTATTGACTATGCAAAGGCATTTGACTGTGCGGATCATAACAATTTGTGGATAATATTGTGAAGAATGGAAATTTCAGAACACTTAATTGTGCTTTTGAGGAACCTGTACATAGATCAAGAAGCAGTTTTTCAGACAGAACAAAGGGATAGTACGTGGTTAAAAGTCAGGAAAGGTGTGTGTCAGGGTTGTATCCTTTCACCATACCTATTCAATCTGTATGCTTAGCAAATAATCCGAGAAGCTGGACTACGCGAAGAAGAAGGGGAATCAGCATTGGAGCAAGACTCATTAACAACCTGTATTATGCAGATGACACAACCTTGCCTGCTGAAAGTGAAAAGGACTTGACTCACTTACGGATGAAGATCAAAGACCACAGCCTTCAGTATGGATTACCCCTCAACATAAAGAAAACAAAAATCCTCACAACTGGACCAATGAGCAACATCATGATTACCAGAGAAAAGATTGATGTTGTCAAAGATTTCATTTTACTTGGATCCACAATCCACACCCATGTAAGCTGCAGTCAAGATATCAAAAGACCCAAGCCATGGTATTTTCAATTGCACCATATGCATGTGAAAGCTGGGCAGTGAATAAGGAAGACTTAAGAAGTATTGATGCCTTTGAATTGTGGTGTTGGTGAAGAATATTGAATTTACCATGGACTGCCAAAAGAATGAACAAATCTGTCTTGGAAGCAGTACAACCATAATGTTCCTTAGAAGCAAGGATGGTGAGACTGCGTCTTACATACTTTGGACATGTTATCAGGAGGGATCAGTCCCTGGAGAAGGACATCATGCTTGGTAAATTACAGGGTCAGTGAAGAAGAGGAAGACCCTCAAAGAGGTGGATTGATACAGTGGCTAAAATGATGGGTTCAAGCATAACGATTGTGAGCATGGCGCAGGGCTGGGCAATGTTTTGTTCTGTAGTACATAGGGTCTCTATGAGTTGGAACAGGCTCCATGGCACCAAACAACAACATGATGTTAATGAGGCAGGACACAATATACAGAACTAGGTTGTATCTTGAGTCAATCTCTTGAGATATAAAAGATGGAAGGGAGCAGAGAAGAGAGGGACCTCATTACTACCAGGCAAGGAGAGCCAGGAGTGGAGTGCATCCTTTGGACCCAGTGTTATCTAGTGCTGCCATAACACAGAGAAATTTACTCTCTCACAGTCTAGGAGGCTAGAAGTCCAAATTCAGGGCACTGGTTCCAAAGGAAGTTAAAGCCATCCACTTGAGGTATTTCTGTTATAGTAGCACTCAATCCATCTCTTTGAGGATTTCCCTCATTTTTGTTGGCTAACGAAAACAAAAACAAGCTTTGGGTGGGGCCACTGAAATGTGTTTCTATAGCAACTGGAAATTGTCCTATGTTCTTTGGAGAAGGGACTTGTGAAGCTCAAACAGCCAGACTACAATTTGTGAGCTTAATAAAGGTTGGAGACATTAGAGGACTTTTTGTTCACCAACTCCTCTTCTTTGAGAAGGCAGGTAGATCACTGAAGCTTCTGGGAAAAGCAACAGTTGAAAACAGAGTCCACTGAGTAGAAATGATTTTTATCAACTGAGCAAGTAGTAAAAGCAGCTAGAACCCTGCCCATAAAAGCTTAGCTGGAGCTTTTCCAAAACAGGAGCAAGATGCTTAGTTGTAGAGGCTCTAGACTGCCCACTTTCTTAGTGTGTCCAGGGTCATTAAGGGTCAGTGTGCTGGGACTAAAGTTATGACAACTTCTCTATGTCTATCTCTCATCAGGCAGCTATAGCCAGGGGACTAAAGTTTTATGCAAACATGAAGCACCAATATCATCATCATCATCACCACCAACACCACTCAGGGACCCCAAGGAGAGAGATGCAAGGGAGTGCAAGGCTTCATCTTTCCACTGGTCCTGGCTTGAGTCTGGTAACCTGACATTGACTTCTACCTGGTTGCCCCAGTTTGATATTTAGACCTTAACAATAGGCATTAAAATAGTTGACCTGCTTAAACTGGGACATTCCACATCGTGTGTAAGAAAATTGTCTCAGGCATAATATCTGTGGCTCTGGGAAGATGGCTCCTAGTGAGTCGGAAGTGAGATTATTCTGTCAGAATTCACAAACTATAATAAATACAGGGTCAGGAAGAGAGCAGAAAGGAGAAAATGAGTAAAGGGTGGGGATATGGCCAATTATTGTCACCATTCCTTATCTACAGAGGATGAATCTACTCAGCTGAAGCTGATCATTGCCAAGAGGGAATGGGAGCCCAGGGTCACTAGATCTTCTGATTTTTCAATGAAAAGCAGAAAATCCAGAATATTTTGTGAAATGCCTGTTTTAAAAATATTGGTAACTAATTAAAAAAAAAGTGTAAGTGCTATGGGAGGCCAACGAAGATACATCTATGGGACAGACTGTGAATCAAAGGCTTAAAAGATTTTGTCCATGGGAAAGCTGTGTGTCTGTCCTTATTTACCACTCATGGGATAACACAATGTTGCAGGTTGATTTCCCAAGAAACAGACTCTGAAATGGAGATTAACTTGCAGGAGGTTTATTAAAGCTTACCCTTGAGACCAACACCTGTGGAAGGGAAGAGAAAAGAGGGGAGCAAGATTGGGCAGAGGGAGAAACCAAGCCGAAATATTGTCTCAATGGAGCCATCAGTCTCTGCTTTAGGAATTTCTGAAGATGGGATGACCCACAGACCTATCTGTAACCGACAGGGTTAAACTGTTCCTCCTCTAGGAATGTAACCAACAAGGTTAAGCTGTTCCCCCTCCTCTCACCACAACTACAACCTGTGAGTTCCTAATAAGGCATTTCTCTGTTATAGCCCAAGGTCTTCTTACTGTTCCTCTGCTCAAGCAAGGCCTCTTCACTACTCACCAACCACCCCTCCCCTCCATTCGGACATGAGCAATAAGCCACAAAGCTGTCCTTAGATAAACTTCATGCGTCATACCCCACAAAAAACACACACCTCCAGCCACCATATTGCATCCCCCAGTGTACCCATTAGTTCCTGAAATTGCCTGCCTATTCCCAGAACTTCATGTATTATGCATAAATTACCTATCCAGAGCCCTATAACTGCCTTAGAATCCCCAACCTTGGGGAGCTTGACTTGAGACTTAGTCTCCAAACTCCTTGCTTGACTGGCTTGTAATAAAATCTACTTTCTCTTTCTCAGAGGCCTGGTGTCTCTCAACTGACTCAAGGGGTCACACCGGGCAGCACTCACCTCCACTGGGTTACATATCTTAAGGTGAGGCAAGAGGTCCAGACCTTTCTACTACTGCATTGATCAGGCACTGAAATGTGGATGTGACCTTGGGCGAGGCTCTCTTCAGCTGAGGCAAACCCTGAAGCAAGCCCTGATCAGGCCCTGAAGAGCTAAAAGCTGTCTGTTGGCAGCAGTACTTCCTGCAACTGGAGACATGCATCCTTCTTTCCAGAAGGAATATCTCAGTGCCACATCACAGCATCTACTTACCTATGGGAGGTGGGGGGGAACAGAAGGATGAAAGAGTGAGTAGGGAAACGACCACTATGGTTCCTTTCCCGGTGAGAAGGGAAGAATCATACACACTTTACACCTAAAAAGGGTTAATTCAAAGTACTACATTAGTAAAGGGCCATTAATTCATACCTCTCTGCTTAGGAGTTTGTGTTTAATTCAGATTGGATCATGGTAAGATTAACCTTGCCATTATCTCTGAAAAATAGGTTTGATGAAAAAATAAACAGTATAAATTAGGTAGTTTAAGTATCTAGGTAAGTGTCCTAGGAGCAACATTTAAAAACAATTGAGGAGCTAATTGCAAATCACATATAGGTATTCATTAAGAATTCCCCTAGGCGAAGTACAACTTTCACATCAAAATAAACCCAAGGATAAACATCAAAAATTAAGAAACTCTCAAAGATAGAAATTTCATCTGAAAACAGAACTACTTACACCTTCTTTGAGGCTTACAGAAGTCGACCTACCAGGAATAAAAATTTCCAAGCAGACATAGGAATTTGATATTAGGGATCACCTGAAGGACTTACATTGAGATAATTTTACATTGAGATAGAAACATGAAAATTAGAATGCCCAGAAGGATTAGAAATAAATGGATGTTTTTAACTAATACTGTGTAATTTTTCTATTTGTCAGAGAGGAGATGGTGGATTTTGAGACAAAAATACCTCTAGGTAGAGAGAAGAGAGATTCAGCCAGTCATTTAAAAAGTATTAAAAATAGTAAAAAAAAATCTTCAAAGAGTTTGGCATTCATTTTGCTTTGATTACTGGCTCAGTTAAATACTATGTTCTTATACCAGAATTCATCTGCCCATTAACATAGAACCCAAGTTGATAACCAAACTTTTTACTTAAGCCAAAAAACTAATAATTTTGTGTTTTAGTTTTTTAATTATTCTCATATGAATTTGATCACAATTAGGGAAATCCCTGGGGACTAATAAACTTCAGCCAATAAATTTTAACTACTGATTCCAGTAAGTTGAACAAGCATGATTTTAATATAATCAAAACACAACCTTATTTTTGTCTCCAACTACCCCTTCAAAATGTAAATTTTCTAATTTTGCTGATTATATGGTGGTTATATAAGAAAACGTCTTTACCTTAGTAAAAACACACTTAATTACTTACATACAAAAGTATTTAGGGGTGAAGGGACATGATGTCTGCAACTTACTCTCAAAAAAGGTACATATTCCTTGTTCTCGTGTAAGCACAAAGCCAAAACAGCTAGGGGTCTGTTTATATTCTAAGGTCAAGTAGCAGTCTGTGTTAGAGAGTGCTTTTGATTTCGTAGTTCAATAAATCTATTTCAAAACCCCTCTCTGCCAATTAACTAATTGTGATCATAGCAAGTAGCTTGATCTTGCTGAATCTCAGTTTCTAACCTTGACTAGCATGCAGGATTATTGTGATAATCAGCTACAAATTATGTAAAATCTCTGGTATTTAGCTGGTAGTCAAGAAACGACTGCTTTTGTCTTAATCAATAAAATAAATTAAAAAAAATAAAAGACTACTTTTACTTTAATTCCATTTTGTTGTTTTGGAGGACAATTACACCTTTATATTAACGTTTGTATAATTTCCATGCCTCAGTGAAAAGGAATGAAGGAGCCCTAGTGATCCAATGGTTAAGCACTTAGCTGCTAACTGAAAGTCAGCAGTTTGAGCCCACCTAGAAGCTCCGTGGGAGAAAAGACCTGGTGGTTTCCTCCTGTAAAGATTATAGCCTAGGAAACCCTATGAGGAAATTCTACTCTGTTATATAGGGACACTATGAGTCAGAATCAACTTGATGGCACACAACAACATGCAAGAAATATGCAAAATTGTGCCAGTTAAAAGACAGCTAACAAACTGAAGAGTAAACTGGCAATAATCTCAGAGATTATTTTACCCATTAACCACATCTAATTTTTCAGAATAATTTGCATTTGTACCTTCAGATAGTTTAAAAAGTTAAATAGATCTACCAGGCTTCTAACAAAAAGGAAAGAAAAAAAACCGCACTATATTCTCCTACTTTTCTTTCTACTCTACTCCCCAGAGATCTTTTAGCTATTTCTTCTGATGTTTACCTCCATATTTCTAAAAAAAAAAACTATTTCTATACTTTTTTTTCTTGATTCGTCTATTTTAGATATGGTTCCATTGATTACCAATGTCTAACGTTGCTCAAAAATCAAATGTTATCCTAATTTCATATGTTTGGTAGGTAATCTAATGTTTTTCTCTGGAATATTTTAGGATCCTCTCTATATCTCTGGTGTTCTGAGTTTCCAAATGAAGTGCATTGGAATAGACTTTTTTCTTTCTCTCTTCATTTATTGTTCTAGGCTCTTTTGGGGCTCACGCGATTTGGAGATTGAAGTCCATCAGTTCTGAGAAATGTTCTTGCATTATTACAGAACACTGAAAATTCTGAGGAGGAAATTATCATTTTCTGAAACTCTTATTTGTCTGTTGGACCTCTTAGCCTCTTACATATGTATGTGTGTATGTTGCTCTTGAAAGTACAGTAGCTAAAGCAAATGGAAGAAATGATGAAGTAAAAGAACTGAACAGAAGATTTCAAAGGGCACTTCAAGAAGACGAAGTAAATTATTATAATGAAATATGCAAAGACCTGGAGTTAGAAACCCAAAGCGGATGAACATGCTCTGCATTTCTCAAGCTGAAAGAACTGACAGAAATATTCAAGTCTTGAGTTGCAATATTGAAGGATTCTACAGGGAAAATATTAAATGACACAGGAAGCATCAAAAGCAGACAGAAGGCTGGGATCTTAAACGCTAGCAAGTAGCCATCTAAGATGCATCAATTGGTCTCAACCCACCTGGATCAAAGGAGAATGAAGAACACCAAGGACACAAGGTAATTATGAGCCCAAGAGACAGAAAGGGCCACATGAACCAGAGACTACATCATCCTGAGACCAGAAGAACTAGATGGTGCCCGGCTACAGCCGATGACTGCCCTGACAGGGAACAAAACAGAGAACCCCTGAGGGAGCAGGAGAGCAGTGGGATGCAGACCCCAAATTCTCATAAAAAGACCAGACTTAATAGTCTGACTGAGACTGGAAGGACCCCAGTGGTCATGGCCCCCATACTCTTCAGACATGGATTGGACTGGACAATGGGCTGAAGAGGGATGCTGGTGAGGAGTGAGCTTCTTGGATTAGGTGGACACTTGAGACTATGCTGGCATCTCCTGTGTGTAGGGGAGATGAGAAGGTAGAGGGGGTTAGAAGCTGGTGAAATGGACACGAAAAGAGAGAGTGGAGGGAGCGAGCAGGCTGTCTCATTAGGGGGGGAGTAATTGGGAGTATGTAGCAAGGTGTATATAAGTTTTCATGTGAGAGACTGACTTGATTCGTAAAATTTCACTTAAAGCACAATAAAAATTGTATTAAAAAAAAGCAGACAGAAGGAGCACACAAAGTCACTGTACCAAAAAGAATTGGTTGACGTTCAATCGTTTCAGGAGGTAGCATATGAACAAGAACTGATGGTAATAAAGGAAGAAGTCCAAGCTGCACTGGAGGCTTTGGCAAAAAACAAGGCCTGACGAAATACCAATTGAGATGTTTTAGGAATTGACGGAATACCAACTGAGATGTTTCAACAAACTATTGCAGAGCTGCAGGTGCTTACTCATCTATGCTAAGAAACTTGGAAGACAGCTACCTCCTGGCCACTGACCGGAAGGTATCCATATTTGTGCCTATTCCAAAGAAAAGTGATCCAACTGAATGCAGAAGTTATCAACAATATCATTAACATCGCACACAAGCAAAATTTTGCTGAAGATCATTCAAAAGTGGTTGCAGAAGTACATCGACAGGGAGCTGCCAGAAATTCAAGCCGGATTCAGATGAGGATGCAAAGTGAGGAATATTACTACTGATGTCAGATGGATCTTGCCTGAAAGCAGAGAATACCAGAAAGATGTTTACCTGTGTTTTATTGACTATGAAAAGGCATTTGACTGTGTGGATCATAACAAATTAAGGATAACATTGTGAAGAATGGGGATTCCAAAACACTTAATTGTGCTCATGCAGAACCTGTATATAGACCAAAAGGCAGTTGTTCGAACAGAGCAAGGGAATACTGCATGGTTTAAAATCAAGAAAGTTATGCTGTATGCTGAGCAAATAATCTGAGAAGCTGGGGTATATGAAGAAGAATGTGGCATCAGGATTGGTGGAAGACTCATTAACAACCTAAGATATGCAGATGATACAACCTTGCTTGCTGAAAGCAAAGAGGACTTGAAGCACTTACTGATGAAGATCAAAGACCACAGCCTTCAGTATGGATTACACTTCAATATAAAGAAAACAAAAATCCTCACAAGTGGGAGTGAGCTTCTTGGCTCAGGTAGACGCATGAGACTATGTGGGCAGCTCCTGTCTGGAAGCAAGATGGGAAGGCAGAGGGGGCCAAGGGCTGGTTGAATAAAAAAAAAAAATAGTCACAGAGAATACTGGGTGGAGAGGGAGTGTTCTGTCTCATTAGGGGGAGAGCAGCTAGGAGTACATATCAAGGTACATTTAAGTTTTTGTATGAGAGGCTGACTTTATTTGTAAACTTTCACTTAAAGCACAGTAAAAAAAAATCCTCACAAGTGGACAAAATAAGCAACATCATATATGAATGGAGAAAAGATTGAAGTCAAAAATTTCATTTTACTTGGATCCACAATCAACTCCCATGGAAGCAGCAGTCAGGAAATCAAAGGATGTATTCATTGGGCAAATCTACTACAAAAGACCTCTTTAAAGTGTTGAAAATCAAAGATGTCACTTTGAGGACTAAGGTGTGCCTGACCCAAACCATGATATTTTCAGTTGCCTCATATGCACACGAAAGATGGTCAGTGAATAAGGAAGACTGAAGAAGAATTGATGCCTTTGAATCATGGTGTTGGCAAAGAATATTGAATATACCATGGACTGACTGCCAGAAGTACAGACAGAATACTGTTTGGAAGCAAGGATGGTGAGACTTCGTCTCATGTACTTTTTACATATTATCAGGAGGGACCAGTCCCTGGAGAAGGACAACACGCTTGGTAAAGTAGAGAGTCAGCAAAAAAGAGGAAAACCCTCAATGAGATGGATTGACACGGTGGCCGCTACAATGGGCTCAAATGTAGCAACGATTGTGAGGTTGGCGCAGGGCTGGGCAGTGTTTCAGTCTGTTGTACATAGGGTCTCTATGAGCTGGAACCAACTCGATGGCACCTAACAACAACAACAACAAATATGTATGCATTTTTAATATTTTTTTCATTATTTTAAATCTTTTTGCCCTTTGGTTTTACTCTGGGATATTTCCATGACTGAATATTCCAATTCTTTTACCAAATTCCTTATTTTTATTCATATTTTTAATTTCCAAAGACAATCTTTGATGATGCTAAGAGTTAAGTTCTTCTGCTCTCTGCATCATCTCTCCCCTCCCCCTGCCCCAGTCTCTTTTTCATATTGGTGACTTTCTCCAAATATTAGATGATCCTTGGTGGGCCATTTATATTTGAAGTTGAAATAACAAAAAGTTGATTGTAAGCTCTTATCCATGACTGGACCTTGTTGACCAACGGACTTCAAAATTAAACAATCAATTGGCCAGAAAGAATTTTCATTAAAAAAACCAAAATGTCAGCATTTATCAATCTTCTCTTTAGGGAAATTCAATCTCACCAGCAAGTAATCTTCCAGTCTCTTGCCTGGGGAGTTTGAAGTAGGCTTTTTCACCTTTCTTATGGTGTTGAATGAGGGTTAGGGGGCTGGGGTTTAACCTTTACTATGCAGACTTGCACTCAATGTCCTTTTACAATCTGGTTTCTCACTTCTACTATTGTGTAGCTAAACCTAGAATTTCCCTGATTTAAATAACCGAAAAATACATCAACTATACTTTTTGGAGGGAGCCCTGGTGGCTCAGTGGTTAACATCCCAACTGCTAACAGAAAGGTCAGCAGTTCAAATCCACCAGCCACTCCTTGAAAATCCTATGGGACAGTTCTACCCTCCTATAGGGTCTCTATGAGTTGGAATTGACTCAATAGCAGCAGGTTTTTTTTTTTTTCCTTTTGGTTTTACAGCTTTTCGGAATAGGGAAGGGCAGGAGGAGTGATGACTTAGAGAAATCTAATCATTCCTTATATAAACATTAAAATATTTCTGTTGTTTTTACTCTTCTGTCTCGTTCTTACTGTCTGTGCTGGCTACTGCCTCCAATTCCTGAGTCTTTCCAGGGTATTTAAAGATGAATTGGCTGCATCTCACCACTCTTCTAAATTATTTGCTCCTTTGTATGTTGTGGTTTGTTGGAGCCCTGGTGGGGTAGTGGATAACAACAGCTCGGCTGCTAACCAAAATGTTGGCAGTTCAAATCTTCCAGGCACTCCTTGGAAACCAAATGGGACAGTTCTACTCTGTCCTACAGGGTCGCTATGAGTCAGAATCGACTCAGTGACAATGGGTTTGGTTTGGTTCTATATTGTGGTTTGAGGTTATAAAGGTCTAGTGTTATTGATGATGGAGTTTCTGTTGCTTTTTTGTTGTATCCTTGTCTTCAGAGATGGTTTTCAAGAGGAGAATATGGTGTAAATGTCTTTACTCCATCACGTTAACCACATGTCCCACCTAACTTGATAGATGGAAGATAAATGAATTTCCTTTTGTTAGTTCCATTGATGCTGTAGCTCTGACTAGAAACAGACCATTTATTTAATAACTGTGTGGTTTTTCTCAGCACAACACACTGAAATAGGCTCCATAAGGTAACAATAAAACACTCCTTTCTTTTCTGGTTAAATACATAGTTCACATTAATTCACTGAAACTGCTCTTGGCAAAGTCACCAATGGCCTCCATGTGGCCAAATTCAATAGACAATTCTTAGTCCTTATCTATTTAACTCATCAGCAACATTTTCAGTATTGGTTACTCCTGCCTCCTTGAAACACATTTGTTCATTGGACTTCTAGGACACTACTCTTAGTTTTGTTCTTACCTTACTGCTTCCTTCTTTTCTGCCCCTGGCTGGACCTTCCTCATTTATCTAACTTATTATTATTATTATTATTATTTTTATATAAGAACTGGAGTGTCTCCGAGCTTTGTTTTAAGATCACTGCTCTCTTCCTTCTGCTCTTATCCTCTCTGTGATCCCATTTATTCCATTGTTACAAATACTGTATATATGCTAATAACTTCTAAAAGCATATCTTCAACCTCAGATTATTCCCTGAACTCCAAACTTGTATATCCAACTAGCATCTTAACATCTCCACTTGGATGTCAAATAGCTATTTTCAAATTAATGTCCACAAACAGCCAACATCACCCTAAATGGAGAGAGCCTGGAAACATTCCCACTGTGATCGGGAACCAGACAAGGATGCCCTTTATCACCACTGTTATTCAACATTGTGCTGGAATTCCTAGCCAGAGCAATTAGGCTAGATAAAGAAATAAAGGGCATCCAGATTGGCAAGGAAGAAGTAAAAGTGTCTCTATTTGCAGATGACATGATCTGATACACAGAAAACCCTAAGCAATCCTCCAGAAAAGTACTGAAACTAATAGAAGAGTTCAGCAGAGTATCGGGATATAAGATAAATGTACAAAAATCAGTTGGACTCCTCTAGACCAACAAAAAGAACATTGAAGAGGAAATCACCAAATCAATGCCATTTACACTAGCCCCCAAGAAGATAAAATACTTAGGAATAAATCTTACCAGAGATGTAAAAGACTTATGCAAAGAAAACTACAGTACACTTCTGCAAGAAACCAAAATAGACTTACATAAGTGGAAGAACATACCTTGCTCATGGATAGGAAGACTTAACATGATAAAAATGTCTATTCTACCAAAAGTGATCTATACATTTAATGCAATTCTGATCCAAATCCCAAGGACATTCTTCAATGAGATGGAGAAACAAATCACCAATTTCATATGGAAGGGAAAGAGGCCCCGGATAAATAAGGCATTACTGAAAAAGAAGAACAAAGTGGGGGGGCCTTACTTTACCTGATTTTAGAACCTATTATACCGCCACAGTAGTCAAAACAGCCTGGTACTGGTACAACAACAGATACATGAGCAAATGGAACAGAATTGAGAATCCAAACATAAACCCATCCACATATGAGCAGTTGATATTTAACGAAGGCCCCAAAACAGTTAAATGGGGAAAAGACAGTCTTTTTAACAAATGGTGCTGGAATAACTGGATATCCATCTGCAAAAAAATGAAACAAGACTCATACTTCACTCCATGAACAAAAACTAACTCAAAATGGATCAAAGTCCTAAATATAAAATCTAAAATGATAAAGATAATGGAAGAAAAAATAGGGACAAAGTTAGGAGCCCTAATACATGGCATAAACATTATAGAAAACATTATAATGAATGTAGAAGAAAAGCTAGATAACTGGGAGCTCCTAAAAATCAAACAATTATGCTCATCCAAAGACGTCACCAAAAGAGTAAAAAGACTACCTACAGACTGGGGAAAAGTTTTTAGCTAGGACATTTCTGATCAGCACCTGATCTCTAAAATCTACATGAGACTGCAAAAACTCAACTGCCAAAAGCAAATAACCCAATTAAAAAATGGGCAAAAGTTATGCATAGACACTTCACTAAAGAAGATACTAAGGTAGCTAACAGATATATGAGGAAATGTTCACGATCATGAGCCATTAGAGAAATGCAGATCTAAACTACAATGAGATTTCATCTCACTCCAACAAGGCTGGCATTAATCCAAAAAAACACAAAATAATAAATGTTGGAGAGGCTGTGGAGAAATTGGAACACTTCTACATTGCTGGTGGGAATGTCAAATGGTACAATCACTTTGGAAATCGATTTGGTGCTTCCTTAAAAAGTTAGAAATAGAACTAACATGGGATCCAGCAATCCCACTCCTTGGAATATATCCTAAAGAAATAAGAGCCTTTACACGAACAGATATATGGACACCCATGTTTATTGCCGCACTGTTCACAATAGCAAAAACATGGAAGCAACCCAGGTGCCCATCAATGGATGAATGGATAAATAAATTATGGTATATTCACGCAACGGAATACTACGCATTGACAAATAACAGTGAGGAACCTGTGAAACATTTCATAACATGGAGGAATCTGGAAGGCATTATGCTGAATGAAATTATTCAGTTCCAAAAGGACATATATTGTATAAGACCACTATTATAAGAACTTGAGAAATAGTTTAAACTGAGAAGAAAACATTGTTTTGTGGTTATGAGAGGGGGAAGGGAGGGAGGGTGGGAGAGGGGTACTCACTAATTAGATAGTAGATAAGAACTACTTTAGGTGAAGGGAAAGACAGCACACAATACAGGGGAGGTCAGCACAATTGGACTAAAGCAAAAGCAAAGAAGTTTCCTGAATAAACGGAATGCTTCGAAGGCCGGCGTAACAGGGGCAGGGGTCTGGGGACCATGGTTTCAGGGAACATCTAAGTCAATTGGCATGATAAAATCTATTTACAAAACATTCTGCATCCCACTTTGAAGAGTGGCGTCTGGGGTCTTAAACCCTAGCAAGCAGCCATCTAAAATGCATCAATTGGTCTCAACCCACCTGGATCAAAGGAGAATGAAGAACACCAAGGATACAAGGTGATTAGGAGCCCAACAGACAGAAAGGGCCACATGAACCAGTGACTACATCATCCTGAGACCAGAAGAACTAGATGGTGTCCGGCTACAACCGATGACTGCCCTGACAGGGAACACAACAGAGAACCCCTGAGGGAACAGGAGAGCAGTGGGATGCAGACCCCAAATTCTCATAAGACCAGACTTAATGGTCTGACTGAGACTAGAAGGACCCCGGTGGTCATGGCCCCTGACCTGTTGGCCCAGGACAGGAACCATTCCTGAAGCCAACTCTTTAGACATGGGTTGGACTGGAAAATGGGTTGGAGAGGGATGCTGGTGAGGAGTGAGCTTCTTGGATCAGGTGGACACTTGAGACTATGTTGGCATCTCCTGCCTGGAGGGGAGATGAGAGGGTAGAGGGGGTTAGAAATTGGTGAAAAGGACACAAAAAGAGAGAGTAGAGGGAGAGCGCAGGCTGTCTCATTAGGGGGAGAGCAATTGGGAGTGTGTAAATTTAGCAAGGTGTATATGGTTTTTTGTGTGACAGACCGACTTGATTTGTAAACTTTCACTTAAAGCACAATAAAAATTATTTTTTAAAAATTAGCAATAAACAAATTAACATCCACAACGTAACTGTTTATTTGCAGATTTCATAAAACCTATCTCTTCAAAGTCATCCCCACTTTAGTAAAGGCAATTTTCTATTATCAGCTGCTCAGTCCAAAACCTTTAGTCGTCCTTGAGTAGTTTCTTTCTCTTATACCTGATATCCAACAGGCAAGCACTTTTGGCTCTATAATCACTATGTATCAAGAATTCCACCACTTTTTACGCCTGTACTGCTACCATCCTAGTCCAATGCCACCTTCATCTCATATCTGGATTATTGCTGAAGTTTCCTAGCTGGTTACTCTTTTATCGTATTTTTACACAAAAAATGAATGCCATCTTCATTTGTTTGCCAGCCACACCCTCCTCCCCAGAGGCACCCTCACAAGCGCTGCCTTGCCAGTCCCCTTCCACGTGTTGCTGTAAAAAAATTAGGATAACTCACTTACAGAAATATCTCCCAGAGGGAGGGCATAGCAGGCAAACAAATGCAGAAAGCATGCACTATTCATGTAAATATATAGTACTCTTGTATCCCTCTAATCTATCCTACACCTAGCAGCTAAAATAATCCTCTTAAAAAATAAGTTAGATCTAATCACCCTTAAAGAAAGAATCTAGGTAGAGCACTACACTATTCATCATACCCATAATTTCATCATCTTCAGATAATTACACATAACATTATAATTTATCACTTTTTTTAGTCTTTTTTTCCAGGCAGCTATACACATACAGCCTGGTGGCATAGTGGTTAAGAGCTACGGCTGCTAACCAAAAGGTTGGCAGTCCAAATTCACCAGGTGCTTCTTGGAAACTGTATGGGGCAGTACTACTCTGTCTTTAAGGTCACTATGAGTCAGAATCAACTCGACAGCAACAGGTATATGCAGATAATAGAGTTTATAAAATCAAGATTATACTGTTAATAGTGGTTTGTAATCTTTTTATTCAATATTTATTGTATTTTCTGTGTCCACAATGCTATCAAAAACACAATCTCTAACGATTCAAGACTATTCCATTATATAAGCGTAACTGATATATTCCCTTTGCCCCTCCAGAGCCTTTTTCTAATCTTCTTTACTCTGTTTTCTCTGACCAGATATCTGATCTGTATGAACCACATCCAAGGGTTTAGATATCGTTGGCTTCTGGTTGAGTTTAGCCAATAGAAAGTCAGGAAAAGATTTAGAGAAAGGCAAAAAAGGAAGTGCAGTGGTTACTTGCCTCTCTTCTTGCAAGGTAACCTCCAGATAACTATGTTCCTCATCAAAAAGGGCAATTGATGCTATATGATTCTCTCCCTCAAAGCTCTGAACCACTCCCTTCACTAATGTTTTAGGGGTAAAGCTGTTTGTCATGAAGATGGTATAGGATGGGACAACATTTTGTTCTGTTATCCATAAGATCACTATAAGTTGGAGGTGACTTGAGAGCACCTAACAACCACAGCAATTGATTCCACTTAATATGGAAGATGAGGTGGCCTGAGATACAGATCTTCACTGATTTAAGACTAATGAGTTGGATGAGTCATTAGGGACTTAGAAGAACAATATTGGAAGGTAGATGACAAGGAAGTCTAAAGGAAGGGAATTGATTGGAACTCTCAGAGTAGGTACAGAATGTGATAATATCTAAGGGCCACAAAAAATTTTACCAGAGTGCATCCATCATAGACAAAGTTCTCAATAATCAGGTGGACGAGGTGACCTGCATTGTGGATGTCAGTCAGCATCTTTCCACAGTTCGTTAAAAGAGCCCATGTGCACTTCTGGATTCAATAAACAACAACAACAAAAAAACCATTGCCATCAAGTCAATTCCGACTCATACGGACCCTATAGGACAGAGTAGAACTGCCCCATAGGGTTTCCAAGGAGTGGCTAGTGGATTCAAACCGCCGACTTTCTGGTTTCAATAGTGACACGTAAAGAGCTTGGAAGTCATTACTCCCATCCTAACAACAAGAAAAAGCTGGACAAACTGAAAACTAATGACTTTTCAGGATCCATTAGATAACTGAGGTTGCTGGCAAATCACCATTTCAAAACCTGGAAAGACAGGAACATCCAGAGAGTCAAAGCTGAGATCTGGTTCCCTGTAGCAGAAATCACTGAAGTCTTAAATTGGGATGACCAATTTAGTGACAATTTTGATGAATTTCTGGAGGCAAGTGAGGAATAGCATGAGATTGAGAAACTCTTGGAGGCTACAGACTTAGGGGGCACCCACACTTTATTGTGTTTTACCTCCAGGAACCTCACTAGGTTTTCATGGTGAAGATCCAAGGAAGACCTCCTCCTGGCTCTGGCACTGGGAGGGAAAGAGTAATAATTGTGAAGTATGCATAGAGCTTACTCCATAAGGCCTGTTCGCCAGAATAAAAGACTTTGCCAGAGCCTTATCCCAGCTGATGATTCTTCTCACTCCAGCCCTCTCTAGCCTCCCTGTACTACCCAAGGAATATAAATGTAGTCAACTGGAATCAGGGCTTCAAGTAAATAGATTATGAATGCTGCATTCAGGAAAAAAATAGGGGGGAAGGGAAAAAACTATAACACTGGGGAAATACTTAGTAAGATGACAGCCCTGGGACACAGGCCACTAAAAGGTTGAGATTTAAGTGGAAGATTAATTTACCACCACATGAACAGGCCTCCAGTATAATTACAGTTGATTATGGCTGAAAGAGATGCAAGACACAGACTCTTTCTGAGAAGACATATGTTGGTTAGGCCAAAGTCAAGAAAGGAGACAAAAACAAGGACACTAGATGGATTTGAAGCCTCTGATACCTCTAGCTACAGCAAACATTACACAGAGCTCATCTCCCACCAGAGTAACATAAATCTTCACACTATAGGCTCATTTACATCAATCCCTATTACTTGATGCAACATGCTCATCTTTCAGCCCAAAAAATTATAAGGCATTTCAAAAGACAAGAAAAAACACAATCTGAAGAAACAAGGCAATCAACAGAATTAGACTCATACATGACATAAATGTTGGATTTTGCAGGCAGAGAATTTAAGAAACTATAACTAATATGTTAAGGGCCACAATGAAAAAAGAGACAACATGCAAGAACAAATGGATAATGCAAGTAGAGAGATGAAAACTTTAAGAAAGAATCAAAAGAAAATGTTAGAAATCAAAAACACTGTAACAGAAATGAAGAATGCCTTTGCTGGACACATCAGATGATCCAACACGGCTGAGGAAAGGATCAGTGAGTTTGAAGATAGGTGCATTAGGTTAATAGAAACTTCCCAAAACTAAAATGCAAAGGAAAAAAAAAAAACCTTAAAGTCCAAGAACTATAGGATATCAAAAGGTGTAACATATGTGTAATTGCAGTACTAGAAGGAAAAGTTAAGAGAGAATAGGGCAGAAGAAATATTTGAAGTAATAATGCTGAGAACTTTTAAAAAATGACAGAAGCCAAACAACAGAAAACCACAGATCCAGTAAGCACCAAGGATAATAAATACAAAGAAAAACAAAACAAAACAAAAACCCTCACACCCAGGCATATCATATTCAAACTGCAAACAAAGAAAACAATGATGAAGAGAAAATCTTGAAAGAAGCCAGAGGAAATAAAACAGTTTGCCTAAAGAAGAACAAAAATAAGATTACAGCAAACTTCTTATCACAAATCATTCAAGCTAGAAGAGAGTGACATCAGATATCTAAAGTGGTTGAAAGAAAGAAACCCTCCAGCATATAATTTTATATCCATATAAATTATCCTTCAAAAGTAAAGGAAAAATGAGACTTTCTTAGAAAAATGAAATCTGAAGAAATTTATCACCAGCAGACCTGCCCTGCAAGAAATGTTAAAATAAGTTCTTCAGGTAGAAGGAAAATGACATACATCAGCCAATTGGATCTCTGTAAAGAAAGTAAGAATGTCAGGAAAGAAGTAAAAACCCCTAGTAACAATCAGCACACCTAGTGCCCAGATTTTGGTTTTTTAATACCACTATCCAGTAAACAGAACCAGAACTCCTTGGAGAAATGGATGATTATAGGACTGGGGCAAGAAACACACAAAATGAGCCTGAAACATTTTATAGTGTCTGGAAGTAATAAAGTACATAGAAAAAAAAAAAACTCCACTTTTATGGATTATGTCAGAGGGACACTGGAGCCAAATGAAAGAAGGAACAATGTGAGCAACAAAATATATAAAGTAGTATTGGATTATAATTCAAAGTTTAAAATAAATATCCATCAGTACATATTGATATAAATAATAATAATAAATGACTGAATAAATACATAAATGAGGGATAATAGATAAATCTCCCATGCAGAAGAATTTCAGTAATTTATGTAGATACACTGCCCTCAAGGAAATGGAGCATAACTTCCCACTCAATAAATGTCGGCTAAACATAGTGACTTCCTTCCAAAAGTATAGTGTGTAAGGGAGGGAAAAAAAGAGAAACTTTACAGTGGACAAACCTGACAAACACAAAATCAACCAGGTGACCAAGTTTAACACAACCATGATAAATCATGTTGAGAGTGAGTACCCGGATATGATGTGCTGAAAATGGCACTTTACCTCTGTGGTCTTCCTCAGTCCAATCATGAGAAAAACATCAGACAAACCTCAATTGAAGAACACTCTATAAAATACCTGATAGGCACTACTCTAAACTGTTGACGTCATCAAAAACAAAGAACAAAGTTTACAGCCAAGAGGAGCCTAAGCAGAAATGATGACTGAAAAATATAATGTGCTCCTGGATGGGATTACGGAACAGATAAAGGGCATTAGGTAAAAACTAAGGAAATCTGCAGTGCAGCGAAGTACTTAATATGACCCTTCTAGCCAAAAAAAAAAAACTTTTTTTGTTTTTTTTAGCCATAGTCTTTGTGACTCTCATATAATGATTGGGTGGTATTATGCAAATAAAGTGCTTGTGGCCCACCAAGGGGATTGAATAGCTTGCCAATAATGTAAATAAGGTATATGGAACTCTAACTAGGAGATTGGTCAGTTTTGCCATCCTTCTAGGCCTAAAAGAGAGCCAATCCCAGAGCAGGGAGGAATCTGAGTACCACCAAGAAGAATAGACGGGAGCGGAGTGTGTCCTTTGGACCTAGGATCCCTGTTCTGAGACCCTTCTAGACCCAAGAGACACAGAGAGAGAGAGCTGTAACACCTAAGATGGTGAGGCGGCGAGACGGTGAGAAGCAGTGGCAGAAAAACGGTGGCAACAGAGGCAGCAGAACCAGGAAACCTGCAGGAGATTGCGCGGTGAGTTTTCTGGCCCACAGAGCAAGAAACCTGAGCACCTTCAAGCAAGAGGCTTGCTGGTGGAGTGGGGTACCTCTGGGCACATGGAGGAGCTAGACTCATTTACCCATGAAGCGAGAGAGCTGGGTGTCTTCTGCCAGAGGCTTACTGGTGGAGTGGGGTACCTCCAGAGCTTTGTGACACTTGCCCAAGCAGGGCAGAGGCCAAGGGGCCAGAGAGAGCCATGCCTACAGGCACTGCTGAGAAGAGGCTATCCTGATGGAAGAACTGTATCCTGAGCGTTCCTGAACCTGAACTGTAACCTGTTGCTTCCCTAATAAACCCCATAAACATGAGTATTATGTGCGGCAATCGCAACAAATTACCAAACCCAGCAAAGAAGTAGAGAATGCTGTGGGAGGGATGGTTGGTGTCAGAACTGGTAAAAAGGATGGGGGGTGGAGGTCTGACCTCTGCCTCACAGGAATCAGCTTTGGTCTGTTGATCTTGATTCCCCTTGACCCTCGTGAAGTTAGAGGGGGTCAGATGCCACACCATGCCATTTTTACAAAATCTGAATAAAGTATGGACTTCAGTTAATAATAGTGTATCAATATTGGTTCATTAATTGTAACACATAAAAACCAAAAAACCTGTTGCTATTGAGTAGATTCCGACTCATAGTGACTGTCGAAGGCATCTAGTGCTGCTATAACAGAAATACCACAGGTGGATAGCTTCAACAAAGAGAAATGTATTCTCTCACAGTCTAGTAGGCTAGAAGTCCAAATTCAGGGCATCAGCTCCGGGGGAAGGCTTTCTCTGTTGGCTCTGGAGGAAGGTCCCTGTCATCAATCGTCCCCTGGAATAGAAGCTGCTCCCAGTGCTGCTTTCTTGGTGGTATAAGGTCCTCCACTCTCTGCTCACTTCCCTTTCATCTCTTGTAAGATAAAAGGTGGTGCAGGCCACGCCCCAGGGAAACTCCCTTTACATTGGATCAGGAATATGACCTTAGTAAGGGTGTTAACAATCCCACCCTAATTCTCTTTAACATAAAATTACAATCACAAAATGGAGAACAACCACACAATATTTGGAATCATGGCCTAACCAAGTTGACACATATTTTGGGGGGACACAATTCAATCCATGACAGCAACCCTATAGGACAGAGTAGAACTGCACCATAGAGTTTCCAAAGAGTGCCTGGTGGATACAAACTGCCAACCCTTTGGTTAGCAGCTGTAGCACTTAACCACTATATCACCAGGATTTCCAATTGTAACACACATACCATACTAATTTAAGATGTTAATAATGGGGGGAACTGGTGTGGAGTATATGAGAACTCTGGGTATTATTTTCACAACATTCCTATAAGTCTAAAACTATTCTAATATAAAAAAGTTTATTTTTAAAAAGGCCTGTTTAGCCAATATCACTCTAAATGGAGAGAACCTGAAAGCATTTCCCTTGAGAACGGGAACCAGACAAGGATGCCCTTTATCACCGCTATTATTCAACGTCGTACTTGAAGTCCTAGCCAGGGCAATTAGGCTAGACAGAGAAATAAAGTGTATCCAGATTGGCAAGGAGGAAGTAAAGTTATCACTATTTGCAGATGACATGATCGTATACATGGAAAACCCTAAGGAATCCTCCAGAAAACTACTGAAACTAATAGAAGAGTTTGGAAGAGTCTCAGGTTATAAAATAAACATACAAAAATCACTTGGATTCCTCTACATCAACAAAAAGAACACCGAAGAGGAAATAACCAAATCAATACCATTCACAGTAGCCCCCAAGAAGATAAAATACTTAGGAATAAATCTTACCAAGGATGTAAAAGACCTATACAAAGAAAACTATAAAATTCTGCTACAAGAAATTCAAAAGGACATACTTAAGTGGAAAAACATACCCTGCTCATGGATAGGAAGACTTAACATAGTAAAAATGTCTATTCTACCAAAAGCCATCTATACATATAACGCACTTCCAATCCAAATACCAATGTCATATTTTAAGGGGATAGAGAAACAAATCACTAATTTCATATGGAAGGGAAAGAACCCCCGGATAAGCAAAGCATTACTGAAAAAGAAGAAGAAAGTGGGAGGCCTCACTCTACTTGATTTCAGAACCTATTATACAGCTACAGTAGTCAAAACAGCCTGGTACTGGTACAACAACAGGCACATAGACCAATGGAACAGAATTGAGAACCCAGATATAAATCCATCCATGTATGAGCAGCTGATATTTGACAAAGGACCAGTGTCAGTCAATTGGGGAAATGATAGTCTTTTTAACAAATGGTGCTGGCATAACTGGATATCCATTTGCAAAAGAATGAAACAGGACCCATACCTCACACCATGCACAAAAACTAACTCCAAGTGGATCAAAGACCTAAACATAAAGACTAAAACGATAAAGATCATGGAAGAAAAAATAGGGACAACCCTAGGAGCCCTAATACAGGGCATAAACAGAATACAAAACATTACCAAAAATGATGAAGAGAAACCAGATAACTGGGAGCTCCTAAAAATCAAACACCTATGCTCATCTAAAGACTTCACCAAAAGAGTAAAAAAACCACCTACAGACTGGGAAAGAATTTTCAGCTATGACATCTCAGACCAGCGCCTGATCTCTAAAATCTACATGATTCTGTCAAAACTCAACCACAAAAAGACAAACAACCCAAGCAAGAAGTGGGCAAAGGATATGAACACACATTTCACTAAAGAAGATATTCAGGCAGCCAACAGATACGTGAGAAAATGCTCCCGATCATTAGCCATTAGAGAAATGCAAATTAAAACTACGATGAGATTCCATCTGACACCAACTAGACTGGCATTAATCCAAAAAACACAAAATAATAAATGTTGGAGAGGCTGCGGAGAGATTGGAACTCTTATACACTGCTGGTGGGATTGTAAAATGGTACAACCACTTTGGAAATCCATCCGGTGTTATCTTAAACAGTTAGAAATAGAACTACCATACAACCCAGAAATGCCACTCCTCGGAATATACCCTAGAGATCCAAGAGCCTTCACACAAACAGATATATGCACACCCATGTTTATTGCAGCTCTGTTTACAACAGCAAAAAGCTGGAAGCAACCAAGGTGTCGGTCAATGGATGAATGGGTAAATAAATTGTGGTATATTCACACAATGGACTACTACGCATCGATAAAGAACAGTGACGAATCTGTGAAACATTTCATAACATGGAGGAACCTGGAAGGCATTATGCTGAGCGAAATGAGTCAGAGGCAAAAGGACAAATATTGTGTAAGACCACTATTATAAGATCTTGAGAAATCGAAAAAACGGAGAAGAACACATACTTTTGTGGTTACAAAGTGGGGAGGGAGGGAGAGGGTTTTTTATTGATCAATCAGTAGATAAGAACTGCTTTGGGTGAAGGGAAAGACAACACTCAATACAAGGAAGGTCAGCCTAATTGGACTGGACTAAAAGCAAAGAGGTTTCCGGGATAAAATGAAAGCTTCAAAGGTCAGCGGAGCAGGGGCTGGCGTCTGGGGAACATGGTTTGAGGAGACTTCTAAGTCAACGGGCAAAATAATTCTATTATGAAAACATTCTGCATCCCACTTTGAATTGTGGCGCCTGGGGTCCTAAATGCCAACAAGCGGCCATCTAAGATACATCAATTGGTCTCAACCCACCTGGAGCAAAGGCAAAGGAAGAACACCAACGTCACACGACAACTAAGAGCCCAAGAGACAGAAAGGGCCGCATGAACCAGAGACCTACACTATCCTGAGACCAGAAGAACTAGTTGGTGCCTGGCCACAATCGATGTCTGCCCTGTCAGGGAGCACAACAGACAACTCCTGAGGGAGCAGGAGACCAATGGGATACAGACCCCAAATTCTCATAAAAAGACCATACTTAATGGTATGACTGCGACTAGAAGAATCCCGGAGGCAATGCTCCCCAGAACTTCTGATGGCCCAGGACAGGAACCATCCCCGAAGACAACTCATCAGGCATGAAAAGGACTGGTCAGCGGGGGGGAGAGAGATGCTGATGAAGAGTGAGCTAATTAAATCAGGTGGACACTGAAGAGTGTGTTGGCAGCTCTTGACTGGAGGAGGAATGGGAAGATAGAGAGAGAGGGAAGACGGCAAAATTGGCACGAAACGAGAGACTGAGAGGGCTGACTCAATAGGGGGAGAGCAAGTGGGAGAAGGGAGTAAGATGTATGTAAACTTACATGTGACAGACTGATTGGAATGGTAAATGTTCACTTGAAGCTTAATAAAAATTAATTGAAAAAAAAAAAGGCCTGTTTACAAAGTGACCATGTTGGCTGAGATGGAAGCATTTGGTGGCAGGCTGAGTACATCAGACTACTTCAGTCATGGAAGGGGCATTGTTTTGTCCTCATAGGGATACATATTCTGAATATAAATTTGTCATTTATGCCAACCATGTTGTCAGAACCACCTTTATTTTTAATCTAAAAAGTACTTTATCCATTGCCATGGCATCCACAACAGCATTGCCGTAACATATCTCTTGGTCAAAAGTAAAGGAAGTGCAGTAATGGCTTCCCATGCTCAGAGTTCACTGGCCTTGCCAGGTGCTCTTTCACCCAAAAACAGATGGCTTCATAGGAGAGTGTAGTGAAGAGCTGAAGGTTCAGTTACAGTGCCAGCTGGGAAAAATGCACTTAAAATATCAGTATATGGTGTTCCCTTTCCCATAATTACAATGCATGGATCCAGAAACCAAGAAGTATAGACAGGAGTGGCCCCTCTCATTATTATACCTAATAACCCATTGGAGGTATTTTTGCTCCAGTTATTACAAACTTTGGCTAAGTGGATTTGGACATCTTAGTGGCCAAGAAAGAAATACTTGTACCAGAGAACACAGTTATGGTCCCAATAAAATGGAAGCTTTGACCTGGTAATTTTGGTTTTTCCGTGACATTGAACCAATGGAAATAGAAGGGGGTCACTGTGCTGGGCAGGATGATTGACTCTGATCACCGGGGCGGGTGGGGAGGGTGGTGCGTGGGATTAGGTTGCTGCTACACAATAGGAGTAAAGAGGACTATGCTGAAACCCAGGACATTCTCTGAGGCATGCCTTAGTTTACCAAGTCTGCCCTGATCCATGAATACAAACATTATTACAATGAAAATAGACAACGAAGACTCAAATTCTTCAGGGATTAAAGTTTGGACCACCCTCCAGTAAAGAACCCCATTCAGCTGACATGCCGCCAAAGGATAAGAGCCCATGTAATGTGTCTTGGAAGATGGTTACTATGATATCCAACTTATTCCTCATGACCAGCTCCACAGAAGTGGAGTCTAAAACAGGTATATTTTGTGTAACTCAGTTTTTCTTTTTTTCCCTTTTCCCACACTATATTACGCTGATGTTGGATGATGTTTTATTTTTTTTTGAGAGTATGATTGAATTGTATCATCCTGCCATGATACAGGAAACCCTGGTGGCGTAGTGGTTAAGAGCTCAGCTGCTTAACCAAAAGGTCAGCAGTTCGAATCTAGCAGGTGCTCCTTGGAAACCCTATGGGGCAGTTCTACTCTGCCCTATAGGGTTGCTATGAGCCAGAATTGACTCGACGACAGCGGGTTTGGGTTTTTTTTGATCGTCCATGATACAGTAGTTGATGGAACTTCATGCACACCTATGTTGGGAAAATGAAGGGCAAGAATGGTTGCTGCAAATCAAAAGGTGGTGGACTGCGTGAGATGACTACTGTTTGCCCCTCTCCTCCAGATCCACATTTCACTATTCTCTATCCTTCTCTCACTCGCCCACCACCACCACCACTGCTGCCAACAATACCACCAGAGGCTGACCTATACTGAACCACATCAAGGTTGGTTATGGCCAGTGGGGAGCCCTGGCAGTAGATTGCAGAGAAGGCAATAGTGTGGAACAGGGTAGTTATTTGCTTTGGTTCTCTCAGTGTGAGGTTAACTTGAGCTGGCTATTTTCCTCAACCAAAGGTCACTCACTGCTTCTCTTAAGGCAACCAACTCTACACAAGTCTCCCCTTTCTTTCATGCTTACAGGCCTTGAGTCATGTCACCTTAGCTGCTACTAGCCCGATGTTCCTGCGTGTAAATAAACCCTTCTTGAATTATCTTTTTTCATGTGTACCATCTGTTTCCTGTAGGGACCAAGCTCGATTCCATATATATATATACCATAATAGATTTTAGATAAATAGATTTAAACAAATTCCTACTGTGGGATATTTCATCCCCTCCCCAACCCTTGCACACACATGCAAATTTTTTTGCTACTATAAGTAACACTACAAATATTACACTTTGGCTAAATCCTAGTGGACATATGTCTTAATTTCCCTAGGATACATTCCTAGAAATGAAGTTGATAGCTGAAAGATGGTGAGTATTTTTTAAAGATCTTAATACAGATTTCCATATTGCCCTCCAGTAAAGTTGTGGCAATTTATGCTGATTTATATCAACAATATATGAGGCAGCTTAATTCACTCAACTTTAGTTAAAGCTGGGTATTAATATTTTAGAATTTGTAAATTTATGGGTGAAAAACGATCTTATTGTTGGTTTAATTTACATTTCCTTATTTCAGAGGTTGAATTTTTCCATATGCTTACTGTCCATTTATATATCTCTTTTTGTAAAATGCCTAATCTAGCCTTTGACCTTCTTTATATTTGAGGTTTCACCTTCTTTTTTCTTATGTTACAATATTTACCCCTTGTCAATATTTATTTTTGATGAAAAAAGCATCAAAAACGAAGGGTATAATCAAATTTTTTTCTGAAGGACTGATCCAGAGATATATTCCAGAGTTATTTTTAGGACAGGTTGTATTCTCTTCTTGAAAAGTACACAATGATTATCATCAACATCACCAGGAATTGCATGAATAAGTTATCAAAAAAAAAATGGGTATCAAAACGAATGAGTATCAAAATTTACAATACAGTGTTATTTAAGATGCTAGACTTTTAAATGCAGTACTTTTTCACAGGAAGTGCCACTGCTTTCAATTTCTTTTCCCCAGGCCAAATAACTCTTGTTTTTATAAAGAGGACAAAAATCCAAGTTACCACTTAAAAAAAAAAAAGCTATTCCTTGGTAGAGACAAATTTGCAATCATGTGTGATGGAAAGTGGAAATAGGCCAGGTCACAAAGTAATAGTCTATTTACATATTATTTCCATAAAGTTTTTCCCCCAATAGGATATTCTCGAAAAAAAGAGATGGTTAAAACATGACTACACAGGACATTTGAAGCAAAGATAACGCCTTTCCATTTTAAAGCAATAATAAACACTAGCATATCATTTTTCGGTTTCCATTATGGCAGCGTATTTACTTGCACACCATTACAGATGATTGAAAATGAGTTTATACTGTTCCCAACATTCAAATGCCATGCAGGAATAACAATGCCTCCCTGAAGTGGCACATTTCCATAACTCTGATGACTCAATTGACACCTTTTTCATATCAGTCCCCATCTCTCTATTTTTATTTTATTATTATTATTATTTGCTACTATTTTAGTTCAAGGTCTCCTCCCTTCTCACCTGAGCTATTACACTAGCTGCTTAAATTGGTCTCACTGTGAGTCTCACTCATCATGATATTGTCAAAACAACTTTCTAAAATGCACTTCTGGCCATTCAGACTTTCCCCGAATACCAAACCAACCAAACCCAGTGCCGTTGAGTCGATTCCAACTCATAGTGAGTCTAGAAACCTTTAATAACTCTCCATTGCCCTTAGAATAATACCTGTGCTCCTTAGCATAGAGTAGAGTACTATTTATGACCTAGCTTCTACAAGCTTTCTCAAGTTTGTCTTTCCCCTCACCCCATTTTTTAGTCACATGGAATCTGAGCCTCTGATCATACCTTTCTTCATCTTGTCTGCCTGGTGAATACCTCTCTCAAAACTCATTTCAAGTGTCTTTTTTTTTTCCAGCAAAGCCTTTCTGAACTCCGAGGTAAAAAAAAAAATATTCACACTCTATGCTTTCATAATTCACTGGGCATATTTCACCCTCACTTGCCTTATTGCTTGACTATACTTTATGGTTTGTGTCTGTGCTCTAGGCTCCTCTTTGAGGGCTGGACCAACATCCCTGTTTACAGTATCTAACATAGCACATGATACACAGTAGCCACTAAATACATCTTTGTTGGCTTCAATGCATAAATGGAGAAATAAATATTCATGGGAGAAACTATGTTAGATAAAAGACGTTTATTTATTGAGAGTGCAGTAAAAGTTGTGCTGCTTCTGCCTCAAATTGCTTATATAAATCTAATTGGGTAGAAATGACATATGCATATAAAAATGAAAAATCAAGTGTTTGAGCAAGGGTCACAAATGAAAACAGATGGCAAACTGCAATTAAGATAATTTGAGGTTTGATTTACAAAGAGCCTAATAATAAAGATTTGGGCAGGATGTAGGGAAACCACAAGGGATAGTGTAGGAAACTACCTGCACTGTTACAGATAATCGTAGCTTTTTCTACCCTTATGTCTGAAGGGATAAAGTGGGGTTATTGGAACCTAGAAAGAGAAAAAATAATGCAGACCAATCTTGAGAGGAACAATGAGCCTTGGGTACAGCCAAGCCAAGGTGATCTCAAGGGGAGCTAGGGAAAGAAGTTCCTTCCTCATTTCCCTCTCTCCTTTCAATCTGCTGCCAAGGCTTCCAATTGGAAACCAGAGGACACTGGGGCCCTGTGATGTACTCCATATAGGTCAGTCTTCAGGAGCACAGAGCAATATGTCAAAAAGTGAACGGATCTAGAAGGGAAAATAGAAGATAACCAACATGGCAAGTGGCTTACACTTCCTTGCATCATCAAAGAGACAAGCAGATTAGTTTATGCATAGTAGGGACTCAAAAAGTGTTTGTGAACAGTTTGATCATTAACATGACTAAAAGCCATTCAATGGCAGCCAAGGAGGTGCACCACCCGGATCTCCCTTCAAGAAACAACTTTCCACTCAGCTGTGAATGGAGCTGACAGCCTCTATCTGTAGTGTCTTCAAATTTCACTGTAGCTTTTGAATCAAATTCACACTCTTCCCAGGCATCTCCTAGCCAATGACTAACCATGGTGGGGATGCTCTACCGCCACCACCAATTGCCATGAAGTCTGTTCTGACTCTTTGTGGACTGGCCATTTTTGCCTAATGCAGGACTCCTCTAATAGGCACTCTTTGGTCAAGCTCCCCATCGAGATGGTTGAAATTGGTTTTGTCCCAGATCTGCTTCATACTCTGAGCTCTTCCTGCCCAATTCTGTTTCATGCTTTTTTACGTCTCATAGGCATTATCCCCCCCAAAAAAACTTGCATGCCTAACTCTGTCTCAACATATGCTTATCAGAGGACCTAAACTGACACACATACACACTTAGAAGAATGATCTAGAAAATAAGTTTCTTTGTGGAGAGAGACTAGAATGACCCAGTTTCAAAGAGAAGTAAAATTGTGTAATGGGTCTTAAAGATGAGAAAAAATAATGATAGCAAATTTAGAACACCTGACCCTCAATCTACATCAGATTGTCCATCTTCCCTTTCTATGCTACAGTGTTGGGATAAGAATCAAATGAGACAGTGTAGGGTTCCTGAAATGCAGGTAAGCCAGTCAATAGAGGTTACCACCATGCATTACTCCACACTCATTCTCAACTCTTTCTTTCTAGTCCACTTCCTACAGAGGGGCAAGAAATGCTGAACAGTCATGTTCCCAGTTTCTCTTCCACTAGGGGTGGCCATGATATAACAAAAGATCTTATAGGGGGGCATTTCTTTTGCTTTCTGATAAAAGGGATACGTGCTGACAGGGCTACATCTTGAGACCAGGATGCAAAAATCCAATATAAGACTAATGTACTACAACTACCACAGCCTTTTCCAGACTTAATCCAGCACAACTAGATGGTGCCTGGCTACTACCACCAACTGTTCTGACAGGAATCACGATAGAGGGTCCCAGACAGAGTGGCAGAAAAACGTAGAACAAAATTCTAACTCACCAAAATAGACCAGGCTTACTGGTCTGACAGAGACTGGAGAAACACTGAGAGTATGGCCCCCCAAGACCTTTTTAACTCAGAACTGAAGTCACTCCTGTGGCTCACGCTTCATCCAAAGGTTAGACAGGCCCATAAAACAAAACAAGACTAAATGGGCACACAAGCCCAGGGGCAAGGAAGAGAAGGCAGGAAGGGAGAGGAAAGGTGGTAATGGGGAACCCAAGGTTGAGAAGGGTAGAGTGCTGACACTTCATGGGGGTGGCAATGTGACTCTAATACTTCGCAACATGTTTTCTCCTTTTCAAAATGGGTGATTGAGAGCTTGGCATAGCTAATGCCATGATGATACTCTAAATAACCTATAAGTTTGTTTGTTTTGCCTGACTTCTCCTTTCCCCATACTTTTGTTAATGACTTTGTTATGTTCCGTCTGGGCACTGTGACTTATGATCTCCAACATAAAGATTAGAGTCCAGATGTCCAGCATGTATATCTTTAGCCTAATAAGGAGATGTCCAGCATATATCTCTTTAGTCTGATAAGAAGTCTCTTGTAATTTTCTTGTAATGTACAACTCATCCAGCCATCTGTGAGCTACGTGCCTAAAGACACTATGTAACCATTGCAACAATGATATATAAGTTGTAATGTAAAATTACCTTTCAGGAGTCCATGAAGACAGTCAGTGTTGCTGTCAGGCTTCTCATTAGTGTCACCTCCTAATAAACTTTCTCTTTCTGACTTGGAATATGTTTCATTGGCTCAACTGCTCCAGGGCACGGACCCTTATCAGGCAATAGCAACCAATGTCACAATACAATACATGTATTAATTGTTTAATGAGAAATTAATTTGGTCTGTAAAACTTCATCTAAAGCACACACACACACCACAAAAAAACTATTGGTCGCTACTTGTCTGGAGCAAAAGAGAAAGAAGGAAACCAAAGACTCAAAGAAGAAACTAGTTTACAGGACAAATAGTTTACGTGAACCACAGTCTTATTTACCCTGAGACCAAAAGAACTAGATGATGCCTGGCTATGACTACTGACCATTCTGATCAGGGCCACAACAGACAGAGCCTAAGAGAAAGTGAGAAAAATGTGAAACACATTCACAAATCCCTTAAAAAATATCAGACTTACTGAACAGGTTGATGCTGAAGGATGCCTCAAGATTCTTGCCTGAAATACTCTTCTAAACTTGAACTGAAATTAAACCCTGAGGTCACTTTGTAACTAAATAACAAACTGGCTCAAAAAATAATGGATATTACCATAAGTACTATGCTCCTTTAAAAAATCAGTTATACAAGACCAAACAGTCAACAACTGCTTTAAAATAAGATAAGAATGTAAGAGGACAAGGAAACTAGATTAACGGAAATGGAACAACCAGAAAGAAAATAATGAGAATTAATGTTCACACATTGTGAAGAATGTCACAAATGTCACTGAACACTTTGTGTAAAAATTGTTGAATGGGAATTCACAACTAGAAATCATACAAAAACAACAGTAGGAAATCCAAAAGATAAACAACAAGATTTCAGAAATGCAGTGTCATAGAAGGGCTGAGGAGCATGATTGAAACAATGGAAGACAGAGTCAGTGAAATTGAAGACAAATACTTGGATAAAACTCTGTTTGAGGGAAAATCTGAAAAAAAGAACAAAGAAAAATGAAGAAACCCTGAGAATGATGTGGGATAAAATCAAAAGCAAAAATTTGCAAGTGATCGGAGTTTCAGAAAAGGGGGAGAAAATGGAAAACACAGAGAGGATCAATGAAGAATTGCTGAAAGAAAACTTCCCTAATATCATGAAAGATGAAAAGCTGACCATTCAAGAAGATCAACAAAACCCATATAGGAGAGACCCCAAAAGAAAATCACCAAGGAGTATCGTAATGACACTCACTAAAAAAAAAAAAAAACACAGGAGAAAAGATAGTCTTTTTAACAAATGGTGCTGGCATAACTGGATATCCATTTGCAAAAAAAAGAAACAGGACCCATATTTCACACCAAGCACAAAAACTAACTCCAAGTGGATCAAAGACCTAAACGTAAAGACTAAAACGATAATGATCATGGAAGAAAAAATAAGGACAACCTTAGGAGCCCTAATACAAGGCATAAACAGAATACAAAACATTACCAAAAATGATGAAGAGAAACCAGATAACTGGGAGCTCCTAAAAATCAAACACCTATGCTCATCTAAAGACTTCACCAAAAGAGTAAAAAGACCACCTACAGACTGGGAAAGCATTTTCAGCTATGACATCTCCGACCAGTGCCTGATCTCTAAAATCTATATGATTCTGTCAAAACTCAACCACAAAAAGACAAACAACCCAATCAAGAAGTGGGCAAAGGATATGAACACACATTTCACTAAGGAAGATATTCAGGCAGCTAACAGATACATGAGGAAATGCTCTTGATCATTAGCCATTAGAGAAATGCAAATTAAAACTACGATGAGATTCCATCTCACTCCAACAAGGCTGGCATTAATCCAAAAAACACAAAATAATAAATGTTGGAGAGGCTGCGGAGAGATTGGAACTCTTATACACTGCTGGTGGGAATGTAAAATGGTACAACCACTTTGGAAATCTATCTGGCGTTATCTTAAACAGTTAGAAATAGAACTACCATACAACCCAGAAATCCCACTCCTCAGAATATACCCACCCTAGAGAAATAAGAGCCTTCACACAAACAGATATATGCACACCCATGTTTATTGCAGCTCTGTTTACAACAGCAAAAAGCTGGAAGCAACCAAGGTGTCCGTCAACGGATGAAAGGTTAAATAATTGTGGTATATCCACACAATGGAACACTACGCATCGATAAAGAACAGTGACGAATCTGTGAAATATTTCATAACATGGAGGAACCTGCAAGGCATTATGCTGAGCGAAATGAGTCAGAGGCAAAAGGACAAATATTGTATAAGACCACTATTATAAGATCTTGAGAAAGAGTATAAACTGAGAAGAACACATACTTTTGTGGTTACAAGGGGGGGGAGGGAGGGAGGGTGGGAGAGGGTTTTTTACTGATTAGTTAGTAGATAAGAACTGCTTTAGGTGAAGGGAAGGACAATACTCAATACATGGAAGGTCAGCTCAACTGGACTGGACCAAAAGCAAAGAAGTTTCCGGGATAAACTGAATGCTTCAAAGATCAGCGGAGCAAGGGCGGGGGTTTGGGGACTATGGTTTAAGGGGACTTCTAAGTCAATTGGCAAAATAATTTTATTATGAAATCATTCTGCATCCCACTTTGAAATGTGGCGTCTGGGGTCTTAAATGCATCAATTGGTCTCAACCCACCTGGATCAAAGGAGAATGAAGAACACCAAGGTCACACGACAACTAAGAGCCCAAGAGACAGAAAGGGCCACATGAACCAGAGACCTACATCATCCTGAGACCAGAAAAACTAGTTGGTGCCCGGCCACAACCGATGACTGCCCTGACAGGGAGCACAAGAGAGAACTCCTGAGGCAGCAGGAGATCAGTGGGATGCAGACCCCAAATTCTCACAAAAAGACCATACTAAATGGTCTGACTGAGACTAGAGGAATCCTGGCGGTCATGGTCCCCAAACCTTCTGTTGGCACAGGACAAGAACCATTCCCGAAGACAACTCATCAGACATGGAAGGGACTGGACAGTGGGTAGGTGAGAGATGCTGATGAAGAGTGAGCTATTTGTATCAGGTGGACACTTGAGACTGTGTTGGCATCTCCTGTCTGGAGGGGGGATGGGAGGATAGAGAGAGTTGGAAGCTGGCAAAATTGTCATGAAAGGAGAGACTGGAAGGGCTGACTCATTGGGGGAGAGCAAGTGGGAGTACGGAGTAAGGTGTATATAAACTTATATGTGACAGTTTGACTTGATTTGTAAGCGTTCACTTGAAGCTCAATGAAAGTTAATAAAAAAAAATCTGTAGTTTAACCCATGTATTGAGTTATTTTCAGTTGCAGATTTTTGTGTTCCTTTTAGGTATTTCATTTAATTAATTTATTTTAAAGAAGATTACAGTTATTCATTAAAAAAAAAAAAACAACGGAAAGAATCAACAAAACCAAAAGTTGATTCTCTGAAAGGACCAACAAAATTGACAAACCACTGGCCCAGTTGACAAAAGAAAAACAGAAGAGGATGCAAATAACTCAAATAAGAAATGAAATAGGGGATATTACAACACACTCAACTGAAATAAAAAGGATCTTAACAGAGTATTATGAAAAATTATACTCCAACAAATTTGAAAATCTAGAGAAAACGGACAAATTTCTAGAAACACACTACCTACCCAAACTAACACACACACACAAAAAAAATAAAACACAAAATGATGTGAAAATCTTAACTGACCCATAACAAGAGATTGAAAAGATAAAAAAATAACTGCCAACAACAACAAAAAAAGTCATGGCCCAGGTGGCTTCACTGGAGAATTACACCAAACATCTAGAAAAGAGCTTACACTAGTCTTACCTCAATTATTTCAGAACATAAAAAAGGAAAGGATACTTCCAAATTCATTCTATGAAGCCAGCATAACCCTGATACCAAAACCAAGCAAAGACACGAAGAAAAAAGAAAATTACAGACCTATAGCTCTCATGAATATAACCATTGCGATCAAGTCTATTCTGACTCATAGTGACCCTGTAGGACAGAAAACTGCTCCATAGGTTTTCCAAGGAGCTGCTCATGGATTCTAACTGCTGATATTCTGGTTAGCAGCTGTAGCTCTTAACCACTGTGCTGCCAGGGCTCCCTCATGAATATAGATGGAAAATTTCTCAATGAAACTCTAGCCAATAGAATTCAGCATCACACACACACAAAATACACCAAGACCAAGTAGGATTCATACCAGATATGAAAGTTGATTCAACATTAGAAAATCAATAAATGTGATCCACACATAAATAAAAGAATCATATGATCATCTCAATTGATGCAGAAAAGGCATACAACAAAATCCAACACACATTCCTGATAAAAATTCTCAAAAATATAGGTATAGAAAGGAAATTCCTCAACATAATAAAGAGCATCTATATAAAACCATGAGTTGGAATTGATTCGACGGCACTGGGTTTTATACAAAACCAACAGCTAACATCATTGTTAATGGAGAGAGGCTGAAAACATTCCCCCTGAGAACAGGAACAAGACAAGGATGCCCTTTATCACCACTCCTGTTTAACACTGTGCTGAAAGTCCTAGCTAGAGTAATAAGGCAAGAAAAAGAAATAAAAAGTATCCAAATTGGTAAGGAAGATGTAGAACTGTACGTATTCGTGGATGATATGATACTGTACATAGAAAATCTAAAACACTCCACAAGAAAACAACCAGTACCAATAGAAAGATCTAGCAGAGTAGCAGGGTACAAGATTAACATAAAAAATCAGTTGGATTCCTATACACCAATAAAGAGAACGATGAAAAGGAAATCAGAAAACAATACTATTTATAATAGCTCCTAAAAAAAAAAAAACTTAGGAATAAGTCTAACCAATGCAAAGAAAACTACAAAACACTACTGCAAGAAACCAAAAGAGATCTACATAAATGGAAAAACGTACCATGCTCATGGATAGGTAGACTCAACATTGTGAAAATGACAATTCTACCCAAAGCAATTTACAAATACAATGCAATCCAGATCCAAAATTAATCATTAACTTTACATGGAAAGGAAAGAGGCCCTGGATTAGTAAAGAACTATTGAAGAAGAAGAATAAAGTAGGAGGACTCACACTACCTGACCTCAGGGCCTGCTATGTAAAAAACAGCCTGATACTGGTACAATGACAGGCACATTGACCAATGGAACAGAATTGAGAACCCAGATATAAATTTATCCACCTGTGGTCACCTGATCTTCAACAAGTCCATCAAATGGGGAAAAGACAGTCTTTTTTAACAAACAGTGCTGGCAAAACTGTATGTTCATCTGCAAAAAAAAAAAAAAAGAAAGAAATAGGACCCATACCTCACATCATACAGAAAACCTAAATCAAAATGGATCAAAGACCTAAATATAAAACCAAAAACTATTAAGATCATAGAAGGAAAAAAAAAAAAAGGATCAACGCTACAGTCCCTAATACACAGCATTAACAGGATATAAACAGTAACAAATAACACAAAAACTCCAGAAGATAATGTAGATTACTGGGATCTTCTAAAAATTAAACACTTAACCCCATCAAAAGACTTCACCAAAAGAGTAAAAACAGAATCTACAGACTGAGAAAAAATTGTTGGCTATGACAAATCTGACAACGGTCTAATCTCTAAAATCTACAGGAAAATCCAACACCTCTACAAAAAAAAGACAAATAATTCAATGAAAAAGTGGGCAAAGGAAATGAACAGACACTTAACCAAAGAAGACATTCGAGTGGCTAACAGACACATGAGGAAATGCTTGCAATCACTAGCTATTAGAGAAATGCAAATCAAAACCACAATGAGATACCATCTCACTCTGGCATTACTGGCATGAATTAAAAAAAAAAGAACATAAAAAATGTTGGAGGGGGCAGGACAAAGAAGGATGACGAGGTAGAAGCTTCTGCTTATCGCTCTTGCAACAAAGACTCGAAAAAACAAGTGAATCAATTACATAAAGGACAGTCTACGAACCCTTACCATAAAACACAGAACTAAGGAGTTGATCTGAGTGACACAGGAGCGAAAAGTCACGTGCTGAAGCAGCAACTGCTTCTGGAGCCAGCAGGCCCTGCTGCAGCCTTGAGTTCTTGCGGTTCCCTGGTGCCAGAGTGGTGGGGCTGATCATGGCTTACAGAGACAGGGCAAGCACAGGAAGCAGCCATAACTCCCTGGAGCAACCTCAGCGGGGACCTAGCCAGTGCACACAGGCTGCACGCCGACGCAGCTGACAGGCGATCGAGAAACCATGGGGAAGCAGCGACTGGTTTTGGAGCCTGTAGCACAGCATCCTAGCCAGGAAACCTTGGTGCTGGGCTTTGGACCAAGTGCGGAGGGGCTGATTGTGGCTTCCTGAGATGGCACATGCACAGGACGCAGCCCTAAAACTCTGGGGCAATCTCGGTGGGGACCCAGCCAGCACACAACGGCTACGCACCCCTCTGGAATCTCAGATAAAACAGTCTTCACCAAACAAGATAAGTAATTTGTCTATCTTGCCGTGCTACTGTCTCCTATCTATCTGATCCCTCCCCGCACTGCCCCAGCCCGCTTCATTAACATTGGAATTCCCTGGGCCAGAGATTGAAGTGCACTGTGGGTTTTTTTTTAACCCATTCTCCTGACCTGAGAAAAGCAGCAATTAACAATCAGGGGAAAAATCCTTCCCTGACTTCCCTGAACTGGAATAACAATACAGAACCAGCTTCATCCAGGCATGAGATCCACAGTCTTTGGCTTTTACTCCTACAGGGGACCAGGTAGCTATTATAATGCAAAGGCAATTCTGATAGAGATCTGACTGTAATTGTTTTAGCTGAGCAGTGGAAAGGCAAGTTTTGGAGGTCGGACACCTCTCTACCTATTAAACAGAGGCCTCGCTGATCCACATCAGGGAACTGAGGGCTGAGGCTCCACCCACACCACCTAGCCACCTGCTAAAGGGGTCTGAGGACAGTGAGGCCTACCAATCTTTGGAGGTACAAGCACTGGGTGCCTAAGGTACAGCCACAGAGCCCACCCACCAGAGTGCTCTAGAGAAAAGAGATACTCCTACCTCTCTGGCACATGGGGAAGGATGTCAGCGTCCTGCCCTCCTCAGAGTGTGAACCCCTGCCACTACTAGAAACTGGCGCATACAACCATCACTACTCCTCTAAGTTACTAGGTGAAAGCCTACACTACACACTAGGTGACCCACTATCAAGACACCTGAGCTAATTCTATTCGAGAATAGTGAATGGACTCATAGGCTCATATATCTGGTAACAGCTCAAACTAGCTGGTAACAGGACATAAGTGATTCAAATGCTACAACGATCAAGATAGTGCAATCTAGCAGCCCATCTGGGTGTATTGAAACAAAACAAAACAAGAAGATAAGACCCAGTGAGCAAATATAAAATAAATCATTACGATATCTTATAGATGGCTCAGAGACAGGAGACGATATCTAATCACATGAAGAAGCAGATCATGATTGTTTCTACAACCCCCCAAATCAAAGAATCAAAATCATTCCCAGATGAAGATACATTTCTGGAATTGCCAGATGTAGAATATAAAAAAACTAATACACAGAATGCTTCAAGACATCAGGGATGACCTCAGAAATGAAATAAAGCAATCTACAGAAAAAGCCAAGGAACAATCAAATAAAGCAGTTGAAGAAATCAAAAAGATTATTCATGAACATAGTGAAAAATTTAAGAAGCTGCAAGAATCCACAGAGAGACAGCATTCAGAAATGCAAAAGGTTAACAATAAAATTACAGAATTAGACAACTCAATAGGAAGTCAGAGGAGCAGAATCGAGCAATTGGAATGCAGTTGGGGAGATGGAGGATAAAGCAATTGACACCAATATATTTGAAGAAAAATCAGATAAAAGAATTAAAAAAATTAAGAAACCCTAAGAATCATATGGGACTCTATCAAGAAGAATAACTTGCGTGTGATAGGAGTTCCAGAACAGGGAGGGATAACAGAAAATACAGAGAGAATAGTTGAAGATCTGTTGGCAGAAAAATTCCCTGGCATCAGGAAAGGCCAAAGGAAATCTATCCAAGATGCTCATCGAACCCTATATGAGATAGATCCCAAAAGTAAATCACCAAGACATATTATCATTAAACTTGCCAAAACCAAAGATAAAGAGAAAATTTTAAAAGCAACCAAGGATAAACAAAAAGTCACCTACAAAGGAGAATCAATAAGAATAAGTTTGGACTATTCAGCAGAAACAATGCAGGCAAGAAGGCAATTGGATGACATATATAGAGCACTGAAGGAGAAAAACTGCCAGCCAAGAATCATATATCCAGCAAAACTCTCTCTCAAATAAAATAAAGAAGGTAAAATTAAGACATTTACAGATAAACACAAGCTTAGAGAATTTGCAAAAACCAAACAAAAGCTACAAGAATTACTAAATGAAATTCTATGGTCAGAAAATCAATATCAGATACCAACACAACACAAGGTCACAGAACAGAACATCCTGATATGAACTCAGATAGGGAAATCACAAAAACAAAATAGGAATAATTAAAAAAATGCTCAAAAGAGGGAATCATTGATGTCATTATGTAAAGGTTTACAATAATCAAAAAAACAGGGACTAAATACAAGAGGTGTAGATCTTCCATATGGAGAGGAAATCAAGGCGATATAGGGCAATACAAGTTAGATTTTTACTTAGAAAAATAGGGGTAAATATAAGGTAACCACAAAGAAGTCTAACAATTCCATACTTCAAAATAAAAACCAAGAAAAACATAATGACTCAGCAAAAATAAATTCAACTACTATGAAAATGAGGAACACACAATTTACAAAGAAAAACGTCTCAGCACAAAAAAGTGGAAAAATGAAATTGTCAACAACACACAAAAAAGGCATCAAAATGACAGCACTAAACTCATAAAAAAAAAATACTTATCTATAATTATGCTGAATGTAAATGGACTAAATGCACCAATAAAGAGACAGAGAGTTGCAGACTGGAAAAAAAAATGCTCTGTCTATATGCTGCCTAAAGAGACACACCTTAGACTTAGAGACACAAACAAACTAAAACTCAAAGGATGGAAAAATATATCTCAAGCAAACAACAATCAAAAAAGAGCTGGAGTGCCAATATTAATTTCTGACAAAACAGACTTTAAAGTTAAATCCACCATAAAGGATAAAGAAGGACACTACATAATGATTAAAGGGACAATTTACCAGGAAGATACAACCATATTAAATATTTATGCACCCAATGACAGGGCTGCAAGATACATAAAACAAACTTTAACAGAATTGAAAAGTGAGATAGGCACTTCCACAATTATAGTAGGAGACTTCAACACACCACTTTTGGTGAAGGACAGAACATCCAGTAAGAAGCTCAATAGAGACACGGAAGATCTAATTGCTACAATCAACCAACTTGACCTCATAGGCTTGTACAGAACACTCCACTCAACAGCTGCAAAGTATACTTTCTTTTCTAGTGCACATGGAACATTCTCTAGAATAGATCACATAACCCCCCCCAAAAAAAAACCATATTAGGTCATAAAAGAAGTCTTTGCAGAATCCAAAACATCAAAATATTACAAAGCATCTTCTCAGGCCAAAAGGCCGTAAAAGTAGAAATCAATAACAGAAAAGCCAGGGAAAAGAAATCAAATACTTGGAAACTGAACAATACCCTGCTCAAAAAAGACTGGGTTATAGAAGACATTAAGGATGGAATAAAGAAATTCATAGAATTCAACGAGACTGAAGACACTTCCTATCAAAACCTTTGGGACACAGTGAAACCAATGCCCAGAGGTCAATTTGTATCAATAAATGCACACATACATAAAGAAGAAAGAGCCAAAATCAAAGAACTGTTCCTACAACTTGAACAAATAGTGAGAGAGAAAACAGGGAAACCCTCAGTCACCAGAGGAAAACAAACAAACAAACAAAAAAAAAATTAGAGCAGAATTAAATGAATTAGAGGACAGAAAAAAATTGAAAGAGTTAACAAGGCCAAAAGCTGGTTCTTTGAAAAAATTAACAAAATTGATAAACCATTGGCCAGACTGACTAAAGAAATACAGGAAAGGAAACAAATAACCTGAATAAGAAATGAGATGGGCCATATCACAACAGATCCAACTGAAATTAAAAGAATCATATCAGATTACTACAAAAAATTATACTCTAATAAATTTGAAAACCTAGAAGAAATGGATGAATTCCCAGAAAAACACTACCTACCTAAATTAACACAAAGAGAAGTAGAACAACTAAATAGACCAATAACAAAAAAAGAGATTGAAAAGGTAATCAAAAAACTCCCAACAATAAAAAGTCCTGGCCCGGATGGCTTCACTGCAGAGTTCTACCAAATTTTCAGAGAAGAGTTAACACCACTACTACTAAAGGTATTTATTTAGGAGCATAGAAAATGATGGAATACCCCCTAACTCATTCTATGAAGCCACCATCTCCCTGATAGCAAAACCAGCTAAAGACAACACAAAAAAAGGAAATTACAGACCTATATCCCTCATGAACATAGATGCAAAAATCCTGAACAAAATTCTAGCCAAAAGAATTCAACAACACATCAAAAATTAATCCACCATGACCAAGTGGAATTTATACAAGGTATGCAAGGATGGTTCAATATTAGAAAAACAATGTAATCCATCATATAAACAAAACAAAAGACAAGAAGCACATCATTTTATCAATTGATGCAGAAAAGGCATTTGACAAAGTCCAACACTCATTTATGATAAAAACTCTCAGCAAAATAGGAAGAGAAGGAAAATTCCTCAACATAATAAAGGGCATTTATACAAACCCAACAGCCAATATCATCCTAAATTGAGAGAGCCTGAAGGCATTTCCCTTGAGAAAGGGAACCAGACAAGGATGCCCTTTATCACCGCTCTTATTCCACATTGTGCTGGAGGTCCTAGCCAGAGCAATTAGGCTAGACAGAGAAATAAAGGGCATCCAGATTGGCAAGGAAGAAGTAAAATTATCTCTATTTGTAGATGACACGATCTTATACACAGAAAACCCTAAGGAATCCTCCACAAAACTACTGAAACTAATAAAAGAGTTCAGCAGACTATCGGGATATAAGATAAACGTACAAAAATCACTTGGATTCCTCTACATCAACAAAAAGAACATCGAAGAGGAAATAACCAAATCAATACCATTCACAGTAGCCCCCAAAAAGATAAAATACTTAGGAATAAATCTTACCAGAGATGAAAAAGACCTATACAAAGAAAACTACAAAGTAATACTGCAAGAAACCAAAAGGGACCTATGTAAGCGGAAAAACATACCTTGCTCATGGATAGGAAGACTTAACATTGTAAAAATATCTATTCTACCAAAAGCCATATATACATACAAGGCACTTCCGATCCAAATCCCAACAACATTTTTTAATGAGATGGAGAAATGAATCACCAGCTTCCTATGGAAGGGAAAGAAGTCACGGATAAGCAAAGCATTACTGAAAAAGAAAAATAAAGTGGGAGGACTCACTCTACGTGATTTTAGAATCTATTATACCATCACAGTAGTCAAAACAGCCTGGTACTGGTACTACAACAGGCACATAGACCAATGGAAGAGAATTGAGAATCCAGATATAAATCCATCCACATATGAGCAGCTGATATTTGACAAAGGCCCACTGTCAGTTAATTGAGGAAAAGATAGCATTTTTAACAAACGGTGCTGGCATAATTGGATATCCATCTGCAAAAAAATGAAACATGACCCATACTTCACACCATGCACAAAAACTAACTCTAAATGGATCGAAGACCTAAACATAAACTCTAAAATGATACAGATCATGGAAGAAAAAAATAGGGACAACGTTAGGAGCCCTAATACATGGCATATACAGAATACAAAACATTACTAAAAATGCCAAAGAGAAACCAGATAACTGGGAGCTCCTAAAAATCAAACACCTATGCTCATCTAAAGATTTCACCAAAAGAGTAAAAACACCACCTATATACTGGGAAAAAATTTTCAGCTACGACATCTCCAACCAGCGCCTGATCTCTAAAATCTACATGATTCTGCTAAAACTCAACCACAAAAAGACAAACAACCCAATTAAAAAATGGGCAAAGGATATGAACAGGCACTTCGCTAAAGAAGACATTCAGGCAGCTAACAGATACATGAGGAAATGCTCTTGATCATTAGCCATTAGAGAAATACAAATCAAAACTACAGTGAGATTCCATCTCACTCCAACAGGGCTGGCATTAATCCAAAAAACACAAAATAACAAATGTTGGAGAGGTTGTGGAGAGATTGGAACACTTCTACATTGGTGGTAGGAAAGTAAAATGGTACAACCACTTTGGAAATCAATTTGGAGCTTCCTTAAAAAGCTAGAAATAGAACCACTAGGCGAGCCAGCAATCCCACTCCTCGGAATACATCCTAGAGAAATAAGAGCCTTTACACAAACAGATATATGCACATCCATGTTTATTGCAGTACTGTTTACAATAGCAAAAAGATGGAAGCAACCAAGGTGCCCATCAACAGATGAATGGATAAATAAATTATGGTATATTCACACAATGGAATACTTTGCATTGATAAAGAACAGTGAGGAATCTGTGAAACATTTCATAACATGGAGGCACCTGGAAGACACTATGCTGAGTGAAATTAGTCAGTTGCAAAAGGACAAATATTGTATAATACCACTACTATAAGATCTTGAGAAATAGTTTAAACTGAGAAGAACACACTCTTTTGTGGTTACGAGAAGGGGGAGGGAGGGTAGAAGAGGGGTATTTACTAATTAGATAGTAGATAAGAGCTGCTTTAGGTGAAGGGAAGGACAACACTCAACACAGTGGAGGTCAGCACAACCGGACTAAACCAAAGCAAAGCAGTTTCCTGAATAAACCGAATGCTCCGAAGGTCAGCAAAGCAGGGGCAGGGGTTTGGGGACCGTGGTTTCAGGGGACATCTAAGTCAATTGGCACAATAAAATCTATTAAGAAAACATTCTGCATCCCACTTTGAAGAGCGGCATCTGGGGTTCTTAAACACTAGCAAGCGGCCATCTAAGATGCCTCAATGAGTCTCAACCCACCTGGATCAAAGGAGAATGAAGAACACCAAGGATACAATGTATATACGAGCCCAAGAGTCAGAAAGGGCTACATGAACCAGAGACTATATCATCCTGAGACCAGAACTAGATGGTGCCCCGCCACAACTGATGACTTCCCTGACAGGAAACAACACAGAGAACCCCTCAGGGAGCAGGGGAACAGTGGGATGCAGATCCCAAATTCTCATAAAAAGACCAGACTTATTGGTCTGACTGAGACTAGAAGGACCCCCGTGGTCATTGTCCCCAGACCTTGTGTTGGCCCAAGACAGGAAGCATTCCCGAAGCCAACTCGTCAGACATGGATTGGACTGGACAATGAGTTGGAGAGGGATGCTGGTGAGGTGTGAGCTACTTGGATCAGGTGGACACTTGAGACTATGTTGGCATCTCCTGCCTGGAGGGGAGATGGGAGAGTAGAGGGGCTTAGAAGCAGGCAAAATGGACACAAAAAGAGAGAGTAGAAGGAGGGAGCAGACTGTCTCATGGGGGGAGAGTAATTGGGAATATGAAGCAATGTGCGTATATAAGTTTTTATGTGACAGGCTGACTTGATTTTTAAACTTTCACTTAAAGCACAATAAAAATTATTAAAAAATGCTGGAGAGGCTCCATGGAGTTTGGAACACATATGCACTACTGATGGGAATGCAAAATGATACAAACATTTTGGAAAATGATATGGCACTTCCTTAGAAAACTAGAAATAAAAATACCATATGATCTAGCAGTCTTACTCCTAGGAATATATTCTAGAGAAATAAGAACTGTCACATGAATAGACATATGTACACCCATGTTCATTGCAGCATTGTTCACAATAGCAAAAAAATGGAAACAACTTAGATGCCCATCAAGAGATGAGTGGATAAACAATCTATGGTACATACACACAATGGAGTACTATGCAACAATAAAGAACAGTGATGAACCTGTGAAGCATCTCACAACATGGACAAATCTGGAGGGCATTATGCTGAGTAAAATGAGTCAATCACAAAAGGGCAAATATTGTATGAGGCCACTACACTACTATAAAAACTCATGAAAAGGTTTACACACAAAAAGAAACAATCCTCGATGGTTATGAGGGATGGGAGGAGTGGGGATGCAAAAACACTAAATAGACAATAGATGAGTGGTAACTTTGGTGAAGGGTAAGGCAGTACACAATACTGGGGAAGCCAGCACAACTTGTACAAGGCAAGGTCGTAGGAGCTCCATAGACAAATCCAAATTCCCTGAGGGACCGAATTGCTGGGCTGAGGTCTGTGGGGACCATGGTCTCAGGGATCATCTAGCTCAACTGGCATAACATAGTTTATAAAGAAAATGTTCTACATTCTACTTTGGTGAGTAGCGTCTGGGGTCTTAAAAACCTGTGAGCAGCCATCAAAGGTATTCCACTGGTCTCACCCCTTTGGGAGCAGGGGAGATGAAGAAAACTAAAGACACAAGGGAAAGATTAGTCCAAAGGACTAATGGACCACATCTATCACAGCCTCCACCAGTCTGAGTCCAGTACAACTACATGGTACCCAGCTACCACCACTGACTGCTCTGACAGGGATCACAATAGAGGGTCCTAGACAGAGCTGGAGGAAAATGTAGAGCAAAATCCTAACTCACAAAAAAAGACAAGACTTAGTGGCCCGGCAGAGACTGGAGAAACTCTGAGAGTATGGCCCCTGGACACCCTTTTAGCTCAGTAATGCAGTCACCCCTGAAGTTTACCCTTCATCAAAAGATTAGACAGTAATGTAAAAAAAAGTGAGGATAAAGGGGCACACCAGCTCAGGGGCAAGGACTAGAAGGCAGAAGGGGACAGGAATGCTGGTAATAGGGAAACCAAGGTCGAGAAGGGGAGTGTTGACGTTTTGTCCGGCTGTTAACCAATGTCATAAAACAACATGTATACCAGCTGTTTAGTGAGAAGCTAGTATTAGTATGGAAACCCTGGTGGCGTTGTGGTTAAGAGCTACTGCTGCTGACCAAAAGGTCAGCAGTTCGATTCTACCAGGTTCTCCTTGGAAACTCTATGGGGCAGTTCTACACTGTCATCTAGGATCACTATGAATCAGGATTGACTTGATGGCAACAGGTTTGGTTTTAGTTTTTTAGTATTACTATGTTCTATAAACCTTCATCTAAAGTACAATAAATATATATATATATTTCAAACTCTAAGGTGACCACCAAATTTTTAAAAGAAGCATGATTGATATTTTAAGAGAAGTAATCAAATGAAGTCCTATAAAATGTTCAGTTAAAATCAGAGAAGACAGAAAGAGAAGCCTCCGGAAATGACTAGAAAAGAGTTATGAATATGATTAATATTAAGCAAAAAAATATATGAATAATCACATAAAATGTGAATGGTCTAAATACACCAATTAAAGACAAGATTGTCAGAGTGGCTAATAAAATGAAATCCAGCTATATGCTTTCTACACAAAACCACCTTAAGTGTAAAGATAGGTTAAAAGTAATGAGATAGAGAAAGATATGTCATGCTAACATAATCAAGCAAAAACACAAATAGGAATAATAATTTCAGGCTGAGCAGAATTCAGAACACGAAAACTTATCCTAGATAAAGAGAGGCATGGCATTGGGCTCGTATGATAAAGAGGTCAATTCTCCAAGACGACATAACAAACCATAATATGTGTGTACCTAAAAACAGAGTGTAAAAATACACGAAGCCAGAACTGATAGAACTGCAGGGAGAAATATACAAATCCAATATTATAACTGGAAATTTCAGTAATTGACTCATAGTCCTAGCAACTCTACAGGACAGAGTAGAACTGCCCCACAGGGTGTCCAAGGTGAGGCTGGTGGATTTGAACTGTCAACCTTTTGGTTAACAGTCTAAGCTCCTAACAACTTTGCCACCAGGGCTCCTGTAGGGTTGCTATGAATCGGAATTGACTCAATGGCACACAGCAACAACAATCAGTAATTGATAGATTAAACAGACAGAAAATCAATTAGGATATAAATGACCTGAATAACAACATAAATCAACTTGATCTAATTGTCATTTATAGAATATTCCATTGAACACCAACAGAATATACATTCTTCTCAAGCTTGCATCTAACATTCACTAAGATAGACCACATTCTGGACCATAAAACACACCTTAACAACTTTTCTATTGCTGTTGAGTCTATTCTGACTCATAGTGACACTAAAGAACAGAGTAGAACTGCCCCATAGGGTTTCCAAGGCTGTAATCTTTGTGAAAGCAGACTGTTAGACATCTTTCTCCTACAGAGCCACTGGTGGGTTCTTAACCACTGCTCCTTTAGGGCTTCTTTTAACAAATTTAAAAGAAAATCAATCATACAAAGTATGTTCTCAGACCACAGTGGAATTCAACTAGAAATCAATAACAGAAAGATAGCTGGAAAAACCCCAAACGTTTTTAATTAAATGAAAATACGACTTACCAAGTTTGTGCAATGAGATGAAAGCAGTGTTTTGAGGGACACTTTATAGCATTGAATGTATATTGTAGAAAAAAAGAAAGACCTAAAATCAATAAGATAAGCTTAATCCTTAGGAAACAAGAGAAAGAAGAGTAATTTGAGCCTAAAGAAAGCAGGAGAAAAAAATAATAAAAAGTACAGTATCCATCCGTGAAATTGAGAGGTAGGACCAAGATGGCAGAGTAGTCAGACACTTCCTGTGGTCCCTCTTACAACAAAGACCCGAAAAAAACAAGTGAATGGATTATATATGACAGACAATCTAGGAGTCCTGTATATCAGAGGCAAAGTTGAGGAATCAGACTGAGCAGCACAGAGAGGGAGAGACGGTTCAGAAGCAACGAGGAGTTGCCAGACCTGACCTAGTGGGAACTGGCACACTGCAGGCCAGGATTAGCTGATACTAGTGGTGAGGCAAGCAGTGGCATTCGGGATGCGTTTTCCACATCGGGAGAGACTGCATGGTGGAGAGCCCACTGACACCTCCAGAATCAGTGAAAAGCAGCTCTCAACTGGCAAAAGATAAGTACGTGTGTCTAACCTAGGGATAAATGAAAAGTCACCTACAAAGGTGAGTCAGTAAGACCAAGATAAAACTACTCAGCAGAAACCATGCAGGCAAGAAGGCAATGGGATGACATATATAAAGTCTTGAAGGAAAAAAAATGCCAGCCAGGAATTACACATCTAGTAAAACTGTCTCTCAAATATGAAGGCAAAAATTAGGACATTTCCAGATAAACAAAAGTTTAGGGAATTTGCAAAAACGAAACCAAAATTCCCAGAAATAACAAGTGAAATTGAAAACAGGAGAACTATAAAGAAAATCAAAACCAAAAGCTAATTCTTAGAAAAGATCAATAAAATTGATAAACCTAAAGCCTTTTTTTTTTTTTTTAAAGCCGGGCTAGCCAAGAGAAGTGAAACGACCCAAATTGCCAACATCATAAATGAAAGAACACTCTTCGCTTTGATCACATAGGTATTGAAAGGATAATAAGGAATTCTAAGAAGAGTTCTATGCCCACAAGTTTGATAACTTAGATGAAATGGACCACTTCCTTGAAAGACAAACTACTAAAACTCATAAAAGAAGAAATGGTTAACCTGAATGACCTTATATCTTTTAATGAAATTGAATTTATAGTTAACACTTTCCAAAAAAGAAAACCCTGGGCCCAGATTGTTTCACTGTTAAATTCTATCAAATATTGAAGGAAGAAATCACATCAATTCTTCACAATCTCTTCCAGCAAATAGAAGCAGAAAGACACTTCCTCGCTTGTTCTAAAAAACCACTGTGCCTCACCTATTTGACCCTCACATTCCCTTCCCCCAAACCCCTGGAAGCCACTGATGTTTTTATTGTCTCTACAGTTTTGCCATTTCCAGAATATACGATACTGTAATGGTGAAGACAGTAATCTTTTATTAAAGCCTGTAGAACTTTATAGCACAAAGAATAAACCTTAATGTATACAAATTTTTAAATAATCATGTAGGAAGTTGAGAGATCCCAAAAATGGAATGCAGAATGTGACAAAAGGATCTAAATCTATTACAAATGTATGAAAAAACCTCACTGAAGTGGGGGGGTGGTGGTGCTCACCTAAATTATTTTGGAAATGCATGGTATATGTAGTTTGAAAAAGCAAAAGGACTTGTACATAAGCATTGTACTCTAGTTGATAAAGTTGTTTCCCATGGAGGTGTTAACAATTCTGAAACAAATATGGATGTATACTGGAATTAAACCATTAATTAAATGGATGATGGATAGTGGAAGCTAGATTTCTTACTGTTGAAACAGCAATTTATAGATAAGCAAAAGGTGGGGCCTAGAATGATCCTTGTGGTAATGGATTAGAGCTGGAGACAGTATGAACTCATTTTTAGCTTAATATAGTTGCAGATGTTTATATATATATATATACACACCTGTGGGATAAAAATTTTACCTTTACCCAAAGTAAGGTGACCTTTGTCCTTGGTTCCTAAGAAGTAACCATGGGAGTAATTGACTTGCTTTTACCTGAAACCTCCAGACCACATCTGAGGGTTTATGCTAACGAGTGGGAGCTGGCCAGACCAGAAAAGACTCACCTGACAGGCTGATATCAACTAGCCTCAGGAGGCATGACTTAGCCCATCATACAGAGCTGGCCAATAAAAGCCTGGAACAGGAAGGCTCAGAGGGTAATGCATCCTTTGGGACATGGAAGCTTTGAGCTGAGGACCCTCCCAGACCTTGCCCCTGTATCTCTTCCTTATGACAATCCTGATTTGTATCATTTTTCTATAATAAATCTATCATCATAAGAATAGTTCTTTTTGTGAGTTCTGTGAGTTGTTTCAGTGAATTAATGAACTCAAAAGTGAAGGGGAGTCAGCAGGTGAAAGTGAGGGTGTTGTGTGGCCTCCCAAACTTGCGGTTGGCATCTGTCTGTTTGGCAATCTGAAGGACAGTGTCCCTTTAACCTGCGATATCTGCCCTAGTTTCAGGTGGCTAAGTTCAGAGACAGAGCTGATGTCAGAAATGATCGAGAAGTAGGAAAGTGGGAATTGAATTCATGCTGATTCTTATTTATGTAGTTATCCACAAAATGCCATACTATACCATCTTCAAAATAATTCTTTAAATCTAGAACTGCTTTAAAATAAAAAGTTATTCAAAAAAAAAAAAAAGATTAGCAGCAACTTGGAGAATAACCTCAAATATTGTAGGGATAGTCGTTAATGGATCAGGTGGCAGGGTAAATCAATGGGTAATTTTCCCACCTCTTTAGCATAGAGAAACACTAGCCACGCTGTGATACTATGTATCCATCCCAGAGAAGCATTGTGAAATGGTAAAAACTACCTTGAAATGTAAGCTAGAAAACTGAGATGTAGTTCCTAACTTATTTGCTTCTCTGCTATGGAGCCTTGTGAAATCATTCCCCTCCTTTAATTTTAAGGGTATTGGATCTGATGATCCTTCAGGTCTGTCCAGCTCAGGCATTCCATTACTCTTCATGTTCTAATATAGAAGCCAGCTTCTCACATGTGCATAAGGCTGATACCCCTCTTCTTAGGCAAGGCATACGCATATCTGTGAATAGAATGTTGAAGCCCATCTCAGGCAGCCACCCAGGGTCAAGGATCTCTATGGGGTGCAGGACAGGCTCCAATCTGTCAACAGGGATTATGATGTTAGAGTAGCCTCCTTCCCCTTTATCATTTGTATAGTAATTACTGTTGGTCCTCTGCCCAGATCCATTTCACCAGGGTATTGTGTTTATTCCCAAGCTGCTGTGAGTGCTAGCTGCTAAAAGCTCATAGTTCACTCATCTCCGGAGAATTGTGCTAGGCCAACAGAAGCTGCCTTATGCAGAGAGCCCTAGGAGGTTACACAAACCCCTTCTGGGAGTTGGCCCACTAGTAATAACTGACTTATCCCTTCCATTACTACGTTTTTTCTCCTTAATTTTTTTTTTGATGGCATGTGTTTTCAGTTTTGGAATGCAGCTTACTATTAAGTGTGTTTAAATTTTGGGTTGGTAATATGGATTTTGAGAAATATGATCTGATAATACAAGCCACTAATGAGGCGAGTGGCACTGTGGCACCATCAATATGTGGTATGACAATACACCAATGAGAGCTATGTAAATAATTTATCGTGGGTGCCTTTCCATTGGGTTACATGAGGAAACTCCAGTTTTCCAAAAGAGATACAGAAAATCCAAAACAAACCCATCAGGGCTTCCTAACTATCACATAGGAAAGCCATAATTATGCTTGCAAGCCTTATCTCACAGAAATAAAGGAAATACTTGGTTTAGATGATTCAGAAAATGAAATTTTGGACTTAGAGTTGATGCTGGAATAGGATAAGACTTTTGGAATGATGTAATAGGGTGAACATGTTTAGCACATGAGAAGGTTATGAATTTTGGGGGCCAAAGGGTGGAATGTTATGGATTGAATTGTGTCCCCTCAAAATATGTGTTGGAATCTCAACCCCTACGCCTGTGGATGTAATCTTATTTGGGAATAGGATTTTCTTTGTTATGTCAATGAGGTCATATCAGTGTAGGGTATGTCCTAAACCTAATCATTTCTGAGTTATAAAATGAGCAGATTAGACACAGAAGAAAGCACAAATGTGGGGAGTGATAGATGTCATATGAAGATTGCCAAGGAGCTGAGGTAATCTGCAGCTACAGAAACTGAAAGAGACAAGGATCTTACCTAAGAGCAGATAAGAGAGTCTTCCCCTATAGCCTGTGCCCTGAATTCAGACTTCTAGCTTCCTGAACTGTGAGAAAATAAATTTTGTTCTTTACAGCCACCCACTTGTGGTATTTCTGTTACAGCTTCACTAGCTAATTAAGACAGCATCTTTTTAATTTCCAAGAGAAATCGTGGGTGTGGCTGTTTTCATGCAAAATTCTCTAAAGCAGGATCAGCAAGCTTTTTTTGTAAAGGGCTATGAAATAAATACTTTAGGCTTTGCAGGTCACATATGGTCTCTGCCACATTTCCTTTTCCTTTTTAACCCTTTAAAAATGTAAACACCATTCTTGGCTCTTAACTCATATAACAAGCAGCAAGCAGGATTGGGCCCATGGTTGTAGTTCGATGACCTTTGCTTTAAAGCATGAAAGTAAGTGAAGGTGGCAGGACTACCCCATGCAGAGTGGAAGTTTAGGAGGCCTCATACTTAGGTCTTCTCTGGGGAGAGCTGAAGTAGAAGCCCATCTGACAGAAATGCAGCAGAAGTTAACTAATGAATACTAAAAGCTCTAAAAACATAATGGACTCAACACAACTAAGTACTCAGGGGTTTATCATTAATTAGTCATCTCTCCTGTTTAATCAGTTGCCTTCTGCTTATGGTTATTATAAGAAACCTTTTAACTAAGCAACTTAATTTAGGAAACCTGAAGATCTTTCAAGAAGCAAAAGAGTTCTTAGAAAACCTCTGTAAATTACTGAGGAAAAGAAGCAAGAGACACAGACACAGAAAGAGAGACTGAAGCAGAGACAGAGAGAAAGATGTGCACATACATAGATATAAAAAGAGAGAGAGAAGAGAAGAGGAAAGAAACAAGCAAAAAGAAGAAAATACAAAAACAGATACAGATTGAGTGACAGACGGGGAGAGAGACAGGGATAGAAAGTCAAAGACAGGGAGAAAGACAAAGAGAAAAGCTCTCAACAAGCAATATTTTTGGCAACAACCCAAAGCCTAATCTCAACAATCAAAGCTTAATTACTGGTCGAACACTTGTCTCATTATCACCTCTGCAGTCACATTCCAACATCTGTGGTAAGGTGCAGGCAGGTGTGTGTTTGATTTCAAGAGGATAAACATTTTATAATTTAGCATTCTGGAATACATTTGCTGTGTTATCTACTGAAGAGGTCGTTGATTATGTTGTGATGTACGCCATGACGTCTGAGAACAGATTCTGAGTAAGATACAGAGAAAAGAGCAATATATGAGTCATGTAGCGTAACAGAAAGAATACTGCACTCAGAGTCAAATCACCTGGGTTCACGTCCTTGGGAAAGTTACTTAATGTGTCTCAGATTCAATTTTCTACCTGGAAAGTTTTTCTCTCTCTGTCTCTATGTATATGTATATGTGGTTGTAAGAGTTAAATGAAAGCACAAGTAGTGTTTGGAGATAGCAGGAAGACAGTGGCCTCTCCGTAACCTCCTTCTACACCCTAATAAACCTCAACAAATCCCAGAAAATGAAAATATTGGAAATGTTGTAAATACAGTTTAAAAAAAAAAACATGAAATCAGCTATCTAAATTGTAAAGCATAAATCCTCTTTTTTATGGTTTTGTTTGCTTGCTTTTATTTTTGCTCCGAGCAACTGAGAAATTTGGTAAAGAATTCTACAAAGTCACAGGAAATGAAGAAAATAAAGAGGACACCCCCAGCCTCCTAACACAGTTGTATGGATTATGTGAGGTGATGGATATGAATTGGTTTGTGTGTGTGTGGATGTGTGCGTGTGTGTATGATTATGTTCCATATGTAGTGACCATGAATGAAATAATTTAGGACCAATAAAAGCAATGATTAATTTTGGCTGAACTGAGAGAGTACAGCTCATTCAAAAGAGGGACGTCTTTTACACATGGTAGTCCAGGTCTCTACCTCCAATGCTATTGGTATAATCCAGTCCCTAGGTTTGAAGAAGGCAAGGCCAAGGTTATAGGTTTTTGAAAATGAGAAATGTTGTAAAACAAGCTGAACTTCTAGTCATTTCATTACAAAGAATAGTGCCAAAAATTTCTCTACCCAGGAACTAGAACTACATCAACCTGTGGTGAATCAGAAAATGTTTTCTTCATACAGTGAAAGCCAGAGCTCAACTGGACTGCCTTTATTTTTCCAGGTCTCACAAGTTTTCCACCTTTGACAGGACAGTCTTATCACTTTTCTGTCACTTCTTTTAGTGGAAAATATTTGAGTTTTCCTTCTCTGACAGTTTTTTACCTTACACAGGTTCTGGCTTTCACAGGTTTTACTGTATTTAAGTTTCAGCACTGTGATTTCCTGGTACCGTGTTTCTTCTCATCAGTGATAGACACTGAGTTGAGTCTTGTATTACTTTCCTAAGGTTGCCATGACAAATTATCACAAACTAGGTGACTTAAAACAACAGAAATCTGTTGTCTCACAGTTCTGAAGGCTATATGTCTGAAATCAAGATGTCAGCAGGGTGATACTCCCTCTGAAGGTTCTAAGAAAGAATTCTTCCTTGCTTCTTCCTAGTTTCTGGTGGCTGCCAGTAATCCTTGGCATCCCTTGCCTTGTGGCAGTATAACTTCAATCTTTGCCTCTATCTTCACATGGCCTTCTTCTCTGTATGCCTGTGTCTCTGTGTCTCTTCTTATAAGGGCACCAGTCATATTAGATTTAGGGCCCACCCTAATCCAGTTGGAGTCCCTTGGTGGTACAAATGTTTAAGCACAGAACAACTGTACTAGCTGAAAATTTGGCTGTCTGAACCCACCCAAAGGCTCTTCAGAAGACAGACCTAGTGATCTGCTTCTGAAAGGTCACAGCTTTGAGAACCCTATGGAGCAGTTTTACTCTGCACACATGGGGTCACCATGAGTCAGAATCAACTGGACAGCAACTAATAACAACTACTACCATGTGGACTCATTTTTAACTAATTATGTCTGCAAAGATTCTATTTCCAAATCAGGTCACATTCTGAGGTTCCGGGTAGACATGAATTTCAGGAGGACTCTATTAAACCCACTACAAGCCTCTAAACAGACGTCCCTTCAGTGAGGATGTGTTGCCTCCGCTCATGCTTTCAGGGTCCATGTCAGCTGCAGACAGCTGCCTTGTCAAACATCACACTCCCTTCTCTGGCTGGCCTACACTGACCCACATGAGAGTATAAAGGCCTGGCAATCTCAGCTCAATTTAAGGGAAACTCTAAAGTACATTTCTTACAACAGCGCTCTCCACAGGGTCAGCAGAGACTGCCACTGGGCCTGAATTACAGCTCAGTCCAGTTCTGCTTGCTTCCACACCCTTCTGCAGGGATTGAATTCAAGGACACTCCTGAATAAACATCCTGCATGCTAAACTCTGTCTCATAGTCTCCTTCCCAGGAAACCAAAGTGTAAAACATTCTCACTCTTATTTTGTTGTATCACACTGTGTAGTATGGCTCTATGAAAGCAGATCAGTAAATCACTGACCCCAGTACTAGATGCTTTTAATGAATTGAGAGAGGCCTAATCACAATTGCTCAGATCTAGCATCCCCATGGAGAGTCCTAGGGTGGTATAAGAAGCTAAGCATTTGGCTGCTAACCAAAAGGTTGAGAGTTCAAGTCTACACAGAGGTACCTCTGAAGAAAGGCCTGGTGATCTATTTCCAAAAAATTAGCCATTGAAAACCCTATGATGGGGAGAAGGCAAAGGTGGCAGAATAGTCAGATGCATCCTGTTGTCCGTCTTAAAACAAACACCAAAAAAAAAAAAAAAAAAAAACAAGTGAATCAAATATATATGACAATTTAAGAACTTTAGTCATCAAAGACAAAGGTGAAGAATCAGACTAAGCAGCAGATGGAAGGAGAGACAACTCAAAAGCAGCAGAAAAGTACAGATCACAGGATTGCCAGCACCCGGCTAGCTTAGTCTGCGTACTGCACACGGGCTGAGGCAAGCAGCAAAATCCAAAGCCAAGGCCCACCATATCAGGTGCAGCCAAGCAGCAGCAAATCTGTACTTGCCTCCAGAACCAAGTAGGAGTGACATCAGACCTGCAAAAGTTAATTGCAAGCTTCTAACATACTGCATGCAGGGGCAAAATAACCTCTTCCCCCAGAGCTTCACAGCGGAGAAGTGCTTACTTCGCCTTACCCGCCCCCCACACTGCTCCACTCTGACACCAGTCTCATGGCATTCCACAACACCACACCCCCTAAACCAGGGAAATCAGGGCCAGTTGGGAGGCCCTGCCTCTTCAACCAGCCACTGGCTTAAGGGGTCCATGGACTTGCAGTGCCCTTCATCCCCACCCAGACCCTTGTGGGCTGATTCAACACCACATGCCCTCATTAGAATAAAACAGCGGGGCATACACATGAAGCCCATTTCACCTGCCGCAGCCAAGGAGGAGCTGCAGATTTGTAATATTCGACACCCTCCAACCCCTAAGCAGGGCCCTCACCCACCTACACAGGAGGCCTGAGGGCTGGCGGAATCACCCACTCCATCTAGCCACCCATGACAGAAGTCTGAGAATTAGTGGTGTCTCCCAGGCCCTCCAGCCAGCAGCACCAGGCACCTATGGACTGGCTGCACTACCCCCCCCCCGACTATATGCTCCAGGGGACAGGAACATGCCCTCCATCCAGGCACCTGGGGACAGCCATCAGCCCCCTGCCTTGCCCCACACATAGCCCCCCACTGCAGTCAGATACCTGTGCCTGCTCCCAACATGCCCATGCTGCCCTGCCTGCCTAGGATTGTAGATGAGAGTCTGCACCACACGCCCAGTGACCAATGACCTGGACAACTGTGCCTTGAATAACTGCACCCCCACAAGAAAAGTGAACAAACTCCTAGACTCACACATCTAGTAGCTGCTCTGACCACCTGAAGACAGGGCATGAGAGCTTCAAAGATGCCAATAACCAAAGTAACTCACATTCCCAGCCTATTTGCGCATATCAGAACAAAATAAAAAGTCAAGATCCAGTAAACAAACATACAATAAATAAATATAATGACTTATTGATGCTTCAGAGACAAACAAAAAAAAATCAAACGCATTGCAGTCAAGTCAATTCTGACTTATAGAGACCCTATAGCATAGAGTAGAATTGCCCCATAGATTTTTCCAAGGGGTGCCTGGTGGATTCAAACTGCTTACCCTTTGGTTAGCAGCCGTAGCACTTAACCACTACACAACCACAACAGTCATATCAAAACACATAAAAAAGCAGGTCAAGATGGCTCCAGCAAGGGACTGAAATGAAGAACTAGAAAACCTTCCAGGGGAAGATAAGGCAATGGAACTCCTGAGAAAGAATTCAAAAGACTAATATACAGAGCTCTCCGAGAGATCAGGAAGGAGATCAGGCAAAACTAAGATCAAGCCAAGAAACACACAGACTAAACAATAGAAGAATTCAGGAAAACAATACAAGAACAAAATGACAGAATAAACAGTCTGGTAGAAACCATACAGAAACAGCACCTAGAAATCCAAAAGATTACCAACAAAATTTTAGAATTAGAGAACTCAATAGAAGGTCATAGGAGCAGAATTGAGACAACGGAAGTCAGAATTAGTGAGACTGAAGATAAATCTCTTGACATCAATTTGTGTGAGAAAAATCAGAAAGAAGAATGAAAAAAAATGAAGAAAGCCTAAGAATTATGTGGGATACTATCAAGAGGAAAAACCCATGAGTGATTGGAGTACCAGAATGGGGGGCGGGGAGGGGATGCGGATAACAGAAAACAAAGAGAATTGTTGAAGATTTGCTGGTAGAAAACTTCCCATATCATGAAAGACAAGAAGGTATCTATTCAAGAAGCTCAACGAACTCCATACAGGGTAGATCCCAAAAGGAAATAATTGAGACATATCATGACCAAACTTGTCAAAACCAAAGACAAAGAAAGAATGTTGAGAGTGGCCGGGAAAATGAAAAGTCACCTACAATAAGACTAAGCTCAGATTACTCAGCAGAAACTATGCAGGCAAGAAGGAATGGGAGGACATATATAAGGCCTTCAAGGAAAAAAAATTGAGAGCCAAGAATTACATATCCAGCAAAATTGTCTCTCAAACACGATGGCAAAATTATGTCATTTCTAGATAAACAGAACTTAAGAGGATTTGTAAAACCCAAAGTGAAATTACAAGAAATGCTAAAGGAAGTCTTTTGGTTAGAGAACCAACAACATCAGACAACAATCCAAGACTAGGGCACAGGACAGATCAACCAGTTATCAACCCAGATAGGGAATCCACAAAAACAAATCAAAGCTAAAAGACTGAAAATAAGGAACCAGAGATGTCAATACATAAGTGACAACAACATCAAAACAACAAAGACTGGCTAAACAGTGTAGTCATAGAACTTCCATATGGACAGAAAGTTAAGGCAATATCAAGAAATAAAGGACTGGTTTAAACTTAGAAAAATAAAGGTAAATTTCAAGGTAACTACAAAGGAAGCTAATAAACCCACCCATCAAAATAAAAAAGAAGAAAAACGTAAAGACTAGGCAAACACAAAATCAAAAATAATGAAAAGGATGGAAAGAAAATGCATAAACAAAAATAACTCAGCAGAACAAAGAAACTGTAAACACCACTCCAAAAAAAAATTGAAATGACAGCAGTAAACTCATACCTATCAATAAACCAAACCCATTGCCATCGAGTCAATCTTGACTCATAGCAACCCTATAGGACAGAGTAGAACTGCCCCACAGGGTTTCCAAGGGGTGCCTGGTAGATTCAAACTGCCAACCTTTTGGTTAGCAGCCAAACTCTTAAACACTATGCTACCAGGTTTTCCAATATCAGTAATGACACTGAATGTAAATGGCACAAGAAGTTAGGAGATAATAAAGACAAGAGCGGAAAGAAATGAAGTAGAGAATAGAAAAACAATTGAAAGAATCAACAAGACCAAATGCTGTTTCTTTGAAAAGACCAACAAAATTGGCAAAGCTTGGCCAAACTGACAAAAGAAAAACAGGAGAGGAAGCAAATAACCCAAATAAGAAATGAAATGGGTGATATCACAACAGACCCAACTGATATAAAAAGGATCACAATAGAATACTATGAAAAATTGTACCCCAACAAATTTGAAAACCTAGAGGAAATGACAAATTTCTGGAAACATACTGCCTACCTAAACTAACACAAACCGAGATAGAAAAACTAAATAAACCCATTACAAAAGAAAAGATTGAAGAGGTTAAAAAAAAAAAAATAAAGCTTTCAACAACAAAAGCTGTCACTGGAGAATTGTACCAAACTTTCAGAGAAGAGTTAACAGCAATACTACTAAAGCTATTTTAGAGCATATAGAAGGAAGGACTACTCCTGATCTCATTCTATGAAGCCAGCATAACCCTGATACCAAAGCCAGGCTAAGACACCACAACAAAAGAAAACTATAGACCAATATCCCTCATGAATATAGACACAAAAATCCTAAACAAAATTCTAGGCAATAGAATTCAACAGTATATCACAAAAAAGTACGTTATGACCAGCTGGGATTCATACCAGGTATGCAGGGATAGTTCAACATTAGAAAATCAATCAACGTAATCCATCACATAAATAAAACAAAAGAACCACGTGATCTTATCAATTGACACAGAAAAGGCATTTGACAAGGTCCAACACCCATTCCTGACAAAAACTCTCAGCAAAATAGGAATAGAAGGGAAATTTCTCGACATAATAAAGGGCATCTGTACAAACCCAACAGCAAACATCATTCTAAAGGGAGAGGGACTGAAAGCATATCCTTGAGAATAGGAACCACACGAGGATGCCCTTTATTGCCCCTCTTATTCAACATTGTCCGGAGGGTGTAGCTAGAGAAATAAGGCAAGAAAAAGAAATAAAGGGCATCCAAATTAGTAAGGAAGAGGTAAAATTATCCTTTTTTGCAGATGATACAGAAAACCTCAAAGAATACATAAAAAAGCTAATGGAACTAATAGAAAATTTCAGCAAAGTAGCAAGATACAAGAGTAACATACGAAAATCGGTAAGATTCCTCTATGCCAACAAAGAGAACTTCCAAAAGGAAGTCACCAAATTTATGCCATTTACAATAGCCCCCAAAGAAGATAAAGTACTTAGGAATAAATCTAACCAGTGACAAAAAAGATGTATACAAAGAAAACTACACAACACTACTACAAGAAATCAAAAGAGACATACATAAGTGGAAAAACATACCTTGCTCGTGGGTAGGAAGAATCAATTTGGGAAAATGTCTATTCTACCCAAAGTGATTTACAGATACGATGCAATCCCGATCCAAATTCCAACAGCATTTTTTAACGAGCTGGAGAAACAAATCACCAACTTTATATGGAAAGAGAAGAGGCCCTGTATGAGTAAAGCATTACTGAAGAAGAACAAAGTGAGAGGCCTCATACTACCTGATTTTAGAACATATTATATCGTTATAGTAGTCAAAACCACCTGGTACTGGTACAACAACAGACACAAAGACCAATGGAACAGAATTGAGAACCCAAATGTAAATCCATCCATCTATAAGTAGCTGATATTTGACAAAGGCCCAAAGTCCATTAAATGGGGAAAAGAGAGTCTCTTTAACAAATGGTGCTGGCATAACTGGGTGTCCTTCTGTAAAAAAAATCTGACAGGATCCATACTTCACACTATACATAAAAACTAAGTCAAAATGGACTGAAGACCCATATATAAAATCTAAAATGATAAAGATCATAGAAAAAAAATAGGGACAAGGCTAGGATCCTTAATACACGGAATAAATAGTATACACACTATAACTAAAAGCGCACAAACATCAGAAGAGAAATTAGATAACTGGTAGCTCCTAAAAATCAAACACTTATGCTCATCAAAAGAGCAAAAAGAGAACCTACAGACCACAAAATGTCAACAACAAAAAGACAAATAACCCAATTAAAAATGGGCAAAGGATATGAACAGACACTTCACCAAAGAAGATAGTCAGGTGGCTAACAGACACATGAGGAAATGTTCACGATCATTAGCCATTAGAGAAATGCAAATCAAAACCACAATGAGATAATGTTTCACCCCATCAATGCTGGCACTAACCCAAAAAAGCACAAAAATAGCAAATGCTGGAGAGGTTGTGGGAAGATTGGAACTCTTATGCACTGCTGGTGGGAATGTAAAATTGTACAACCACTCTGGAAAATGATATGGTGCTTCCTTAAAAAGGCAGAAACAGAAATACCATATGATTCGGCAATTCCACTCCTAGAAATATACCCTAGAGAAATAAGAGCTGTCGAACGAATAGATATATGCACACCCATGTTCATTGCAGCATTGTTCACAATAGCAAAAAGATGGAAACAACCCAAATGCCCATCAACAGATGAATGGATAAACAAATTATGGCACATACACACAATGGAATACTATGTAATGATAAAGAACAATGATGAATGTGCAATACATCTCTCAAAACATGGATGAATCTGGAGGGCGTTATGCTGAGTGAAATAAATCAGTCACAAAAGGTCAAACATTGTATGAGACCACCAGTATAAGAATTCAAGAAAAGGTTTACACACAGAAAAAAGCATTCTTTGATGGTTACAAGGGTGGGGAGGGAGGGGGAAGGAAAATCACTGACTAGATAGTAGACAAGTCTGAACTTCGGTGAAGGCAAGGGCAACACACAATACAGAGGAAATCAGCACAACTGGAACAAAGCAAAACCAAGAAGTTTCCTAGATACATCTGAACACTTTAAGGGACCAAGTAACTGAGATTGGGGCCTAGGTATCATAGTCTAGGGGGACATCCAGGTCAATTGGCATAACATAATTTATAAAGAAAATGATCTACATTCCACTTTGGTATATAGCATCTGAGGTCTTAAAAGCTTGCAAGAGGCCATCTAAGATACATCTATTGGTCCCATCCCATCTGGAGTAAAGGAGAACGAAGAAAACCAAAGACACAAGGAAAATACTAGCCCAAAGGACTAAAGGACCACATGAATCAGAGACTCCACCAGCCTGAGACCTGAACTAGATGGTTCTGGGCTACCACCAATGACCATCCTGACAGGGAACACAACAGAGTCCCGTATAGAGCAGGAGAAAAATGTAGAACAGAATTCAATTTCACGTGAAAAGACCAAACTTAATGGTCCAACAGAGACTGGAGGAACCTCTGAAACTATGGCCCCCGGACTCTTTGCTATGGCCCCCGGACACTCTGCTAACCCAGAACTGAAATGATTCTCGAAGACCACTTTTCAGACAAAGATCAGACAGGCCTATAAAGCAAAAAATAATACACTTGAGAAACATGCTTCTTAGTTCAATCAAATATACAAGACCAAATGGGCGGTTCCTGCCCAAAAGCAGGACAAGAAGGCAGGAAGGGACAGGGACTGGTCAAATGGACACAAGGAACCTGGGGTGGAAAGGAGGAGCATGTTGTTACATTGTGCAGATTGCAACCAAAGTCTCAAAACAATATGTGTGTAAATTTCTGAATGAGAAATTAACTTGAGCTGTAAACTTTCACCTAAAGCACAATAAAAAAAAAAAAAAAAAGGAAAGAAAAATAAAACCCTATGGAGCACAGTTCTATTGTGACACACATGGGGTGGCCATGAGTCGGAACTGACTCAAGGGCAACTGGGGAATGTCCATGGGGCATCTGATATGCTCCAATCTACAATAACAAACTTGGTAGCTGTGAGGGACTACATGTAAAAGAAGTGAACTAATATTGACAGAGTACTCATGTCATGCCATGAAGTGTGCTAGACACTTTTACATCTATTCTCACGTTTAAGTCTGATAAGAATCAGATGTCATATGTAATGTTCTCCCGATTTTACAAATAAGGAAGCTGAGGCTGAATGTGGTTAAGGGGCTCACTGAAGACCAATAAACCAAATCTCAAATCTCACGGCCAGATCATGTCTAAACTTCAACTCAGGTCTCATCTGAATCTAGAGCCAAAAAGTATTTCTCCACCTGCATTAATTAGCAATTGAGATTCATGGAATATAACAAAACCCAAATAGCAGTGATAAACAAGATATAGTTTACTTCTCTCAATTTATTAAAGTCCTATTTTTTTTTTTAAGTTGAATGGTGGCCTGCATTGTTTCAGGGGTTAAAAAATGTTAGAACTGAGGTTTCAAAATATTTTGATTTTTTACTCATGTTCCCTTCCAATATTAAGAATACTTTTCAGGAAGGAAAAAGAGAGAGATTGAAGGACATGTATCCACTCACTCTGCCCCTTTAAAAAGCAGTGATATTGCTTACATCATATCACGCAGAACTGTATCACGTGACACCCCTAACTGCAATGGAGTCTGAGAATTTTTTTTTTAAGCTGGGCCCATTGACAGACTAAATAAAATTGAAGTCCAGTTAGTAAGAAAGATGAAGAGAATGGCTATTTACTTGGCAACTAGCAACCACAGCTGAAGTTTTATCCCAGGGATTTCTAAAAGTTTTGCCGGTATTGAGGTTGGCTTTCCTTGGAAATAGACTTGAAGATGAAGATTTGTGTGCAGGTGCTTTTTAGGGCAATGCTCTTGGGAACAGCATATGTGAGGGAGTAAGGGAGAAGTTGAACTATATTGCAGTTGCAACAGAGATCCGCTGACGTCATGGGAAGCTCTGGAGCTAGGGTGGCCCTTCAGAGACATCCCAAATTGAGGCAAGGGGCCTGGTCTTGTAACCACCATCACCCAGTCATTGAATGCTGACTTCCCCTGGGAAGGGGGTGTAACCTTAGAAGAGAGAGCCATTTCAGCCAGGGGCAATTCCTGGGGAGGGACTCATCTCTGAACTAACTGCCAGCAGCCAATACTCAGGAAAATAAGTGCCTGCGACCTGAAGAGGGGATTTGGACAGCTCCTCTCAGCATCCACAACATCAACTAATAATGAGTTGGCCCTCACATGTTGAAATATAGACTCTTCACACTGATCTCCCAGAATGCACTAGACACAGTGGGGAGAGAGGCACAAAATGAGGGGGAAGCATTCCCAGAGATACTAGTTTTTATTTTTTTTAATTCCAGCATTTATTTTTTTTTAATTACACTTTAGTTGAAGTTTTACAGAACAAACAAGTTTCTCGCTAAACAGTACACACACTGTTTTATGACATTAACAACCCCACGACATGCCAACACTCTCCATTCTCAACCTTGGGTTCCCTTTTACCAGCTTTCCTCTTCCTTCTTGCCTTCTAGTCCTTGCCCCTGGGCTGGTGTGCCCCTTTAGTCTTGTTTTGTATTATGGGCCTGCCTAATCTTTGACTGAAAAGTGAACCTCGGGACTGACTTCATTACTGAGCTAAAAGGGTGTCTGGGGGCCGTACTCTTAGGTTTCTCCAGTCTCTGTCAGTCCAGTAAGTCTGGTCTTTTTTTGTGAGTTAGAATTTTGTTCTACATTTCCCTCCAGCTCTGCCTCGGATCTTCTACTGTGATCCCTGTCAGAGCAGTCGATGGTGGTAGTTGGGCACCATCTAGTTACACTGGACTCAGTCTGGTAGAGACCATGGTAGATGTGTTCTATTACTCCTTTGGACTAATCTTTCCCTTGTATTTTTAGTTTACTTCATTCTCCCTTGTTCCCGAAGGGGTGAGACCAGTGTTATAGCACAGATGGCCACTCACAGGCTTTGAAGACCCCAGATGCTACTCACCCAAGTAGAATGTAGAACATTTTCTTTATAAACTATGTTATGCCAATTGAGCTAGAAGTTCCCTGAAACCATGGTCCCCACAGTCCTCAGCCCAGCAATTTGGTCCCTCAGGGAGTTTCGCTGTGTCTATGGAGATACCATGGCCTTGCCTTGTACAGGTTGTGCTGGCTTCCCCAGTACTATGTACTGTCTTACCCTTCACCAAAGTTACCACTTATCTATTGCCTATTTAGTGTTTTTCCATCCCCACCCCCACCCTCCCTTGTAACCATCAAAGATTGTTTTGTTTTGTCTGTAAACCTTTTCATGTGTTTTTACAGTTGTGGTCTCATACAATATTTGTCTTTTTTGTGAGAAAAGCCACCCACTTGTGGCATTTCTGTTATAGCAGCACTTGGTAACTAAGATAGTGACCTTTTATAAACATTATTATTGTTAGTTGCTGTTGAGTCACCTCCAACTCATGATGACCTTATAGATAACAGAATAAAATGTTGCCCGATCCTGTGCCATCTCCACGACCATTAGCATGTTTGAGTACATTATTGTAGATACTGTGTCAGTCCAACCCTTTGAGCGTTTCTATAGACCCTCTAATTTACCAAACACGATGTACATTTTAAGTGATTCGTCTTTCCTAATGATGTGTCCAAAGTAAGTGAACTGAAGTCTCGCCAGCCCTACTTCTAAAAAAACATTCTGGTTGTATTTCTTCTCAGACTGATTTGTTCTTTTGGCAGCAATATTTGTCTTTTTGTGATTGACTTATTTCACTCAGCATAATGTCCTCCAGGTTCATCCATATTATGAAATACTTCACAGATTCATCATTATTCTTTATCGTTGAGTAATACTCCATTGTGTGTATGTACCATTGTTCGTTTGCCCATTCATCTGTTGATAAGCATCTAGATTGTTTCCATCTTTTTGCTATTGTGAACAACGCTGCAATGAACATGGGTGTGCATATGTCTATTGATGTGATGGCTCTTATTTCTCTAGAATATATTCCTAGAAGTGGGATTGCTGGATCTCATGGTATTTCTATTTCTAGCTTCCAGAGATACTAGTTTGGACACAAATGCTGCAGCATTACTTCTTGTCAAACTCCCAATATTAATGACTACTGTTATCCTGTAGGGTCGCTATGAGTCAGAATCAACTTGATGGCACCTAACAACAATAATAAGCATGTAGTTCCAGTAAAAAGTGGGCTCTTATGAATATATGCTATAGGTTAAGGAAGCAGTGACTGTCCAGGAAGGAAACAAGTGACTAACCCAGTAGTGTTTTCTGGATATTTAGCCCACAAAATTGTTGATATATAATAATGCATTTGGATAATAGCTTTTCAATTCACGAATGTAATCTTTTAGACATGCAGCTAGCCCCTATGGAGATCTCGTACAAATTAAAAGTCAACCTCTCTGGGCAGATGCAGCCCTGAGATAGGATGATCAGCTTGGTGATTTCAGGCTTTGTTAGCCTGGACATCTTTATCCACAACTTGTACAACCATTTGTGGGTCTGACACAGAGCTTTCATACTTCTGATTTCAATTGATCCAAAGAACTGTACTAGCTAGTTATGACAATGGATATTATTCTATTTCACGAATGCAGTGGTTCAGAGACTTTAAATGACTTACTTAAGGCCATAGAGCCAGTAATTTTCCCTAAAATTCTGATGCCAAGCCCAGTGCTTTTTGCAGGGATCTATGTTGTCCTTGTGGACCAGATACCAACTGGTAAAACAGTAAAACAGCAATTAAAATAATGGCTATGATAGATAGGACTAAAGGAAAAAAATGCACCTGCAGAGAAACAGGATAAGATAAATTACCTTTGAGTGCTAAAATTGCCAGCAAATTGTAGAACTAATACATTTTATACAGAATGGATGTGCTGTATAAAAGCACGCTCTTATAAAGAGCTGTTTAAAAATCTCAAAAACTCTTAAGTCGCACTGTACTTACTTTAAAAATGATTGTATGTGTGCATCTATATACACATATATTCATGTCTCTGTTGTTCTAAAAGAAATTTAAGGTGGTTTATGGAAAAAAAATTTTTTTTTTTATGAGTGTATATTAAATACAAGAAAATGCAGTAAATTAAAAATAGAAGTGAAGGAAGAAAAATAAAAGATACAAAATGGAGCTAAGAAAAAGGTAAAAGATGCATACCATAAAAATATTTTTGCGGTTGTTGTTAGGGTAAGACAACAAATTTGGCCCTAAGCTTTCTAGTAGTGATGTAAAAAGGGCAACTTGGTCCTTTATATAATTACCAGTGTCAAATAGATTAAATAGAAATAGATCACCAAAGTTCTTCATAAGCAGAACACTCACTGTGTAATGTAATAAGGCACATCTTCCTAATAAACATAACTACAGCGTACAAGTAGTTTATTAAATTAGTTTTAAAATATTTATTAATTTTCTCAGGTTTCAAAAGGAATATGCCGACTATAATTTCCAAAAATACATAAAAATTCAAAGAAGTAAATAAAAATTATCCATTATGCACAGATAACCACTTTAAACAGTATAGCAAATACTACACCCATATAGATTTGTGTATCTATATGTGTATTGAAAATATGTTATAAAATGTATAATTTTATAATATTATATATTTATAATATGGATATGTTATATACTTTATAATATAAACTACAATATATGATATTGCAAAATTTGGCTTATACATTGGTCACTTAATAGTATACTTTGGATATGTCCCCATGCTATATATTCTCTTACAGTACATTTATACATGAAATACTATGCAGTCACTGAAGATCGTGTTGTGATTTTTTTTAACCAAACTTATATAGCAGGGTGTTGGTGCAAACAGGTGCCACTCTCGGCAGCTAAACAAAAATTTGGAGTTTCAAGTCCACCCAGAGGCACCATGGAAAAAAGTTCTTGCGATCTACTTTCGGAAACCCTAGCGGCATAGTGGTTAAGAACTACAGCTGCTAACCAAAAGGTCAGCAGTTCAAATCCACCAGCCGCTCCTTGGAAATTCTATGGGGCAGTTCTACTCTGTCCTATAGGGTCGCTGTGAGTCAGAATTGACTCAATGGCAACTGGTTTTGGTTTGCTCTACTTCAAAAATATCACAGCCTTGAAAACTCTACTGAGCAGTTCTACTCTGCACATATGGGGTCACCATTAATTGGAATCGACTCGACGGAAACTAATAACATTATAGATAATGCTGTAAATAATTATTTTTTCGAATTCTGATTATTTCCTTACGATTAACTGGTCAAACATTGACAACTTCAACCTTTCCTCCATTTATCATGATGTTGCTTATTGGTTCAGTTGTGAGGATTTTTGTTTTCTTTACGTTGAGGTGTAATCCATACTGAAGGCTGTGGTCTTTTATCTTCATCAGTAAGTGCTTCAAGTCCTCTTTGCTTTCAGTAAGCAAGATTGTCTCATCTGCATATCGAAGGTTGTTAATGAGTCTTCTTCCAATCCTGGTGACACATTCTTCTTCATATAGTCCAGTTTTTTGGATTATTTGCTCAACAAGTTGTCAAGGATTTCATTTCACTTGGATCCACAATCAACACCTGTGGAAGCAGCAGTCAAGAAATCAAATGATGTATTGCGTTGAGCAAATCTGCTACAAAAGACTTCTTTAAAGTGTTGAAAAGCAAAGATGTCACTTTGGGGACTAAGGTGCCCCTGATTCAAGCCATAACATTTTCAATTGCTTCATATGCATACGAAAGCTGGACAATGAATAAGAAAGACTGAAGAATGATGCCTTTGAATTACGGTGTTGGCAAAGAATATTGTATATACCATGGACTGCCAGAAGAACACACAAGTCTGTCTTGGAAGAAGTACAGCCAGTGCTCCTTGGAAGCGAGGCTGGTGAGACTTCCTGTTATCAGGAAGGACCAGTCCCTGGAGAAGAGCATCATGCTTGGTAAGGTAGACCTAGAGGGGTAGCAAAATGCTAGAAGATTCTTGACGAGGTGGATTGACGAGGTGGCTGTAACAATGGGCTCAAATATAAACATAGCAACGATTGTGAGGATGGTACAGGACTGGGCAGTGTTGTTCATAGGGTCACCAAGTCAGAACCCACTTGACAGCAGCTAACAACAACAACTGCTCAAAAAAAAGAATAAGCTAGGTAAAAAGACATACACATTATTTAAAATAATTTCTATTCACGTTTATAATCTGCCCTCTGAAAAAGCAATACAAATTTACGCTTACTTGAAAATGTATAAGAAACTGAATTGAATTGAAGACTGGCAGAGTGAGGACCTTGGTCTATCCACTTCTCCATAAAAGCAAAGAAAATACTGACACAGCTATCAAAATTAGCTATTTATGAACACGGAAAATTAACCAAAAGGCACAGAAGAAACTGAAAAGTGATTATTCAAGAAAAACTAGTGAACCTTGGTAAGAAAAATGGGCTCTATGGCATTTTAATTTTGTGCTTCTCCCATGCCCCCTTCTCTAGCTCAGTGGTGTGGAAACCATAAAACGCTGACAGGCTCACAGAACTGACCTCTTTTAGAGCTAGGTTAAAAGCCCAACCCCACAGCACAATCAATAGTTTGACCAAACTAGAAGCTTCCCTCTAAAAGCTTCATTCCCAGGGTATTGCTGCTATTTGATCTGACACAGAGCTTAGCTCTGAGAAATATGCCCCATCCCCAGGGCATTGCTGAAAACAATAGCAATAACCTGGAATAATTCACATTGCAACTGTCTAAGTCTGTGATTTCAGTTGGGGCAAAGGAGAAAAAAAATGTTGCTTCGAGTGGAACCCCATGTGTTACAAAGTAGAACTGCTCCATCTGGCTTTCTTGGCGGCAATCCTAACGGGAGCTAATTGCCAAGCCTTTCTTCCTAGGTACTGCTGGGTTGGTTCGAACTGTCAACCCCCGTTGCCATGGAGTAGATTCTGACTCATAGCGACCCTACAGGACAGGGTATATCTGCCCCATAGGGTTTCCAAGGAGCACCTGGTGGATTCAAATTACCAACTTTTGGTTAGCAGCCGTAGCTCTTAACCACTATGCCACCAGGTTTTCCTTTAGGTTAGTAGTCAAGTGCAGACCGCTTGCACCACCTAAGCACCTGGGGCAAGGGAGAGCCAGACCAAAAATTTTAAAGGAAGCCTTGGGGAACTAGGCAACTACTGGAGAGTTTGAAAAGCTTCAACAGACTTCTGGGAGACTGGAAGGTTGTGTGTATGAGCAGTGTTGTGCATATGCCCAAAAAAGAACTGAGAAAGAAGAGGGACCCAGTCACTGATTTCTGGTTCAACTTCTGGTTCAACCTGATACCCCATGCAATCAGAAAATGAAAGCTAAAACTGACTTAAACTTATCAAAGTTTGAAGGCCTAACTTCTAAACCATTCTGACACTGAGATGACCTGTAGAAAGGCACCCACTGCCATTGAGTTGATTTCAACTCATAGCAACTCTATAGGAACTGCCCCATAGGGTTTCCAAGGCTTTTAATCTTTATGGAAGAAGACTGCCATATCTTTCTTCTGTGGAGCAGCTGGTGGGTTTGAGCCAAGTGCTTTAACCACTGCACCACTAGGGCTTCTTCCGTAGGAAGCCAGGCTTAATTTTTTTTTTAATTTTTTAAAAGTAGACAGAGAACACACTGTAGGGAATACAAAATCTCCAGAATTAGTCCAGGAAATTAAACAAATAAGCAGAAATCAGGAAAAGGAAAAAAACAAAAAACTCAGGAACAGAAACAACAAATCCAAAGAGGGGGTTATAAAAAGGCCAGTTGAAAAAAATATATATATGAGACTTGCAAAAAAGCAGGAAGGTATGGACCACATACAGAAAAAATAAAATAAAAAGTGACCCTCAGAGGCCCAGATTAGACTTGGAAGACAAAGGTTTTAAATAGGGTATTTTGTTCAAAGAACTAAAGAAAATTAGTTTTAAAGAATAAAAGTATGACAACTATTTTCGACCAAATAAAGAATATCAATAAAGAGAGAGAAATAACAAAGAACCAAAGAGAAATTATGGAGATGTAAAATACAATAAGTGAAATGAAAATTCCCTTGAGGGACTCACCAACAGATTTGAGCTTACAGGAGAATCTAAAGCTTGAAGATAGGCCAGTTAAGATTATTCAGTCTGAGGAACAGACATAATGAATTTAAAAGGCAAAAAATGATATAATTTTACATTGTTTTCAGTTATTAATGAGATCTAACTTTTGTTCATATGCTTATCAGCCATTTGTATTTGATATTTCGTGAATTACCTGTTCTTGTTCTTGATGTTTTTCTTTTAGTATATATGTGTCGTGGATTGAATTGTATCCCACAAAAAATATGTGTCAGCTTGGTTAGGCCATAATTCCCTGTATTGTGTGGTTGTCCTCTATTTTGTGATTGTAATTTTACATTAAGAGGATTAGGGTGGGATTGTATCACCACCCTTACTCAGGTCACCTCCCTGCTCCATGTAGGGGGAGTGTCCCTGGAGTGTGGCCTGTACCACTTTTTATCTCTTAAGAGATAAAAGGAAAGGGAAGAAGCAGAGAGTTGGGGGCCTCATACTACCAAGAAAGCAGCACCAGGAGCAGAGCGTGTCCTTTGGACACGGGGTCCCTGAGCCTAAGAAGCTCCTTGACCAGGAGAAGATTGAGGACAAGGATCGCCCTCCAGAGCCGAGAGAGAGAGAAAGCCTTCTCCTGGAGCCGGTGCCCTGAATTTGGACTTGTAACCTACCAGACTGTGAGAAAATAAATTCCTCTTTATTAAAGCCATCTACTTGTGGTATTTCTGTTATGGCAGCGCTAGATAACTAAGACAATATGTATATAAACTCGTTGCTGTTGAGTCGATTTTCGACTCATGGCAACCCTACAGGACAGAGTAGAACTGCCCCTTGGATTTCCAAGGCTGTATTTTTTTTTTTTTAATCCTTACGAAAGCTGACTGCCACATCTTTGTCCTGCAGAGTGGCTGTCGGGTTCTAACTGCTCACCTTTCGTTTAGCAGCTGAGCACTTAACCACTGTGCAACCAGGGCTTTGATAGACAGACAGGCAGACAGATAGATAGACAGATAGATAGATAGAGATTAGATAGAGATATATAATTATGGATATGTATATGTAGTCGGAGTTGACTTGACAGCAATGGGTTTGGTTTTTGGTTTTTTTTATGTATATACACATGCACACACATTTCCTTAATGAACTCTCACTTTCTTTGACAGTTAAGGATATTAGTTCTCTGCCACATTCTGTGAGTGTTCCTAATTAATCATTTGCACAGGGATCTTATAGAGTTTCTTAATACTGACTAATAGCTCCACACCAAAGCTCAGAGGAAGAGAAATATTTTTCAAGGATCAAATGCCCAATATTTCAGCCCTCAGGTCTTGCTCTCCAGCATGATCAAAAAGGGATTAGAAAACCTCTGAGACAGTGTTTGAGTTTTGCATCCTTCAACTGATCCCTCCAAACTTTGCTTCTCTTAACTGTGCTTTTGTTATGCAGCGAGAAGCAATTAAAAGAAGATTACTGTCACTATCAGGACTTTCTGTGCAGATATTTCATTGGGTCAGTTACAGACTTTAGCACACACATGAACTAGGAAAAAAGTTCACACCTTCTGCCATGCTCCCCTTGCTTTTCACCCTCCAGCCACACTGGCTTTTTGGTCCTCCTACTCAGACGACGACTCCGCCTTATCACTGGGCCTTTGTACCTGCTGTTCCCTCAATTCGAGAAGCATTTCCCTCTCCTCTTTGACACCTTCTCTTCCTTCAGATTTCATTTTAAGCATTATTCACTACCTGGGGAAGCATTCTCTGACTTTCCTCACTACGTCAAATCTCCTTTTACGTACGCTCTCATGTACCTCTACTTCATCACTGGTCACACTTGGAATTTTGCCTTCGTTTGTGAAATTATTTAAGAACTGCTTCTCCATAGACTGCAAATTCCTTGAGAGCCAAGATCAGATTTCTTTTATTCATTTCTGTAATCCCAGCCCTAGCACAATGCCTGGCAACTAGTGAGTGCTCAGTTAATATTTTTTCAATGGATTAAGGCATCCTCCTCTACAAATGGGCATGTCTCATAAGGATAATGTACTATATCCTAGAGATTTAAAAAAAAAATATTTAGTAGGTACAAGTGCTTTCAAAAGTAGTATGACATTTAACCATCACAAAATCAGTCTGGTATTGTTTTCCTAGCTTTACAAAAGATGTTGAAGCTCAGAGTAATTGAATAACTTTCTGTGTTCATTTGTGCCCCACAGAGGTTTCATCTTCATTCACAAGTCCAATCCTCCTTCCACAGCTGCTGTTCAGCTGCTAAGGGATCAATCATGGCCTAAGGTGATTTATTTCCTCATTTGCAGCCATGAAAACTGCCTTTTGCTTTTTATAGTTATGCTGAAAGCGAAAATTAGGATACAAACCACCTATTGGATAAATACGAGACTGATTGCTTTTAAATGAAATGATGAAATGTCAGAGCAGAGCTGCTACATGTTCCAGGCAGAAGTGTGGTCCTGGCCATGATGGGTCATGCATCTGAAGTTTCTCTCTTCTACTACCATTGTGGAGTTACATCACCTGGAGCATGGGCTCTGAATGGCACTCAGAGGCCATTCCTAGTTGTTGAGGTAACACAGGGTCTGCCATCCCCATCCCCAGCAATTTAAAAGAGAGACTTTATTTGAGTCTGCTCTGTGGTTTCTGCACGATGCAAAGCTCCTACTCAGAAGAGTCCTGTCTTAGGTAGCTATTGCTGCATAATAAAACCAACAAAACCAAATCCACTGCCGTTGAGTCGATTCCGACTCAATAGCGACCCTATAGGACAGAGTAGAACTGCCCTGTAGAGTTTCCAAGGAGCGCCTGGCAGATTTGAACTGCCAACCTCTTGGTTAACAGCTGTAGCACTTAACCACTATGCCACCAGGGTTTCCATATTTGGCAGCTTAAAATTACGAACAATTATTGCCTCACTGTTTCTGCAGGTCAAGAATTCATGAGCAGATAACTGGGTGGTTGTGGCTCAGGGTCTTTCATGAGGTTGCTGTCAAGCTACTATCATCTCAAGACTGGAGAATCTTCTTTCAAGTTCACTCATAAGGTTGTTAGCAGGACTCAGTTCTTCACTGCCTATTGGCTGGAGACCTCAATCCCTTGCCACATAGATCTCTCCATAGGCTCCCTGATTGCCCTAATAATATGGCAGTTGGCTTCCCTGAGAGCAAGTGATCCAAGAAAGAGTCCAAGACGGAACCCACAGTCTTTTATAACCTAATCTCTAAAGTGACATGCCATTACTTCTGCTGTATTCTATTGATCACACCGAATAAGCTTCACACATTGTGGAAGGGGGCTACAGAAAAAATTGCCATTGAGTCAATTCCAACTCATAGTGACAGTGTAGGACAGAGTAGAACTGCCCCATAAGGTTTCCAAAGCTGTAATCTTTACGGAAGCAGATTGCCACATCTTTTTCCCGAGGGCTGGTGAATTCACACCGCTGACCTTTAGGTTAGCAGATGAGCGCTTTAACCACTGTGCCACCAGGGCTCCTCGAAGAGGTGTAAATATCAGGAGGCAGAGATCATTTGGGGCCAGCTTGGAGGCTGGCTACCACAAGTCCCTCCTTCTTATCTTGAGCAGGTGGTGAAGTTTTTCCTCCCAACTTATACCATGAAGGTGGGGAGGCATGATAAAGTCAGCTATTAAGGAACCTCTGGCAGCCATATGAAAATCCTGGTGGCATAGCAGTTGAGAGCTACAGCTGCTAACCAAAAGTTCAGCAGTTCAAATCCACTCCTGGAAACCCTATGGGGCAGTTCTTTCTACTCTCTTCTATAGGGTCGCTATGAGTTGGAATCAACTTGGCAGCAATGGGTTTGGTTTGTTTTTTTTGGTTTGGCAGCCATATACGTGTCTTACTTCCATGCTAAATGTTTAAAGGAGTCCCTGGGTGACACAAATAGTTAGCACTGGGCTGTTAACTGAAAGGTTGATGGTTCAGACTCACCTAGAGGCACCTCAGAAGAAAGGTCTGGTGATCTGCTTCTGAAAGGTCACAGCCATGAAAACCCTATGGAACACAGTTCTATTCTGAAACGCACAGGGTCCCTATAAGTCAGAATCAACTCCACAGCAATGGGTTTGTTGTTTCTGTTTTTGTTTTTTGTAAACAATTTAAAATACATCTCAAGGAATACTTGCCTGAGAGCTGACATTTGAACTAAAATCTTCTTTCCCCAGACACGCTCATACAAAACACAACTGCTGTGTTGTGTTATAGTGCTTGTATTAACATCCAATTCAGTGTAATATAACCTGAAATGTCCACCTGAAATACAACCGGATACCAATTTAGACAATTTAGATTGCTTCTGGGCCCTGTTTCCTCTGCCCGAAATTCTCTTCCCACCCTCATCTCAAGGATCCTTTTTCTCTGTGTTGAAATCTTATGTATATGTCATCTTTTCAACTTTTCTATGATTTTTTTGTGATTTTCCTAAAATCAAAACTAATTATCACTGCTTCTCAGCACTTATTTACATGTCTATTATAGTACTTATGCAGTTAAATATAAATCAGGCTCCAATAGATGAAGTGTTCATTTGGGGAGAGGAGGCAGTGATCTTGTTCATATACACAGCCCTGAGCACCCAGCAGACTCCCTGCAAAGAGCAGGTTATCCAAGAGAGGAAAACAAAACAAAAAAAACTGATAATGAGAGCCTGTTGATTAACAAGGCTCCCTGTAGGAAAAGGAAAGCTGGGTGGTATAAATGCCAGTGGCAAGTGACATGTGGAGTGTTGTTGTTTGCATCTGCCCTCAAGTCCATTACGACTCATAGAGACCCTATAGAACAGAGTAGAACTGCTCCATAGGGTTTCCTAGGCTATAAACTTTATGGGAGCAGATTGCCAGGTCTTTTCTCCCACAAAGCTGCTGAGTGGGTTTGAACTGCTGACCTACTGGTTAGCAGTTGAGTGCTTAACCATTGCACCACTAGGGCTCCTTCTGTGCTATGTTAGTACATATATGTATATAAATATATACATATACATATATATATACACACATACATATATATATGTATACAGGAGCCCTGTTGATGCAGTGGTTAAGAGCTTAGCTGCTAACCAAAACGTTGGTAGTTTGAATCCACCAGCTGCTCCTTGGAAACCCAATAGGGCAGTTCTACTCTGTCCTACAGGGTCATTATGAGTCAGAATTGACTTGACAGCAATGGATTTGGTTTTGGGGTTTGGTTATATATATACATGTAGTTAAGTAGCCTGGCTGGCCCAAGTGGTTTGCTATCAGCTACTAACTTAAAGTCTGGCAGTTCAAGCCTACCCAGCAGCTTCAGGAAAGAAAGGCCTGACAAATTGCTTCAGTAAAGGTTACAGCCAAGGAAACCCTACAGGGCAGTTAGTTCTACTGTGTAACACATGGGTTTGACATGAGTCAGGGGCCAACTCCATGATGGCCAGCAATAATAGCACGCATGTAGTTACCAAATAGGCAGTGATTTCACAATAATCATGCCAAGTAATACTAATCATACTTGTTCCACATTTGTCAACATCAGAAAATTATTTTCCAACAACAAAAACACTTTAGCTACAGAGTGTTTCACATCTAAAATAAAGAGGAAAATTCAGAATTTGCTCTCAGTGTTTAATAGAGCCAAGAAGTGCTAACTCACTACAAAACATTTAAATTATATAAGAATTAAATATGGTTATCCTATAGTGAAGGAAGAGCCCTGGTGGCAAAGTGGTTAAGAACTTGGCTACTAACCCAAAAGTTGACAGTTTGAATCCACCAGCTGCTCCTTGGAAACCCTATGGGACAGTTCTACTCTGTCCTACAGGGTCCCTATGAGTTGGAATTGACTCCAAGACAATGGAGATTTTATAGCGAAGGAGTCCTGGTGGTGCAGCGATTAAGTACTCACTGCTAACCAAAAGGCCGGTGGTTCGAACTCACCAGCCACTCCACTGGAGAAGGATGAGGCAGTCTGCTCCCGTAAAGATTTACAGACTTTTGGAAACCCTATGGGGCAGTTCTACGCTGACCTATAGGGCTTCTATAGGGTTGCTATGAGTTGGAATCAACTCGATGGAAATGAGTTTTGGTTTGGTTTATCTTATAGTAAATGCTAATAAAACAGCTGTGTTTCAAATCTTTTGTCAGAACAGGAAAACTATCTGGAGTATTTTCTTTTTCAGATTCAGAAAACAATAAAACACAAAGGATTTACTCCCTATTTCTAAGGAGTGAACATACTGTTTTTCTTCTCTATATAATTTTCCCTCTGGCTAGTTACCACTATCAGCAGCAGCAATCCAGAATTCTACAAGTAGTAGAGCTCAAACCCAAAAACAACCAGAAGGTTCAGACTCACAGCGACACTATAGGTCAGATAGAACCGCCCCATAGGGTTTCCAAGGCTGTAATTTTTACTGAAGCAGACTACCACATCTTTCTCCCTCGGAGCAGCTGGTAGGTTCAAACTGCCAACCTTTTAGCTAGCAGCCAAGCATTTTAACCACTGTGCTACCATGGCTCCTTTAAGTAGTAGAGCAGCAAAGAGAAAAAGTAGGGCTTTTAGCACTTCAGATAAGAAATGTGGCAATGTTTACCTATCCTATCTGTGTCATCTAGAGGATTGTTTTTACAGTTCCTACTATTTTGCAAAAGAAGAAAGAAAAATTAGCTTTCCCCTTCCTGGGCTTTGGAAACAATGGAGTTGTGTTTTCATAGCAGTCAGGGACTTGGCAACAGGAACAAGAACTCTCTTAAGCTGCCATATGGCCCCAAGCAGCCATAGGTTTCCAAACGTGTGTGCTATGGGTTTTAGTCTAAATCAGAAGAGTCTCAGCACAAGTGGTATTTGCACTCTACAGAAAGGAACCAAAATGTCTGAGCAACAAAACAGGGAACTGGGGACTAAACTAATTAATTGGTCAAAGATTGAACCAGTGAATACTAGACACTGAACCATATGTTTAGCAAAAGAGGTAGAGCTCTTACATCTATTTGAAGAGGAGTACAACAGATGAGAAGTGTAAACATAAAACAAATACTTTGGAAATTGTTCCCTAAAAAAACAGATCAGCCTGGTATACGATGAAAAAATCTAGTCTTAAGAGAGAAGAACGGATTCAAAACAAAAACTATCAGAGTCAGACATAACTTTAACAACACTCTCTTCCATATAATTCAGAATTCCTTGAATTTTGAGAACAGTTAACCTTAAGCTAAAGAGGGCATCACAGGCCAACTAAAATTTCTGAAGCGTTTAAATCCAGAAGTTGTGAGCTGGTGGCAATCAAAATTAACTATCAGAATAAACTAAAATATCTAACTAGAGAATGTGCCTGAATTGTATCCTGTGAAAAATATTAGAAGGATACAATAATGTAAGTTGAAATTAAAGGTTACCAGTGTTGTTCCCCTAAAATTAAAAGTTCCACTGCCCTAGCCTACTACCTTACAAGGCACAATAAAACTCTGAGGTCCCAATACCTTGATTCAAAGAATATATAGAAATAACCAAAGTTTTCATTGGAAGGTTAATATAAACACACGGACCCATTGAAATATCTCAATATCAAAATCCTAGCCTGCTCAGTACTGGCTGGTCCCTAACATGTTCCTCTGGTCTATGACCCAGCCTCCCATTCTCTCATCTTTCATCCACCAATACAACTTCTCCCTGACTTTCATCCCTACCCATTTCATCTGTTTATTCTCCGGTCCACTTACTTTCTTCGGGCACCTCTCCCATTCCCTTTTCCTGTGCCTCCTCGGATCAAGTTCCAATGCATCCTTGTATTTTTCTACAATACCCCTTAACTAAAAAACAAAGATCCCAAGAAAATATTTCCCTGACAAGCCACTTCATCTCCCACAGCAAAGAGGTATCAATAAAACCCTTGTTCTATGCTATTTTCTTCCACTCTTGTTTGATAACCCTTTCTCTTTCGAAACATTTAATACCACCTTCCTCCAACCTGTACCTCTATTTTTTGTGGGCTTCCAAGTCTCTGTCCCTGATGAGTTTATTGCTGAAATCAGCTAAGAGAATTATCCAAATGAATGCTTAACACCTGTTTAAAAATAATCAAAACTCACCAAAATTTGAACATAAGGTTTATTTTGAGCAGTTATATTCTATATGCATATAGGGAGGCCATTTTGATTCCAGAAAAAGCAAATGGCTCGAAGAAGCTAGGCACAGTGGGGCTTATATAGGGAAGAGGAGGGAGAAATATAGAAGATCAACCATTGGTTAATTTTAACCTGATTGATTAAACCCTGCCTTCCCCCATTTCTAAGATCAACTGATATCAGATTATTCCTGGCCTGGCTGCTAATAATTTGGCCCTCCACTCATCTGCAACCATGAGGTTTTTTGAGATTTAAATTAGGAGGTAGTAGTTTGATAAGGAAGATGGAAGAAGAAATGATTTCTTTGAATTATGGTGTTGGTGAAGAATATTGAAAATACCGTGGACTGCCAGAAGAATGAACAAATCTGTCTTGAAAGAGTACAGCCAGAATGCTCACTAGAAGCAAAGATGTCAAGACTGTCTCTCACATACTTTGGACATGTTATCAGGAGGGACCAGTCTCTGGAGAAGGGCATCATGCTTGGTAAAGCAGAGGGTCAGTGAAAAGGAGGAAGACTCTCAACGAGATAGATTGACATAGTGGTTGCAACAATGGGCTCAAGCATAACAATTGTGAAGATGACACAAGACCGGGCAGTGTTTCCTTCTTTTGTACATAGGGTCTCTGAGTTGGAACTGACTCAATAGCACCTAAAAACAACAACAACAAATTTGATGATTATCCTTTTCTAGCTGGATAAAATTAATTTACATTTCTATAGAGCAGTTTAGAATTAGTCGACCATTCAACCTTTTCAAGAGGTAGCATACAATCAGGAACCTGTGGTACTGAAGGAAGAAGTCCAAGCTGCTGTGAAGACATTGGCAAAAAACAAGGCTCCAGGAATTGATGGGATATCAACTGAGATGTTTCAACAAACGGATACAGCGCTGGAGGTGCTTACTTATCTACGCCAAGAAACTTGGAAGGCAGCTACCTGGCCAACGGACTGGAGCAGATCCATATTTATGCCTATTCCCAAGAAAGTGATCCAATCAAATGCAGAAATTATCGTTAATATCACACAGAAGCAAAATTTTACTGAAGATCATTCAAAAGCAGCTGCAGCAGTATATTGACAGGGGACTGCCAGAAATTCAAGTAGGATTCAGAAGAGGACATAGAACCAGGGATATCGTTGCTGATGCCAGGTAGATCCTGGCTGAAAGCAGAGAGTAACAGAAAGATGTTTACCTGTGTTTTATTGACTATGCAAAGGCATTCGACTGTGTGGATTATGACAAACTATGGATAACACTGTGAAGAACAGGAATTCCAGAACAGTTAGTTTGTGATAATGAGGAACCTTTACATAGATCAAGAGGCAGTTGTTTGGACAGAACAAGGGGATACTGACTGGTTTAAAGTCAGGGAAGGTGTGCATCGGGGTTGTATCCTTTCACCATACCTATTCAATCTGTATGCTGAGCATATAACCCGAGAAGAACAGGGCATCAGGTTTGGAGGAAGACTCATCAACAACCTGCATTATGCAGATGACACAACCTTGCCTGTTAAAAGTGAAGAGGACTTGAAGCATTTACTGATGAAGATAAAAGAGCACACAAAGCCTTCAGTACGGATTATACCTCAACATAAAGAAAACAAAAATCCTCACAACTAGACCAGTAAGCAACATCATGATTAACAAAGGAAAGGCTGAAGTTGTCAAGGATTTCATTTTACTTGTATCCACAATCGACACCAGTGGAAGCATGAGGCAAGAAATCAAAAGACGCATTGCATTGGACAAATCTGCTGCAAGGGACCTCTTTCAAGTGCTGAAATGCAAAGATGTCACCTTGAAGACTAAGGTGCGCCTGACCCAAGCCATGGTATTTTCCATCGCATCATATGCATGTGAAAGCTGGACAATGAATAAGGAAGACTGAAGAAGAATTGATGCCTTTGAACTGTGGTGTTGGCAAAGAATATTGAATATACCATGGACTGCCAAAAGAATGAACAAATCTGTCTTAGAATAAGTACAACGAGAATGCTCCTTAGAAGCAAGTATGGTGAGACTGCATCTCACATACTTTGGACATGTTGTGAGGAGGGGTCAGTCCCTGGAGAAGGACATCATGCTTGGTAAAGTACAGGATCAGTGGAAAAGAGAAAGACCCTCAACAAGATGGCTGCAACAATGGGCTCAAGCATAACAACCATTGTAAGGATGGCACAGGACTGGGCAGTGTTTCGTTCCGTTGTACATAGGGTCACTATGAGTCGGAACTGACTCGATGGCACCTAACAACAACAACAAGAACATAGAGCGGTTTCTGACAGGCTTTTGCAGTTTGGGTCAGGCTTTTTATGGTTAATATTTAGTTCCGTGGATAAGAAAAACTTTAAAATCAAAGTAAGATGTCTGTGATTAATTTTCCTATTCAACCCACCCTAGCCTCAATTGTTTCTTGGATCCTACAATTGGAACAGCTTTCATAGTTACTCCATCTTGAAACCTATCATCACTTATCTGCTATTATCAGCAAGATTTCAATTGTAGAAATTTCTCATCTTGGTCATTCTTCTCAAGTAGTGACTGCCATCCTCACTCTCAGTATATATCCTCAAATGGAAAAAAAAATAGAGCCATTTACCCTTTCCTTCTCTCTCGAAAGAGGAAGGATTCCATAGCCTGTTTTCACAGGCTTTCCTTTTCACATGTCCTCGCAATTCAGGTCCTCCTCCTCCCACAGAAAGAAGACTATCCTTGTAATAGATATCCTTGCCCTCTTTCACTACCCAGCGCTGTCGAGTCGATTCTGATTCATACTGACCCTATAGGACAGAGTAGAACTGCCCGATAGAGTTTCCAAGGAGCGCCCGGCAGATTCCAACTGCCTACCTCTTGGTTAGAAGCCATAGCACTTAACCACTATGCCACCAGGGTTTCCTGGACCTTTAAAATCTTCCTACCAGCAGCCCATGTACATTTGAAACTTCTCTAAAATATTTCCTGAGGTTTGATACCCTACTAAGTTTCTGACCCTTCACTTTCCTTTCGTTGTCAAATTCCTCAAAAAGCTGTGTAATTCTTCTGCTTTTTTTTCATCTCTTTAATTATGTTATTTCGTGAATTACATAAATGGCATTTTGCAGTATGTGTCCTTTTGATATATAACAAAGGCCAAACAAACCAAACCCATTGCTGTCTAGTTGATTCCAACTCAGAGTGACCCTATAGGACAGAGTAGAACTTCATCATAGGGTTTCCAAGGACAGCTAGTGGATTTGAACTGCTGACCTTTTGATTAGCAGCCTGGGCTCTGAACCACTGCTCCACCAGGGCTTCTGATATATAACAAGGAGTTATATATACATGCCCACCACCCTTCAGTCAGTTTGTCCTACTGTGGTGGCTTGTGTGTTGCTATGAGGCTGGACACTATGTCACATATCAACAGAGTCACCCATGGTGGACAGGTTTCAGCAGACCTTCCAGACTCTACTAGGAAAAAAGGCCTGGTGATCTAATTGTAAAAACTAGCCAGTGAAAACTCTATGTATTCTGGATACACATCCCTTATTAGATATATGATTTGAGAATGTGTCCTCCCGTTCTGTGGGTTGTCTTTTCACTTTTTAAAAAATTTTATTGTGTGGTAGGTGGAAGTTTACAGTGCATATTAGTTTCTCATTCAAAAATTTATGCACAAATTGTTTTGCGACATTGGTTGCAATCCATGTGATGTGTCAGCACTCTCCCATTTTCCCTTTCCACCCCAGGCTCTCCATGTCCGTTCGTCCGGTTTTCCTGTTCTTTCCTGCCTTCTCGTCTTTGCTTTTGGGCAGGTGTTGCTAATTTGGTCTCTGATACTTGATTGAACTAAGAAACATGTTCCTCATGTTATGTGTTATTATCTGTTTTATAGGCCTGCCTGATCTTTGGATGAAAGGTGGAGTTAAGGAGTGGCTTCAGTTCTGAGTTAGCAGGGTGTCCAGGGGCCATAGTCTTGGGAGTTCCTACAGTCTCTGTCAGACTAGTAAGTGTGTTCTTTTTTTGTGAATTTGTATTTTCTTCTACATTTTTCTACCAATCCGTCCAGGACTCTCTGTTGTGATTCCTGTCAGAGTAGTGGGTAGTGGTAGCTGGGCACCCCCTAGTTCTTCTAGGCTTAGGCTGGTGGAGGCTGTGGTTCATGTTCCATTAGTCCTTTGGACTAACATTTTCCTTGTGTCTTTTTATTTTATTTTCATTCTCTTTTGCTCCAGATGGGATGGGACCAATGGATGTACTTTAGATGACCATTCATAAGCTTTTAAGACCCCAGACACTACTCACCGAAATAAGATGTAGGACATTTTCCTTATGAACTATGTCATGCCAATTGACCTAGACCGTGGTCCCCAGCCCTCAGCCACAGCAATTCGTTCCCTCAAGGTCTTCGGATGTGTCTAGGAAGCTTCTATGGCTTTGCCTTGGTCAAGTTGTGCTGCCTTTCCCTATGTTGTGTGTCTTTCCCTTCATCAAAGGTAACAGTTGTCTACTATCTAGTTAGTGATTTCCTCTCTTACACCTTTCTTAATGTCTTCTTAGTCTTTAATACCATACAATTTAAGCATTACTCCTATCCTCTTTCTAAAATTACTCACTCAATTATCATTACTGTCCTCCTAGAGATGAAACCAAACTGTCCTTTCTGGGTCTTCATTCTCCTTAAATTCTGTAGAATTTGATTGAGTTGGCTACCTTCTTCTTGGATCTCTGTCTGTGAAATTGTATATCTCCAGTTATCATCCCATTTTCTTGACCATTTCTTTTTCTCCTCTACTGCTTTGTTTTCTTTTCTTTTTTTAAATATAGCTTTTCTAAAATTCTCATTCCCTTAGAATTACCACTCACTCCAAGTTTTCAAAAATCTTATGTAGGTTGATGACACTGAAAAGTACAATGCTAGCTACTACTTTCTCCGTATTCCTAAAGTCAGATTTATAGATTATTATCAAATAATGCTCCCTGAATATTCCTAAGGTACTAAAAAAAAAATTTTTTTTAAGTACTAAAGTACAACATAATTACAACTAAACTAATAAAGGGAGTTTTGTTGCTTCTAGCCATGAAGGATTAACTGATATGAGACTAAATCTCCTAATAAGAATAATTATAAGAGCTATTTACTTATAAAACATTTGTTTGAAGGCATCGTACAGCCAGAGGATGAAGGGTCAAGATCCCAGAAAGAAGGAAATAAATTGAGACGCCATCCTTCCTTGATACAATTTGAAAACTCATGGAGGATGAACCAAGGAGAAAGCAACTGCTAAGAGAATGAAATCCAGATATCAAGGCCCACGATGGAAAAGGTACCCTGATAATCATTCCATAATTTTAGTGATGCTCCAGAATGGAAACTGCCCCACAGGGTAAGGGAAAAGTGGTAACAGAGCAGTTTCAACTAGAACAATGTGATCTGCCTACCTCCATCTTTTATCAGAAGAATATTAAATCCTCTCTGGAGGAAAATAATGTTATCTAGAGCCTCTACAAATGTTCATATACAATGTCCCACATTCAATCAAAAATTAAAAGTCATGGCAGGAAACAGAACCAACTGACCAAAAAATCACAACAAATCAAGACAATTAAACAGAGCCTAAGATTTTTTTGTTTTTAAACAGAGCCTAAGATTTTTTTTTTTTTTTAAGATGATACAGGAACTGGAGTTATCAGACACGGACTTTAAGATTTTATAAATTTGATTAAGTCATGCTAGAAAATAAATGAAAAAAAATAGAAATTTCCCCCAAAGAATTGGAATCTATGAAAAAGAATCAGATGAAAATTCTTGAACAAAAAGTATAATAACATGAAATTAAGAACTGACAGAAAGTAATCAATAACAGATTAGTGCAGCAGAAAAATAAGGTAGTGAACTGTAAGATAGATCAGTGGAAATATACACACTAAAATACAGAGAGAAAAAATCTTTTAAAAAAATCAGGAAAGAGTGTAAAAGATATATGGGGCATGCTAAAAAAAGATCTATCATATGTATAATTCATATGCCTGGCAAAACTGGAGAGAGAGAATGAATAGAGACAATATTTGAAGAGATGCAAGTCAATAAATCAATAAAACTTTTGATTTCTTAAAATGTCAAGAAGTTCTATGAACCTAAATTATATCTTTACAAAGAAAATCACACATAGGTATAAAATCATAAGTCTGATGACAAAGACAAAGAGAAAAATATTAAAAGCATTCAGAGAAAATTGACATGTTCCTTCCAAAGGAGCAACAATACAACTGAAACCAAATTCTCAACAGATACAACACTAGCCAGAAAATAGGGGAATGATATATTCAAGGTGCTGAAATAATGGAACTGCCAACTTAGAAATCTATACTCAGTGAAAATACCCTTCAAAAAGAAAGAGATAATAAAGACATTTTCAGGAAAAAAAGAAAACCTAATCAAATTCATTAAAGAAATACTATAAAAAGAAGGAAAGGAAGAAGGAAAATTATCTGAATTGGAATTATGGTAATGCAAGAAGGTATATATAAGAAGTTACCAGAAAAGGTAAATATGTGCATAAAATTGCTGGTCAAGACAACACCCATTATTCTATATTGTTTTAAATATATGTAGAATTAAAATAAATAACAACAGTAGCCCTAAAGCCCAATGAGGATAAATGGAGTTAAAATGTTGTAAGATTTTTGAATTCCTCAGCAAGTGGTAAAAGATGTAACTTAAAAAAACTTAAGCTAGAATCAAATAAGTCAAGGATGTATTTGTAATGTTTAGGGTAAATAGTAATAGAATAATAAAATAATGCAAAATTAACAGTGAAAGTTGAATAAAAAGATACTTGATTAATTCAAAAGAAGGAAAAATACCAAGGGCAAGGAACAAAAAGGGGAGGAGGACATGTAGGAAATAATATATTTACACACAAATATATCACTAGTTACATTAAATAAAATTGGACCAAATACTCCAAGTAAAAGAATAAGATTGTCAGACTGAATTAAAAAAAAAGAAAACCTCAGAGAAACACTTAAAATATAAGTGTATCAAGAGTTTTAAAGAAAAAGGATGAAAAAATTCACACTGAAGTATTACTAAAGAAGAACAATTTAAACCTGGAAAGGTCAATAAATAGAATATAACGATTCAAAAAAAATTATGCACCTAATAATATAGCTTCAAAATATAAAGCAAAGGCTAACAGACCAACAAAGAATAATAGACAAATTCAAAAGCAATGGATTGAGCTAGCAAACTAAAACCAGTAAGGATAAAGGATTTTGGGAAATATATATATATATATTTGGCCAACAAATGCTGGGGTATAGTGGTACTCTCAACAAACTCCACAGAATTGAAATTATAAAGGATACATATTCTGACACAATGGAATTAAATTAGAAACCAATAACCAAACACCTTGAAGCCTGGAAATTAAGCAACCTATTTCTAAATAACACAAGGATAAGAAAAGAAAATGTAATGAAAATTGGGTAAGATTTTGAACAGAATGAAATACCAATAATACATGTCAAAATGTGATACAGTAAAGCAGCACTTAGAGGGAGGTAAAATTAAATACATAAAATACAAAAAAAAAAAAAACCCTAAAGTCAATAATCTAAATTTTTTATCTCAAGAAGCTAGAAAAAGAATGGAATATCAAATGCCAAAAGTAGAAGAAATAAAAATATAAGCAGAAATCAATAAAATATAAAGTAAACACACAAAAGAGGAAATCAACAATGCCAAAAGCTGGTTCTTTGAAAATATTTTAAATATCTATAAGTCAGACCAACAACAATGAAGAATATGTTGTTGTTGTTGTTAGGTGCCGTTGAGTCAGTTCCGACTCATAGCGACCCTATGCACAACAGAACAAAACACTGCCCGGTCCTGCGCCATCCTTACAATCCTTATGCTTGAGCTCATTGTTGCAGCCACTGTGTCAATCCACCTCGTTGAGGGTCTTCCTCTTTTCCGCTGACCCTGTACTCTGCCAGGCATGATGTCCTTCTCCAGGGACTAATCCCTCCTGACAACATGTCCAAAGTATGTAAGACGCAGTCTCGCCATCCTTGCTTCTAAGGAGCATTCTGGTTGTACTTCCTCTAAGACGGATTTGTTCGTTCTTTTGGCAGTCCATGATATATTCAATATTCTTCGCCAAGACCACAATTCAAAGGGGTCAATTCTTCTTCGGTCTTCCTTATTCATTATCCAGCTTTCACATGCATATGATGCGATGGAAAATACCATGGCTTGGGTCAGGCGCACCTTAGTCTTCAAGGTGACATCTTTGCTCTTCAACACTTTCAGGAGGTCCTTTGCAACACATTTACCCAATGCAATGCGTCTTTTGATTTCTTGACTGCTACTTCCGTGGCTGTTACTGTGGATCCAAGTAAAATGAAATCCTTGACAACTTCAATCCTTTCTCCGTTTATCATGATGTTGCTCATTGGTCCAGTTGTGAGGATTTTCGTTTTCTTCATATTGAGGTTCAGTCCATACTGAAGGCTGTGGTCTTTGGTCTTCATTAGTAAGTGCTTCAAGTCCTCTTCACTTTCAGCAAGCAAGGTTGTGTCATCTTCATAACGCAGGTTGTTAATGAGTCTTCCTCCAATCCTGATGCCATGTTCTTCTTCACATAGTCCAGCTTCTCAGATTAATTAGGAAGAAGGACCCGGCATTAGCCAGTGAAAACCTTATGAATAAAGAATATATGTAGGAACAAATTGTTGTCTTTACAGAAATAAAGAGGGGCATTACAACAGATCCAAAAGGCATTTAAAAGTTAATAATAGGGTATCATCCATGATTTCCAGCCTTATAATTGGAAAATTTAGATGAAATTAAAAAATTCCTAAAAATGCAACTTTGTAAACTGATACAGAAGAAAATATAAGAGCAGCTCAATTTCAGGGGTAACATCATCAGAAATGATAGAATAAGGGCCTTCAAAAATCCTCTTCTTCATAAAAGCAATGAGAAAATTGGGAACAGTTGTCAAAATTAATGTTTCCAGAACTCTGAAAATTAATGAAAATATGTCACAGGAGCCTACTCCCTCTTACTGGATAAAAATCCCTTACATCATATGTGGATCTGGAAATCTTCTTTGAGTCTGAGAGCTCGAGTTATATTTAACAGTTTCGGTAAGGCAGGTGATGGAGGATACACTTGAGTCATTATACAGGGTGAAGTACTCATTTTATTTCACAGTATATGGAGCAACTCAGAATTACAGCCAGATGGCATAAAGTTTTCCATGCCGATAATGAGAAATAATACAAGAAGATAGCAAACTTGTAAAGTTAGAGCCACAATAGCAATCCCCAAATATGTGAATCTCATGGAACCATAGCTCTAAAAAATGAGGGAACTATTTACAGAGACTATTTAGCAACTATCAGACATAACAGATTCTACAAAGTTTTAATCCATTCACATAATTCAATGGTACAAGATAGCAGTATTTAACTTGGCACACTGTTCAAAGACACTTTTGATTTTGTTTAGCACAAACCATCTCTCATCTCCAAGGACAGAAGCACAGATGTCCAGTTGATTAACATAATAGAATTGTTTCAAGATTCATATAACATTGGTGATTCTTTGAATCCTAGTCAGCCTAACATATTTCAGGTTGGAGCAGTGCCAGAAGATTCTTTGCTGGCATTACCTTTTTATTTATTTATGTTTTACTTTTTACAGTAAAAAAACCTGAAACCTACAAAAAAGTCGAGTCACACAATGAACAGCTGTATATATTCGACTTGTATTCAAGAATTATCAATACTTTTCCACATTCTTGCACTAGCATTCAACTTGGGTATAAATAGAAAAGCAACAACAAAAACAAAATAGAAAGAATTATAATTATGTGGCCAATGACATGACATGTCAACAACTCTGGATTTTTCTGGGCACTTAATTATCAATGATTCATGGCAGGGAACTCCTTTGAGCTTATACATTTTTTGAAACTGTTCTGTAAACTGTCAGGTTTAAAAATACAGCTTAGGACATGTGCTGGTATCTTCCTCCAGCTCAGTACAGACTCATACACAATTAATGATGCAGCACAGTGGGAAACAAACAAAATGAACAACAACAACAACAAAAAAAAAACCACAAGAATTACTTATTTATACCTCAGATTTTTCCACAAAGGATTTAAGGTTGCTTTCAAAACAACATGCTATACAAAAGGATACAAATAAACATTTGAGAGGATTGGTATAAAGGGAAAAAAAGGTAAAACTGAAATTGCAGAGCATAGGTTCATAAAATTTTGTCTATAATAACACATCAAGTAGAATATTTGATAGGAATTTAGGAAAACGTACCTTGTCATTACAATTATTGCATCTGTATTTGTGTACAATGAACCTAGCTTCAGTTGGAAACTTAGCTTAAAGGAAAAGTATGACAAATTGTATGACAAATTTTATTGTTTAACTTTCATTGCTGAATATGATGGATAAAGTTTGAAACATTTTAGCTGGCTCACTAAAAGCTAAAAGGTCAACGTGATAATGAACATAACTCACAGAGTCCATAAGATAGAAAAAAGCTAAGTTTTTCTTAGGTAACTTGCTTATTTTTAATATACAAGTTTCTCCTGTGGGTCCTGACAGAGAGGATACTATGGGAAGCAGTGGATGAAGTGCCTGACTACACTTTATGGTACGATGTAACAATGAGTTTCATTTGGTTTATGCCAACTCCCTCAGGTTCAGTCAATGGCTTAGTGCCCAAGTACCATTTAGTAAAAGCAATTTCTTTACTGAATGGTTATTAGACACTAAATAAAGCAACCCAAGTCTGCAGCTCTAATGATCTTGCAGCCTGATGCTAAGGTAACATTTAGAAAATCCAGAGCAGAGACACAGACCAGGGTACATGGATGGATTGGGTTGGGGATAGAGAGTAGGGGGAGATGGGAAGTTCATGAATATGGTGCAAAAATTGTCTTGGCAAAAACATTGATTTATGTCAAATTATATGTTGAAACATTCTAATTCTCCAAAGGGGTAGAGTGGTAAGAAATTTTACATTACAGGTAACGTAAAATCTCTGGTTAAGTGCTATAGCTGCTAACCAAAAGGTCAGCAGTTCAAATCCACCAGGCTCTCCTTGGAAACTCTATGGGGCAGTTCTACTCTGACCTATAGGGTCGCTTTGAGTCAGAATCGACTCAACGGCAATGGGTTCGTTTTGGTTTTTCTCCACGATAGCACAACAATTAGAATACCTGATAGGAATTTAGGAAAATATAACTTGTCATTACAATTATTGCATCTATATTTGTATAAAATGGACCTAGCTTACGTTGGAAATTTTAACTTAAAGGAAAAATATGACTTTTATTGTTTCTTGTTTTAACTTTCATTGCTGAATATGATGGGATAAAGAGATGGCCGTGCAGAGATTCTTGACAATGGATGCAGAAAGCTGAAGAAACCACTAAAACACATCGTTTCTCTTCTTCCTGAAAGTATCCTGTACTCTGGATCTTTTTCATTAGACCTGTACTGGAAATTGTATTTACCACAATGTGAAAGCTTTATCTTAAAGTACACTACTGCATATGCATTCATTCATTCAATAAATACGCACTGAGTGCTTACTATGTGCCAGGAACTATTCTAGACACTGAGATTCAAAATAGTCAAAGCAAAATAGTCAAAATGGCTGCCTTACTTTCAGGTTAGGGAAGAAAGACAATAAACAAATATGTTCCTAGTGATGAATGCTATGAAGAAAAAGCAAATGAGGTAACAGAAATGGAGAGAGATGCGAGATGTGGAAAGGCAAGCTAGCTTATATAGGATGGTTGGGGGAAGGCTTGCCTATTAGGCACATCTAAGCAGTGACCTTAAGGAAATGAGGGAGTAAGTCATACAGATACCTGGAAGAAAAGTGATCCAGGAGAGGGAATAGTAAATGAAAAGCCCCTAAGGCAGGAGCATGCTTAATATGTTCCAGGAACAGTAACAAGGTAGGTTACTGGGGCTGGAACAGAGAGAGTAAAGGGTAGAGTGATAGGAGCTGAGATCAGGGAGGTACCCGGGATAAGATCATGCAGGGCCTTGTAGGCCATGGCCAGGGTTTTGATTTTACTCTAAGGGAAAAAAGAAGTCTTTAGAGGGTTAGAACAAAGGAGTGATATGACTTGACTTTCTTTTAATTTTTTAAAGGATCACTCTTGCTTCTGTAAGGCTAATAATAGACTGTAGAGGGCAAGGATGGAAGCAGGAAATTCAGTAGGAGGGAACCTATAAGAATCTAGAAAACAGATGATGGTGGCTTGTACCATGGTGATAGTAGTGAAAATGTTAAAAAGTGGTCAGTCTCTGGGTTTATTTTTAAGATAGACATAACAGGATTTGCTGATTTTATATAAAGTTTGAGAGATAGGAGTCAAGTAAAGCTATTTAGCTTGAGCAGCTGGAAGAATGGAGTCGTCATTTACCATATGGGGGAGATTGCCGCTGGAGGAGCAGATCTGGGATTGGGGTGTAGATGGGCTCACGTTAAGTTTGAGATAGTCAGGGTTCTAGAGGGAAAGAGATGGTATAGTCAAATTAGGTTAATTTGAAGGGAGATATTATAAAGGAACAAAGGTAAGATAAGCACAAGGGATAGTACAGTAATCCCAGGCTAATGTTAGTTGGATGTTTTATGACCCCTAGGACTGACAGTGTAAGGAAGCAGAGAGGACTGTGAAGGACTGTGCAAAGGACTGTGAAAGAGAACTTTCTGAAGGAAGCAGCCAGTTCTCAGAGACGGTGGATCGAGAGAATCTGGGAAATAAATACCATATCCCAGCCTCCTCTCCTCCTTCCTGTTTGTTCTCCTGTTGGTGCTTCCCATTTTCTAAACCCAACAGGAAACAAAAGAGCAAATGAGCTTTTTAATGTAGTCCATAGAGTTCAACCTTCCACAGCATACAGCAAAAAAGGATAGAGAATGGGTCAGGAGGGGCAATGGGAAGACATTCAATATATCCAAGTGAAGATGTTGAGCTGGTTTAACAGTTGGATATGTATTTTTTCAAGAGAAAGATACTACACTCAATTTAGGAAGATTTTGGTGAAACCCTATGCCCTGGAACTGGTTGAACTGTTATGTAACTTTGAGCAGCCAGAGAATTCAGAAATAGTGTCTCCATTAAACACTATCATAGACTCCAGGATCACTGATATTTCTTGTTATATTAAGAAGTAGGTCATGAAATAATTGGCTGTTATGCTACATCCTAACAGCATGCAGCTGGATTAAAACCACTGGTGTTCTTCAGTTCAGGCAGCTCCTGATGATACCATCAAAGAAAATTTCTTCTTTTGTGAGGCCTTGTGAAAATTTCACTTTTACAAGTATTCTGACACACTTAAAAATTTCTTTGCCAACAAAAAAGAATACTGATGCTTTATGGATAGATGAAGTTCACTCAATGCTTTGGCAACCCTTCTGGTCATGCTTTTTTGGCTAAAAGAAGCTCCCTCCATCCAAAGCCCTGACTCATTGCTTTTTTAAAAATAAATTTTGTTTGTAGAAGTTTTTTTAATTTATAGAAAAAAAATGTGAAGATACTATAGAGAGTTCCCAGGTACCCCACACCCAGTTTCCCTTATTAACATCTTACATGTGCATGGTATATTTGTTAGAGTTCATGAGCCAATACTCATGCATTATTGTTAACTACAATCCATACTTTAGATGGATTTCCTTATTTTTACCTAATGTCATTTTTCTGTTCCAGGATCCCATTCAAGACACCACATTAAATTTAGTTGTCATGTCTCCTTAGGCTTCTCTTAGCCATGGTAGTTTCTTAGACTTTCATTGTTTTTGATAACCTTCATAGTTTGGAGTATTGGTCAGGTGTTTTGTAGAATGTCTGTCAATTGTAATTTGTCTGATGTTTTGAATTAGACTGGAGTCGTGAGTTTTTGAGAAAAAGGTCACAAAAGTAAAGTGCCATTCTCATCATATCATATCAAGGGTGCATACTTGATTTATGACTGTTGATATTGACCTTGGCTAACGTAGTGTTAATTTGTCATAATGTGGTGGCTTACACAGTGCTGTGATGCTGGAAGCTATGCCACCAATATTGCAAATACCAGCAGGGTCACCCACGGTGGAGAGGCTTCAGCTGAGCTCCCAGACCAAGACAGACTGGGAAGAAAGATCTGGTGATCTACTTCGGAAAAATTGGCCAATGAAAACCTTATGAATAACAGCAGGACATTGTCTGACGTAGTGCCAGAAGATGAGCCCCTCAGGTTGGAAGGCACTCAAAATACCACTGGGGAAGAACTGCCTCCTCAAAATAGAGTCAAACTTAATGACATGGATGGAGTCAAGCTTTCGGGACCTTCATTTACTGATATGGCACAACTCAAAATGAGAAGAAAGAGCTGCAAACATCATTAGTAATTGGAATGTGGAATGTATGAAGCATGAATCAAGGAAAATTGGAAGTTGTCAAATTGATCTGCTTGCAGATCAATATCCTAAGCATTAGTGAGCTGAAATGGACTGGTATTGGCCATTTTGAATCAGACAGGCATATGCTCTACTACGTTGGGAATAACAAATTGAAGAGGAATGGCATCGCATTTATTGTCAAAAAGAACATTACAAGATCTATCCTGAAATAAAACACTGTTGTTGCTGTTATCGTTAGGTGCTGTCGAGTCAGCTCTGACTCACAGCGACCCTATGTACAACAGAACAAAAGGCTGCCTGGTCCTGCCCCATCCTCACAATTGTTGTTATGCTTGAGCCTACTGTTGCAGTCACTGTGTCAATCCATCTAGTTGAGGTTCTTCCTTTTTTTTGGCTGACCCTCTATTTTGCCAAGTATGGTGTCCTTCTCCAGGGACTGATTCCTCCCGATAACATGTCCGAAGTATGTGGGACAAAGCCTTTGCATCCTTGTTTCTAAGGAGCATTCTAGCTGCATTTTTTTTTAAATAATTTTTATTGTGCTTTAAGTGACAGTTTACAAATCAGTTCAGTCTCTCACACAAAAACCCATATACACCTTGCTACACACTCCCAATTGCTCTCCCCCTAATGAGACAGCCCGCTCTCTCCCTCCACTTTCTCTTTTCGTGTCCTTTTCACCAGCTTCTAACCCTCTCCACCCTCTCATCTCCCATCCAGGCAGGAGATGCCAACATAGTCTCAAGTGTCCACCTGATCCAAGAAGCTCACTCCTCACCAGCATCCCTCTCCAACCCATTGTCCAGTCCAATCCATGTCTGAAGAGTTGGCTTCGGGAATGGCTCCTGTCCTGGGCCAACAGAAGGTCTGGGGGCTGTGACCACCGGGGTCCTTCTAGTCTCAGTCAGACCATTAAGTCTGGTCTTATGAGAAATTGGGGTCTGTATCCCACTGCTCTCCTGCTCCCTCAGGGGTTCTCTGTTGTGTTCCCTGTCAGGGCAGTCATCGGTTGTAGCCGGGCACCATCTAGTTCTTCTGGTCTTAGGATGATGTAGTCACTGGTTCATGTGGCCCTTTCTGTCTCTTGGGCTCGTAATCGCCTTGTGTCCTTGGTGTCCTTCATTCTCCTTTGATCCAGGTGGGTTGAGGCCAATTAATGCATCTTAGATGGCAGCTTGCTAGCGTTTAAGACTCCAGATGCCACTCTTCAAAGTGGGATGCAGAATGTTTTCTTAATAGATTTTATTATGCCAATTGACTTAGATGTCCCCTGAAACCATGGTCCCCAGACCCCTGTCCCCGCTACGCTGGCCTTTGAAGCATTCAGTTTATACAGGAAACTTCTTTGTTTTTGGTTTAGTCCAATCATGCTGACCGCCCCTGTATTGTGTGCTGTCTGTCCCTTCACCTCAAGTTGTTCTTATCTACTATCTAGTTAGTGAATGTCCCTCTCCCACCCTCCCTCCGTCCCCCATCTCTTAACCACAAAAGAATGTTTTCTTCTCAGTTTAAACTATTTCTCAACTTCTTATAATAATGGTCTTATACAACATTTGTCCTTTTGCAACTGGCTAATTTCACTCAGCATAAGGCCTTCCAGGTTCCTCCACGTTATGAAATGTTTCACAGGTTCCTCACTGTTCTTTATCGCTGCTTAGTATACCATTGTGTGAATATACCATAATTTATTTATCCATTCATCCATTGATGGGCACCTGGGTTGCTTCCATCTTTTTGCTATTGTAAACAGTGCTGCAATAAACATGGGTGTGCATATATCTGTTTGTGTAAAGGCTCTTATTTCTCTAGGATATATTTCAAGGAGTGGGATTGCTGGATCCCATGTTAGTTCTATTTCTAAATTTTTAAGGAAGCGCCGAATCGATTTCCAAAGTGGTTGTACCATTTGACATTCCCACCAGTAGTGTAGAAGTGTTCCAATCTCTCCACAGCCTCTCCAACATTTATTAAAAGAAATTATTTTGTGTTTTTTGGATTAATGCCAGCCTTGTTGGAGTGAGATGAAATCTCATTGTAGTTTTGATCTGCATTTCTCTAATGGCTAATGATTGTGAACACTTCTTCAGGAGTGAGATGAAATCTCATTGTAGTTTCTTTTTTTTTTTTATAACTTTTATTAAGCTTCAAGTGAACGTTTACAAATCCAATCAGTCTGTCACATATAAGTTTACATACATCTCACTCCCTACTCCCACTTGCTCTCCCCCTCTTGAGTCAGCCCTTTCAGTCTCTCCTTTCTTGACAATTTTGCCGGCTTCCCTCTCTCTCTATCCTCCCATCCCCCCTCCAGACAAGAGTTGCCAACACAATCTCAAGTGTCCAGCTGATATAATTAGCTCACTCTTCATCAGCGTCTCTCTCCCACCCGCTGACCAGTCCCTTTCATGTCTGATGAGTTGTCTTCGGGGATGGTTCCTGTCCTGTGCCAACAGAAGGTTTGGGGACCATGACCGCTGGGATTCCTCTAGTCTCAGTCAGACCATTAAGTTTGGTCTTTTTATGAGAATTTGGGGTCTGCATCCCACTGATCTCCTGCTCCCTCAGGGGTCCTCTGCTGTGCTCCCTGTCAGGGCAGTCATCGATTGTGGCCAGGCACCAACTAGTTCTTCTGGTCTCAGGATGATGTAGGCCTCTGGTTCATGTGGCCCTTTCTATCTCTTGCGCTCTTAGTTGTCATGTGGCCTTGGTGTTCTTCATTTTCCTTTGCTCCAGGTGGGTTGAGACCAATTGATGCATCTTAGATGGCCGCTTGTTAGCATTTAAGACCCCAGACGCCACATTTCAAAGTGGGATGCAGAATGTTTTCATAATAGAATTATTTTGCCAATTGACTTAGAAGTCCCCGCAAACCATGTTCCCCAGACCCCCGCGCTTGCTCCGCTGACCTTTGAAGCATTCATTTTATCCCGGAAACTTCTTTGCTTTTGGTCCACTCCAATTAGGCTGACCTTCCATGTATTGAGTGTTGTCTTTCCCTTGACCTACAGCAGTTCTTATCTACTGGTTAATCAATAAAAAACCCTCTCCCACCCTCCCTCCCTCCCCCCCTCGTAACCACAAAAGTATGTGTTCTTCTCAGGTTTACTATTTCACAAGATTTTATAATAGTGGTCTTATACAGTATTTGTCCTTTTGCCTCTGACTAATTTCGCTCAGCATAATGCCTTCCAGGTTCCTCCATGTTATGAAATGTTTCACAGATTCGTCACTGTTCTTTATCGATGCGTAGTATTCCATTGTGTGAATATACCACAATTTATTTACCCATTCATCTGTTGATGGACACCTTGGTTCCTTCCAGCTTTTTGCTATTGTAAACAGAGCTCCAATAAACATGGGTGTGCATATATCTGTTTGTGTGAAGGCTCTTGTATCTCTAGGGTATATTCCTAGGAGTGGGATTTCTGGGTTGTATGGTAGTTCTATTTCTAACTGTTTAAGATAACGCCAGATAGATTTCCAAAGTGGTTGTACCATTTTACATTCCCACCAGCAGTGTATAAGAGTTCCAATCTCTCCGCAGCCTCTCCAACATTTATTATTTTGTGTTTTTTGGATTAATGCCAGCCTTGCTGGTGTGAGATGAAATCTCATCGTAGTTTTAATTTGCATTTCTCTAATGACTAATGATCGAGAGCATTTTCTCATGTATCTGTTGGCTGCCTGAATATCTTCTTTAGTGAAATGTGTGTTCATATCCTTTGCCCACTTCTTGATTGGGTTGTTTGTCTTTTTGTGGTTGAGTTTTGACAGAATCATGTAGATTTTAGACATCAGGCGCTGGTCGGAGATGTCATAGCTGAAAATTCTTTCCCAGTCTGTAGGTGGTCTTTTTGCTCTTTTGGAGAAGTCTTTAGATGAGCATAGGTGTTTGATTTTTAGGAGCTCCCAGTTATCTGGTTTCTCTTCATCATTTTTGGTAATGTTTTGTATTCTGTTTATACCTTGTATTAGGGCTCCTAGGGTTGTCCCTATTTTTTCTTCCATGATCTTTATCGTTTTAGTCTTTATGTTTAGGTCTTTGATCCACTTGGAGTTAGTTTTTGTGCATGGTGTGAGGTATGGGTCCTGTTTCATTTTTTTGTAAGTGGATATCCAGTTATGCCAGCACCATTTGTTAAAAAGGCTATCTTTTCCCCAATTAATTGACACTGGTCCTTTGTCAAATATCAGCTGCTCATACGTGGATGGATCTATGTCTGGGTTCTCAATTCTGTTCCATTGGTCTATGTGCCTGTTGTTGTACCAGTACCAGGCTGTTTTGACTACTGTGGCTGTATAATAGCTTCTGAAGTCAGGTAAAGTGAGGCCTCCCACTTTCTTCTTCTTTTTCAGTAGTGCTTTGCTTATCCGGGGCTTCTTTCCCTTCCATATGAAATTGGTCATTTGTTTCTCTATCCCCTTAAAATATGTCATTGGAATTTGGATCGGAAGTGCGTTAAATGTATAGATGGCTTTTGGTAGAATAGACATTTTTACTATGTTAAGTCTTCCTATCCATGAGCAGGGTATGTTTTTCCACTTAAGTATGTCCTTTTGAATTTCTTGTAGTAGAGCTTTGTAGTTTTCTTTGTATAGGTCTTTTACATCCTTGGTAAGATTTATTCCTAAGTATCTTATCTTCTTAGGGGCTACTGTGAATGGTATTGATTTGGTTATTTCCTCTTCGGTGTTCTTTTTGTTGATGTAGAGGAATCCAAGTGATTTTTGTATGTTTATTTTATAACCTGAGACTCTGCCAAACTCTTCGATTAGTTTCAGTAGTTTTCTGGAGGATTCCTTAGGGTTTTCTGTGTATATAATCATGTCATCTGCAAATAGTGATAACTTTACTTCTTCCTTGCCAATCCGGATACCTTTTATTTCTTTGTCTAGCCTAATTGCCCTGGCTAGGACTTCCAGCACGATGTTGAATAAGAGCGGTGATAAAGGGCATCCTTGTCTGGTTCCCGTTCTCAAGGGAAATGCTTTCAGGTTCTCTCCATTTAGAGTGATATTGGCTGTTGGCTTTGCATAGATGCCCTTTATTATGTTGAGGAATTTTCTTTCAATTCCTATTTTGGTAAGAGTTTTTATCATAAATGGGTGTTGGACTTTGTCAAATGCCTTTTCTGCATCAATTGATAAGATCATGTGGTTTTTGTCTTTTGTTTCATTTATGTGATGGATTACATTAATGGTTTTTCTGATATTAAACCAGCCTTGTATACGTGGTATAAATCCCACTTGATCAGGGTGAATTATTTTTTTGATGTGTTGTTGGATTCTATTGGCTAGAATTTTGTTGAGGATTTTTGCATCAATGTTCATGAGGGATATAGGTCTATAATTTTCTTTTTTTGTAATGTCTTTACCTGGTTTTGGTATCAGGGAGATGGTGGCTTCATAGAATGAGTTGGGTAGTATTCCGTCATTTTCTATGCTTTGGAATACCTTCAGAAGGAGTGGTGTTAACTTCTCTGAAAGTTTGGTAGAACTCTGCAGTGAAGCCGTCTGGGCCAGGGCTTTCTTTTGTTGGGAGTTTTTTGATTACCGTTTCAATCTCTTTTTTTGTTATGGGCCTATTTAGTTGTTCTACTTCTGAATGTGTTAGTTTAGGTAGGTAGTGTTTTTCCAGGAATTCATCCATTTCTTCTACGTTTGCAAATTTGTTAGAGTACAATTTTTCATAATAATCTGAAATGATTCTTTTAATTTCATTTGGTTCTGTTGTGATGTGGTCCTTCTCGTTTCTTATTCGGGTTATTTGTTTCCTTTCCTGTATTTCTTTAGTCAGTCTAGCCAATGGTTTATCAATTTTGTTAATTTTTTCAAAGAACCAGCTTTTGGCTTTGTTAATTCTTTCAATTGTTTTTCTGTTCTCTAATTTAATTCATTTAGTTCAGCTCTAATTTTTATTATTTGTTTTCTTCTGGAGCCTGATGGATTCTTTTGTTGCTCAGTTTCTATTTGTTCAAGTTGTAGGGACAGTTCTCCGATTTTGGCTCTTTCTTCTTTTTGTATGTGTGCATTTATCGATATAAATTGGCCTCTGAGCACTGCTTTTGCTGTGTCCCAGAGGTTTTGATAGGAAGTATTTTCATTCTTGTTGCTTTCTATGAATTTCCTTATTCCCTCCTTGATGTCTTCTATAACCCAGTGTTTTTTCAGGAGGGTATTGTTCATTTTCCAAGTATTTGATTTCTTTTCCCTAGTTTTTCTGTTATTGATCTCTAGTTTTATTGCCTTGTGGTCTGAGAAGATGCTTTGTAATATTTCGATGTTTTGGACTCTGCAAAGGTTTGTTTTATGACCTAATATGTGGTCTATTCTAGAGAATGTTCCATGTGCGCTAGAAAAAAAAGTATATTTTGCAGCAGTTGGGTGGAGAGTTCTGTATAAGTCAATGAGGTCAAGTTGGTTGATTGTTGTAATTAGATCTTCCGTGTCTCTGTTGAGCTTCTTACGGGATGTCCTGTCCTTCTCCGAAAGTGGTGTGTTGAAGTCTCCTGCTATAATTGTGGAGGTATCTATCTCACTTTACAAGTCTGTTAAAATTTGATTTATGTATCTTGCAGCCCTGTCATTGGGTGCATATATATTTAATATGGTTATGTCTTCCTGATCAATTGTCCCTTTTATCATTATATAGTGTCCTTCTTTATCCTTTGTGGTGGATTTAAGTCTAAAGTCTATTTTGTCAGAAATTAATATTGCTACTCCTCTTCTTTTTTGCTTATTGTTTGCTTGATATACTTTTTTCCATCCTTTGAGTTTTAGTTTGTTTGTGTCCCTAAGTCTAAGGTGTGTCTCTTGTAGGCAGCATATAGATGGATCGTGTTTCTTTATCCAGTCTGTGACTCTCTGTCTCTTTATTGGTGCATTTAGTCCATTTCCATTCAGGGTAATTATAGATAAATAAGTTTTTAGTGCTGTCATTTTGATGCCTTTTTATGTGTGTTGTTGACAATTTCATTTTTCCACATACTTTTTTGTGCTGAGGCGTTTTTCTTAGTAAATTGTGAGATCCTCATTTTCATAGTGTTTGACTTTATGTTAGTTGAGTCGTTACGTTTTTCTTGGCTTTTATCTTGAGTTATAGAGTTGTTATACCTTTTTGTGGTTACCTTATTATTTACCCCTATTTTTCTAAGTAAAAACCTAACTTGTTCTATATCGCCTTGTATCACTCTCCATATGGCAGTTCAATGCCTCCTGTATTTAGTCCCTCTTTTTGATTATTGTGATCTTTTACCTATTGACTTCCATGATTCCCTGTCATGTGTATTTTTTTAAATTAATCTTAATTTGTTTGTTTTTGTGATTTCCCTATTTGAGTTGATATCAGGACGTTCTGTTTTGTGACCTTGTGTTGTGCTGATATCTGATATTATTGGTTCTCTGACCAAACAATATCCTTTAGTATTTCTTGTAGCTTTGGTTTGGTTTTTGTAAATTCTCTAAACTTGTGTTTGTCTGTAAATACCTTAATTTCGCCTTCATATTTCAGAGAGAGTTTTGCTGGATATAGGATCCTTGGCTGGCAGTTTTTCTCCTTCAGTGTTCTGTATATGTCGTCCCATTCCCTTCTTGCCTGCATGGTTTCTGCTGAGTAGTCTGAACTTATTCTTATTGATTCTCCCTTGAAGGAAACCTTTCTTTTCTCCCTGGCTGCTTTTAAAATTTTCTGTTTATCTTTGGTTTTGGTGAGTTTGATGACAATATGTCTTGGTGTTTTTCTTTTTGGATCAATCTTAAATGGGGTTCGATGAGCATCTTGGATAGATATCCTTTCGTCTTTCATGATGTCAGGGAAGTTTTCTGTCAGGAGTTCTTCAACTATTTTCTCTGTGTTTTCTGTCCCCCCTCCCTGTTCTGGGACTCCAATCACCCGCAGGTTATCCTTCTTGATAGAGTCCCACATAATTCTTAGGGTTTCTTCATTTTTTTAAATTCTTTTATCTGATTTCTTTTCAGCTATGTTGGTGTTGATTCCCTGGTCCTCCAGATGTCCCAGTCTGCATTCTAATTGCTCGAGTCTGCTCCTCTGACTTCCTATTGCATTGTCTAATTCTGTAATTTTATTGTTAATCTTTTGGATTTCTACATGTTGTCTCTCTATGGATTCTTGCAACTTATTAATTTTTCCACTATGTTCTTGAATAATTTTTTTGAGTTCTTCAACAGTTTTATCAGTGTGTTCCTTGGCTTGTTCTGCAGTTTGCCTTATTTCATTTGTGATATCTTTAAACATTCTGTAAATTAGTTTTTTATATTCTGTATCTGATAATTACAAGATTGTATCTTCATTTGGGAAAGATTTTGATTCTTTTGTTTGGGGGGTTGGAGAAGCTGTCATGGCCTGCTTCTTTAAGTGGTTTGATATGCATTGTTGTCTCCGAGCCATCACTGGGAAACTAGTTTTTCCAGAAAATCCCCTAAAAAAAAAATGCAGTCAGATCCCTATCAGAGTTCTCCCGCTGGCTCAGGCTATTCGGATGTTAATGAAGCCGCCTGGGGAGGGTGGGGGAGGGAACAGAGAGATAGGAGAGTAGCACCTCAGAATATAGCCAGAGTTGCTTGTCTTGCTTGGAATGACTATTATATCTGAGATTCCCACGGGCGCGTCACCTATGTGTGCTGGCTGTGTGGAGATTGCCCCCCGGGGGGTCTGGCCCGCTGGAGTCACGGTCAGATCCTCCGCTTCCAGCCCCACGCCCAGCCTCAAGGCTCCCCTACTGGGACGGTGCACTCTCGACTCCAAAATCAATTGCTGCCTCCCGGGGACTTCTCCTCCCTCCAGCCACGTGGCCGTGCCGCTCCTGCGAACCAGTTGGGACTCCTCCCGGGGTTAGTTCAAATGGGTGGAGCAGCTCCCCGTGCTTGTGCCGTGACCGAGTGTCCCGGCTGGGACGCTGTTCTCCCCACTCCAATACCAGTCGCTGCCTCCCGGGGACTTCTCCTATCAGCTGCGTCCCACGCCCCCCGCGCGACCTGGCTGGGCCCCTTCTCCGGGTTAGTTCAGGGGGGTGGAGCAGCTCTCCGTGTTTATGCCATACCTGCATCCAGTCCAAATCCTGGCGAGACGGTTCCCCGGCTGGGACACTGCTCTTCCTGCTCCAAGACCAGTCACTGCCTCCCAGGGACTTCTCCTACCGGCTGCGTCCCACGCCGCCCGTGGAACCGGCTGGTCTCCCTCCCGGGGTTAGTTCAGGGGGGTGGAGCAGCTCTCTGTGCTTGTGCCGTACCTGACTGGTACGCTGGCTCCAGGCTCTGGAAACAATCGCTGCTTCCCCGTATTAGTTCGTTCTCCGTCTCTAAATCTGTGTTTGTTGTTCAGGGTTCGTAGATTGTTATGTATGTGATCGATTCACTTGTTTTTCTGTGTCTTTGTTGTAAGAGGGATCCGAGGTAGCGTCTGCCTAGTCCGCCATCTTGGCTCCGCCTCCTCGTTGTAGTTTTGATCTGCATTTCTCTAATGGCTAATGATTGTGAACACTTCTTCATGTATAGCTACCTGAATGTCTTCTTTAGTGAAGTGCCTATTCATATCTTTTGCCCATTTTTTAATTGGGTTATTTGTCTTTTTGCAGTTGAGTTTTTGCAGCATCATGTAGATTTTAGAAATCAGGCACTGATCAGAAATGTCATAGCTAAAAACTTTTCCCCAGTCTGTAGATAGTCTTTTTACTCTTTTGTTTGATTTTTAGGAGCTCCCAGTTATCTAGTTTTTCTTCTACATTCTTTATAATGTTTTGTATACTGTTTATGTCATGTATTAGGGCTCCTAACCTTGTCCCTAATTTTCTTCAATGATCTTTATTGTTTTAGATTTTATATTTGGGTCTTTGATTCATTTTGAGTTAGTTTTTGTGCATGGAATGAGGTATGGGTATTGTTTCATTTTTTTTGCAGATGGATATCCAATTATGCCAGCACCATTTGTTAAAAAGACTGTCTTTTCCCCCATTTAACTGTTTTGGGGCCTTTGTCAAATATCAACTGCTCATATGTGGATGGATTTATGTCTGCATTCTCAATTCTGTTCCATTGGTCTATGTATCTGTTGTTGTACCAGTACCAGGGTGTTTTCACTACAGTGGCAGTATAATAGGTTCTAAAATCAGGTAGAGTGAGCCTTCCCAATCTGTTCTTCTTTTTCAGTAATGCTTTACTTATCCAGGGCCTCTTTCCCTTCCATATGAAGGTGGTGATTTGTTTCAACATCTCATTAAAGAATGTCCTTGGGATTTGGATTGGAATTGCATTTAATGTATAGACTGTTTTTGGTAGGATAGACATATTTATAATGTTAAGTCTTCCTATCCACGAGCAAGGTATGCTCTTCCACTTATGTAAGTCTCTTTTGGTTTCTTGCAGAAGTGTACTGTAGTTTTCTTTGTATAAGCCTTTTGCATCTCTGGTTAGATTTATTCCTAAGTATTTTATCCTGTTGGGGGCTACTGTAAATGGCATTGATTTGGTGATTTCCTCTTCGATGTTTTTTTTGTTGGTGTAGAGGAATCCAACTGATTCTTGTATGTTATCTTGTATCCCGATACTCTGCTGAACTCTTCTATTAGTTTCAGTAGTTTTCTGGAGGATTCCTTAGGGTTTTCTGTGTATAAGATCATGTCATCTGCAAATAGAGATACTTTTACTTCTTCCTTGCCAATCTGGATGCCCTTTATTTCTTTATCTAGCCTAATTGCTCTGGCTAAGACCTCTAACACAATGTTGAATAAGAGCGGTGATAAAGGACATCCTTGTCTGGTTACCGATCTCAACTGGAATGCTTTCAGGCTCTCTCCATTTAGGATGATTTTTTTTTTTTTGGCTGTTGGCTTCGTATAAATGCCCTTTATTATGCTGAGGAATTTTCCTTCTGTTCCTATTTTGCTGAGAGTTTTTATCATGAATCTGTGTTGAACATCACTGTTACCCTGTTTTGAGCTTTTTTTAAGCTCTTGCTTTGTTTTTTTGGATTTCCCTGTCTGGGTTGACTTCTGGTTGCTATGCCCAGTGTTCTAGTCTTGGGTTGATACCTGATATTATTGAGTTTCTAACCAAAGAACTCCCATTAGTATTTCTTGTAGTTTTGGTTCGGTTTTTACGAATTCCCTAAACTTGTGTTTATCTGGAAATCTCTTAATTTCACCTTCATATTTAAGAGACGGTTTTGATGGATATATGATTCTTGGCAGGCAATTTTTTTCCTTCAATTTTTTAAATATGTCGTCCCATTGCCTTCTTGCCTGCATGGTTTCTGCTGAGTAGTCTGAGCTTATTCTTATCAGCTCTCCTTTGTAGGTGACTTTTTGTTTATCCCTCACTGCTCTTATAATTCCTCTTTCTCTTTGGTTTTAGCGAGTTTGATTGTAATATGTCTTGGTGACTTTCTTTTAAGATTTACCTTATGTGGAGTTTGATGAGCAACTTGGATAGATATCTTCTCATCTTTCACGATATTAGGGAAGTTTTCTCCCAACAAATCTTCCACAATTGTCTCTGAATTTTCTGTTGTCCCTCCCTGTTCTGGTACTCCAATCACTTGCAAGTTATTTCTCTTAATAGAGTCCCGCATGATTCTTAAGGTTTCTTTTTTTTAATTCTTTTATCTGATTTTTCTTCAAATATATTAGTGCCAAGTGATCTATCTTCGAGTTCAGAAATTCTAGCTTCTACTTGCTCAATTCTGCTCCTCTGACTTTTTATTGAGTTGTCTAATTCTGTAATTTTATTGTTAATCTTCTGAATTTCTGATTGCTGTCTGTCTATGGATTTTTCCAGCTTATTAAGCTTTTCATTATGTTCCTGAATAATCTTTCTGGTTTCTTCAGTTCCTTTATCCGTGCGTTCCTTAGCTTGTTGTGCATATTGTCTCATTTCCTTCCTGATGTCTTGAAGGGTTCTGTATATTAAACTTTTGTATTCTGCATCTGGTAATTCCAGGAATGCACTTTCTTCTAGAAGATCCCTGGACTCTTTGTTTTGAGAGCCTGTTGAGGTGATCATGGCCTGTTTCTTTATGTGACTTGATATTGACTGTTGTCTCTGAGCCATCTATAAGTTATTGTATTAGCTTATGCTTGCTTACTTTGTTGTAGCTTCTTGCTTTGTTTTGTTTTGGTATACCCCTATGGGTTGCTTGAGTGAGCTAGCTTGATTATTTTCTCCTTTCAAGCTCTGACATCCTGTCCCCAGATGGCTAGAGCTGTTATCAGGTATATCAGTCTAGGAGTCCATTCAGTTTTCTTGTATGAATTCAGCTCAGGTTTCCAGGTAGCTGATCATCAAGTTCATGGTACAGGCTCTGTCCTACAGTTTTAGAGGGGCAAGGGTAATTGGCTTATATACCAGTATCTGGTTGCAGCAGGGTGTCATGCTCTGAACAAGGCAGGGGGCTGAGAACTGACCCCCAAGTGTCTCTGAGGAAAGCACATTCCTGTTCCCTAGAGCATGCAAGTGGGTGGATTTTGCAGACGGACCATGGGCACCCAAAATTTTTGGTTGTAAGGACTGGGAGATACCAGTTATCTTGGGACCCTGTCGTGGGTGGCTGGGTGACTTGAGTGGATCTACCAGTCTTTCAGTCCCTGATGTGGGTAGGTCAGGACCTTGATAATAGGCAAAGCAATTTCAAACTTCAAACACTCACCTCTCCACTGCACAGCTGAAATTGTTGGAGTCTGCCAACAAGGGCCTATTCTCCCAAAATAGGTCTACACATGTCCATGCAGAAGGGAAAGGTGCTCAAAGTCCATGGACGGTTTATGTCTGGACAGGAGCTGCTTCTGTCCTGAGCTCCCCTGGTTATTGGAGCTAGCAAATTATCTTTTCCCCCAATTGCAATTTTTTCCTTCCCCAAGGCTGGGAGGATGGCTCTAGGTGCTCAGCAGTGCCTATTCCAGGCCCAGGGAATTTAGCTGCTGAAGCTGGCTTGGGGGTGGGTGGGTGCGGTAAAATATACGCAAGTACTTAGCTTTTGGCGAGAGCACAGTTCTCAGGTTCCAGAGGTGTGAGTAGGCTGTGTGACTGGCTACTTCTCCCTGAGGAAACTGTGGCTAAATGCTAGTAGCAGCCAGCCGCTGCCACCTCCGCTCCGGGAATGGTGCCTGAGGGCTCCCCGCAATTCAGGTCCAGTAACTCCTCTCCGCTTCTGAACAGTCTCTTCCTCCCCCTGCCCCTCAGTTCGTTTTCTAAGCTTGCCTTTGAAGGTCAGGGCTCCTAGCTTGTCACAAATATACTCATTTCACTTGTTTTTTTGGTTCTTTGTACACCACTACCACTTGTTGTAAAGAGGGCTCGCCAGAAGTGTCTGTCTATTCCGCCATCTTGGTTCCGCCTCCCTTTTTTTATTTTTCCTTCACTTTTTCCTTCTTTGATGCCCTTCCTCTCTCATGTACATTCTAATTTCTGATCTATGTAATTTTCCTTCAGCCTGAAGAACTTCTTTTAACGTTTCTTGCAAGTCAGTTCTTCTGGGCAATGAATTTCCTCAGTTTTTGTTTTCTAAGGAAATCTTGATTTCTTAATTTTTGAAGGATAATTTCACTGAATGTAGAATTCTAGGTTGGTGGTTTGTTTTGTTTTTCTCTCAATATTTTATGTATTTCATTCCTCTCTCTTCTTGCTTGCATGGTTTTTGATAAGAAGTCCACTGTAATTCTGATCCTTGTTCCTCTAATAGGTAAGGTGCTCCCCTTCTGTCAACATTTTCTCTTTGTCTTTGGTTTTCTGTAGAATATGATATGCTTAGGTGTGGTAGGGTTTTTTTCATTTGTTTTTCGTTTTGGTGCTTTTCCCTTCTTGTTATTATCTTTGTTTCACATCTCCATGGTTCAGTTTCTGTCATTAATTTTGGAAAGTTCTTGGGCAATATTACTTCTGCTCCATTCTTTCTTCTCCTTGTATAGCAATTATAAATGTTATAGCTCTTGAAAGTGTCCAACGGTTCATAAATGTTCTGTTTCTTTTTTTTCCCCAATTTTCTCTTTGCCTTTCACTTTGGAAATTTTCTATTGACTTATCTTCGAGCTCACTGATTATTTCCTCAGCTGCATCAATCTCCTGATGAGCCCATCAAAGGCATTCTTCATTTCTGTTTCAGTGTTTTTTATTTCTAGCATATCCTTTTGATTCTTTCTTAGAGTTTACCTCTCTCTCCTTACATTACCCATCTGTTTTGCATGTTGTCTACTTTTTCCATTAAAGTCCTTAACATATTAATTATGATTATTTTAAATTCCCTGTCTGATAATTCTAACGTCTGTGTCATATCTGAAACTGGTTTTTGATGATTGCTTTGCCTCTTCAGACTATGTGTTTTCTCACCTTTTTTGCATGCCTTGCAATTTTTTTGTTGTTGTTGAAAGCTGGACATGATGTATTGGATAATAGAACTGAGATAAACGGGTTTTAGTTTGAGGTTTTATGTTAATTTGGCTAGAATTGGGCTATATTTGTTTACTGTAGCTGTAGCTGACAGAGGCTTCAAATTCATCTAGTGTCCTTTTTTTTTTTTTTTTTTGTATTTGGGCTTCCCTAAGAAGTCCTCCTTAAGGAAAGTCTATGTCTTATAGCTCTTTCAGCTGTAATCTTGTGTTACACCCTGTTGATGTGGTGGTAAATTGTGATTAAATTTCAATCTTTTATTGATCCAATATCTCTGGGTTGTGGCCTTCAAAAGTGTTCCTTAGCTCCTCCCCCTCCTCCTTAGGTAAGGCACAAAGGTTAGAAGGGGCTGGGGTGGGAGTAATGCCCTTCCTCCAGGTGGGATACAGCTCTAGTAAAGTCTTTTCCCCTAGAGAGTAAAACTTCGTTATGGTGAATGCTCTGGGCATATATCAAAATGGTTAAACTGTTCCCTCCCCCTCCCTTGCCAGAGCCAAGAAATATATCTTTCTGCAGGTAAAACCAATGAAAGCATGTGGGCCTCTGGGACTCCAGGCCCCCAGAATTTCTTCACTTTCATGCTAGTCTACACTCAGCCTCCAGTAACTCATCAACATTGTCATTTAAATGTTCTTACTAGTTTATGGCTCCAGTGGCTTCTGCTCCAGGTAAGGAGATCTTGGCAGCGACTCTCTGGATTCATCTGTCTCTCCATATTTCAGGGTACCAGTTTGCCCTGTGACCTCAACTCTGTGACGGATCCAGGACAATTCTTAATCTTCAGTTTTTTTCTTGTTGTAATGACAGGAATGATGGCTTAGAAGCTCTTCACATGCTGAAGCTGAAACCAAAAGTCTAGTTCATTGCTTTTTATTCTGATATGTCTTCTAATAAAGACCACACCACCAAGCCTGATAAAAAGCTTGTCTCTGTCTGTGAAATTCTTTAACATCATCCACACCAGAGACTCACAAAGCTCTGGTCTAGATTGGCAGAAAGAATGGACCCATTCTTACAACAAGTAATATCTAAATATGATATAATAAAGTGGTTCATCTAATTAATTATTTTCAGATAAATTTCAGTCCCTGGAATGTCATTCACAAAACCAACTCATCAAACAGCTTAGGGCTTGAATCCTGAATTTTCTGTATGTGACCTTGGTCAAGTTACTTAATACCGCTATACTGCAGTTTCTAACTGTAAAATGGGGATACCGATAGCTGTTATGCATGGTTTTGTGAACATTAAATAAGGTAATATATTTGACAGTGTAAAATGCTCAAGAATTTGGCTCCCATTCTTCACTTCTTAAATGTTACAGAAAATACTACAGATATACAATTCCAAATTTTGTATCAATATTAAAAAAATAAGAATGCAGTTAATATTGGCCAGTAAAGCCCAAAATACTTTTCATATCTGAAATTCCTTATAAGAGGACTAAGAACATAACAAAAAATGATGGTCTTCCCATAATGCAAGATGTAGCAAACTACTCTTTCCTTGAAAACTTAAAATACAAACAACCAAATAGGAAAATGGACAAAACACTGGAAGAGAAAGTTTTAAAAAAGGATATCCAAATGGCCAATAATATATTAACATGTGCTCAAATTGATTAGTCATCAAGGAAATGCAAATTAAAACCTCCAATAGACAATAACAAGAGTTGGAAAGTATATAAGGAACAGAAGATCTCATAAATTTCTCGTGGGGGTATAAATTGGTAGAATCTCTTTGGAATGCTTTTTCTCAGTATCTATTAAAGTTTAATATATACATACTTCATGACCTGGCAATTACACTGTGAGGCATATACGCAACAGGAATTTGTATATGTTCTCCATAACAGAGATAGGAATGTTCATAGTAGCACTATTAATAATAGCTCAAACCTGGAAACTATACAATGCCCATCAACAGTAAAACAGATAAACACACTCTTAAATTTTCATGATTAATATTGCACAGAAATGAAAGTGAATTAACTGTATACAAAACTATACGCAACAATAAAGATGACTCATATACATAATATCAAATGTGGTAGCTGTTTCCTCCAAAACCCAGAGGCCCATCTCCATTGTGCTTCCAAGGCAACCTGTATTTAAATCTATCATACACTCAGCTCATCGCAGAGCAATAACCTCTTCATTTGCCTATCCCACATATCTGGGAATGCTATGAGAGCAGGATATGTCTATCTCCCTATTGCCAGGGCTTAGCTTGACCCTTACTATATTGAAGCCACTTTCTAGCTCTATGACCTTAAGCAAGTTGCTATTCAACCTCTGTGCTTCATCAACTACCACACTTGGGTATGCTACCCAGATTTGTTTACCAGGTGTCTTAGTTTCTTAGTGCTGCTGTAACAGAAATACCACAAGTGGGTGGCTTTAAGGAACTAACCAAAACCAAACCTGTTGCTGTCGAGTCTATTCCAACTCACGGCAACCCTATAGGACAGAGTAGAATCACTTCATAGAGTTTCCAAGGAGCACATGGTGGATTTGAACTGCCAACCTTTTGGTAGCAGCCGTAGCTCTTAACCACTACTCCTCCAGGTTTTCTCACAGTTTAGGAGGCCAGAAGTCTGAATTCAGGCCACTGGCTCTATGGGAAGGCTTTCTTTCTCTGTTGGCTCTGGGGGAAGGTATTTGTCTCTTTTCAGCCTCTGTTCCTTAGCTCCTTGGTGTTCTTTTTGTGGTGTGGCATCTGTCTTCCCCCATCTGTGCTTGCTTGCTTCCGTGCCTACTCTGCTCCTTTTTTTCTCAAAAGTGATTGGCTTAAGAAACACTCTATACTGATATGGCCTCATTATCATAACAAACAAAACCCTACTGCCTAATGGGATTACATCCACATTTATAGAGATTAGGATTTTCAACACATATTTTTGGGGGACACAATTCAACTCATAACACCAGGTAATCCATAAGACTTCCAGTTTTGAGTGTCCAATTCTAGAACAAAAAAGGGCTTGGTAGTAGGTCCAGGTTGTTGTATAATCTTCCCTGTCACTGGGGCCTTATGAGCCAGTATATTCAACAGTATTTGAAAATGTTTGTAGCAAATACAGATGTTATATGCAGCTTCTGAAAATCTCCCTTAAGGTTGTGAGAGTTAACAAGTTCATACATTTAAAGTGCTTAGAACAGGGACTGGCACAAAGCCCACAATCAGTGAATATTTATTTTAAAGAAAGGCATTCTTTACAATTTTGTTGAATGTATGGATGAATCCCCCCACATGTCTGTCAGTTTGTCGCGCTATGGGGGCTTGTATGTTGCTGTGATGCTGGAAGCTATGCCACCAGTATTCAAATACTACCAGAGTCACTCATGGCAGACAGCTTTCAGCTGATTTTCCAGACTAAGAGAGACTAGGAAGAAGGACCCAGTGGTCTACCTCTGAAAAGAATTAGCCAGTGAAAACCTTATGGACAGCAGCAGAACATTGTCTAATATAGTGTCAGAAGATGAGCCCCTCAGGATGGAAGGCACTTAAAATACGACTGGGGAAGAGCTGCCTCCTCAAAGTAGAGTCAACCTTAATGATGTGGATAGAGCCAAGCTTTCAGGATCTTCATTTGCTGATATGGCATGATTCAAAATTAGAAGAAACAGCTGCAAACATCCATCGGAACCTGGAATGTATGAAGTATGAATCTAGGAAAATTGGAAATCGTCAAAAATGAAATGGAAAGCATAAACATTGATATCCCAGGCATCAGCGAACTGAAATGGACTGGTATTGGTCATTTTGAATCCAAAAATCATATGGTCTACTATGCAGGGAATGACAGCTTGAAGAGGAATGGCATTGCATTCATCGACAAAAAGAAGATTTCAAGATCTATCCAGAAGTACAACACTGTCAGTGATAGGATAATATCCATACACCTACAAGGAAGACCAGTTAATACAATTATTACTCAAATGTAAGTACCAACCACTAAGGCCAAAGATGAAGAAATTGAAGATTTTTACCAACTTCTGCAGTCTGTAATTGGTCAAGCATGCAATCAAGTATGCATTGATAATTACTAGGGATTAGAATGTGAAAGTTGAAAACAAAGAAGAAAGATTGGTATTTGGAAAATATGGCCTTGGTGATGCTGGAGATCACGTGGTAGAATTTTGTAAGACCAATGACTTCTTCACGGCAAATACCTTTTTTCAACAACATATACAGTGTCTATACATGTGGACCTCACTAGATGGAATACGCAGGAATCAAATTGACTACATCTGTGGAAAGAGACGATGCAAAAGCTCAGTATCACAAGTCAGAACAAGGCCAGGAGATAACTGCGGTTCAGACCATCAATTGCTCATATGCAAGTTCAAGTTGAAACTGAAGAAAATTAGAACAAGTCCATGAGATCCAAAGTACGACCTTGAGTATATCCCACCTGAATTTAGAGATCATCTCAATAATAGATTTGACACATTGTACACTAATGGCGGAAGATAAGATTAGTTGTGGAATGACATCACACATGAAGAAAGCAAGAGGTCATTAAAAAGACAGGAGAGAAAGAAAAGACCTAAATGGATGTCAGAAAAGATTCTGAAACTTGCTCTTGAACATCGAGTAGCTAAAGCAAAAGGAAACAACAATGAAGTAAAAGAGCTGAATAGAAGATTTCAAAGGGTGGCTTGAGAAGGCAAAGTAAAGTATTATGATGACATGTCGAAAGACCTGTAGATAAAAAAAACCGAAAGGGAAGAACACACTCAGCATTTTTCAAGCTGAAGGAAGTGAAGAAAAATTTCAAGTCTTGAGTTGCAATACCAAAGGATTCTATGGGGAAAATGTTAAATGATGCAGGAAGCATCAAAAGAAGATGGAAGGAATACACATAGGAACTATACCAAAAACGATTGGTCAATGTTCAGCCATTTCAGGAGGTAGCATATGGTCAGGAACCGATGGTACTGAAGTAAGAAGTCCAAGCTGCACTGAAGGCATTGGCGAAAAACAAGGCTCCAGGAATTGACGGAATACCAATTGAGACGTTTCAACAAAAGGATGCAGCACTGGAAGTGCTCACTTGTCTATGCCAAAAAATTTGGAAGACAGCTACCTGGCCAGCCAACTGAAAGAGTTCCATATTTATGCCTATTCCCAAGAAAGGTGATCCAACCAAATGCAAGTAAAATTTTACTGAAGATCATTCAAAAGCGCCTGCAGCAGTATATTAACAGGAAACTTCCAGAAATTCAAGCCAGATTTAGAAGAGGACATGGAACCAGGGATATCATTGCTGATGTCAGATGGATCCTGGCTGAAAGCAGAGAATACCAAGATGTTTACCTGTGTTTTATTGGCTATGACAGTCCAAAGACTGAAATGAACTAAACCTTGAGGTAGGTTTTGAATCATTGTATTGTGGTGTTAAACTGAAATCTCAAAATCGCTCAAATTTTTTCATGAATTTAACTCTGTAAGTGGCTGGAGAGACTCACAATGCATATAAACATTCAATTAGCACTTTTAGGAACAATCTAAACATTCAGCAATAGAGGAATTGAGAGTAAATTATAGTATTACTATATAATGGAATATTAAGCAGACTTTTAAAATCACAGTTGTAACATCTGTGTATCTATGCTGAAATAGGCTTATAACATTTGTAAATAAGAATTTTTTTTTACAGTATCTGTGTCACAATTATAACTATAAAATTAATTATAGGCAAAGAATCTTAAAAAATAAAATTTGAAACTATAAAACAAGGGGTTATGGGTAATTTCCTTAATTATTACTATTATCATTGTTATGACAACATTATGCACGGTTGAAAACTGAAAAAAAAAAGTCAAACAACCAGGAAATTCAACTGTGTAATGTACATAACTTTCTAACTTTATAAAATGTGCTGCAGCTCAAAATATAGTAAATTCAACGATCATGTTATTATTGTTAGATGCTGTCAAGTTGGTTCTGACTCATAGCGACCCTATGTGCAATAGAACGAAAGGCTGCCTGGCTCTGCACCATCCTCAGAATCTTCGCTGTGCTCTAGCCCATTGTTGCAGCCACTGTGTCAATCCATCTTGCTGAGGGTCTTCCCTCTTTTTCACTGACCCTCTACCTTACCAAGCATGATGTCCTCCAGGCGCTGATCCTTCCTGATAACATGTCCAAAGTATGTAAGACAAAGTCTCACCATCCTCACTTCCAAGGAGCACTCTGGCTGTATTTCTTCCAAGACAGACTTGCTCTTTCTTTTGGCAGTCCATGGTATATTCAATATGCAAATATATGTTTACCCTTCAGTGACTAATTCCCCAAGGGTGGCTTCTTCCTGAGAAAGAGTTTTTCACAGATCCTCCCTATCTTCTGAAGTGCATGTGAACCATTTCTTTGGTTTCTCTCAAATTCTTAATTTTCCTAAAGGGAAATTTCTTGTAACTATCCTGTCTTGGGAAACCCTAGTGGCGTAGTGGTTAAGTGCTATGGCTGCTAACCAAAGGGTCAGCAGTTCAAATCCGCCAGGCACTCCTTGGAAACTCTATGGGGCAGTTCTACTCTGTCCTATAGGGTCGTTATGAGTCGGAATCGACTCAACGACACTGGGTTTGGTTTGGGTTTGGTTTATCCTGTCTTGATTTTTCTCCTCTTCTGGTTGTTCCTGCTCAGTCTCAGCCTCCTTTGCAGTCATTCTTCCTTTGCCCATCCCTTAAAATCACTGCTTTCTGAAGTTCTAACCTTGAACCTCTCCTCTTTTCTCTCTATACCCATCCTAGCCAAGCCCATCGATTGCTGTGGATTCATTCACCACGAGGCTATATGGCTGATGATTCTCAAATCTGTTACTCCAGACCTTGCCCCATATATTTCATCTGATTACCTCACAGGCTAATATGTTTAGACTTGCATTCATTCTTCATTCTGCCCACTTCTTCCACCTTTTCTCTTCTATCTTGTGTATTGCCTATTTCTGTGAATGGTGAATTCCCTTCCCTCTTCCTTTCTAGAACCCCCCTTTAGTTAAGTTCCCAAATCTAATCAGTCACTAAGACCACAGGATTACACTTCTATGATATATCATGAATCCATCCTCCTGTCTACAAACTCACCACCATCACCTAGTAACACAAGAATATATAACCTCTATTACAGGAAGCTTTCATGGATTAAATTGTGTCCCCCCAAAAATATGTGTCAACTTGGTTAGGCCATGATTCCCAGTATCGTGTGGTTGTCCTCCATTTTGTGATTGCAATTTTATGTTGAGAGGATTAGGTGGAATTGTAACACCACCCTTACACAGGTCACCTCCCTGATCCAAGGTAAAGGGAGTTTCCCTGGGGTGTGGCCTGTACCACCTTTTACCTTTCAAGAGATAAAAGGAAATGGAAGTGAGCAGAGAGTTGGGGACCTCATTCCACCAAGAAAGCAGCACCAGGAGCAGAGTGCGTCCTTTGGACCTTGGGTCCCTGTGCCTGTAAATCTCCTCAACCATGGGAAGATTGAGGACAAGGACCTTTGTCCAGAGCCGACAGAGAAAGACTTCCCCTGGAGCTGACATCTTTAGCCTCCTTTACTGTGAGAAAATAAATTTCTCTTTGTTAAACCCATCCACTTGTCGTACTTCTGTTATGGCAGCACTAGATGACTAAGACAGGAACCATCTCATAATAACTAATGTCTCTACATTCATACCTGCCTCACTCCATTTTTCACATGATAGCCAGAGTGATCTTTGTGAAATGTAAGTTCATAAATATGCTCAATTATGTATTGCATAAATGACTGCCCACAACCTCCATGATAGAGCTCAAACAGCTCAGTCTAAGTTGTCTGAACAGCCCATCTTCAGTTTTCAATCTTCAGCCTCCTCCCCCACAGCAGACTTTACTGTACTGCAGGCTGTAGCCATTTCAAAGTATGAAAATGCCCCATGCACTTGCTTATGGCCAGGTAACACACATGATTCCCCCTGCCCAGGTGACCTTCCCCACAACCTTTTACTTAAGAAACTCCTAATCATCCTACAGGTCCAACTCACCTCATCCTTACAACCATTCCTAATCACCCTGTTTGGGTTGGTTGCCCTTCCTCTGTGGTCTACCTTCTGGTCTTCTATCCTCATGATTGTCACACTCAACATTAGATACCTATTTACTTGTTTGAGTCTCTCCACTAGAGGGCAAGTTTCTGGAGAGCAGGGAACATGTCCTCTCTTGTTGTCTGCCAGTGTATAGTGTATTCCCGAACCTGGCTCAGGACCTGGCCCATAAACAGACCAAGAAGCCAACAAACAAGAGTTTGGTGGCTAAGGCAGTGAAGAGTCTCTCCTTTCCCTGAGGCATCCTGAGGCAAGGATAACTTTTCTTCCTTCTGGACTCTTCCCTACAAAGTCAAGTGCATGCAAACTTGAGAAGTGAATTTTTAGTCTCTACATGCCTCCAATACCCCTTCCTGTCCTAGGCACCCAGGTACTGCACATTTTCTGCAATTTTCAGTCCATTGTGAGCTGCTCTAGTTGGGCTATCATTTTGAAAAACATCCTGGAGAATCTGTGGTATATGGATAAAATATTGATTCCCAGGAAAAGTTGTCTTTGGATTGGTAACAATGTTTGACTCAAGGGAATGAATCTTTAATAGCAGTATTTCAAAATTCTTGACAAGTATGCATGTGGTAGAGTGCGGTGGTTTAAAAACACTGCCCCAAATCCTTTATCACGTCTCCAATTGAGAGGTAAGATTCTTCCTTTGAATCTGCGTGTACATGTGAATGTTTTGACAGTAGAGAATGGTTGAAGTGATTTCATGTGACTACTAAGCCTGGGTCATAAAAGGTCATTCAGCTTTCAGTTGGTTCTTTTTAAACACCCACTTTTCGGACATCCTCCTCTTAGGATGTTTCCTCTTGGACTCAGCTGATACACTGTAAGAAGCTCAAGCCTCATGTAGAGGCCACATGTAGGTGTTCCAGTTGACAGTCCCAGATGAGCTCAGCCTTTGAGTTATTGCAACCTAGATGACATGTTGTCAGGAGAGATCAGTCTCTGGAGAAGGACATCGTGCTTGGTAAAATACAGGGTTAACGAAAAAGAGGAAGACCCTCAATGAGATGGATTGACACGGTGGCTGCAACAATGGGCTCAAGCATAACAACAATTGTGAGCATGGTGCAGGACCAGGCAGTGTTTTGTTGTACATAGGGTAGCTATGAATCAGAACCAACTTGACAGCTCCTAACAACAACAGATGCCAAGCATATGAGCAAAGAAGCTTCCAGATAATTCCAGCCCCAGCCATTCACTTCAACCCTAGTCATTCAAATCTTTCTATCCGAGGCCCCAGACATTGTGTGACAGAGATAAGCCATTCCGACCATATGGACTTCTGACCCACAGGATCTTTAAACATAACAATTATTGTTATTTTATGCCACTTAATCTAGGGTGGTTAGTTACATAACAATGACTGGAATAGTGGAGATAGGGATTTAGAGGGCAGGAAGCACATCTCCATTCCTCTCATATAACATATGACCCCATGTAGCAGTGGATTTCAAAGAACCCACCCACCAAACCAAACCGACTGTTGTCAATTTTGACTTAGAACAACCCTATGCGACAGAGTATAACTGCCCTGTAGGGTTTCTGAGGCTGTAAATCTTTACAGAAACAGACTGCAACATCTTTCTCCTGCAGAGTGGCTGGTGGGTTCAAACCACTGACTTTTCAGTTAGCAGCTGAGCACTTTAACCACTGCACCACCAGGGCTCCTAAAGATCCCACAGCATACCACATTTTTAGGGCTATGAAAGTGAGTTTTTGCTAGCATTCTAGTAAAGGAGGAGTCCGATTTGTAGATTTTTCCAGTTTTCATTGTGTAAATACTCCTACCCTCATCAATTTCAAGTTACCAATAGTTTAACAACTAGCTTGGAAAATTCCATAAAATTTACATATCAGCTCTCAGAAACTGGAACAGGTAGACTCTATCACATCACCGGGGTCGTGACCCTCTTGTGACTCAGTTGCCCCCGAGCTCCTCAGCTCACCCTTGACATCTGAAAATTTGTGACTCTCTACAATAGTAGGAAACCAGAAATTGGAATAAATTAGACAATGAGCTGGCCTTAAATTCATTTTTCTTCCAACCATGTCACTATAAAGCCATTGCCATGGAGTCGATTCCGACTCATAGCAACTCTATAGGACAGAGTAGAACTGCCCCATAGAGTTTCCAAGGAGCACCTGGTGGATTCAAACTGCTGACCTTTTGGTTAGCAGCCATAGCACTTAACCACTACACCACCAGATGTCACTATGTTAATTTAATAAACTCTGTTCCATGGACTTCTGGAGCTTTATCCATGAAATCTTTAATAAAACATATTCTACTAGTGATGGCCCTTCATTGTAGCTGTAGAATCAGGCTCTAGCTGTTTTAAGCAGAAAAGGACACATTATAGGGAATTAAGAAGTTTTCAGAATCTCCAAAAAAGACCAGGAAACCTGGTTTGGATACTACTAAATCAGAAATAACAGCAGCCAGAACACACACTAAATCACTACATAGAAACTCTCCTAGTGGCAACCTGCCTACTACAAGCTTATATGACACCAGAGGTACCCCACTTCAGATAAAACTGAGTTCAAATCCTGACAGATGCAGTTACTAGCACTGTGACCCTAAGTAACTTCTTGAGACTCTGTTTTCTATTAAATGGTTGTGAGGGCAGAGCCAACACAGTGCTATAGACAGAAGCATCATGCTGTCCCTCCACAACAAAGACCCAAAAAACTAAGTAAAACAGAGACAAATGTCAATTCTGGAACCCTAAGCATCAAATGAAGAGATAAAGAACTCAGCCAAGCACCAAACTGGAAAAAAAAAAAAAAACCTGACAGAGGAGAGAACTAGGAGAGATACATGTGGAGGTCCCCTATCAGCTAACACAGCACGGATTCACCATCTTGGACTCCTGTTGGAGATCAGCAGACAGGGAGTACAGGAAAGCAGCTTCACAGAGCTCTCAGGAGACAGGGCACCCGGTAACCAGCGATATAAGCGTTAGCACCCCCACATCCTTCTCCCCCCTGGTGCTTGGCCTCCACCGCTTAATAGTGGAATCCAGGAAAGCAAGGTCCATGCCACTTGGATTCTCCCCACCCACACTGGCTGGCTCCATCAGTGCCATATATTTGTGGTTGGTGTTGCTTTTTTCAGCTTCTTTTGGTTTCCTCCCTACCTCTCACCACCTCCCCCTTCTTTTCTCTCGAACACCTGGCTCCATGTGCCAGCTTTGCTTCTTGAAAGGCTGTGAAGAACCACTCAGATGGGGAACTGTTTCCCTGGACCTTACTGCTTCGCTAGTGGGATCCCCCAGGCCTTTGTTTGTTTGTTTTGTTTTGTTTATTTGTTTTCTTTTTATTTTTGAGGCTTGGGAGCCACTTCTAGCCAGGCTATACCATCCGACTTGGGAGCCACGTCCCAGTCTCCACAGCCCCACCAGTGGGATGCCTGGGGGCATTTCCTTTTCTTTTTTTTTTTTTTTGTATCTTGTTTTGTTCCATTTGTTTGTTTTCTTTTTATTTTCAAGCGCCTTCATTTTGTTTTTTTTTCCTAGCCAGACTGTACTGGCAGCCTGGGAACCACTTCCACGGTGTTCACAGCCACATCGGTGGGATACCTGGGGGCTTTTCTTTTCTTTTCTTTTTTGTTTTGTTTTGTTTCTTTCTGTTTCTTTTTTTCTTTTTCCTCTTTATTTTTCTTCATTTCTCAGTTTCTCTTCTCTCCACTCCAATGGCAAGCTCCCTTAGCACTCTTTTTTTATGTTTGTTTCTTTTTTGGGGGGGAACCCTGGTGGCGTAGTGGTTAAGTGCTATGGCTGCTAACCAAGAAGTCAGCAGTTTGAATCTGCCAGGTGCTGCTTGGAAACTTTGTGGGGCAGTCCTACTCTGTCCTATAGGGTCGCTATGAGTCGGAATCTACTCAACGGCAGTGGGTTTGGTTTGGTTTTTTGGTTTCTTGTTTGTTTGTTTTTGGCTCCTGTTTCTCTCTCTCCCTCTCTCTCTTTGCTTTTCCATACCCATCTTAGCTCCACAAAACACAACCTCCCCTCTCCTTCCTGCCTTTCTGCCCTGAGTGCTGAACATCACACCCCCCAGCAGCACAGTCACAGCCTACTGAAACCTGCCCTGCACTGATTCTCACCCACCCTGACAGCACTAGTAAGTCCCACAAACAACCCAGCCCAGCCCCTCTCCTTCTGCTCTACCTGCCCTGCTACACCATAGCTGAGCCACTGGCCCTGGACATTGGACAAGGAAGTGAAAGGTATTGTGCTCACAGACAAACAACAAAGAACACACAGACCACCTACTCAGACATAAGCAAATAAAACAAAAAAGCAGGACCAAACAAACAAATCTGCAATCATTAAACAAAGAAAATAACTGCTGAATGTCCTGAAGACAGCAGACGGTAACAAAACTTAAAAAAAAAGGAACAGGATGGTTTCAATAGGCAACCAAAATAAAATACCAGATGACTTTCCAGTAAAAGATTCAGAGCTATCCAAGAGTTGAAGCACAAAAGGAGACAAAAATGAGGAGAAAATAGATAAATTCATGGAAAAGGCAGGCAAATTCACGGAAAATACAGACAAAAATGGAAGAATTCAGGAAAATAATACAAGCTAAGATGAAAGACAAAGAAAAATCCTGAAAGCAGCTCAAGAAAAACAAAAAGTCACATACAGAGGGGGAAAAAATAAGACTAAGCTCTGATTATTCAGCAGAAACCACGCAGGGGAGAAGTCAATGGGATGACATATATAAAACCTTGAAAGAAAAAAAAAGCCAAGCAAGAATAATATATCCTGTAAAACTCTCATTCTTATATGATGGTGAAATTAGGATATTTCCAGATAAAGAGAAATTAACGGAATATGTAAAAACCAACCAAATTTACAAGAATTATTACAGGGAGGCCTTCAGTTTGAGAACAAACAACATCAGACTATAGCCTGAAGCGAGGATGCAAGATCACACCAGCCACATACCAAACTAGGAAATGAACTCTCAGGGGCTATCCAAAACCGAAAGATTTACAACAGCAAACCAGAGAAGTTAATCTATAAAAGACAACAACATCAGAACAATAAAAGAGGAAATAAACTGTGCAGGTGTAGAACTTTCAAACCTAGGAAGATAAAGGTAAATTTCAAGGTAGCCACAAAGAAAGTTAACAAACCTACTCCTCAAAATAAAGAAGAAAAACAAAAGTCTCAGTGGAAACAAAATCTACAGAAACAAAAGAAATGAAAAAAAAATCCAAAACAAAAGGAATTCAGCACAGGAGAGTAAGAGGAACAAAGAAAATGTCAGCATCACACACACACACACAAAAACTACAAAATGACAGCAATAAACTCACATCTATCAATAATTACACTGAATATAAAAGGCCTAAATGCACCCATAGAGACAGAGAAAGACAGAATGGATTCAAAAAAACATGATCCATCCATATGCTGTTTACAGGAGACACACTTTAGAAACAAAAATGTAAATTTATTAAAAAATTACAAAACCCAGTGCCGTCAAGTTGATTCCAACTCATAGCAACCATATAGGACAGAGCAGAACTGCCCCATAGAGTTTCCAAAGAATGTCTGGAGGATTCGAACTGCTGACCCTTTGGTTAGCAGCCATAGCACTTAACCACTACTCCACCAGGGTTTCCAAAATTATAAAAAATTACAGGATGGGAAAAAATATATCAAGCAAAGAGCTACCAAAAAAGAGCAGGAGTAGCAATAATAATCTCAGATAAAATAGACTTTAAAACAAAATCCATCATAAAAGACAAAGAAGGACACTATATAATGACTGAAGGGATGATCCATCATAAAGACATAACCATATGAAACATCTATGCACCCAATGACACAGCTCCAAAATACATGAAACAAACTCTAAGAGCACTGAAAAGAGAAATTGACAGTTCCACAATAATAGCAGGAGACTTCAGCACAGCACTCTTGGTAAAAGACAGATCATCTAGAAAGAAACTCGACAAAGATACAAAAGATCTAAAGGCCACAATCAGCCAACTTGAACACATGGACTTATGTAGAACACCTCACCCAACAGCTGCAAAGTACACATTCTTTTCCAATGCACATGGAATGTTTTACAGAATAGAACACATCTTAGGCCACAGAGCAGCCCTCAACAAAATGTAAAACATTGAGATAATACAAAGTATCTTCTCTGACCACAACACCATCAAGGTAGAAATTACCAACAGGAAGAGAAAGGAAAAATAAAATCAATTTCAAGGAAACTGAATAACACCCTGCTTAAAAATCACTGGGTAATAGAAGGAATCAGAGATGCAATCAAAAAATTCCTGGAATCAAATGAGAATGAAAACACATCATACCAAAACCTTTGGGACATGGCAAAGGCAGTCCTCAGAGGTCAATTTTATGGCAACAGATGCGCACATCAAAAAAAGAAGAAAGGGACAAAAATCAAAGCATTAGCTACACAACTCCAACAAACAGAAAGAGAACAGCAAAAAAAAAAAAAAAAAAAAAGCCACGGCCACCAAAACAAAAGAAATAATAAAGATCAGAGCAGAAATGAATGAAATAGAGACTAGAAAAACAATACAAAGAATCAAGAAAACAAAAAGTTGGTTCTCTGAAAGGATCAACAAAATTGACAAACCACTGCCCAAATTGACAAAAGAAAAACAGAAAAGGATGCAAATAACACAAATAAGAAATGAAATAGGGGACTTTACAACAGACAAGACTGAAATAAAAAGGATCATAACATGCTATTATGAAAAACTATACTCCAACAAATTTGAAAACCTAGAGAAAATGGACAAATTTCTAGAAACACATTACCTACCCAAACAAACACAAAATGATGTTGAAAATCTCAACAGACCCATAACGAGAGAAGAGATTGAAAAACTCCCAACAAAAAAAAAGCCTTGACCTGGAGGACTTCCCTGAAGAATTCTACCAAACATTCAGAGAAGAGCTTACACTAGCACTACTCAAACTATTTCAGAACATAGAAAAGGAACCAATACTTCCAAATCCATTCTATGAAGCCAGCATAACCCTGATACCAAAACCAGGCAAAAACGCCACAAAAAAAGAAAATTACAGGCCAATATCTCTCATGAATCTACATGTAAAAATTTTCAATGAAATTCTAGCCAATAGAATTCAGTGTCATATCAAAAAAAAATAATACACCGGAACCAAGTAGGATTCATTCGAGGTATACAAGGATGGTTCAAGGTTAGAAAATCAATCACATAATCCACCAAATAAATAAAAGGAAAGAAAAGAATCACATGATCACCTCAATTGACACAGAAAAGGCATTGGACAAAATCCAGCACCCACTCCTGACAAAAATTCTCAATAAAATAGGTATAGAAGGGAAATTCCTCAACATAATAAAGGGCATCTATGCAAAACCAACAGCCAACATCATTCTTAATGGAGAGAGGCTGAAAACATTCCCCTTGAGAACAGGAACAAGACAAGGATGCCCTTTATCACCACTCCTATTTAACATTGTCCTGGAAGTCCTAGCTAGAGGAAAAGGCAAGAAAAAGAAATAAAGGACATCCAAATTGGTAACGAAGAAGTTAAGCTGTTCCTATTTGCAGATGATATGATACTACACATAGAAAACTCACAAGACTCCACGAGAAAACTACTGGAACTAATAGATTCAGTAGACAGCAAAATACAAGATAAACATACAAAAATCAGTTGGATTCCTATACACCAATAAAGAGAATGATGAAAAGAAAATCAGGAGAACAATACCATTTTTAATAGCCTCTAAAAAAATACAATAGGAATAAATCTAACTAGGGATATAAAATACCTATGCAAGGAAAGCTACAAAACACTACTGCAAGAAACCAAAAGAGATCTACATAAATGGAAAAACATACCATGCTCATGGATAGGTAGACTCAACATTGTGAAATTGAAAATTCTACCCAAAGAAATCTACAAATACAATGCAATCCCAATCCAAATATCGATAACATTTTTTAAAGAGATGGAAAAACTAATCATTATCTTTATACGGAAAGGGAAGAGGCCCCCGATAAGAAAAGCACTATCGAAGAAGAAGAATAAAGTAGGAGGACAAGCACTACTTGGCCTCAGAACCTACTATACTGCCACGGTAGTCAAGACAGCCCGGTACTGGTACAATGACTGACACATTGACCAATGGAACCGAATTGAGAATTCAGATGTAAATCCATCCATCTACTGTCACCTGATCTTCAACAAGGGCTCAAAGTCCATCAACTGGGGAAAAGACAGGCTTTTTAACAAATGGTGCTGGCAAAACTGGATATCCATCTGCAAAAAAATGAAACGAGACCCATACTTCACACCATACACAAAAACTAATTCCAAATGGATCAAGGACCTAAATATAAAACCCAAAACTGTAAAGTTCATAGAAGAAAAAATAGGATCAACACTAGAGGCCCTAATACATGGCATTAACAAGATACTAACCATAACCAACAACACACAAACTCCAGAAGATAAGCTAGATAACTGAGATCTTCTAAAAATTAAACACTTATGCTCATCAAAATACTTCACTAAAAGAGTCAAAAGAGAACCTGCAGACTCGGAAAAAATTTTGGCTATGACAAATCCAACAAAGGTCTAATCTCTAAAATCTACAGGAAAATCCAACACCTCTACAATAAAAAGACAATCTAATTAAAAAAATGGGTGAAGAAAATGAACAGACACTTCAACAAAGAAGACATTAAAGAACCCAACAGACACAAGAGGAAATGCTCATGATCACTAGCCATTAAAAAAAAAAATTAGAGAAATGCAAATTAAAACCACAATGAGATACTCTTTCACCCTGGCATTACTGGCACAAATCAAAAAAAGAGAAAACAGCTAATGTTGGAGAGGCTGTGGGGAAATTGGAACTCTTAATGAACTTCTGATGGGAATGCAAAACGATACAATCATTATGGGAAAAAATGATATGGCACTTTCTTAGAAAGCTAGAAATATATTACCCAGCAATCCCACTCCTAGGAATATATCCTAGAGAAATAAGAGCCATCACAAGAATACATATATGAACACCCATGTTCATTGCAGCATTGTTCACAATAGTAAAAAGAGGGAAACAACCTAGATGTCCATCAACAGATGAATGGATAAACAAACTATGGTACATACTAACAATGGAGTATTAGGCAACAATGAAGAACAATGATGAATCTGTGAAGCATCTCATAACATGGATGAATCTGGAGGGCACTATGCTGAGTGAAAAAAGTCAATCAGAAAAGAACAAATATTGTATGAGATCCCTACTGTAAAAGCCTGTGAAAAGGTTTACACACAAAAAGAAACAATTTTTTGATCGTTTCAGGGAGGGGGGTGGGAATGGAAAAACACTAAAAAGACAATAGATAAGTGGTAACATTGGTGAAGGGTAAGACAGTACATAACACTGAAGAAGCCAGCACAACTTATCCAAGGCTAGGTCATGGAAGCTCTGTAGACACATCCAAACTCCCTGAGGGACCGAATTGCTGGGCTGAGGGCTATGGGGACCATGGTCTTGGGGGAACATCTAGCTCCACTGGCATAACATAGTTTATAAAGAAAATGTTCTACATTCTACTTTGGTGAGTAGCGTCTGGGGTCTTAAAGCCTGTGAGCAGCCATCTAAGATACTGCACTAGTCTCACCCCTTCAGGAGAAAGGAAGAATAAAGAAAACTAAACATACAAGAAAATGATTAGTAAAAAGTTCTAATGGACCACATCTACCATGGCTTCCACCAGACTGAGTCCAGTACAACTTGATGGTGCCTGGCTACCACCACTGACTGCTCTGACAGGGATCACAATAGAGGGTCCCAGACAGAGCTGGAGAAAAATGTAGAACAAAATTCTAACCCACAAGAAATGACCAGACTTACTGGCCTGACAGAGACTGAAGAAACCCCAAGAGTATGGCCCCTGGATACCCTTTTAACTCAGTAATGAAATCACTCCTGAGGTTCACCCTTCAGCCAAAGATTAGACAGGCCCATAAAACAAAATAAGACTAAAGGGGCACGCCAGCCCAAGGTCAAGGACTAGAAGGGGACAGGAAAGCTGGTAATAAGGAACCCAAGTTTGAGAAGGGAGAGTGTTGACATGTTGTGGGGTTGTTAACCAATGTCATAAAACAATATGCTTACTAACTGTTTAAAGAGAAACTAGTTTGTTCTGTAAACCTTCATCTAAAGTACAGTTAAAAAGACTTTTAAATGTATTTGGAAAAAAATGGTTGCAATACTCTCTATCAGACATATATTTTGTACTTCTTCAAATTTTCTTCTCTGTACTTGTATCGTTATCATAGCAACTGGCTTCACTTCAGCCACCTTTGTGACCAATTGTGGCAGCTATGGATGCGCATTCCTTGGATCTTCCTTCAAGAAGGAACTTGCTGGATCAGTGGCAAGGAGAGCAGTTAGCTGATGCTCTCCAACTGTTACCACTTCAGGGTACACCTCAACTTTGGTGCTGAGGCCACACAATTCCATGGAAGCCCTGACCCTGTGACTGAGCCTAGCAGTCTAGGCCTTAGCCTTTTAAGGGTTAGCTGAGACTTTGTCAGATCTGCATCAGGTTTGAGGCGCTCCTTGCCCAATCTTACTTTCCTTCCCTTTCACAAGTGTTAGGTCTGCAACATGGTCTGAAGGCTTTCTTTGTCCAATTCTACTTCTTCCTGCTTCATCTTTTACAGGCGTTACCCTCCTCAGTTAACCTCTTGCACTACTCCTAATTGCATTTCAACATCTACTTTCTAGAGGACCCAACTGTCACACTGACCAGCTCCATGTAGACTAACATGGTTCTGCTGCCTGAAGCTGATAAGCCACAGGCTTGGGTTTGCTGGCTCCTTCTGCCACTTCTGTACTCCAATAATATACCAACAGGAGTGTAATTTGGCTTCTGGAGAAGCTGCTACAGGGTTTGGTGAAGCAACCAATGGGAGGCAGAAGACGGAAGGAGTCAGGCAAATACATTTCTTTCACTTTTCTCCTTCTGATGGAATATTCCAAAACACAGTTTCTTCATACAGCCTGTCCAAAGACGCCCTGCATATCTGACTGGGTGGGCTTGTTGAGCAACCAGCTGTGTTTCTTCAGGGCTTGTTATGAAGTGGTGTCCACTGAAGTAATAAATTGCTTTGCTTTGTTTCGTAGCCTTTTCTGCCTTATTTCCCTCACTCTCACTGCCCTGAGAGGTCTCTTCCAAATATAAAGATCAGCACATAATCTTTGCCCGAGGCTCCATTTTCTAGGAAATCCAGCAAATGAAAATACTGTTTACCTTACAGAGTTGTTAAGAGGGTTGAATTAGATAATGCACCTAGTATAGGCCTGGCATGCAAGAGACAGTCAATATCTAGTTTAATCCTTGTTTGACTTTCTCTCAGGAAGCAGGATAGGAGCTAGGGTGGGAGAATGAGAGTTTTGGAGAGCAAAGAGAATATATATACAAGTAGAGATTTCAGCTTCCCTCTGTCCTATCTGTTCTGAAATCCTGTGGGTTGCATTACTGCATGGCCAACTAAAGCTCAGCACCAAGTGAAAAAAAGACCTCTCCATGTGGAGGGTCTGTGACAGAGCAAAAACAGTCATTCTACTGTATTAGAGGGTAGGAGAATTTTCTTTCTGAGCCAGCAAATTGGCTTCTCTATTGCTTGCCTTATGCAGTGGTAGTAGAATCCTTCTACATGTGGAAATGCTCCATGAATCCCTATATTGAACCTGTAAACCATACACAGCTTGTGATACATTGCAGATACATTTAGAGGAAATCATCTAAAATTAACACTTCTGCTAGTTTGAGCACTAGGAAACCAGCGATTACTGGGCTTTTTAGAACAGAAAACATGTACGCTCAGAGCATATGCTATTTGTATCTGTTCCTAATTTGCATTTGTGGTTCAGGTGCTGGAGGGTAGATAGCTGAGGAAAGAGTAGAACAGTTTGCCAGTCCCTGGATCCTGTAGATTTGCCTCCCCTGGGGTGAAATTGCTATGTTGTGTCAGGACTATAGGGCACTCAGTGAGAGGTAACTAAAAAAATGCTAGGTGAAAGCAATAAGTGCTCAGGCTTCTCTGAACATTTGTGGAACATTTATTGTAGCCAGATAAGTTGGGACACTTTTTATTATTTTTGCCCCCAGCAATTTAGGTAGGAATCAACTATTGGAAAAAAAAAAATCAAATAGTCCCCACTGCCAAGCCTGCGCAAAGGACAGGGTTGTTTCTCAAAGCTGAAAGTTTCTCAAAATGAAATCTGTGGACCCCCCTGCATTAAGATCCCTGGAATGACCGAGACTACTCCTTGCAAACAAGCACTCTGGGTGATTCTGATGTGCATTAAATTTAAAAGCCTCTGATTTAACTGAACTAAATTATTACCGAGTTCAACTATTTACATATAGTTCCCAGGAGGAGAACAAGCACTAAAGGAGAAAGCTTCATGGTAAACAAGGTTCTCACTCTTCTGGGGAGGTGGAATGGAGTAGAGCCCCTGCTGCGGCTCCCTCCAGAACAAATGGAGCTGGCCTTTTCCTAACTGCAGACTGGCTGGGCTCCAGGCTGCCAGCAGCCAGAGCTTCAGAAGTATAAGGCAATGTCTGTGAGTGAGTTCCCACTTTCCACACAAGGAAGGCACAGGACTCAAACGGCTCTGTCCTTGCATTTCCTCTTATGATAGAGCCACAAATCATTTTGTTTTGTTTAATTTGTTTGTTTTCTGAAAGCCAGAGAGCTAACAAAGATCCCCTTGACTTGGAGCATTCCATCCCATTTTGGCTCCTCATTATGGGAGGGCAAAGCCTTGGTCTGTAGATACGGCTCTCAGAGTCCCTCACAAACTCAGAGCCTTGGAGTTAGGGAGGGTTTTGATATATAGCTTCCTGTCTGGGTTGCACACTCTTCCATAACACTCTGGTCAAAATTTTACTCTTTCTTCAATGCTGTAGCATTTATCCTACATGATAATACCCTCTGCTCTGCTACAAACCCACTCCCCTTTTTTAAAATGTGAATTAGCTCATATATGATTGGTAAATAGGGAAAAGATGCCAGCATAACATGAAAATCAGAAGCAGATTCACTGTGAGGCTAATGAAGCTAGCCACCACCCATTTGTCAGTTTGCTGTGCCGTGGTGGCTTGCATGTTGCTGTGATCCTGGAAGCTATGGCACCAGTATTTCAAACACCAGTAGGGTCATCAATGGTGGACAGGTTTGAGTGGAGCATCCACACTCAGACAAACTAAGAAGAAGGGCCTGGTAACCTACTTATGAAAATTAACCAAGGAAAATCTTGTGGCTTATGATAGAATATTATCTGACTCACTTGCTTTGAGTCATCAGGAGGCATCCATCATTGGAGGAGGACATCATGTTTGATGAAGTAGAGGGCCAATGAGGGTGTGGGAGACCTTCAATGAGACGGACTGGCACAACAGCCTCAATGATGGAATAGAACATGCCAGCAATAGTGAGGATGATGCAGGACTGGGCAATGTTTTGTTATGCTGTACATAGGTTTGCCAAGAGTAGGAGTCGACTCGATGGCAGCTATCATTAAGTGCATCCTAGGAGTACACTGCCATAAACATGTATTTTTGTAAAATTCGAGAAGATATTTTAATTGCAATCGGTTAAGGTTGCTGTGTACTTATACCCCAGCTTCCACTTAGTCTGGCGACAACAAAAGGGCTGCAGGCATTTTGGTACCTAATTAAGGAGAAACTGAGTTGGAGATAGATTTAGTTTATGGAGGATGGGCAGTGTTGATGTAGTTTGCACTCTCACCAGGTTATTGCTGGTAGTCCCGTTGTAAGAATGGCTTCCAGGCAGACTCCTACTACCCACTGAACCAACTCACCTGGATAGTAAAAAATAAAGGAGTAGTAAAATAAAAGTACAGGGCCAAAGATCATACCAGGCTTTATCAGAGTTCCTGTATGTTTAGGGCATAAACTTATAGCAATACTAAAATCACTGAATACATCTATAATAGCTCATATATGAAGGCAACTCAATAGAGGTTTTATCAATTTGATTAACATCACTAAAAATTTACATGCCATCACCAATAACAAATTGAGAAGCTCAAAAAAATGTTTCTAAGCCATCTGTGATAAAACACAAATCTTGATCAATCATGCTAGAGGGAAGGCCAAATTAAGTTTCCACTTTTCTATTATATTACAAAATTACTGTCATGTGTAGAGATGAGCAAAGAGTATGAAGTCAAAGACATGGGAAAAAATAATAAACCCAAACCAAACCCACTGCTTTTGAGTCGATTCTGACTCATAGTGACCCTATAGGACAGAGTAGAACTACCCATAGGGTTTCCGAGGCTGTAAATCTTTATGGAAGCAGACAACCACCTCTTTCTCCCACGGAGTGGATGGTGGGTTCAAACTGCCAATCTTTCAGTTAGCAGCTGAGTACTTTAACCAGTGTGCCACCAGGGCTCCTATGGAAAAAAACAGGGGTGTTAAATTCAGTTAATTAATGCAAATATTATCTTATCTTCTGAGTTATATGATATTTATGGTAATTGTCAGCTTTTTAAATTTGTAAATTGCAGTGATTTCTCATTCTAAAGCATAAATCACTTTTCTTCAAACTTTTTATTTGGAAATAAATTATACATTCACAGGAAGTTGAAAAGACAGCATGAGAGGTCACATGTACCCTTCACCCAGTTTCCTTTGATGGTTACATCTTAGGCAACTATAGCACTATATCAAAAACAGTACATTGTGTGTGTATACTTCTATACCATTTTCACTAGTGCAGATTTGTGTAACCACCACTGTAATCAAGACACAAAACTATTCCAACACCACAAAGATCACCCTGAAGCTACCCTTTACAGTTACACTCATTTCCCTCCCTCCCCCAACCATGCCCTAAAACAACCAGTAATTTATTATTTCTATAGTTTTGTGATTTTGAGAATGTTTTGAGATGGCTTTTGTTCACTCAGCATACTGCCCTTCAGATCCATACAAACTGCTAAGTGTATCAATAGTTCGTTTATTTTTATTGCTGATTAATATGCTATGGTATAGATATACAAGAGTTTGTTTAACCATTCACCCACTGAAGGACATTTTGGTTGTACCATTATTTCTTCAAATATTCTTTCTGTCCAGTTCTCTTTCTCCTCTGCTTCTGGGTTTCCCATAATGCATATATCAATCCATTTAATGGTGTCCCACAGTTCTCTTATGCTTTCTTCATTTTTCTTTAATCTTTATTTCTTCCTTTTCTTCAGGCTGGATCATTTCAATTGTCTTCTCTTCTAGTTCTTTGATTCTTCTCTTCTGCCAGCTCACATCTACTGGTGAACTCCTCTAGTGAATTTTTAATTTCAGTTATTGTATTTCTAAGCTCCAGAATTTGTGTTTGGTTCCTTTTTATAATTTCTATCTCTTTGTTAATACTCTCATTTTGTTAATACATTGTTTTCTTGATTTCCTTTAGTTTTTTTGTCTATATTTTCCTTTATTTCTTTGAGTATATTCAAAACATTGTTTTAAAATCTGTATCTAGTGGGTCTAATGTCTGGTCTTCCTCAAGGATGGTCTCTGTTGCCTTATTTTATTGCTTTGAATTGATCATTCTTCCCTGTTTCTCTGTATGACTTCTGATTTTTTTCTTGTTGTTGAAAATCGTACATTTGAATAATATTGTATGATATTTCTAGAACATAGGTTCTCCTTGAGATTTTTATTTCTTTTTTCCTTTCTTTGTCATCCTTTCTCCTTTTCTCTCTTTTTAATTGTAGAAGGCTGTGGTAGTTTGTCAGCTTAGTAACTTTTTCAAACTACTTTTATAGAAATAAATGGGGGAAAACTGTTTCTCCCCCCACCCCCCCCCCAAAAAAAACCTCTGTTTCTCCCCCCCCAAAAAAAAACCTCTTGCCGTTTTTTCAGACTGTCTCTATGCTGGGGAAATCCTTAAGCAGGCTTACGCTGAGCTGGGAGATCCACACAAGAAGGTTTAGGATTACCAATTTTTTTTTTTCTGGGTATGCATCTTGCCCTGGGTTTGCATGCAACCCTCTGAATTAATTCACTTGTGTGCCATTAAATGCCCCAATTTCCCAAGTAAATTCTCTCTCTGATGTTTTCACCCCTGAGTCTCTATTGCCCTTGTTTGCACCAGGTGGCCACAGCTCCTTTGTCTACTTTACAGTGCCCCGGTACCCACTATTCCTCCACCCCAGTGGCCTCCAAGATGGAAGAAACAGGGGCAAACAATATGCTTTGGTCCTATGAGAACTCACTCAACTGATTTGGGCAGGCTAACACGACACTACATTAATAAAATGTGCTCTTATTCCAGTACCAGGTGCCAAGCTCCCAAGCCAGAAATGTGGCTGCCACTTTTAACCAACTGCTGAATGGGGGCAAGGGTGGTGATCAAGCCAGCATTAAGAAAAAATCTTAATATCTTCCTACCATTCTGCAAACCTGTCCCACTGTCATGATCTCCTGGCTGCTCAACAAGGTGAGCACTGCCATTTTCTGCTTGTTTTGTTTTTCTCTTTCTCTGTAGGAGAAAGGGTGCATGGAGCTTCCTACTCCACCATCTTGATTCTGATGTCCAATTACTTGTTTTTAAATAAACTGCTACTTTGGATAGTTTTAGACTTACGAAAAATTGCCAAGACTGCAGAAAAATATTATATACCCTATATTCAGTTTCCCCAGTTATTACCATCTTACATTAATTAGTACGATACATTTTTCACAATTAATGAACCAATATTGATAAATTGTCATTAACTAAAGTTCATACTTTATTCATGTTTCCTTAGTTTTAACCTAATTTTCTTTTTCTGTTCCAGGATCCCATCCAGAATTTCACATTACATTTAATCTTTATGTATCCTTAGGCTCCTCTTAGCTAGAACAGTTTCTCAGGCTTTCTTTGTTTCTGATGACCTTGAGAGTTTTAAAAATGCTATTTGTCTTAGACTGGGTTCTCTAGAGGAGAAAAGCAGTGAAGTATATATATAAATATATAGGGAGAGAATTACTTATAGGAAATGGCTAACGCAGTTGTGGAAGTTGGCAAGTCCCAGGCTGGAGGGTTGCAGGGGCTAATGAAGAGCAGGTGACTGCAGAGGCTGATGAACAGCAGGTCAGACAGAAGGCTGCTGGCTCATGGGTTTACGGGAGCTAGCGAATCCCCAAATCTGCAGGTCAGGAGGCAGGCTGCTGGCTCACATTCCAAGAACCGAAGGTCAGAGGATGATGAGTCAGATGCAGGATCAAGAGGGAGCAAGCTTTGCCAGGACTTTCATATATATTGGATGCAGTTCACACCCACAAGAAAACTCCCCTTTCAACTGATTGGCTGCTCACATCATATCACAAAATGGAGAATGATTACATAATACCTACCAAACTCTGATAATCATGGCCTAGCCAAATTGACACATAACCTTAACCATCACACTGGTCAAATTTTTTGTAGAATGTTCCTCAATTGGCATTTATCTGATGCTCTTCTCATGATTAGACTGTTGTTATGGATTTTTGAGAGGAAGACTACAGAAGTAGTTTCATTCTCATCACATCATATCAAGAGTACATACTATAAACATGATTTATCACCGTTGATATTTCCGGCTTGTCTAGGTTTCTCTTTTGTTTCCTCCTTTTCATACTGTAGTCTTTGGAAGGAAGCCAATATGTGCAACCCACACATAAGGAATGAGGAGTTATGCTCCACTTCCTGGAGGGTAGAGTATCTACATTTAGAATTTTTCCACACAGCAGATTTGTATCCTCTCCCCCATTTATTTATGTATTCAATAATTTATTTATATCGCTATGGACTCATGAATATTTATTTTATGCTTTGGGCTATAATCCAATACTATTTATTTTTTTGCTCAAAATGTTCCAGCTTTGGCTTTACTTTCTGGCACCACAAGACACTCTAGGCTAATCTTCTATATTTCCTGCCACTGTCCTAGAATTAGCCATTTCTCCAAGGATACCTGGTTCATTTTATTGGAGAATGGTATTAGAAATAAAGATTGTCAATCTAGGTGTGCTCGTTCCTACTGGGGTGTTGCTTCTAGACCCTCTCACCTGACAGAAAAAGGGAATATATGTGTATACACTAACCTGTGCATATTCACGAATCTATAAATATTTTTATATGTAACTATCTGTATCTATGTTAAGGTAAACATGAGTTTATACTTATGCTCCAACTCTATCTAATACCACATGGATCATTCTAGACCTCTTCCCGTGCCTGTATGTAACCTCCCACTCCAACAGTAAGAAATCTTGCCCCCACCATCTGCCATCCATTTGCTTGATTGTTGTATACCAGTATAGGTGTATAATGAGTTCACAATTGCTAACCCCTACCCCATGGGAAAAATGTTATCAGCTAGAGTACAATGCTTATGTATAGATGCCATTTATTTCCAGAGTTACTCAGGTTAGCACATTTTCCTGACAAATAACTTTTGTACCTAATTTTATATTCTTCTTCATGAAAGGATGCCCTCTGAATTATATAAGCTTCAGGATACATAAAACATAAAGCTTCCCATAGTAGAAGTCATTTTTACACGTGGTTTTTCCCAATATGTTAATGTTTTGAGGCAACTGGGGAAAAGCACTTTCACCCTAAAAGAAAAAAACCTAGCAGTATATGAAGACCTTAATAAAAAAGCTATAAATTCTACACAAGTGAATTCCTTTAGTGCAAGCGGCTTATCGACTTAAGGAATTGCTCTTATAACCATTCTGTGATGCTCTCTGAGGTAGTTGTAAGGACAGATACAGAAGCTGCAAACACGTTTTCCTTTATAGTGAAAGAAAATTGTGAAGAAGGGTCCATTCTGGATGAGATTTTTTTTAATTTTGATGGAACAGCTCTCCAGTGCCTATCTTTAAGGAGGAAATAGAAACCCTAGTGTTTTAGGCTGGGAAAGATTGCCTGACTGTGATGCTGGGTAAAAATACCAGGGCAGCTTTCTCCACATCAGTATTTCATTAGACTCACATATTTGTTTTTGTTAGTGCTCTGGTTAATATTTTCCATGGGTTTTGGGTGGTATGCCCCAAACCTATTGTTTTACATATATGGCAAAAAAGTATATAAGAAATTGCACGTGTTGGAGTTTGCTGTTTATTTGTCCGATGCTAAACCCTAAATTATGAGCATGTTCTTCCCAAAGACTTTATCTCATTCATTTTTTGTAACCACAATCTGTAGCATAGGGACTGTTGGATTATTAAATATACATTATAATGTAGTTTAGCACCTCTGCCTGATTTCCTCTGGGTCTTACTGAATTCTTAGCCTCTGGGCATGCATCTTTTTTCTCCAGCCACTCACATTCACATCTTGGTGAGGTAAGGTGGCCTTCTGTCTTGACATCCTTGAGATCTACCCATCAGTAATTCAAAATCAAATATTTCATACATACTTGACAATTAATAATTGATTTGGCTCAATATTTTCATGGCAGGCCCTGCTTCTATATTCTGTTTGCTGTCAGGTTCAGTGATGGCTGTGAGAATACCTAATTTGTGGTGTCTGTCTGCTTGAAATTGTCTTTGTTTTGAGATGGAATTCCTTTCAGCCAGTGCAACCAGCTATAATAACAACCTGCATTTGTAGAGACTTTCCAAAGCATTTTCCCATACATTACCTTTAATTGTTCCAATGACACAGAGGGTCAGACAGGGCAAACCCTACCCGAGTCTGTTTAGAAGACCCAGAGGAGTTAAGCGACCTAAAAAAATAGGTTTTATCCCTGCATCTGCATTTGACTCTTCTGACTTTTAATACAGTGCCTGTATAGTGCACATAATGTGAATATGTCATGAATTTATCTCCTGTAGAACAAAACAAAACAAAGAAAAATACTCAACTCATTCTCAAAAAAAAAATTTTTTTTTAAAGTGCAAGGTGAAACAAACTAGTTTTCTAGTAAAAGAATGGAGTTCATTTAGAAGGTAATTGATTTTTAGGCAGTCTCCATAAACCATCTTGACTTTAGAAACTGTTCGAAGTGAGGGTCAAACTTTCTAGAAAGCAAAGCTGTGGCTTATTGCTCAAAGCTTACTATCTGCTAGATATGGTAGTTAACCCAGAGTTAGAAATTTGCCTGAGGCATGCTTTGCAACCTCTGTCAGAGAACAGAGGATAGTTGATTAAGGGCTTGCAATGCTTTTTTTTAATGCAAGCATTTCAGCCCCATCTCCTATGTAGAACCAGTGGAATATTACCCTAGAGCCTGCAGAAAGCAGGGCTACTCAGCAACCTAGTAATTCATCATTATAGATAGAGAATAAAAAAGCCTGAGCCAATCCAACTTTTTACAGGTGTACAACTTATTGACAGCACTTAAAATAACTGGCTGTACAACTCTACCCTTAATCAATGTGATTTTTCTATCACCATAAACTGAAACTCTGTACTCCACAAGCAATAAACCCCTTTTCCCCTTCCCCCTGCCCCTAATAAACTTTTCCTTTTCTTATCTTTTTATGTGAGGCCATACAATATTTGCTCTTTTGTGATTGACTTATTTCACTCAGCATAATATCTTCAAGCTCCATCCACATTATAGACTGCATTTCTCCTGCTGGTTGAGTAGTATTCCATTGTATGTATGTACCACATTTTATTTATCCATTCATCTGTTGATGGCCATTTAGGCTGTTTCCATTTTTTGGCTATTGTTAATAGTGCTTCAATGAACATTGGTGTACAAGTCTCTGAGTCTCTGCTTTCAAGGCTTTTGGGTATATATGCCTAGGAGTGGAATTGCTGGATCATATGGTAGTTCTATTTTTAGTTTTTTGAGTAACTGCCACACTGTTTTCCACAATGGCTGTACCATTTTCCATTCCCACCAGCAATGGATAAGGGTTCCAATTTCCCCACACCCTTGCCAACATCTATTATTTTCTTAGCTTTCTTAGTGAGAGTGAAACAGTATCCCATTGCGGTTTTGATTTACATCTCTCTCACAGCTAATGATGCTGAGCATCCTTTCATGTGTTTGGTGGTCATTTGAGAGTGCTCTTTGGTGAAATGTCTATTCAAGTCCTTTGCCCATTTTATGATTGGATTATTTGTCTTTTTGTTGTTAAGCTTTACACCCACTTTGGATATTAGATTCTTTCCAAAGAAATTCTCCCAGTTAGTAGCTTATCTTTTTACTTTTTTGGTAAAATTTTTGATGAGCAAAAGTTTTTAATTTTTACGGGGTCCCATTTGTTTATTGTCTCTTGATGCTTGTGCTTTTGTTATTATATTAGATAACCCATTATTAAAAGCTACTTGTTGCCCCTGCATTTTCTTCTGAGAATTTTATGGTTTTAGTTTGCACTGTTAGGTACTTAGTCCTTTTTGGGTTTGTTTTGTGAATATTGTAAGGCATGGATCCTCTTTCATTTTTCTGTATGTGGAAATTCAACTTTTTCAACACGAATTATTGAAAAGACTCTTCTTTCCTCATTGAATGGACTTAGCACTCTTGTCAAAAATCAATTGACCATAGGTGTGTGGGTTTATTTCTGGACTCTCAACTCTATTCCATTGGTCTGTGTGTTTGTTGCTATATCTCCTAGTTTGTTGCATAGTTCTTGGGGTCTTAAAAACTCGCAAGTGGCCATCCAAGACACAGCAATTTGTCTCTATTCGCTTGGAGCAACAGAAGAAGAAGAAGAGTCAGGAATAGGAGGAAATGGAATGTGTGACTAATTGCCTCCATGAACAACTGCCTCTTTTGCCATGAGACCAGAAGACCTGGAAGGTGCCCTGCTGCCATTACTGAGCCTTTTAATCAAAGATTCTATAGAAGAATCATAAACAAAAGGTGGAAAATGCAAAACAGAATTTCAAATTCTCATGGAATTCAGACTTCTGGAGCCATGGAAGCTGGATGAAACTCTGAAACTATTGCCCTGAGATAATCTTTAAAGCTGAAACAAAAAATATACCCTGAAGTCTTCTTAAAACCAAACAATAGTTTAGCTTAACTAGTAAAAAATGTCTGTCTTGAGTATTGTGTTCTTTTAAGAACTGTCTGTATGGGATCAAATTGACAACAGCAACTCGAAAGATTAGATAGGAACCTTAGGGGGCAGCGAGTTTATGTTAATGGTGGAGGAACAACTCAGAAAAGGAGGGTGAGAATGGTTGCACAACTAGAAGACTGTAATTGATGTCACTAACTTGCACATGTAAAAACTGTTGAATTGGTCTATGTTTTGCTGTATATATTCTCAACAACAACAAAATAAATAGACTTTAATTAAAAAAAAATTCTGAGCCAGTTTAACTACATAGATTCACCTACAGAATGATGAGAGGAACACTGTGAACAAATTCTCTCTGAAGACAGAAAAGTTGCTAAAATTCAAAACCAAGGATAGATTCTTACTGAAGCCTGATCGTAAGCAAACCAGATCTCTTTGGGTGCTTATTGTTGTGATGGAGCAGGAAATGGAATATTAGAGACTACTGAAGAAAGGCCTTCAAGTTTAGGTATAAAGGGCACCAGCTACTGGAACTCTCTGAGTGGGTCACATATATCATATTCCTCAATTATGAAACCATGGTGACTGTAAGATATATTACTTATTTAATGACATATCTGAAAAAATAAGAAACACTTCCTTGAAAGCGCACATTGGTTTTAAAAGGCAAACTGGCTTACAATCTTCAAAAGGTGAAAAATATAACTACTAAGAATTAGGAAAGAAAAAGAAAAACTCATTATTTGTTTAATGAATGGTCATAAATATTGGCTTTGGTAGATAAAAACTCAAAGAGCTCTGATTCCAATCGACTTTGTATTGGTTAAACAATAGGAAATTAATCTTTCTTTGGGCCATCATTACCTTTTAAAACCATCCTTATTTTGCTTAAGATGTGTGATGGTTAAGATTGTGTGTCAACTTGGCTGGGCCATGATTCTCAGTGTGTTGGCAATTGTATAATGTTGTAATCACTTTCCTGTTGAAATTTGATATATGGTCACCCCCATGATGGAATCTGCTGAGTGGTACCGGCGGGGGTGGGGCCTGTGATGGCTCACTGCCCCCTCAGCCTTCATCTCTCCGCCTTCTACCACCTACTTCCTTCCTGCTCACCTTGCAAATGTGGTTGGGTTGTTCTGGATCCAGCAGCTCTCTCTTGTCTTATCTCTGGTTCTTGGGACTTGAGCTAGCACCTTACCTGTCCATCTTGGGATTCGCCAATCTTCGCCGCCTGCAAGCAAAAGTCCTGCTCCCCTACCTGCCTATCTCGGGTTCACCAGCCCCTGAAGCTAAGTGAATCAGAAGAAAGCTTGTGGTCTTGCCTACCGAGCTTGGGGATTCCTCAACCGTCACAACCTGTGAGCAGGATCCCTGCACCCTGACCTGCTCGTCCTGGGTTCATCAGCTTCTGAGTCTCCATGAATTGGGAAAGGACTCTATCCTGACCCAAGGACTTGGGATGTTCCAACCCCTACAATCGCGTGAGCTGTTTCCTTAATATAAATCTCTCTCAATATATTTATATGCATTACTGGTTTTGCTTCTCCAGAGAACTCAGCCTAAGACAGGGTCCTAACTCTAGAGTTCCTCCCTTCAACAGAGTGTATGTAGAATCAGAAAAGCAGTGGGCTGAGAATCGCCTGGCTGATAACACCTGGTTGTTTTACAGAGAAAGCCTTCCCCTGGAGCTGACACCCTGAATTTGGACTTGTAACCTACTAGACTGTGAGAGAATAAATATCTTTGTTAAAGCCATCCACTTGTGGTATTTTTGTTATAACAGTACTAGATAACTAAGACAGAAATTGGTACCTAGAGAGTGGGGTGCTGCTCTAGCAGATACCTAAAATGTGGAAGCGGTTTTGAAATTGAATGGATAGAGTTGTGACAGCGGCAGAGAACCAGTGCAGCAGAGAACCTGCAGCGACACAGAAGTGGCAACAGCAGAGAACTAGCAGCAGCAGAACCATGAGACCAGTGCAAGATGGCACTGGAGCAGACCCACAAAGTGATAGCTGAGTGCCTGTTTGCCTGAGGCTTCCTGGTGGAGTGGGGTGCCTACGGGCACTTATCAGTGGAGCTACTGAGCTTTGGAACACTTGCCCTAGCAGGGCAGATGCAGGTATGAGGCCCAAGGAGCTGAGAGGCCAAGAAACCAGGAAACAGAAGCTGAAGAGACAAGGAACACAAGAAGCGGAGCTGCCTCAGTCCCAAAAGGTATGGCCAGGACCTCTGGGGTATCAAAGGGTGGAGCCATGGCCTCTGGTGTTTCTAAGGGTGGAGTTGCCACTCACATGGACTAGGAGAATGGTGTGCCTAAAGCTGAGGGAGCAGAGTTGCTGTCCCAGTGGGCCTGGAAGGTAGAGCTGAAGCCCAGGGCCGAGGGGCCTCCACTCAGAATCTGGAGACTGTGGCCAATACCTAGAGTCTGGAGGGCAGGGTTATTGTATAAATCGTCTCAGAAAACAGAGGATTATTTTCAAAGCTTTGAGGACTAATGCAATGTGTTCTGCTGACTTGCTTGGTGCCTGTTATGCCTTCTTTCTCTTCAGTTTCTCCCATTTGTAATGGAAACATCTAGCTTTGTGCCTGTTCTGCCATTATACTTTGAAAGCAGATAACTTGTGTTCTAGATTTCAGATGAAGAGGAATTTTTGGATTTTGGACTTGTAGTTAAGACTTTTGCTATAATATGATGGGATGAATATGTTTTGCATGCTGCAAGAATGTGATTTGGGGGGAGTCAAAGGGTGGGATGTCATGGATTGAATTATGTCCCCCCAAAATGTGTGTATTAACTTGGTTAGGCCATGATTCCCTGTATTCTGTGGTTGTCCTCCATTTTGTGACTGTAATTTTATGTTAAAAGGATTAGGGTGGGATTGTAACAGCACCGTTACTCAGGCCCAAAGTAAAGGGAGTTTCCCTAGGGTGTGGCCTGCACCACATTTTGTGTCTTAAGAGATAAAAGTAAAGTGAAGCAAGCAGAGTTTGGGAACCTCATACCACCAAGAAAGCAGCACCAGGAGCAGAGCGCATCCTTTGGACACGGGGTTTCTGAGCCTGAGAAGCTCCTTGACCAGGGGAAGATTGAGGACACGGACCTTCCTCCAGAGCCAACAAAGAGAGAAAGCCTTCCCCTGGAGCTGGTACCCTGAATTTGGACTTGTAACCTTCTACACTATGAGAAAATAAATTTCTCTTTGTTAAAGCCATCCACTTGTGGTATTTCTGTTATACAGTACTAGATAACTAAGACAAGATAATTGTCTTAGTTTCTTAGTGCTGTCGCAACAGAAATACCACAAGTGGGTGGCTTAAAAGAGCAGAAATTTATTTTCTCACAGTTCTGAAGGCTGTAAGTCCAAATCAGGGTCTTGGCCATGTCAGTTCCTTCCTTCCTTGGCTTGCAGATGATCCTTATATCCTCTGTCTTCTTCTGTGTGTGAGGTATCTCTGTGTCTAATCTGGTCTTTTTATAACTCAGATGTGACTGGATTTAGAATTCATCCTAGTGTAGTATAATCTAATTAATATAATAAAGCAAATCCTGTTTCCAAACAGGATTACATCCACAGGTACAGGAGTTAGGATTCCAACACAGGTTTTGGGAGGACACAATTCAATTCATAACAATGGTCAAAGAAATAGATGAAGTTCCAAGCCTCAGGAAATGCCAGGGAGCTCTGAAGATTTCAGCAGTAAGAACTCATGCCCAGCTCCAACTTCATGATGACTCAGCTCTGCACCCTTCCATCCTTGTGCCCTCAAGCTGCAGGCCCCAGGAAAGCCCAATTGGCCCAGATTGGTCCATGAGTGTACCTCTGGTGTGGAGGGAGTAGAGTCAGCACAACTGAAAATTTCATCTGCCCCATATCTGATAGAGGGGACTAGGGGAACAGTTTCTAAAAAAAAAAAAGAGCTGTTGACAAAAGAAAATGGAAACAGGGCCTTTGTGTTAACTAGAAAAAGGTACCCTGCTGGGTAGAGAGAGCTGAAAAAGATGCCCTTTCTCCAGCCCAGAGACAGAGCTCATGGCTTGGTGAGCAGAGCAGGACTAGAATTCAGCCTCCACTTACCCACTTAAAAAAAAATACTTTTCTGCAGTGCACGAACTGCTCATATGTAGACAGTGGCCTTAAGAGGAAGAGACGACCAAAGCCCACTACTTATTGATGCTCAGTCAAGGTAACTTTGCATAAGAAACCTTATATCTCCTAGGTACCAGTTGTCTCAAACATTGCATTGTTCGTTCATAGAGTCCACTCAATTTTCTAGTCATTCCCACTGGGTAAAATGCATCTTGTTGTATTTGAGTCAGATATATATTTTTTTCCTTTTATCTTTGAAACCTCTGGGGATCCAAGTTATTACATCAATCATACTCCTGCGCCATAATTCAGATTAACTCCTTGTGATCCTCAGAATGTGTTTATCAAATGTTCTTGTGGGTTTCTCCTAGAGCAAGGGTCAGCAAAGTTTGTGCTTCTGATAACAAACCAGAATTCCTGCCACAGTTTCATCGCCATGCCTGCTTCTCAGACATTTTGACCAGCAGCCTAGGCATCACTGGCCAAGGTTTGGCAACCAGGGAAGGAACAGAAGGTCCTGTGAAATCTTTATTGATTCTTGAGGCAATGGCTGCCCTTATGTCCAATTTAACTGACACAGTTGCAAAACCTAGGGCAAATAATTTAATAACCTGAACCTCAGTTTCCCTCATCTATCTAATGCAGATAATAAATTCTGACTACCAAAAACAGATTGTGATAAATATTCAATGAGATAATATAAATGGGCCTGGGGGTATCTAATGAAAGTCACAGGCTTCCCCTCAGCTCCTGCCTGTATACTGAGAAATTAACTCCTCTTCGTAAATCCCCTTGTGTCTACACCATGTAGAATGTTTTCTTCTTTTATGGATTTGCTGGAAGCCAGGTCAAAATTCCACCCACTCGTATGAGAACACTAGAAGCTATAACAGATTTTCAAAGAAAATACAAAAGAGCAGAGATACCTCATAAGGTTCAGGTAGACAAAGCAGGCACCACTCAGCCAGTATACAGGTCTCCCCAATATTACCTTTTCTGTCACTGTTACACAATTGACCAGAGTCAGGAATCTGACCTTCAAAGTATAGCCAGAAAAAGGAATGAGAGAACTGTATGTTCTGATCAGACAATGCCAACAGTTTCTTGGCATTTAGATTTATAGTATGTGTGAAATTAGTGGATCTTCTTCAAAATAGTTTCTCTCCTTAGAATCTACATAGCCGTGCCCACTTCATAGTCCAATTTGAGCAAGTTCTAGGTCGTTATTCTACACACTTGCTAAGCAAGGAGGGGATGGGTTAGTTAGCCATTGGCTAGAACTCAGGTGGCAGGGAAAGTCTTGGCTTGGCTGATGCCTCTTATTGTTCTGTGGCTCTAACAGGCAAAGTAACAGAGGAGGAAGGTGTCATGGAGTTGCTATTACATGCTGTCACCCAGGAAAAAGAGGGGCTGGTGCGGAAGTTATTTTTCCCCCCTTTATCTCCTCTGAAACACTGTCTCTTGTTTTTAGGGCCCTGAGAATGAGAGCCATTTACCCTGGGAAGGGGCCTTTATGACCTAGGAAGGGTGGAAGGAAAGGCTAATTTTGCCACTGGGGGAAAAAAAAGTTGTCATTGAGTCGATTCCGACTCATAGCGACCCTATAGGACAGAGTAGAACTACCCCATAGGGTTTCCAAGGAGTAGCTGGTGGATTCGAACCACCACTAGGGAAGACTAAAAAAGGAAGTACTTCCTTTACATGTGTTTGTGTGAAATATCTGAAATGACCCTTCCAGACCATCACATTATATGCAAATGAACAGAAAACTATATTTGCCTTCTGCTTTTCAGTCCTACCATCATAGACCCCATTGACTCAGAGTAAATTAAATGCTTACAATGAAAAATTGGATGAATTTTTTAGCCTTCTATGGATGGCAAATTATCAAGGAAGACTTCCTATGTGCAACCTTGTGTGTGTGGGAGGGGAGAGTGTCTCAATTCCCCTTCCCCAATACACATAGTTAAACAGCTCCAGCAGAAATCTCTGACCCACTTCATTAGTCCTTCCTATACAAAGGTTAGCCTTGTACTTCCAAGGCTCAGATTGCTGTGTTGAAGAAATAAGAACCACCTATACTTTTCAACCTGTTTGCCCCACTCTTTATCCTAGAGATCCTCAATTTCTTCCTTTATAAATTTGTCCACAAATAAACTGTTATAAATAAACAGTTATGCACTATCATTCTTATTGCAGTGTCATCATTAAGAAGGCTAGCATCTTTGGTGCTCTGCCCAAATCTGAATATCCACCCTGTATTGGGTTTCAGATGTCCTAATCAGATCTATAAGGGGGAAGTGCTTTAACCTACTAGACTGTGAGAGAATAAATTTCTTTGTTAAAGCCATCCACTTGTGGTATTTCTGTTACAGCAGAATGGTCATAAATATTGGCTTTGAATGGTCATAAATATTGGCTCAGGGGGAAGTGATGTTTTGTTTATGCCCCTATGGTCTAAATAGTTAAAAAGTGCCCTCTCCTTGTAGTTAAAAAGATGGTAGCATCCTTCTTGATTAAATTTCCTTTGTAAAAATAAATATTAAGATAGTTAAAGACAGTACCTGGAATATGTGATTTATTTAAATAGAATATACACATTGGGGCAAGATTTAAAAGTAAACATTCCACAAACACCTTCTTTCCTCAATTCTGAACTCTTTCGGAAATCAAATTCTTAGCTCTGTCAGAACACAGCTGTTAATTCTGTTTAAAACTTTTTTGAGTAAGAAAGATGTTCATATGAAGAGATTTCACCTTGTAATAATAGAAAGATGCCAAATTTTTGGGAAGAATCATATAGATAAGGGGTAGTGATCATATTCAGAAATAACTAAATGCTGCTTAAAAATACATTGGAGCCATACTTTACACTTTATGAGTCACCCACAGTACCAGTATCTTGCAGATATTGTTGTTAGCTGTCATCAAGTTAGCCCATGATTCACGGTGACCCCATGGACAACGGAATGAGATGCTGTCCAGTCCTGTGCCATCCCCATGATCGGTTGTGGATCAGACCTTTATGATCCATAAGGTTTTCATTGGCTGATTTTGGGAAGTAGATCACCAGACCTTTCTTCCTAGTCCATCTTAGTCTGGAAGCTCTGTTGAAACCTGTTCAGCATCATAGCAACATGGAGCCTCCACTGACAGATGGATGGTGGCTGCACATGTGGTACCTCAGCCAGGAATCAAACTTGGGTCTCCCTCATGGAGGGCAAGAATTCCAGTACTGACCCACCACTACCCCCAGTGTCTAGTAGGGTGCTTTATATACCATAAATATTTAATAAATACTCGTGGATTGAAACCATCTAAATAGTTATGGAACCATTTAAGAGAATATATTTGTCTGAAAATGCTCTTTAGAGAGGTAGAGAATGATTTTTGTCTGTTTCCTGGTCCTTCCTGGTCATGGACCCAGAACTCAGTGTGTCTTAAAATGTTTGTTTGATGGAAAAAGTTTGGATAAATTATATTTATCTTTTTCATTGTTGGAAATCACTGAGGGAGAAACTCATGTTTTTATCACAGATAGAAAAAACATCAGTTGGCATTTGTCTTGCTGGTATTTTTGTGTGCAAATGAGTTACATGCTATCTAATATGGTTATGATTGTTTACAAGTTAAACTTTAGAAGAGACTCCATATAAAGTCATAAAATCTGCTTTTAAGTTGGGATCTCACCACTTAGACTTTCTGAGTTTTCTTGGGTGAATTACATCACTTCTCTGTACCTCATGTTTAAAGTGGTAATGATACCAGGTCACATATTCACAAAATGGCTTGAAAATAAAATGAAATAACATGGAAATGGTTTTCTAGAGCTCTATGTATGTGAATGGAGTCTTTTGTAATGGAATAATATTTAATTTAATTAAATAATTTATTCTACAAACATTTATTAGGCATTTGTTACACACCAATATAGTGTTAAAAAAAAAAAACAAAGTTGTCGTGGAGTTGATTCTGACTCTTGGCAATCCCATGTGTTACAGAGTAGAACTGCTCCATACAGTTTTCTTGACTGTGATATTTACAGAAGCAGATTCCCAGGCCTCTGTTCTGCAGCATCGCTGGATACGTTCGAACTGCCAACCTTTAGGTTAGAAGACTAGCACAAACCATTTGTGCCACTTAGGGACCTTAATATAGTGTTAGAAACCAAATGAAGAAAATTTGACTCTTGCATTTGAGAAGTATCCAGTCTAGCAAAAGACATATATATGTGAAGAAACAAACAAACAAACACAATGCTATGTGACCCTAGAGGAAGGCTAAAGAGCTTTAAGAAATGTCTGGGAGGGTTTCTCAAGAGTTGACATTTAACATGGCCTTGCATTTTGTTGTCATTGTGCAGAGAGGAACGGAAAGAGAATTCAAGGTTGCGACAGCACAATGGGTAAAATTACCCCGGCATGAGAGAACACGGAGTAGCTGTGTGACAAGGAATATGGGAGCAAAGTGGGAGATAGGATTGATAGGTATTCTAGAATGGGTTCCCCAGCATCAAACCATATCATGAGGATTTGTGTGCAAGTAACTTACTAAGTAAAAGCTTCCAGGAGAAACCAGTAAGGCAGAGAGGGAATCAGAGCAGAAAAAGTGAACAAGATAAGGGAAGGTCTGATTTTAGTCAAGGTCCAGTACAGGGGAGCTTCATCCTGGTCCTGTAGGGGAATTCTGAAACATAAGTTATCTGTCAGAATGGACCAACCCAAAGGTAAAGAACTGGGCTTTCATACTTCTGCACACATCAACTGTCATAGTTATCCAATGCTGCTATAACAGAAATACCACAAGTAAGTGGCTTCAAAAAACAGAAGTTTATTCTCTCACAGTCTAGTACACTAGAAGTCCAAATTCAGGGCATCATCTCCAGAGGAAGGCTTTCTCTCTGACGCCCTGGAGGAAGGTCCTTGTCATAAATCTTTCCCTGGTCTAGGGGCTTCTTGGTGCAGGAACCTCAGGTCCAAAGGATGTGCTCTGTCCAGGTGCTGCCTTTCTGGTGGTATGAGGTCCCCATGTCTCTCTGCTCACTTCTCTCTTTTATATCTCAAAAGAGATTGGCTTAAGACAAAATCTGGTCTTATAGATTGAGACCTGTCTCATTAATATAACTGCCACTAATGCCACCTGATTAACATCATACAGATAAGACTTACAACACATAAGAAAATCATATCAGATGACAAAATGATGGACAATCACACAATACTGGGAATCATGGCCTAGCCAAGTTAACAGATATTGTGGGGGAACACTGTAACATCAACCCATTGCTTAAGGATCACCCAGGGGTATGTAAACTCCAATGTACCTCTTGCTCTCTGTTTTTGTAGGACAAGCAGCTCTGCTAGCCTGATAACAGTCCTCTAACAAAGAGTTGAGGGTGCAGGTTGTTGGATGCAAAATACAACAAAGCTGGAAGATGAGTGTGAAGAAATGGCAAAAGGGACCCAAGGGGATACAGGTTGAAACTGGCAGTACCTACTATAATTGAGGTTGGTATAGCCCAAGTTAGATTGTAGATGATTTTATAAGCCTTTGATTTGTTCTTCACATGCCTACTAAAATAATTTTAAAAAATAACATGTACTTTCTCAGGCTTTTAAGTTGGTATCTAAACATAGATTAAATTAAGTTGGCACCTCAAATTAGATTAGCATTACTCTAATATCCAAAGACATCACAAGAAAGGAAAGCTATACACCATTATCTGTCATGAACTTAGATGCAAAAATACTCAACAAAACATTAAGAAATCAAACCTAGAAATGTGTAAAAAACATACCATTATCACTATCAAATGAAGTTCACCCTAGGAATAAAAGGCAGGTGCAAAAATTTGGAAAATTAATACAAATCACCATAGTAACAAACTAAGTAAGAAAATCCATGCAATTATATCAGTAGATGTAGAAAACTAATTTGATAAAATACAACATTGATTCATGATAATATTCTCAGGAAACTAGGAAAACAAGGGAACTTCTTTAATCTAATGAAGGGTATCTACAAAAAAAAAAACCCATACCGGACATCATATTTTATAGTGAAAGATTAAATGTAATCCCTTTAAGATCAGAAACAAGGCAAGGATGTTCTCTGTCACTATTCCTATTCAGCAGAGTACTGGAAGTCCTACCCAATGGGAATAGGTAAGAAAGGGAAATAAAAAACGTGCAGATTGGAAAGGAAAAAAACAAAACTATCTTTCTTGGCAGACAGCATAATTGTCTACGTATAAAATCCTGAAGACACTACAAAATAAACACTCCTATAATAATTGAGTTTAACAAGGTTTCAGGATACAAAGTCCGTATACAAAAGTCTATTGTATCCTTATATACCAGCAATGAGCAATTGGAATTAAGATCACAAATCATACATAATGACATAAAAAATGAAGTACTTAGTAATGGTAATGTTTTTTTGACATGTTAACTCGGCTAGTTTACCCCTCACCAGTCCCCAGTTATTCAATCAAGCATTAACTAGGTGTTTCTGTGAAGGGATTTTTTTTTTTTAACTGAACTTTAGATGAAGATTTACAGAACTAGCTTCTCATTAAACAGTACATATGTGTTTCGTGACATTGGTTACCAACCCTACGACATGTCAACACTCTCCCTTCTCAATCTTGGGTTCCCCATTACCAGCTTTCCTGTCCCCTCCTGTCTTCTCATCCTTGCCCCTAGGCTGGTTCGCCCCTTTAATCTCGTTTTGTTTTATGGGCCTGTATAATCTTTGGCTGAAGGGTGAACCTCAGGAATGACTTCAGTACTGAGCTAAAAGGGTGTCCAGGGGCCATACTTGTGGGGTTTCTCCAGTCTCCGTCAGGCCAGTAGGTCTTGTCTTTTTTTGTGAGCTAGAGTTTCATTCTACATTTTTCTCAAGCTCTTCCCAGGACCCTCTTGTGATCCCTGTCAGAGCAGTTGGTGGTGGTAGCCGGGCACCATCTAGTTGTACTGGAGTCAGTCTGATGGAGGCTGTGGTAGCTGTGGTCCATTAGTCCTTTGTACTAATCTACCCTGCTGTGAAGGGACTTTGAAGATGTAATTAATTTTGAAGACGTACGGGCGATTATCCTGGATAATCTGGGTGAGCTTGACTTATTAGTTTGAAGGCCTTAAAAGGCTGAGGCTTGAGAGAGAGAAAGAAGAAATAACAAAGAAATTCTACTTGTGGACAATAGCTTTAGCTCATGCTTGTGAAATTTCATCCTGCTTGTGATTTCCCCCCTCCTGATTGCCTCCCCTATGAATTCTGAACTTGTTTAGTGAGCTCCCACAATTATATAAGCCAATTCCTTTTAATAAATCTCTGTCTGTCTATCGATCTGTTGGTTCTGCTTTTGGGTTGAACACTGACTGGTACAGGAATAAATCCAATGAAACCTGTATAGGACTTGTATGCTGAAAAATGCAGACTGCTGATCAAAATAATCAAAGAAATAAATATATGGAGAGCTACTTCCTTCATGAATTAGAAGGCCCAATATTGTTAACATATTGATTCTTCCCAATTTGATCTATATATTCAACATAGGCATCACCAAAATGCAGCAAGTTTTTTTTTCTTCTCCTAATATCAAGTAGCAGATTCTAAAATTGATGTGGAAAGATAAAGGAATTAGAATAACCATAAAATCCTGAAAAATAATGAAGTCAGAGGACATATATTACCTGAATTCAACACTTACTATAAAGCTACACTAATCATGAAAGTGTGGTATTGGTAACAAGATAGACATAGAGATAAACAGAACAGAATAGGGAGCTGTCATGGATTGAATTGTGTCCCCAAAAAATATATGTAAGCTTTAGTAGGCCATAATTCCTAGTATTGTGTGGTTTTCCTCCATTTCTTGATCTGATGTAATTGCTCTCTGTGTGTTGTAAATCCCAATCTCTGCCTGTGTTTAATGAGGCAAGATTAGGTTATGTTAAAACAGATTAAGGTGGAATGCAACACCCTTACTCAGGTCACAGCCCTGATCCAATGTAAGGGAAGTTTCCCTGGGGTGTGGCCTGCCTCGCCTTTATCTTACAAGAGATAAAAGGAGAGAGAAGGGGCCTCCTACCACCAAGAGAGAAGAGCCAGGAGTGGAGTGTGTCTTTTGGACCCTGGGTCCCTGTACTTAGAAAGCTCTAGACCCAGAGGAAGATTGATGACAAGGACCTTTCCCCAGAGCAGATAGAGAGATAAAGCCTTCCCTTGGAGCTGGCACCCTGAATTCAGACTTCTAGCCTCCTAAACTGTAAGAGAATACATTTCTATTTGTTAAAGCCATCCACTTATGGTATTTCTGTTATAGCTGCACTAGATAACTAAGACAGGAGCCCAGAAATAAACCCACAAAAATATAGTCAACCTATTTTTCACAAAGGTGCAAAGACAATTCAATGGAGAAAGGAAAGGTTTTTTCACAGATGGTGCTGGAACAATTGAAAGACCCTATGAAAAAATATGAACCTCAACACATACTTCACGCCTTATACAAAATTTAACTCAAAATGCACTACAGAAATAAATGTAAAACTATGAAAATCCTAGAAGAAAACATAGGAGAAAATCTGTCTGGCTTTTGGTTTAGTAATCATTTTTAGATATAACACCTAAAGCACTATCCATGAAAGAAAAAAGAAGATAAATTAGGCTTAAAATTTAAAATTTGGGTCTTAGAAATGCATTATTAAGAGAATGAGAAGATAAGCCAAGCCACAGACTGTTACCGGGTGGAAACCCCGGGTACTACTCGGCATGACTTGTATCAGCCAGTAAATGAGAGACCAAGATGGGAGAGTGGAAAAGTGCCTTTATTTCATTGTGCAAGGAGACAGTAGGAGCTGCTACTGCCAAGACTGCTCTGCAAGGGTGAGGGGAAAGCTTACTTTTAAGGGGTTTACAAGTAGGAATTTCAGACAAGTTTTACCAGCAACATTCTTAATCATACTATGTAGGCACAATGGGGTTCACATATAACTTCATGCATCACCAGGATTTTAATGTAAAGTTACGGGGTATGCCAAGCAAAGGAAACAGGATTCTAATGCAAAGTGGTGTGGGGGGGTGGGGGAGGAGCCAAACAAAGGAAACAGGACTCTAATGCAAAGTTGCCAGGTGAGCTAAGCAAACTGCTTGAAGCAGTGGAATTTTCTGCAGCCTGGAGACCTCTGTCTTAAGACTGGGAAAAAATACTTCAAATCATATATCCGATAAAGGACTTTATCAGATCTTTAGCATACAAAGAAAATAAACAATCCAATTAAACTAAAATGGGCAAAATATCTGGACAGATACTTCAACAAAGAAGATACATGGATGGCAAATATGCATATGAAAAAATTTTCAACATCATTTGTCATTAGGGAAATGCTAATCAAAACAGCAATGAGATATCACTACATACCTATTAAAATGGCCAAAATCCAAAAAAACTGACAATATCAAATGCTAAGAAGAATGCAGAGTAACAGAAGCTCGCATTCATTGCCAGTGGAAATGCAAAATGGCATAGCCACTTTGGAAGATAGTCTGGCAATTTCTTGTAAAATTAAACACAAATTTGCCATATGGCCCAGGAATCTCACTCCTAGGTATTTCCCCCAAGTGAATTGAAAACTTATGTTCACACAAAAATCTGAATGCAAATGTCTTATCAGTTTTATTCATAACTTCCAAATCCTGCAAGCAACCAAAATGTTCTTCAACAGGTGAATGAATAAACAACCTGGCACATCCATACAACTGAATACTATTCAGTGATTAAAAAAAAAATGAGACATGTATTCAAACAGCGACATGGATGAATAATAAATTCATTTTGCTAAGTGAAAGAAGCTAGACCCAAGAGGATACATACTGTATGATTACATTGATACGACATTTTGGAAAAGATAAAAAACTATAGGAATGAAAAACAGATCGGTGGTTGCCAGGGTTTGGAGAAGAGGAAGTGTTTGACTACAAAGAAGATGATCAGGGCAGTTTTAACTGTGATGAAACAATTCTGTATGGTACTAGGTTGGTTGATACATGACTATGTGCCTTTGACAAAACTCCAAGAACTGTACACCACAGTGAGCTTAAGGTATACAAATAATAAAAAAAAAACAAACAGAATGTCAGGGAATCTCTGGATGGAATGTAGACTATGTCAAATGAATCTAACTGTATAATAAAATTACATAACCTTGTTAAAGGTTGTGGAAAAAACAAGCTGACCTAAGTAGCTTAGAAAATGATGTTTTGACTAGAAAACGCTAGACTAAAGACAAAAAGAATTGTGCATAGACACTGTACTCTAGTTGTTGTGTTTATCACTGGGTTATGTGTTAAGAAGTATGAAAAATTTAAGTATATACTATGATTGAAAATATAAGTAACCAAATGATAAATAATGGACTCGTGTTTCTCATTATCAGAGAAAAGTTGCAAATAAGCTAGGCGGAAAGCTAGAGTGAATTCCACAATGCTGGATTAGAGATATCAGTATGAACTCATGTTTACCTTAATATATATACAAATGTAAACAGAAATAATTATAGATATGTGTATACATGGGTTAGTACACATTCATATGTTTCCTAGCTCTTTCCACTGAGAGGGCCTAGAAACAGTGACATATCAGTAGCAATGAACACATCTAGTGGCCAGATTTTCATTTCTAAATGCCATATTTTAATAAAAGGAACCAAGGCTCCTTGGAGAAATGTGTAATTCTAGGCTGGTACTGAAAAAAATATGAGATGAGCCTGTACCATTTTGTAGTATCAAAAAATAAGGAAATGCTCATAAAAACAAAAGATGAAGGCATTAAACGGAAACAGGAGCCAAACTGAAAGATTTCCTAATGGACAGAGCTGGAACAATTTGAGTGACAAAATAAAGTAATGCTGGATTATAACCAAAGTATAAAATAAATATACTTGAGCTCATACTATACAAATAAATGACTGAATAAATAAACGTATGAGGCAGAAGGCACAAATCTTCTGTACAGAAGGATATATATAGATATTTCCCCTCTGGAGTAGAGTTAATCCCCTCCTCCTTGAGTGTGGGCTACATTTAGTGATGTCTAATGAATATGTACATAAAAATGAAAACGGTAACTTTATGGTGAAGAAACCTGGCAAACACTACCTTGGTCCAGTGATTAAGGATAGCATTGCTAGTAATAACTCATGTTACTGCAATTTCACGAGTTAGAGCCGCCTGCCACAAACAGCCAATTCTTGACACAGGGATGAGGTGGGTAGCAAGAGCTTTATTATATATACTGGTATATGGGGCAGAGGGGAATGATCTCCTCCTAAACCTGTCTGTCTCAAGAAACTGGAGTCCAGCTGGGGTTTTATAGGGAAAAGAGGACATAGGTTTTAGGAACTTGTGGAACGTCCATTCTCTTTCTGTGTGGCTTAGGTGATCACGTCTCAAACATGTTGATATTTTCCTGCCGTTATCCCATCAGCCCAGGGGGTGACTGGTGACATCTCAGTGAGCATAGTCCTGTTTGACATGCTTAGATCGATATCACTTGTTTTTCCACGGTCCTAGAGGAAACGTTGGTTAACATTTAACTTTTAGAGGAGCTAACAGCAAAATCATACTTGGAGACAGAGACAGGCTAGGAAACGGAAAAATGGTGCAGGTTTTGTTCAAGATATGGTTGAGCAGCCTGTTTCACTCATGTTGGATAGCATGTACTCACTGATATAATATGAGAAAGGCACTTTGCTTCTGAGGTTTTCTTTCCCCAAACACATAATCCCAGTCTAACCATGAGAAAAACATAAGATAAACCCAAATTGAGCATTTTATAAAGCATTTGACCAATACTCTTCAAAACTATCAAGGTCATGAAAAACAAAGAAAGACTAAGGAAATATCACAGACCAGAGGAGACTAAGCAGACACAAGGAGTAAATGTAATATGGTGTCTTAGATTGGAACCTAGAACAGAAAAGGGACATTATTGAAAAAACTGATTAAATCTGAATAAAATCTGGAGTTTAGTTATTAATAACATATCAATGTTAATTTTTTTAGTTTCGACAAATGTATCATGGTTATGTAGGATGTTAACATTTGAATGAAGTAAGTGAAGGGCACACAGGAACTCTCTGTACCTTCGCTGTGACTTTTCTGTAAATCTAAAAGTACTTCAAAACAAAAAGTTTATTAAAAAAAAATAACATGTACCTCCTCGGGCACTTCTAAGTTGACATCTAAACTTTTTCATCACAAGTTTGAATATTTGCAAAGGATATAATTTCTAGCATATTGTAAATATTGTTATTTTAAATTAAAACTGTCACATCACTCTTTTAAATATATTCAAAGGACTATAAATACCAAAGCAATTTGATCCACAATCTTCAATTTAAAAAATACATGAACAAGCTCTTCTCTAAACTGACAGCAATATTAAACTATTCCTTTTTCTCCTTGAACTTAAAATTCTAAATTGCTTCCCCTAGATAATTTTGTTCTATTGAGATATATCTTTATGCTTTAAAGTCCCAATGATTACCCTAACATACTTCTCTGCAATAAGAATATGTATATAAATTAAAACTTATTTTTTAAAAATTGCCCATGACCTTAAGGCTTAACTGTTAATTATAATTATATTTCAGCCCAAAGAAAAAAATTATTAGTAGTACATATCTGATAAAAATTACATATTACAACATTTGATAATATCAAACCTAAAGGATATTTACTGGAAATGCACATCTCAGTGAGAAGGATGGAGTTTACTCTTGCCTTAAGGAGGGCTTCTGACACCAGCATTTGGAATTGCTTATTTGTTACCCTGGAGATATATACAGTTCTAGGCAAAGCTCCATAATAGGATTCTGATTGAGAGAGAGGTGCACCTTTCTTTTGTAAAATAGATTAAAGGAGGTTGTGAGATAAAAAGGGAGGGAGGATTCAGTTTTGAGGCTCTGACCCCAAGTGCATTTTCATACAGAAAACATAGAAAAAAAGTAAAAATGAAAGTCTAAGATTTATAAAGTAATTCTCTTAAAAATATCCATGTCACCGAAGACACAAGGAAAATATTAGCCCAAGAGGCAAAAGGGCCACATGAACCAGAGACTCCATCAGCCTGAAACCAGAAGAACTAGCTAGATGGTGCCTGGCTACCGCCATTGACCGCCCTGACAGGGAACACAACAGAGAGTCCCTGATCGAGCAGGAGAAAAGTGTGGTGCAAAACTCAAATTCACATAAAAAGACCAGACTTAGTGGTCTGACTGAGACTAGAGGAACCCCAGAAGACATGGCCCCTGGACTCTCTGTTAACCCAAAACTAAAACCATTCCTGAAGCCAACTCTTAGGACAAAGATTAGACTGGACTATAAAAAATAAAACGATACTCATGAAGAGTTCGCTTCTTAGTTCAAGTAGATACGAGACTAAATGGGCAGCTCCTGTCTGGAGGCAGGATGGAAGGCAGAAAGAGATAGAAGCTGTGTGCTGGCACATTATAGGGACTGCAACTAGGGTTGCATAACAATGTGTGTATAAATTTTTGTATGAGAAATTAGCTTGAGCTGTAAACTTTCACCTGAAGCACAATTAAAAAAAAAAATCCATGTCTGTGTTCCAGTTGGAAAGGCTTCATGTATACCTATACCCCATTGCCATCGAGTCCATCCCCACTCATAGTGACCCTGTAAGACAGAATAGAACTGCCCCCATAGGGTTTCCAAGGCTGTAAGTCTTTACAGAAGCAGACTGCCACATCTTTCTCCCCTAGAGTGACTGGCGGGTTCAAACTATCAACCTTTCAGTTAGTAGTGGAGTGCTTAACGAATGTACCTCTGGGGCTCCTCATATATACCTAGGTATACAAAATCCTTAGTCTGAAATCCATCCTTCTGCGAGTACTGAAGGGAATGGAGTTTATTCCATGGCCAATGGAAAACTATTAGAGCTGCAAAGCAGAAAAGATTCGTACTTTAGAAAGAGATCTGAGTCATTTTTTCCTGGATGGACCAAAAGGAAAGAGAATTTGGAGGGGTAGCTGAGTTTGCGCTGTACAGAAATCTTTCAGAGTCTGTATGTAGGAACTCCAACAGCCATTTCCCTTGGTCTTCTAAGTTCTTTTAGAGTCCTCTGTTGTTAGCTGCCAGGGAGTTGCCCCAACTCATGGGGACCCTGTGCACAACAGCATTGAACCATTGTGATTCACACGGTTTTCACTGGCTGATTTTTGGATGTAGATTGCCAGGCACTTCTTCCCAGTCTATCTTAGTCTGGAAACTCCACTGAAACCTATTCAGCATCACAGCAACATGCAAGCCTCCACTGACAGCTGAGTGGTGGCTGTGCTTGATGTGCTTGGGCCAGTAATTGAACTCAGGTCTCAGGCATGTAAGGCAGGAATTCTACCACTGAACCACCATTACCTGCAGACTTCTCTAAACCTCAGGTAATTCTCATTCTAAAAAGCTGAACCCATTCAGACAGAACAGAACATATTATAAAACCACAGTCCCTGTGACTACAATGCAGCAAGATGAACCTAAAGCAACTTTTTGATTCTATGGATCCAGCTTGAGATATTTTCCCTTAGCACTTTCCACGATATAGTTGGGTCCTAATTTAGGGATTTTACAGAGAGAATTCTGCTTAAATGAATTCAGAACAAAGCCAGGGTCCTTTGCAGAAGAACTTTTATATCCCAACAGAAATCTGTATTAATATTATTTTGCTGGCATGAACAAGTCTGTATTTCCAGGTTTGTTTTTTTTTTTACTGATTAAATGCCTGGATACCAGTCGGGAGTATTGATGTAGCGTGCCCATATTTGTTGTTGTTAGATGCTGCCGAGTCAGTTCCGACTCATAGCAACCCCATGTACAACAGAACGGAACACTGCCTGGTCCTGCACTATCCTCACAACGTTGTTATGTCTGAGCCCATTGTTGCAGCCACTGTGTCAATCCTTCTCATTGAGGGTCATCCTCTTTTTCGCTGACCCTTACTTTACCAAGCATGATGTCCTTCTCCAGGGTCTGATCCTTCCTGATAACGTGTCCAAATTATGGAAGACGAAGTCTCGCCATCCTTGCTTCTAAGGAGCATTCTTGTTGTACTTCTTCCAAGACAGATTTGTTCATTCTTTTGGCAGTCCATGGTATATTCAATATTCTTTACCAGCACCACAATTCAAACACACCAATTCTTCTTCAGTCTTCCTTATTCATTGTCCAGCTTTCACGTGTATGTGATTGAAAATACCATGTTTTGGGTAAGGGCATCTTAGTCTTTAAGGTGACTTCTTTGCTTTTCAACAGTTTAAAAAGGTCCTTTGCTGCAGATTTGCCCAATCCAGTATGTCCTTTGATTTCTTGACTGCTGCTTTCATGGATCCAAGTAAAATGAAATCCTTGACAACTCCAGTCTTTTCTCCATTTATGATGATGTTGCTTATTGGTCCAGTTGTGAGGATTTTTGTTTCCTTTATGTTGAGGTGTAATCCATACTGAAGGCTGTGGGCTTTGATCTTCTTCAGTAAGTGCCTCAAGTCCTCTTCACTTTCAGCAAGCAAGGTTGTGTCATCTACATATCACAGGTTGTTAATGAGTCTTTCTCCAATCCTCGTGCCACATTCTTCTTCATATAGTCCAGCTTCTCAGATTATTTGCTCAGCATACAAATTGAATAAGTACAGTGAAAGGATACAACCCTGATGCACACCTTTCCTGATTTTAAACCACACAGTATCCCCCTGCTCTGTTTGAATGACTGCCTCTGTGTCTATGTACTGATTTCACATGAGCACAGTTAAGTATTCTGGAATTTCCGTCTTCTCAATATAATCCCTAATCTGTTATGATCCACACAGTAGAGCTTCCAGACTAAGATAGACTAGGAAGAAGGAACTGGCGATCTACTACTGAATGGATTGGCCAGTGAAAACCTTATGAATAGCCCATATGTAAATACCTGTAAAATATTAAATATTAAAATAAATAACTCCTTTCAAATATCATTCTGATTGTGGGTGGGTAACAATAAAAATGTGTTTCGAATGTTTGATACCTTTAGTTAAAGGAAAATTGTGTTGCTGGGATAAAATGATATCTTGAAAGGTGTTACACAATCCAAGACCTGGAAGGCCTACTAAGTGCAAGCCCTGTGTAAGATGTGGTCATACAAGTGTGTGAGACTCAGCCTCTGCCATCTAAGAGCAGGCAGTTCCTTGGGCTGTGCATGAATTCAAGACCAGTTCATTCATGATGTTTAATATCTTGACTTCCACCCTGTTATTGGAAGCTCATGATACACTTAAGGAAGCAGAGTTGGACCTAGAATACTGAGGCTTTCCCTTCTTGGCCAATTGAGATGGTAAGGAAGAACATGGAATCTTCTCTGTGCTATTTTGGTGAGGAAATAAGGTGTTCTAGAAAAGAGATAGATTCACTTCTTGGAAGTCCAGCAAAGTGACAGGGTAGATTATCAAGAAAAGCCAGGGAAACATTTTTAACAAAGGCACTAATTAGTCCTTTACTAACACTCACAAGCTGATTAGTGTGTTTAACACCAAGGTGGACTGCAATCCAAATCACTGCTGTCCATGCTGTTCTCAGTCTGAGAGTAGGCCAATTGGTCCTCAGGGAAGCAGATGCTGAGATTGTTAGGAGTACAGGGCGTTAACTGGGGAAAATAACTTCCTGAAAGATAAAGGGAAGAAAGTAAGATTGAGCAGGGTGTACCCCAGATGGCTACTCAGACTTGTCAAAATTTTTGGCAACACAACAGGAAATTCCAGAGCAAAAATTTCCCATTAGAGGAGCCCCATATTAGACAGAAATGATCAGGCCCTAGTAAGCCTGCCATGTTCAGTCTTTGGCTGGGGGCTAAATGGGAAGAGTGCAGGCTCAGCTCAAATGCTGAGGTGGATCCTGGAGGTGCTGCAGCTGAATGGCAATTTCATTATTGAAGGGAACTCTGAGTGGTACACTTCTGGGACTGCCAAAGAGAGAAAATGAAGAATAATCAGGAACTATTCCTCAGCAGCAAATTGCCAACAAGTACACCCCTTCTTCCTTTTGGGTACTGAGTAGAATAATGGGCAAACAGATCACCATGACTTTTTTAACTCTTTAGATTGTGAACTATAATACATACTCAGAAAGTTGCACAAAACAAACATGTACAACTCAAGAATTTATCACAAAATGAACACCCAGTAACTACCATACAGATAAAGAAATAGAGCATTTCCGGCTTCCCAGAGGGCTTCCATATGTCCATACCCCAAACGCTAACCCTCCTTCCCTGACAAACGTAGCCATCGTTCTGATTTTTATTATTATTATTTTTCTAGTAGTATTTTGATCATTCGACCAAATAGGTTCAGAGAAGCTGCTGCCCAAACTCAAGAAAACTGAATTCAGGTGGTCATTGATATTGTTAATGAATCCTTCAAAAATAGGGCTCCTTTTCATCTCAAGGTCTTACTTGTGGATCACAAAGAAACTGAAGGGCAGGAAGTAATAGTAAAGTAGCAGAATATTAATCAATTATGAGTTAATCAGAAAGTGTAATAACACTTGTAAAGTTATAAAGTAAGTAAATACAGAAGGTAGATGATTAGCTAAACTCTGACTTACCACCAGATTTTCAGAAATACTTTTCGTACAGATCAAGGTAATCTTGATAGTCCATTGTCAAGGCCTGGGTTCTCCAAAGAATTACAAGCTTACTTTCTCATAATGCCAGAATTGTCCTTCTTCTATTAAGACTATTCTGAAAGTAGCTGGTTCAGGGTCCAGGAACCAGGACTCATTCCCCATATTCTTTTTATTAATATTTTTTTCAAAAGGATTTAAAATAATATATTATTGTAAATTTAAAACTACACAGAAGTAAAAATTGAAGTTCCTCTCTTCAATCGAATTCTCCTAAAAGCAGACCTGAAGTTTTGGGTTTGGGGACAAGTAGTTAATTTGGGAGGCCAAGGAGCACAGTGAGGGAGCAGAAAAGTGGCACAGGGAAGGGAAGTCAATAAAGGATGTGCTGATGAATAGGTTATCACTCAGCACAGCTGAGTTTCAATATTGCTGTGGATCTCTAGTAGATGGTGTAGAACAGAGGTCAGCAAACTATAGCTCTTGACCAAATCTGGCCCACTGGCTATTTTTATAAACAAAGTTTCACTCATCCATTTACATATTTTCTATCAGTTGAGTAATTGTGACAGACGACATGTCCCTTATAGACTGAAATATTTACTATCTGGCCCAGCATAAAAAGTTTTCAAAACATGCCTCAGGGTTGTCCCACCTGAAGGTGAAGAAACAAGTACTTATTTACCAGCATTCCTTACACCTTAGTCAAAGGCTACCCTGAAGATGCTAACTCCTCAGGATTTCTGGCCCACTTTGTAGGTAAGCCATGCCTACTCCCATGTCCTTCCAGTGGAGAGTTGCATGTGCTTGCAGTAAAAAACTGCAGATATATACAGTAACAATGAGTATTAGGCAAGGTTCTCCAGAGAAACAGAATCTGTATTTATATTTATATCTCTACATATATCTATGGAGCCCTGGTAGCACAAACAGTTAAGCGCTCAGCTGCTAACTGACAGGCTGACAGTTTAAACCCACCTAGTGACTCCATGGGAGAAAGACCTGGCAATCTGCTTTTGTAAAGATTACAGCTAAGAAAACCCTATGAAGCAGTTCTACTCTGTCACATGGGGCCACGATAAGTCATCAACATATCTATATGTCTCTAAACCATGTCTCTATATATACGTAAATATATACACATATATTGACTCATTCATTCATTCATTTTAAGGAATTGGCTTAGGCAATCGTGGAGGCAGGCAAGTTTGAACTTTGTAATGTCGGCCAGCAGTGTGGAAACTCAGGCAGGGTTTCTATGTTACAGTTGAAATGGAATTCCTTCTTTCAGAAGCGCCAGTTTTTGCTTTTAAGGCCTTCAGCTGATTGGATCAGGTCCATCCACATTATGTAGGGCAATCTCCTTTGCTTAGAGTCAACTGAGTGTAAATGTTAATCACATCTATAAAATACCTTCACAGCAACATCTAGACTAGTATTTGACCAAACAACTGGGAACCATAGCCTAGTGAAGCTGGCACATCAAATTAATCACTACAGAGTACCAAGAGGAAATGATCAGGGCAACAACAGCATCTGCTACAATTCCTATCCCACATACCCATCAATTCCAATCCCTGCAGGTAACCACTTTAACAATTGGGTATGCATTTTTTCCAGATGTTTCTCTATGTATACAGAGTGTGTTACACACATTTGGGTACAACTAGTTTATTTGGTGGTTGATGCCAGACCAGGCATGGAAGAACAGGGAGTGTGAAAGAAGGAAGGAGAAAAACCCCATTAAGGAAATATTATTGTGCTGGCAACCACTGCGGGCAACTGAGGACCCTCCAAGTGCCTTAGAATCGTCCCCTTGTTGAGGAATGTACTTGAGGATATTGACTTCTCCTCATTTCAGGCTACCTTCCAGAGAGACTGAATAAGCTTCTATAGCATTGGAAAAAGCTCTGAGGCAAAAACTTAGAGATACAAAGCAGGCATGTTGAGGTGAGATGCTTGCAACACAAGTGAGAACTGTCCAACATAGCTGCAGTTAAAATCAGAGGTAGGCCATGGGATTGTGGCTACAGAAACCAAAAGTGTTTGCTACAAGCCTAAGTCATGTTCACATAGTTAATTCCTTGTGAGATCCCGATAAACTTAGCTGAATAAGAAATTGTCTACCCTAAAAGTGATGAGTTATAAGATACTCTGAGATAGCAACTTGTCCATTCTCCTGCCTTTGGATCAGCATGCCCTTCAGTTATCACAGCCAACCATTACAATAGATGCAGTCTTACTACCTTCATGCTCAGTCCTTTTATAACCATTAGCTTGTAAGTGCTACCAATGCCTTCTTCACCTAGGACTCAAAACATCGTGTCTATTTCTGGCTTTAATGTGAAAGGAAGGGACTGCCATATTACTCATTCCTCTGCCTGAAGGAGTCTTTGTCATAAGTGACTCTTAATGATATATACATTTGATCACTTTTTACAACTACAGAGATAATATGGGTTTTATTCAGTGAAGATATAACTGAAGATAAAGCTAAACCCTTTAAATTTCTGAGGCTTTGTCTTAGTTATCTAGTGCTGTTATAACATAAATACCACAAGTGGATGGCTTTGAAAGAGAGAAATTTATTCTCTCACAGTCTAGGAGGCTTGAAGTCTGAATTCAGGGTGCCAGCTCCAGGGGAAGGCTTTCTCTCTCTGTTGACTCTGGGACAAGGTCCTTGTCATCAATCTTCCCCTGGTCTAGGGGCTTCTCAGGGCAGGGACCCTGGGTCCAAAGTATGGTCTAGTCTCCTGGTGCTTCTTTCTTGGTCGTATGAGGTCCCCATGTCTTTCTGCTCAATTATCTCTTTTATATCTCAGAAGAGATTGGCTTAAAACACAACCTAATCTTGTAGATTAAGTCCTGCCACATTAACATAACTGCCTCTAAGCCTGCCTCATTAACATCATAGAGGCGGGATTTACAACATATAGGGATCACAAAATGGTGGACAATCACACAATACTGGGAATCATGGCCCAGCCAAGTTGGCACATACCTGGGGGGACACATTTCAATCCATGACAGGCCTTTTGGAAGATTTTTGCATCCATGCCTTTTCTCCCTCTCTGGTCTTCAAGCCTTTAAAGAACATGTCTTTTGTGTTATTAATTTTGAATCACACTCTTTGTCTAACACCATGATTTGGGATTAACAGATATTCAACATCCATTGCTGAAACTAGGGATTAATTCTTTCATCATTGCCTAACAGTATCCAACTGTGACTCAATCAAACACATCATCCTGTGATTTGGGGGTTTTCTTTTTTTTTTTTTTTTTTTTAAAAAAAAAAAGGGACACACAGGAGCCCTGGTGGTACACTGGTTAAGCACTCGGCTGTTAATCGAAAGGTGGGCAGTTCGAATCCACCTGCTGCTCCGAGGGAGAAAAATGTGGCAGTCTGCTTCCATAAAGATTTACAGGCTTGGAAACCCTGTGGGCAGGGACAAATTATCCAATAAGAAGGGTACACCCGGGCTTACTTGTGCTTATTTACTAATCTGTAGCACACAATTTCACCTGTTTTTCACCATATCGTTGATGTGAAATTGTACGCTACAGATTAGAAGTAAACACAAGTAAACCATACATACCTTGCTTAATGTAAACCTGTACATATCTTGCTTACTGGTTAATCTGCCCCTGCCTAGGGGTCAGTTCTACTTTGTCTTACAGGGTCGCTGTGAGTCAGAATCGCCTCATCGGCAATGGGTTTTGTTTTATTGGTTAAGGGACGCACAGAACTGAAAATTCTTCCATGCAAAGTGGCTTGTGTTTCAGATAGCAGCACTGCAGAGATGCTGAAAACTTAATTCACATCACTTGTTTTGTGATGTGTGGAACTCGGAAGGCAGAACATGTTATATTTATTTTACCCATGGATCTGTCAGTAAAGATCAGAGTGAGAGATGTGTATGAGGAATGATGACGTAAGATCTCTGTCCAGGTAACATACCTTGAATCTCACACAACAGTCGAAGAAAAGAGTGGAAGAGCCCAGACTCCGTAAAGGCCAGTGTCTTAAATTAGCTTGGGGTTCAGATAAAAGCCCATTTTGACCAAGTAACATGGAGATCTGATGATGGGGAGTTGTGACTCAGATAAATAAGGCAGAACACCAAAGGCTATTAGTCCCTGGTTGGTGCAAATGGCTAAGGTGCCCAGCTGCTAACTGAAAGGCTGGAGGTTTCAGCCCACTCAGAGGTATCTTGAAAGGAAGTCCTAGCAATCTACTTCTGAAAAACCAGCCATTGAAAACCCTAGGGAGGACTGTTCTACTCTGATACACATGGGGTCACCATGAATTGGAGTGGACTCCATAGCAACTGTTTTGTTTTGTTTTTTTCCTTGTATGCTAAGAGAAGCCCACTTACTGTGGAACACTGAAAGAACCAGCTGCTAACTACAGTCCTTTGGAGATAGGTGACTGTATGGTTATTTTATTTAGTGCCTGGAGAAGGGGGCAGTGGAAGTCAAAGGAATTGTTAGACTAAGGCTTAAATAAAGATCTTTTTAATCAAAGGTTTAAAGAGATAAAGCCTTTGAGGAGGAAATAACTTATTTTAATGGAGCCACAGCATTGAAATTTTAAGCTATGACAAAAATAAAATGATACAACTTGAAAATGACTAGGTGGGAAAATCTATGACTGGATTTGACTTCACCTCCATGGGAGATTCAGAAATTATTTTTGACCCAGCTGCCTTTAGCTTAGAGTCTCTAGGTGGTACAAATGATTAATGCACTCAGCTACTAACTGAAGGGCTGGAGGATCAAGACCACCCAGAGGCGTCTTGGAAGAAAGACCTAGTGAATTACTTCCAAAAAGCCAGCTATTGAAAACCCTATGGAGCCTACCTCATACTTTGTTGCTTAATGCCTAGGGTCTAAAAGCTTGAAAGCAGCCATCCAAGGCAAAACAATTGGTCTGTATTCGCCTTGAGCAACAGAGGAAGAAGGAGAGTCAGGAATAGGAGGAGGAATTGGAATGTGTGTCTAATTACCTCCATGATCAACTGCCTTCTTTGCCATGAGACCAGAGAACTGGATGGTGTCTGGCTATCATTACTGAACACTTTGAACAAAGCTTCTATAGAAGAATCCTGATCAAAAGGAGAAAAATGCAGAATGGAATTTCAAATACTTAAGGAATCCAGAATTTCTGGGAATTGATTGATTATCAAATTACAGGTGAGTGTGGTGTCATATAAGTGTTTTCTGACAAAAAACAAAACAGGGGATGAAAGCTGAGAATGATGTCATGTAGGCAGTCGCTAGGAATGAACTTGTATTCACCACCTCTACCACTGAAGTTTGGGATTTGTTTGTAGCATAAAGAAGACCTCAAAAACAACTAAGAGGCATTTGAAACATTGATTTACACTAGAATTCCTGTGGCAGTTAATGTGTCTTCTCCCTGATGTCATCCAGGTTGTCATGGGAACAAAAAATCAGCAGCTTAGAGCATCCAATTCTCCCTTTAAATATTCTGTGATCATAAAGGAAACAAAAAATGTAAGAAATCTGAGACAAAAGAATTCATTTTGGGGGGGATGAGGGCAAATTCTGACACCTCAGGACGAATGAGGGTCTGTGTATGGAAGAGGGGCAGGGGAGAAAGGGAGGAATGAGAATGCTTTTGTGCAAGAAATCAATACTTGACAAACAAAAGTATTAAAAGATTATATTATTACACCTAACTTCTTTAATACAAGCCAAAAGGATATCTGTTACCTCTCAACCTGATGATTAAGAACAAGAAAAGAAGTGCTGTAGAATCACTGCAGAAACAAACAATTAAGAGGCAAATTGTCTTGTGGTCTCAATTAGTGGCAAGGTGACCTAAGAAAGGTTCAGAGGAGAAGAAATACATAATGACTCTTTTTAAGATAAGCCAAGCATATTATTTTAAATGAACCACTGGAAATAAGAAAAAAATGGGTAGCATAGGTGAAAATTGAATTGGATGATGAAGTTCAAATACAAAGTACCATTTGTTTATTTTTCAGTCTTTTTACGGGAATTGTATTAAAATGCAATTTTTATGCCTATGAGCCTAGTATTGCCGCTTAGGCAATAACCCTCTTTAAGTGGAAAAGACAAATCAGCCTAGCTATGGGCTTCAGCACAATCAATGTTTGTGTCTCAAAAATCTTCATCCTTCCTCAGAATTTTCCAACCATTCTCTTTGCCTTTGCATTTTAAAACAAAGTACTGGTTAAGAAAAATATTCCCTGGAGGAATGAGGCTGATCAAAGGCTGTTTTCTTTGCTACCAATTTTGGGGCTTTTCCAGTATGACCATGTTATAGATTTACAACTTTGCCTGTGTTGGGATGTACAGAAGAGAGGGGAAAAGAGGAGAGGGGAGATAAATGTTATTTTCTTTTCATTTAAGAATATACTTAGTGGGAAGATTGATATTTTAATCGTTGGTTTCAACTGGTTACTTTTTTGGTTTAAGTAAGTGCCTAAAATGCCACCTGAGTTTTAAACGGTAGAGGATGTGGGTTGTAGTTTATTTTCAACACTGCTTATTTATTTCTAGGTAATAGAAAGATGAATTGCAGCTAGCTGTTAATATGTATAGAAAATCAAACCAGCATAACACGTTATTACTATAAAGAAAGAGACAGTATACGTAAGAGGGAGGACCTTATAACTGAAATATCTTTAAATTCAAGTATGTAAAATTGTCTATCAAAAATTACTCCACAGAACACATAAATAGGCAAGGATTCAGAAAATTTGTCTCTGCTTTTATCCGTTTTCAGATATGCAGCTGTTAAATAGTTAAGAAAAAACAACAGCAAAAAAAATCTTAAATTTAATTCAGTCTTTATATTAGTGGGAATATTGATATTGTAATTTTGCTACAGTGTGTACATTAAAGGAGCCTGGGTAGTACAAGTGGTTTGCAATAGGCTGCTAACCTAAAGGTTGTCAGTTTGAACTCACCCAGAGTTTCCATGAAAGAAAGGCCTGGCGAATTGTTTCCATAAAGATTACAGCTTTAAAAAAATAAAAAGCCCATTTTTTTTTTATGGAATATTTCTACTCTGTAACACATAGAGTCACCATGAGTCAGGGACCAATTTGATTGACAGCTAACAACAGCAACAACATGTATATTGAAGGATAAGCAAGTAAGTAAATAAGTTAATGTTTTTAAGAGCCAAAATATTAAATGTTAGAGAAAAGAATATAAATATAAAATCAAATAAGACCAAAAAAACCTCCATAGTATTAAATTTGAGTTGGAAATATATTTTAAACAATTGAGCTCATATTAATACGTGCTAGCTCTGTCCATAAAAAGTACTAGAAACAATGATACCCCAGTGGTATTGAAGAGTCCCTGGGTGGCACAAATGGTTAAATGCTCAACTACTAATCAAAGGTTGGCTGTCTGAATCCACCCAGAAGTGCCTCAGAAGAAAGACCTGGTGATCTGCTTCTGAAGCTATGAAAACCCTATGGAGCGCAGTTCTACTCTGAAAACCAGATCTTAATGAATAAGAATCATTTTCCATTAGAAGGAACCAGGCTTACATGGAGAAATGGCTGAATCCAAGTCTGTGGCAGGGAAAATAAAAGACAGTCAGAATGATTTTGTGCTAGAAAGCAATGAAGTGCTCAAAGAATAATGGGGACATGTCAAAAGGATACAGGGGACAGTGTGAATGGACTCCCACTGGCAAATTTGATTATGAAACACTGAAAAAATTCAAATACATGATTCCATAGTGATTATGTATATCCCCCCACAGTGCCGTCAAGTCGATTCTGACTCATAGCAAATCTATAGGACAGGGTAGAGCTGCCCCATAGAGTTTCCAAGGAGTGCCTGGAGGATTCAAACTGCTGACCCTTTGGTTAGCAGCCGTAGCACTTAACTACTACACCACCAGGGTTTCCGATTATGTGTGTGTATGTATATATATATGTGTGTGTGTGTGTATATATATATAAATTAATATATATATATTAAAAAATACATATGTATATGTATTTTTTTAAACTGCTGTTTTTGGAGCACCTGTTATTCATACCCAGTTATTAAGGAAAACTCTTCTTTATAAATGAAAGCCAGCTTATGAAATAACAGAATTAGAAAATCATGCTTTTGCAACATCGAATGAAATATTTGACTCAGCAAGTATCACAGGTCAGTTATAGTAGCTGTAGTCAGACAAAAGGAGGCATGAACATTTCAGGGCTACCCTTGGGGAGGACACCAGGGTCTAAGAGCATACAATTAAGGTTAAAAGACCAAAAAACCAAAACTGTTGCCTTTAAGTTGATTCCAACTCATGGTGATCCCACGTGTGCGGAGTAGAACTGCTCCATAGGTTTTCCATAGGTGATCTGCTTTCTGAAGCAGACCACAAGGCCTTTCTTCTGAGGTGCCTCTGGATAGACTTGAACTGCTAACCTTTCAGTTAGTAATCTAGTGCTTAGACGTTTCTGCCATCCAGAGACTTCCCTAGATTAGGGTTTTGTGCCCTTAAAACAGGGGTTGACAAGACTAGGAAGGGTTCCAGGGCCCCAGCCAAGGTACTAGTATCAGAGAACCTAATTCTGAGAAGGAAATAAAAGCAAAGTCAGGAATGGAATCGTGGCAGCCTAGGCCTGCAGACTGGGTTGGTAGGAAAAGCCACAGCTCGGTAAGCATAAGTTATGTCCAGTTCCAGCTCAGCTAGACATACCTGCAGGCTATCACAAAGTGCAAAAAGCTGGTGAATCCAAGGCTCATTAAGACCCATGCTGAGTCACAGTTCTCATTAGTAGAATATTCTAGGAGGATCCTGATCAAACTCCTCTTTGTAGACCTGAAATGCCCTAAAGACTGACCACATATTTATTAACTTTTGTCTTTCTTTTGGAGAAAGATGATGTAGTATTTTAATATTTGAAGTGTGGTCTATGGACCAGCAACAATAACATCACCTGTTATTTTTATTGTTACTGCTGTTTTTAGCTGCCGTCAGTTGGCTTGACTCATGGTGACCCTGTGCACAATGGAACTGATCCTGAACCATCTCCATGATGGGTTATGAATCAGACAGTGGTGTCACAAGTGGAGTGCAGGGGGTGTGGATTGCACTCCCTGATACTGTCAGAGGGGATGAAACCAAAATGACCCCAGGGTCTGCAGCAGCGTTGGTGGCAGGTGGGCTGGCACCCCTTGGGGAGGGGCCACCAAGGCAGTGGCATCACTTGGGTTGGTGTCACCCATCATTCAGTGTGGCAACTCATCATCTCCCCATCACCCATTGGTCACTAGGGTTGGTGTCACCCAGTGCAGTAACTTATCACCACCCCTTTCTCTCCATCACCTACCAGTCAGGGTGCAGGTGGCCAGGCCACAGAGCCCACCATTGGGCAGAGATGTGGGTATCTGCCTTGACCAATGGGAGAGAGGAGGGGCTTTGGGGAGCCACAAGGGCAGGACTAGGAGGGGTGGGGCCACACAGCCCAGTGCTTGGCCCTGCATGGGGTGGGATGGACTGGGCTGCTCCGCCCACCAGGGGTGGTTCACCAGTCTGCACCACCCACCCCAGGGAGTGGTAACACCATGAGTTCCTGCACTGGGTGACACCAACCCTAGTGATGCCACTGGAATTGGACCTTGTGGATCAAACCATTGCGATCCATAGGGTTTTCGTTGGCTGATTTTCAGAAGTGATCTTCTTCCTAGTCTTAGTCTAAAAGCTCTGCTGAAACCTGTTCAGCATCACAGCTAAACACAAGACATTCCACTGACAGACAGGTGGTGGCTATGCTCGAGGTACATTGGCTGAGAATTAAACCCAGGTCTCCTACCTGGAAGGTGAGAGTTCTACCACTGAATCACCACTGTCCTCATTATCATCACCTAAGAGCTGGTTGGAAACCCTGGTGGCATAGTAGTTAAGTGCTACGGCTGCGAACCAAAGGGTCGGCAGTTCAAATCCACCAGGCGCTCCTTGGAAACTCTATGGGGCAGTTCTGCTCTGTCCTATAGGGTCTCTATGAGTCAGAATTGACTCGACGGCACTGGCCTTTGGCTTTTTTAAGAGCTGGTTAAAACATCGAATTGCAGGTTCCTCTCCAGACCTAATAAATCTGGCTCTTCATTTTAAAAGTAACTCTTAGGCACATAAAAGTTTGAGGAGCACTGGTGTGGCAGGCACTTGTAAGGACCTTAGCTGAAAGTGGTTGGCCAAGGGGATGTCACAAAGCTGTGACTCTTCTCAGAATCCTACATCAAGTGTGCATTCCACTCTTCTCTCTTTCCCTCCCCCAGATCCATATCACTGGCTTGGAAAGAGATGTTTCCCACTTGGGAGGATGTAAGATCAATCAGGAAGGTGCTTAGGGAGAGATGGGAGAAGGAAAATATATCGAGAGGAGCAATTGCCTTGATGACAGATAAGGAAAAGAGTCAGCAGATATAGCTGGGAAAGGGCAAATAATTGCTATGGCAGAGATGGGGGATGGATTTATGTCACTCTCCAATGCCCTTATTTAAAGATTCCATTTTAATGATGGTCTCCTCTAGACCAAAGCTGTGACACCCAGAATTTCAAAGGGCTTAAGGGGATGCCACTGGAACGGCCTTGGTCAGGTTATTAAACTCCCTGTATCTCAGTCTCCCCATCTGTGAAGTGGGGATAATGAGAAACCCTACTACATAGGACTACTGGGAGAATTAAATTGAGTCAAGTAGCTTGCCAAACATACACAGCTAGTAAGTAACACAGCTGTGATTTGAACTAACCATGTGACTCTAGCATCCATGTTCTTAACCATGAAATGAAAAGAGAAGTTAGAGATGAACTGAGAAGCAGGCCTTCCTTCAAGCTTAGCTTTGATGAGCAGTCATCTCCAGATCTTTCTCACCTGTAATAATCCGGAATCCTTAGATAAGCCTAGGAGTGTTTCTGTCTGTTGCAAAAGCTAAGCTCAATCTATCTTTCTCTCCTCACTCCATCATTGTGGCTACCCTCTGAGCACAGTGGGGCCCTCAGTCAGTGGCCGACTCTTACTTAATCAGTGTCTGAACCAGGAAGTGCCTGATTAAAAAAAGAGAAAAAGCTTTGTTACCAGCCATGTTAGGTGTCTTGGAGAGATGTTTAATCAAAGGTTAACCACAATTTTATTCATTTATACCTCATGGCCTAGTTTCCTGAACTAAAGTGGACTTGCATCATTTAACTCTGATGTTTATGCCTATTGATGAAGACTACAGTCACAACAGTACAAGATAAGCAGGAGAAAAAAAATAGAGTATAAAATGAGGACAAATATAAGACCAAAAGGGGAGAGCTGCAGTGTGGTATGGTAAGTACATCACTTTAAAATCAGAAAAACCTGGCGGAGAGCTGTGGGACCCTGTTAAGTAACTTCATCTCTCTGAACTTGCATTTCTGCATCTCAATGCCGGGATGATACCATTCACTTCATAGAGATGTTGTGAGAGTTTCAGGAGATGAACTATGCGAAGTGTTTATTCAGAGCCCTATACATGGCAGCCGGTGTTTTTAGGACATGTTATGTAATATCAGATATTTAAGGAGTGTTAGTAAACCTTGGTGGCTTAGTGGTTGAGAGCTACAGCTGCTAACCAAAAGGTCGGCAGTTTGAATCCACCAGGGGCTCCTTGGAAACTCTAGGAGCAGTTCTACTCTGTCCTATTGGGTCGCTATGAGTTGGAATCAACTTGACGGCAACGGGTTTGGTTTTTTTTCTTTTTTTGGTTTAGGACATGCAGTTTTGCCCTCACAGCAACAAAGTGTAGTGGCTGCACATAAAGGCAGTGCTTTTATTTAGTGAAAAATTACTTGCTCAGTGTAATATTTACCAAATATTTTCTTCTGCTAGCTACTTCTTATTTACAGAGCAACTGAAAGGGGGGAAAAAATCTCCACTTGAAGAGCTTCTAGTGAGCTAAGTAAGATGGCGCAATTACAAACCTAAGAGAAAATGCGTCTGTGTACAACCAAAAACAAAGGAAAGTCCTTCAGAAATAGGCTTGGGCTTAAAGATGAAAAGCGACATCAGTTAGAATTCTAAACTTTACATTTGATATATGCACATTACTATTCTTTTGTCATTTTGGATAATACTAATAACTAAACTCAGAAAAAGATCTAGAATGTGGTAAACACTATAAACCAGATGTCACTGAGTCTATTCTAACTCATGGGAACCCCATGTGTGTCAGAACTGTGCTCCATGGGGTTTTCAATGGCTGTTTTAGAGCAGACCGCCAGGCCTTTCTTCCAAGGCACCTTTGGATGGACTTGAAATGCCAACCTTTCGGTTAGCAGCCGAGCAATTTAACTGTTTGCACCACCCAGGGACTCCGGTAAACACTATTTAAGTGCTTTATATATTAACTTATTTAGTCCTAGAACAATCATATGAGGGCAGTCATTTCATTATCTCCATTTTATAGAGGAAGAAACTGGGGCACGAGAGGTGAAAGAATTTGTCCAAGGTCACACAGCCTGTAAGAGGCAGAGCTATGATTCATACTAGAGTCCAGGTCTTAGCACAATGCTATACTATGTTAGATATTGAATTCATTTAAGACTTATATTTCCCTTTCCCATCACAAAGATAAGGCTATCTACATACATACAGAAATGAACTAAAGGCAAACCTAAGAAAGATTATGTGTTGAGGTTTTTTGCTTTTTTTCTCTCCTATAAAACATAGACATGCCCAACATGGAGACAGTGCTGGGAAGATAATGGCTCAAAATTGACCCATTTAGTGTGTAGAGTATTTTATGACTGTGGCGTTTACTCTCTCCATTTCTATGTGGCCAACAATAATTGTTCACAGTATCTATGGATATGCTGTTCTGTACTGAACCTTGTGCCTGGAATCACAGCTCTCAGGCTAGTCAACCAGCCACGAAGTGTAGCTAATCAATCACAGTAGCCAGAAATAGTATATATTCATGAGTACAGCAGTGGCCTTTAACCCACACAATAAGACCATTTCACAGAGGATAGAAAACCAAACCTTTGCAGCTCAACCTCAACTTTCACCCTGATTTCCCAATGTTGGAAGCTCCAGAGAAGCAATTTTTCAGCTTAGTCTCTTGCTGATAGTCATCTGCGTCACAAAACTATTACCCACCACGCGCCTTCCTACGTACCTCAATGTGTTCTGAGCCTGATAACCAAGACTGCTGGGGAGCAGCTCCAGATTGGAGTTAATAGAGAGACTCAATTGCATTTCACCCCAGAAGGGGCTGCTTATAGGTCAACGCTGAGATAATCAGCCAAGCCGCTTATGCCTCAGCCACCCCTGCTGCTGCTGCTGCTGCTGCTGGTTGTTTCACAACCTGGAAAATTTAAACACATTTGTTGACAAATAAAAGTGACAACTGAAATGCGAGGAAAACCACCTCCTTATTTTCTTAATCACACAGCAAGTAACATTGCCCCAGGAATGGTTTTGTTTTTCCTTGCTATTTCTCCTCCGAAATATTTTATGTTAAATCTCAGTCTTTGAGACAGAGAAACAATGTTACCCTACCAACAGCTTTCTCAGTCTGAAGGTCCCATGGATTGATCTGTGTTATACGCTGAAATGTGTCTTTCAAAAGATATGTTGAAGTCCTAACTCCCAGTAGCTATGAATGTGACTTCATTTAAAAATAGGGTCTAAGTTAAGATGAGGCCTTAACCCAGTATGGCTGGTGTCCTTATAAGAACAGGAGAAGTAAACACAGAGACACATGGGGGAACACCACGTGAGGATGGAGTCAGAGACTGGGATGATTTGTCTGTAAGCTAAGCAATGCCAAGGATTGTCAGCAACTACCAGAAACTAAGAGAAAGGCATGAAACGGATTCTCTCCCTAGAGCCTTCAGAGAGAAGATGGCCCTGCCGACACCTGGATTTCAGACTTCTGGCTTCCAGACCTGTGAGCAAATAAATTTCTGTTGTTTTAAGATACCCAGTTTGTGGAACTTTGTTATGGAAGCCCTAGGAACCTAATGCAACCTGCAACAGAAAATAGCAGTGATAATAAGGCCTAGTTGATTGCTTAAGAGGAGAAAGATGTGCTCCATGTTTTTATATATTTTTAAGGTTTTAAGTTTATCCCCTGCTAAGCCCAGAAGTACTTTTTATATAAACAATTTTGTTTCAGGTACTGTAATTTATACAGAATATATCTTTATCAAATATATACCAGATATGTTACCCACTAAAGATTCAAACAAATAAGGCACAACCTTGCTGTCATGGGGTTTTGATTGTCAGCTACATACTTTTCCACTGTTTGACCTTCAATTTCACCCAGGGTCATGGATTTTTGCAAAAGGGGAGACAGATCCCTCAAGGTGAAGGAGGAAAGGTATCAAAATGGCTTTCTTCTCTTTACCCTCTCTTTATCCAATGGAAGGAGAAATAAAAGGATGGAATACTTTTCATTCTACTAGGGGGCTTTACATACCAGAAAAAGAAGTTTGGATATAATCTGATCATTACAGATTTTTAAGTAAAGGGGTGGCTTTATTTCTTAGGGAATTTTTTTTTTTAAGAAAGTTTAGTCTGTAAAGCATGCAGAATTGGTAGACGTAAATATTAAAAGCAGTGTGGTCAGTTAAAAAGCTACTGTGGAATTTAGTCAGGGAATGGTAATTATAAGTAGTTGGGAGGAGATATTACTTTGGGTCAAGATGAAGTAATAAAGGCTGTATTTACCCTCCCACCTGAAACAACTAAAATGCCAAACAAAATATGTAAAATATTTTCAAACACTGGATATTGGTGAGCACAGGGCAATGATTCCTGTGAAAGGAGAAACAAATGAGGCAAGCCCTATGATTGCCCCAGCTTACTGTCAGGACAAAATTTCCATTCTACAGCACAGGCAGGTAAAACCCAGGCAGAGCCCAACGGTATTCCTGAATTAAGAAGATGGAATTGGGAGTTTAAGGAGGCCAAAATAGCTAAAGTTTGCGAGGAAGACTAACAGAGAGGAGAGAGCTGCACAAAAACGGAGCTCCAGAGAGCTAAAGATGATGTCCCTCGAGTCTTCAGCTAAGTAAGGATCAGCACAATAGTGTTAGGAACCTACCTGAGGCTAAGGGCGGAATCATTCAAAATTCCTGGGGAATATGTAAGGCCTTGAATAGTTTGTATCTCCACAAGCCAGAGTGGAAAAAATATCATAATTCCCAGGTCATTAGGTAGAGTACTCAAGAATAATCAGAAAGGTGTAGCCGTGGTTAAAAAAAAAAAAAAAAACCTTTGCGGTTCACTCAATAGCCACAGTAGTGGGGAAGAAATTAGCTCTAGACTAAAGACTGATCTGGTCCCACCTAACGAAGCTTAAAAGCAAGCCTTGAAAAGGATTAAACTGGTTCCAAGTAATATAACTACATCCTATAACAAAGCTCAAGAATATTTATATGAACACAAAAATATCTATCACTTCAGGAGGTAAAATTCACAATGTCTGGCATTCAGTCAAGAATTACCAAATGTGCAAAGAAATAGGAAAATGTCATTGATAATGAGGAAAAAATCAATCAGTAAAAACAAAACCAGAAATGACACAGATGATAGGATTTGTAGACAAGGATGTTAAAACAGTTATTTTCACTGTATTTCATATGTTCAAGAAAACAAAACAAAGATTGGGCATGTTCATTAGAGACATGGAAATTATACAAAAGATCCAAATTAAAAATTTAGAGATCAGTACTACAATGTGCATGATGAAAACTACACGGGATGGGGTTAACAGCAAATTATGCTCTATAGAAGAAAATATTAGTAAACTTAAAAGCATAGCATACTTGTAATGGGAGTCGAAACCGGTAATCCACTTTTGGAAAACATTTTGGCAATTTCTTAAAAAGATAAACATATATCTACCATATGACCCAACCATCCCATTACTGAGTATTTACCCAAGAGAAATGAGAACATATGTGCTCATAAAGACTTGTACACTAATATTCATAATAGCTTTATTTGGAATAGACAAAACCAAAACAATTCAAACACCCATCAATAGGTGACTGGACAAATAAATTGTTGTATAGCCGTACAATGGAATACTATCTAGCAACAAAAAGAAACCAACTATTAATACACACAACATGGCTGAAACCTTAAAATAATTATGGTGAGTGAAAGAAGCCAGACAAAAAAGAGTACATACTATATGACTTAATTTATATAAATTTCTAGAAAATGTTAACCAATTTATAGTGACAAAAAGTACATCACTGGTTATCTGAGGACTGGGGGGAGATTTGAGGAAGAGCAGGAGCAGGCGATTACAAAGTGACATGAGGAATCATTGTGGGGATATGGAAATGTTAATTATCTTGATTGTAGTAATGGTTTCATGTGTGTATGCACATATAAAAACTTATCAACTTGTATACTTTAAATATGTTCGATTTGTTGTACATCAATCAGACCTCAATAATGCTATTTAAAAAATAAACATATGTAGTCAGGAAAACCCTGGTTCTATCCCATAAATGCAGAATTTGGAAAAGGGCATCTAAGTATCATTGAAAACTATAATTGGTGAACTTACCTCTAAGCCAAGCTCTAACAAGAATAAAACTTTGAGATAAATTAAGAAAGAAAGAATAAAAGGCCTACTGTGAGAAGAGAGTGTTGGAATTAATATGGGATATGTTGAGGGTTCTGCAATTGTGCCCTCACTACCCATTGTTGTGATCAGTCAGCCTTTTTTTGCTTCTTTTGTGATTTGTCTGTTCATATCCTTTGCCATTTTTTTTTTTTTGGCAGGACCCATTTAAAAGCTCTGTTTTTCTTTATTTATTTAAGTTCCTGTTTCACATATTTATTTAGGGAAACTATGAGGAAAGATAAATAATACTTAGGGTACTTGGGATGGATTAAGGCAGCATCCCCAGCCATGTCTGTGCCTTCAGAAAGGTCTCTGATGTGCAAAAGAATTGCCTCCAAAGACAAAAACTTTACTCTTCATGTTTTCATGTCTTTAACTTCAAACGTATTGTTGCTGTGGTTAGTTGACATCAAGTAGATAGATTCTGACCCATGATGACTCCGTGTGTTACAGAGTAGAATTGTGACATAAGGTTTTCTTGGATGTAATCATTAGTACAGTTTAAAATGCAAAATGCCTTAATAGGTGGGGCAATATATTGAAATATCATTGTTTAAGCTGGTATTTACAGAACTTCACAAGTTAAAGAATGACAAGTACTCTAATGAAAGTGTCTTGGGTCTGGTTTCCTGAAAGTAGAGTCTGAGGTAGGATTCTTATGTAAATGGTATAGTGACTGGATGCTCTCAGGTGCAACCTGTGAGGGAAGCCAGGACAGAACACAGGAAGGAGAACCTCAGTGTGATCCCATGGAGAGGCTCTGGAGCAAGAAAAGCTCCAAGGAGTTGAGGAGAGAGGTTGGTCTTTTGTACTCCAAATGAGTCAGTCATTGACTCCCCCTTCTATCTCCTGTCCTTATCTATCTCCTGGAATCTCACGCCCTCAGGCATTTCCACTAAAGTTGACTTCCAGTGCATCAGAGTAACTCTTGGAAGAGGTTATAGTTGTGAATCATTAGCAGCCTGACTCATACAAGAAGAGGGAAGGGGAGAATGCAACCCCATTACCACCTACTACAAAAAACTTGGACAAAGGAAACAGAAATGAAAAAAGGTTATTTTCACCTGGTGGGGAGGTGATTATTTTGGTCATTAACACCATAATATGAATAAGGTACTCAACAGTTAAATTTTACAAAGGAGTGTTAAAGAGGGGAAGGAAAGGAGGGAGAGAGAGATGAAGAAAGTGAAAGTATCAAAGGGAAAAAAGGGAATTGGGTGGTGTCATTGAACTGAATTATGTCCCCCCCAAAAATGTGCATATCAATTTGGCTGGGCCATGATTCCCAGTATTGTGTGGTTGTCCTCCATTTTGTAATTTTAATTTTATGTTAAAGAAGATTAGAGTGGGATAGTAACACCCTTACTAAGGTCATATCCCTGATTCAATGTAAAGGGAGTTTCCTTGGGGTGTGGCCTGCACCACCTTTTATTTTACAAGAGATAAAAGGAAGGGAAAGAAGCAGAGAGTTGGGGACCTCATACCACCAGGAAAGCAGCACCAGGAGCAGAGCGTGTGTCCTTTGAACCCGGGGACCCTGCACAGAGAAGTTCCTAGTCCTGGGGTGGGGGAAAGGTTGATGAGAAGGCCAACAGAGAGAGAGAAAGCCTTCCTCTGGAGCTGACGTCCTGAATTTGGGCTTTTAGGGTACTTTACTGTGAAGAAATAAATTTCTCTCTGTTAAAGTCATCCACTTGTGGTATTCCTGTTACAGCAGCACTAGATGACTAAGACAAGTGGATTAACCAAAACCAAATGAGCTTTCCCATGAAATATGAGGTGACTGAAAATACCACAACTTGGATCAGGCTCATCTTAGTTCTTAAAGAGACATCTTTGCTTTTGAATGCCTTAAAGAGTTCTTTTGCAACAGAATTGCCCAATGCAATATGTTGTTTGGTTTCCTGACTGCTGCTTCCATGGGTATTGAAAAAGCCCTGTGTTTATTTATTTAATTAAAAGGTCATATAATAATAAGCATGTTGAGAACAGATACAAGCACCCATAATTTGAAACTATTTTTATTTTCAAATTTCGGCTTCCAGTTATTTTTCTTTATGAAAGCTCATTGTTGCCTGACAGCAGCTATAATATATAATTTGGTATTATGGTTCTTTGATTTATCTTACATCAAATGTTAAAGCATTATTTGAAATCCTATTCTAAAATAAAAGTAGGGAGGAGAAGGCAGCTTGAAAAGAGGCCATATGCTGAGATATAACCCAAGGTGAAAAGAAAGCTCATATGGTTTCACTATATTTCCTGCCCCCTCTTTACTTCTAGGTGACTGTTTTTGTCTCTCACAATGATTTGCTATTCACTCCAGAAACGATCCATGGCAGTCCAAGATTAAATAACATAGCAAAGCCTTAAGCTTTGACTCCTTCAGTAAGTGCTTACAGGGGACAGGAAACTGGCAACTTTGAAAAATATACACAGGGCAGGAACGGTGGCCTCATGGCATTGCTGACACTTTGTGTAAACTTGGACAAGGAAAAACTGGTTCTCTTCTCAGATATAACCTGGCAAATATTGCTCACTACAAATGGTTGCTACAAACGCTAGTTTGGACGGAGTTAGGCCAGAATATAACGTTCCAGGAAAAAAAAAAAAAAAACAGTGTGTCATTTAAAAAAAAGTCATGTCCAATCAGGTCTGAAAGTCACATACATAGTAAAGGACCTTTCAGACACACTCAGCCCAGAGTCTTTGAAAGGCTGCCTTTCTCAGAGGGGCTCAGATTACTTCCCTTGGACCCTGAGCAGTTATTTCTTGAAAGATACAGCTGCAGACCTCCTTGAGGCAATTTTTCTTGAGCAAGGCAGCCTAGGGCATTGGAGAAAAAGCTGCATTTACATTTAGAGACCCAGAACACTGAGGAAGGGGGATGGCTTTCTCAAGTTTATACCTATGATGAGTACTGGGTCAAGGATTCTAGTCTTCTGCTTCTGCATTTATTAAAAGGGAATATTGACTTGCATAATCTGTTTAAACATAATGTAATCTCTAGCTCTATAAAAATCTGTTGTTTATTAAACCAAAAAAAAAAAAGTTGTCGTCCAGTCAATTCTGACTCATAGCGTCCCTACAGAACAGAGTAGAACTGCTTCATATGGTTTCCAAGGAGCAACTGGTGGATTCGAACTGCCTACCTTTTGGTTAGCAGCCATAGCTCTTAACCACTTCATCACCACGATTCCATTGTTTATTAAATTGAGTTCAAATTGTGGCTTTGTCTTTTATTACATATGTAATTTTGATAAGATATTCAATTGTCTGCGGTGGTTAAGAATCCACCAACTACTCCTTGGAAACCCTATGGGGCAGTTCTACTCTATCCTACAGGGTCACTATGAGTTGGAATCAACTCTATGGCAACAGGTTTATGGGTGCTTTTTACAGATGAAGAACTGTATCACTCACAAGTTATATGTAAAGTGATAAGCTCAGTGACGAACACATAGCAACCATTTTTTGCTGTCATTGGAAACCCTGGAGGCTTAGTGGTTAAGAGCTATGGCAGATAACCAAAAAGGTCAGCAGTTTGAATCCACCAGGCGCTCCTTGGAAACCGTAAGGGGCAGTTCTACTCTGTCCTTTAGGGTTGCTATGGGTCGGAATTGACTCGACAGCAACGAGTTTGGTTTTGGACTGGTTATTGCTGTCATTAAGGAGTCCTGGTGGTGCAGTGGTTAAGTGTTTGGCTAATCCCTCAGCCGTCCATTGGAGAAAGATGTGGCAGTCTAGCAGTCTCCTTCTGTGAAGACTACAGCCTTGGAAACTCTATGGGGCAGTTCTACTCTGTCTTATAGAGTTGCTATGAGTTGGACTCGACTTGATGGCAACTTTTTTTTTTTTAATAGGGTCGTTATGAGTCAGAATAGACAGCAATGGCTTTCGCTTTGTTTCATTATTGCCACTATTATTTTTATCAAAAATAATAATTATATTTTCACTAAATATAGAGAAATTTTTCCTTTTCTATTTCATAGTCATAAAAATGATAAAGCTACAAAACCTTAGAGACTAGTAATCCAATTTTCTAATCTTACAGATGAGAAACTTAATTTTCTAATCTTACAGATGAGAAACTTGAAGGCTAGACTTGATAAAATCACTTGGCTAGTTAGATGTGGAATCAGATTGGAATCTTGGTTTCCTACCCCCAGCTCTTACTACCTGTTATGGATCGAATTGTGTCCTCCAAAAAGTTATGTTGAAGTCCTAACCCCTGCACCTGTAAATATGACTCCCTGTTTAGAAATAGGGATTTCTTTTGTTGTGTTAATGAGGTCATACCAGAGTAAGATGAGCTGTAAACCTAATCCCTTCTGAGCGGTGTCTTATGAAAAGAGCAGAATAGACACAGACACACACGGGGGAGACACCATGTGAAGATGGAGGCAGATGAATCTACAAACCCAAGAACACCAAGGATTTGCTGGTAGCTACTAGAAACTGAAAAAGAAAAAGAAGGATCTTCCCATAGAGCCAACAGACTGCTAGCTTCCAGAATTGTGAGAAAATAAATTTTGTTCTTGAAAACCACCTATTTGTGGTATTTTTTGCTACAGCAGCATTAGGCAACTAAGACACTATTCGCACCCCTCTTCAGTTTCATTTCTGTTCTGCCTTATTCCCTGACTAGGAACTCCGGGAGTGTTCCTCATGTCAATAGCTCTGCTTTCCCTCAAACTTTGTGAAGTTTCCTCCAGGGAGAGAACATAAAGCCTCCTTCAGTTTTACTCTGGATCCATTCCCACTCCTAGTAAGGTAAGGTTTGCCCCATCCTGACCTCAATTCTCTTCTTTTGGCCATTTAGTCCACCACAGCAGCTCCCCTCTCAAATTCTCTCTTCTCCTTTCCACACTCCTTTCCCTCTCAGAATAATCTATGTGTTTGTTCACAACATTGCTCATCCTTATTTTGATCTAAAATAGTTTAAATTGTTTTCCCAAAGGCAGTAGACAATGTCCTATGGAGGAAGCAAGAACATCTCTCTCTTTCTCTTTGATTAACAGGTTCCCATCCTCTCTATTAGTCAAACCTAATTTGAAGGCTTCTCTAACATCTCGCTTCTCTCTTTGGCCCCCAAATGGAATCAGTATAAATATAGATATTCCCTGACACAATCTGTGCATACAAGAAGACAGAGAATAATTACTAAAGTTTGGAAGGGATCATAGATTCTCATCTCCTTGTGTTATAAATAAACTGAGGCCCAGGAGAGTTAAAATAACAGCTACTTCGACCCAGGAATTATGTGGTGGAGTTTTTTGGATCAGACACTAGAAGAATTGGTAAACATTTTTAGAAGTTTGGTGCTTCAGAAACATCTGGGATATTTTTCATTTTTTCTTTTTTGGATGTAAGGGAAGAAACAGAAGGAGACATGACAAGGCTAGCAGTGGCAATGGAAAGATAATACAGCTCCTCTGGAACAGATCAAAAGGGTTTTTTTTTTTTTTTTGCCATACCTTTCTCTGAGTTTTCGCTGTACTGTGGGAAGGGGAAACAAGGGCAACACAACCCAGACAGCGAGTGTCTGAATCACAGGTTTGGAAGGGACTGCAATCTGTATTTGCTGAGCTTTCTGGGGAAGCTGGAACACATGTCCTGAATAAAAATGAGCTTGCATAGCCAAGTCCTTCACCAGGGAGCATGAACTTGTCTTATTTATGACCACTAAAGTTAGGGTCAGTAAGCAAAATGAGAATTGAGAGCACAGTCCATAAACCAGGCTGCAAACAAAGAGATAGGTAGAGATAAAGATAGAGGTAGAGACAGAGGCAGAGAGATAGATAGATACACACATAGACAGACACATACATAGACATAGATATAGACACACACACATATCAATGCTTTTTCCTTTCTGGCCATTATGTTTGTCTGTGTAACACTATTAAAGTTATCAAGAGTTTAAGAGCAATGCAGGGCATAGACCCAATTGTTTTGTAGGACATATTCTTGAGGGAAAACACCAGATGAAGGCAGTACACATTTCCTTAAGTTAGTCATATGGGGAACTTGTGGGAAGGAGCACCTGTAGATATCCTAACCAAATATTAGACCGTGGACATGGTAGAACTGAAGCCTGGGCACAAGTGTACAATCCAGGACACAAAATCCATTTCTTTTCTTTCTTTTACCTAGATCGTCTTCCTTTTTCTCTATCTTTTGGAGCTTTGCTTTGCTATATACTGTCTACATAAAGTTCAAAAAAATTAAACTTATACACCAAATAGATTTAATTTAAGATCATAATAACTGCATATGTATGTAAGTAAAGGTGGCAGATTGAGCAAATTCATCTACTTGTATCCCTCCCCAACCCAATAACATATTTCTAAAGACATAAAAATAAAAAGAGTGGAAAAACAGGGGAGGACACGCAGCAACAAAGTTTTGGAAACTGGAAAGTTGATGGGCCGGTAATCAGAAAAGATTTTAGGAGGCCGAAGAACAATGAATCCTAAGCCATCAGTGAGGAAACAACCCAATATACATCACTTTATTCCACAAAATCCCAATGGTAACATTACTACATACTTCTAAAAATGAAAGAAGAAGGAGAAAAGGAAAGATCCTAAATAATAAAGATAAACTTAAAGTCTATTTCAGAAGCAATTAGGTCTCAACATCCATTTCCTCATTCCTTGAAACTTCTTCTCACTCACCACAGAAAACTGTTAGAGAGTTATTCTTTGGAGAGGGCAAAAGGGAGTCTTTGTCCTCCACTTTAGTCATGATGGAAACAGATGGATTAAGTGAGCATGTCTACATTGGATGCTGAACCCTCCCCAGACCTCTTCCCCACTCTGAATTCTGGTGGCCATGCCTTTAAACTCAAGCCAAACCACTGGAAAAGGCTTCCTTAAGGGATATGATCAGCCCAAGAGGAAAAATCTAATCAAAGTTTTCCCAATGAAATGGCCCAGCCTGATAACCTACAGTGACATTCACAGTTCACAATTCTGTCAAGTGACTTGAGGATTACTAGGTTCCTCAGGCACTTCAAGAATTATGACTGTTCATACAAATTTCGGGATGTAACCTGTGTATACTAAATTATAAGCCAAAAAAAAAAAACCCAGTTGCCATCAAGTGGATTGAGACACTTCATCCTTACTTAAGATAATACTATCATTTTATAGAGACACGTAAATATAGATACATAGATACAGATATACATACATGCACACACACACATGTGCACACATGCATTTGCATGTATCTTTCTCTGTTTATTATTTCTTTTCTATCTCAACAAATTGTTTTTTCCCCCAATTTGTCTAGGCACATAGGATTGGCAAACTCTGGCATGAATTTTAAAACCTGCTACTTAGAGCCCATAGTTTTCATCCTTTCTGCTGAGCTCACCGACCATTCTGGCTAACAACTGTTTGGCTTTTTAAAGTGCTGAGTCACCCCCATAGACAGTTGGCCTTCCTTTCAGCCTAGTATTCAGAGCAGAAAGTCCAGGCTAGAATACCTGTTCTGCCAAGTTAAAGGCTTTTGTAAATTTGTGGTTTATTCACATGAAGTTATAAGACTGGCATAAGGCTTCTCAGGGCATGGGTCCTGTTTTTATGAGAAACAGCAAGAAGAATATCATGTCCTAACGTCCTGCAGGAGCCCTGGTGGCACAGCGGTTAAGAACTCGGCTGCTAACCAGACAGTTGGCAGTTCAAATCTACCAGCTGCTGCTTGAAAACCATATGGGGCAGTTCTACTCTGTCCTACAGGGTCACTATGAGTCAGAATCAACTTGACGGCAATGGGTTTGGTTTTTTGTTTTGGTAAGGTCCTGTAGGCTATAGCCTGCTGGTCTTCCCACCTCTTGACCACCTCTGGAGTTTCACAGGGCCCTGCTCCATGGAGAGGTGGCCAGCATATGAAGTACAGCTTTACAGTTTTACAGTGTCCCAAACTAAATTTTCTCAATACGCATAGGTAATGAGGCTTTGAGAATTGAGTCACAGTGACCCATCACCCAGACAATGGTGCCAGACAATACTAGTCACTGCATCTGAGCGTTTGTTGGCTTTTGTCACAGATAGTCATCTCCTCTTTTGAGATTTACTGTAGTTTCGGACTTCCGTTCCTCTTACCTCTGACTTCTGGACCCCTCTTGCCTATTTGTGGGACTGGGTGGTATAGTAAATGTGCTATTTAGCAAACACATTAAAGTATGATTTTAATCCCATCTCTTTTCACAGAATTTTGGAGAATTTCTCAAAGCTTGATCCATGGATTACTTACATCACATACCATTTCACTCCCATTAGGATGGCTATATTGAATACACCATGCACTGCCAAAAGAATGAACAAATCTGTCTTGGAAGAAGTACAGCCAAAATGCTCCTTAGAAGTAAGGATGGTGCAACTTTGTCTCACATACTTTGGACATGTTATCAGGAGGGATCAATCCCTGGAGAAGGACATCATGCTTGGTAAAGTAGAGGGTCAGCAAAAAAGAAGAAGACCCTCAACGAGATGGACTGACACAGTGGCGGTAACAATGGGCTCAAGCATAACAATGATTATGAGGATGGCGCAGGACCAGGCAGTGTTCTGTTCTGTGGCACATAGGATTGCTATCAGTTGGAACTGACTTGATGGCACCTAACAACAACAGGATGGCTAAAATTAAAAAAAAAAATACTGGCTAGGATGTGGAGAAATTGGGAACCCATACCCATTGTTGGTGGGAATGCAAAATGTTAGAGCCTTTGTGGAAAACAGTGTAGTGGTTCCTCAAGAAACTAAAATTAGAACTACCATATGACTCAATTATTCCACTCCTAGTTATATACTCAAAAGATTTGAAAGCAGAGACTAAAAAAGAGACTTGTACACCAATGTTCATTGCAGCACTATCCATAATAGACAAAATGTGGAAATAATCTAAATGCCCACGAACAGATGAATTGATAAACAAAGTGTGGTACATACATATAATGTAATACCACTCAGCCAGTAGGAGAAATGAAGTCTACAATATGGATGGAGCTTGAAGACATTATGCTGAGTGAAATAAGTTAATCTCAAACGGACAAATATTGTATGATCTCACTTACATAAAAAGACAAGAAAAGACAAATGTATGGAGAACAAAATTTATTAGTGGTTGTCAGGGGTGGGAGGGAGAGGAAAAGGAGGGGTTAAAAATGATGGAAATACTGCATTGATTAAGGGTAGGGTTGCACAGCTGATATTGTAATTTCTGTCAATAAGTTGTACACCTGTAAAAAGTTGACTTGGAAAAAGTTGTGTGATAGATATATTTACAATAATGACAAAAAAAGAAAGAGTAGCTGCTGAGGCTGATTACGTACAACAAAAAACCTCATGGAGTTTCTTGGTTTGGAGGTTTAGAGTCATGGTTCTATAGGACATTTCAGTTAATTGCCTTAATAACATGTTTTGTGCCTCTGTTCTACTTCCTAGTGCAATGTGTATTTCCTGGGATCTTAAAAGCTTTGCAAGTGGCCATCCAAGGCTCAACAATTGGTCTCTATTCCTCTGAAACAACAGAGGAAGAAAGAGTTAAGAAGAAGAGAAGGAAAATGGAATGTGTCTAATAGCTTCCATGAACAACTGCCTCTTTTGCCATGATACCAGAAGAACTGGATGGTGCCTGGATACCATTACTGAATATTTTGATCAAAGATTCTATAGAAGAATCCTGATCAAAAGGGGGAAAATGCAGAACAGAACTTCAAATTCTAATGGACTCCAGAATTCTTGAAGCCATGAAAGTTAGATGAACCCCTGAAACTATTGCCCTGAGATAATCTTTAAACCTTAAAACAAAAATATCCCCTGAAGTATTCTTAAAATCAAACAATAGTTTAGCTTAACTAGTAAAAAAATGTCTGCCTTGAGCATTATGCTCTTTTAAGAACTATCTATATGGGATTGAATTGAGAAAAGAAACTAGGAAGATTAGATAGGAAATTTAGGGGGCAGTGAATTTATGTTAATGGTGAGGAACAACTCAAAAAAGGAAGGTGAGAATGGTTACACAACTCAAAGAATGTAATCAATGTCACTAAATGGTACGGTAGAAATTGTTGAATTGGTGTATGTTTTGCTGTGTATATCCTCAACAACATCAACAACGATATATAGAGAGATATATAAATATCATCTGGGAAGCTTGGATCTTAGTTCAGGGTCTGTAAGCAGAGCCAAAGACAAAGGTTTTGATTTAATAGTTTATTCGGGAAGTGATCCAAGGGAGCAGGAGTAAGGAATTGAAGAAGTAGAAGGGAAGGACAAGAAAACAATACAGGCATGCATTATCAAGTTGCATTTGCTCATGAACTATTTTATTTTTGGTTGTTGTTGTTAGTTGACATGGAATTGGCTTCTCTTCATATAACCCCACTTATAACAGAACAAAATGTTGCCTGGTCCTGTTCCATCTTCACAATCATTAGTATGCTGAAGTCCATTGTTGCAGTCACTGTGTATTGGCTAACTTGAAGAAGTACATCACCAGGCCTTTCTTCCTAGTCTGTCCCAGTCTGGAAGCTCCACTGAAGCCTGTCTACCATGGGTGACCCTGCTGGTACTTGAAATGCCTGTGGCATATTTCCCAGCATCACAGCAACATGCAAGTCACTACAATATGACAAAATGACATATGGGTGGTTGGTTTGATTTAGGAAGAACCTCTCAAGACAGTGATGGAATGGGTCTTATAACCATTCACCTCAGGATGAGTGAAGGAAGTTTTATCCGTTGTTTCTCATCCTTCCTTGGTCAAGGGTTGCCTCATGCGGTGTTAACTTCCCCATATTTCTGAGATACTCATGTGTCATTGCTAAGTGGGCTGAAGCAAAAATTCCATGTTATTATATTGAAAAATGTGCTTGCTAAGGGTCAGATGCTGTCCAGTTGCACATATGTGAAACTAACCAAAATCTGCTTGGAACTGATTGGCATAAAGGTGACTAGAGTCCAAGGTGGGTCCAATTTTACAAGCAGAAGCTCAGAGGTGTCCAGTATAGCATATAAAAATGCCAATTCCTGGTAATCACCCGTGATCTATTGGATCTAAGTCCCTGGGGGCATGGTCTAGATTTCTACATTTCTAACAAAGATGCATTGCTTTGGACAAATCTGCTGCAAAAGACCTCTTTAAAGGGTTAAAAAGCAAAGATGTCACTTTAAGGAATAAGGTGCGCCTGACCCAAGCCGTAGTATTTTCAAATCATCTCACATGCGTGCAAAAGCTGGACAGTGAATAAGGAAGACCGAAGAAGGATTGATGCCTTTGAATTACGGTGTTGGTGAAGAATATTGAATACACCACTGAGTGCCAGAAGAACAAACAAATCTGTCTTGGAAGAAGTGCAGCCAAAATACTCCTTGGAAATGAGGATGGTGAGAATTCATCTCACGTACTTTGGACATGTTATCAGGAAGGACTAGTCCCTGGAGAAGGACATCATGCTTGGTAAAGTAGAGGGTCAGCAAAAAAGAGGAAGACCCTCAACAAGATGGACTGACACAGTGGCTGTAACAATGGGCTCAAGCATAACAATTGTGAGGATGGCTGAGGACAGGGTAGTGTTTCATTCCATTGTACAGAAGGTTGATATGAGTCAGAAGAGACTCAACAGCACCTAACAACAACGATATCTTCAGCTTGAATTCCCAGTAACATGCATGTTAGTATATAGTTGGACAAAATTATTGGAATTAATCACAAATTGAAAATGACAAAATATAAATTTAAAAAATTATGTGGACAGTGGATTCTATCCATGTCATCATCAAAAAGAACATTTCAAGATCTATCCTGAAGTACAACACTGTCAGTGATAATATACATACACCCACAAGGAAGACCAGTTAATATGACTATTATTCAAATTTATGCACCAACCACTAAGGCCAAAGGTGAAGAAATTGAAGATTTTTACCAACTTCTTCAGTTTGAAATTGATAAAAAATGTAATCAAGGTGCATTGATAATTACTGGTGATTGGAATGCAAAATAGAAAACGAATAAAGATTGGTAGTTGGAAAATACGACCTTTGTGATAGAAACGACACTGGAGATCACATGATACAATTTTGCAAATACCTTTTTCAACAACAAAAACGGTGACTATACACATGGACTTTGCCAGATGGAATACACGGGAATCAAATCTACTACATATGTGGAAAGAAACAGTATAGAAGCTCAATATCATCAGTCAGAACAAGGCCAGGAGCTGACTGTGGAACAGACATCAATTGCTCATATGCAAGTTCAAGTTGAAGTTGAAGAAAATTAGAACAAGTCCACGAGACCTTGAGTATATCCCACCTGAATTTACAGGTCATCTCAAGGATAGATTTGACACATGGAACACTAATGAGCAAAGATCAGACGACTTGTAGAATGACATCAAGGACATTATACATGAAGAAAACGAGGTCATTAAAAAGACAGGAAAGAAAGAAAAGAACAAAATGGATGTCAAAAGAGACTCTGAAAGTTACTCTTAAACATAGAGTAGCTAAAGTGAAAGGGAGAAATGAAGTAAAAGAGGTGAACAGAAGATTTCAAAGGGTGGCTCGAGAAGACAAAGTAAAGTACTATAATGAAATGTGCAAAGACCTGGAGACGGAAAACCAAAAGGGAAGAACATGCTTGGCATTTCTCAAGCTGAAAGAATTGATGAAAAAATTCAAATCTCGAGTTACAATACTGAAAGATTCTATGGGGGAACTATTAAATGATCAGGAAGAATCAAAAGAAGATTGATGGAATACACAGAGTCACTGTACCAAAAAGAATTGGTTGGTGTTCAACCAGTTTAGGAGGTCGCATATGATTAGGAACTGATGGTACTGAAGGAAGAAGTCCAAGCTGCGCTGAAGGCATTGGTGAAAAACAAGGCTTCCAGAATTGATGGAATACTAATTGAGATGTTTCAACAAACAGATGCAGTGCTGGAAGTGCTCACCCATCTATGCCAAGAAATTTGGAAGACATCTACCTGGCCAACTTACTGCAAAAGATCCATATTTATGCCTATTCCCAAGAAAGGTGTTCCGACCGAATGCAGAAATTATCGAACAATATCATTAATATCACATGCAAGTAAAATTTTGCTGAAGATCATTCAAATGTGGTTGCAGCAGTACATCGACAGGGACCTACCAGAAATTCAAGCAGGATTCGGAAGAGGACCTGGGACCAGGGATGTCATTGCTAATGTCAAATGGGTCATGGCTGAAAACAGAGACTGCCAGAAAGATGTTTTCCTGTGTTTTATTGACTATGCAAAGGCATTTAACTGTGTGAATCATAACAAATTATGGACAACACTGCGAAAAATGAGAATTCCAAAATACTTAATTGTGCTCATGAGGAAACTGTACTTAGACCAAGAGGCAGTCGGCAGTCGTTCAAAGATAACTGAGTGCAGACACTTTGAACTGGATGGTTTAAAATCAAGAAAGGTGTACATCAGGGTTGTATCCTTTCACCATACTTATTCAGTCTGTATGCTGAGCAAAAAATCTGAGAATCTGGACTATATGAAGAAGAACGTGGCATCAGAATTGGAGGAAGACTCATTAACAACCTGCGATATGCAGATGGCACAACCTTGCTTGCTGAAAGTGAAGATGATTCGAAGCACTTACTGATGAATATCAAAGACTACAGCCTTCATTATGGATTACAACTCAATGTAAAGAAAACAAAAATAACCGCAACTGGACCTATAAGCACCATCATGATAAAGGAGAAAATATTGAAGTTGTCAAAGATTTCATTTTACTTGGATCCACATTCAACACCCAGGGAAGCAGCAGTCAAGAAGTCAAACCATACATTGCATTGGATAAATCTGCTCCAAGAGACCTCTTTAAAGTGTTAAAAAGCAAAGATGTCACCTTGAGGGCTAAGGTGTGACTGACCCAAGCCATGGTGTTTTCAATTGCCTCATATGCGTGTGAAAGCTGGACAATGAATAAGGAAGACTGAAGAATTGATGCTTTTGAATTATGGTGTTGGTAAAGAATATTGAATGTACCATGATTGCCAGAAGAAGGAAAAAACCTGTCTTGGAAGAAATACAGCCAGAATGCCATTAGATGCAAGGATGGTGGAACTTCATCTCACATACTTTAGATGTGTTATCAGGAGGGACTAGTCCCTGGAGAAGGACATCATGCTCAGTAAAGTAGAGGGTCAGGGAAAAAGAGGAAGATCCTCACCAAGATGGATTGACAAAGTGGCTGCAAAAATGGGTTCAAGCATAACAATTGTGAGAATGGTGCAGAACCAGGCAGTGTTTCATTCTGTTGTGCATAGGACTGGACAACACCTAACAATGACTATATGTGTCTGTGTGTATATGTATAGATGTATATATATATAGGAAATTTATAACAAGTGGAAAAGATAGAGGAGGAACACTAAAATGGGGGGCCTTGAAACCATCAACTATCCATTTCCCCTTTCTAAAAGAGTGAAATCACTTGAGGGCAGGATGCAGTCTTATTCCCTTTTATAAGAGTAGATGCTTCATGTAAGAGTAGATGCTTGGTAATTATTTACTGAGTGCAGACATTTTGAACAATCTCTGATACACAAAGTGTTCTTGCTCTCAGTGGGCCTGGATTCTTGTTCCAGCTTAAATGGTCCCTCTACCTTTTTTCAACTACTCTGCAGATAAGTTGGTCTATGTTCCCTTCTCTTGGGCATTGGGCTTCAAGCTGAGACAGGATACGACTTTGAACTCTGGCTTTGGTTGGCTCCACCGGATGGGAATTTCTTCTAACAGCCTACGGTTCATCATATGCCCACCCTACCCAGCCCCAATGCCAGCCTGAGTGAATGATTTATTTACCAATCCATGGTAATTCTCTCTTGACCTATTGAGAAGGCACTCAATAAGTATTTGAACAAATTTTCAAAGAATGAACTAATGAGTGAAATAAGACAGCACCTATCACATGAACAACCATTTTTACAGTGAGCATAATGTAGGCTCTAAGTGGATGACAACCACTTGAGAGTCTTCCAAGCATTCTCATATAAATTGTTGGAAACAGAGTGGATACCAAGGCACATACCCAAAAAGGCACATTCAAACCGAAAATACTAAGTAGAAATACAAGTCTTAACATGAAGCCTGTCTATACACTGGAGAGGGGAACGGACACAAGGGATATGCAGAGAAGCGAAACCACTTATTTTTTCTGGTGGAAATGGAGTGTGGGGAGAGAGATTGGGGGGGGAAGAAGAAAGAGATGTAATAGAGACCACAGAGATAGATGCCTGACAAATTTACAACAATTCAGAAGGATTTATTACAGGCAATCTCTTTTTAACTCCTAACTTGAGTAGCTTTCTCTTACAACTAAATGACTTCTGACTAAGAGAAATGGCCACCAACAGAATGTAAGCTCTATGAAGGCAGGCGTTTTTGTCTGTTTTACTCAAACCAAGCAGAGTCTGGTGCACCAAAGGGGCTCAATAGGGGCATACAGAAATGTACAAAGTTGGAGACATGACTCAAGCAAAAAAAAAATTATTTGTAATCTCTTTGTTTTACTGCCTAAATTGAAGGGGTTTATAACTAATAGGGGATGTGTACCAAGATATCTTCCACTTGCCCCTCCAGATCTGCTCTCCATTGTTTTCCATCCTGTTCTCTGCCTTGAGGGGCTGATCTGTATAAACAATGTCAATGTCTTCCTTGCTCTTTAGTTTCCAGTTGAGTTTGGCTCACAAAGATTCTTGGCAGAAGATCAGAGAGAAAATAAAGTGAGGTCAGGGTATGTATTCCCCACATCGCTCTTCCTGCCATATTTCCTTGATCTGGATAGATTCTTTAACCAAAGACAATCTTCTCTACAAGGCATTCACCTTTTGGGGCCCAGTAACTGCTTTCTCATCTCCCTTCAGGCTGTGCAGTAATAACGTCTCTGTAGTTACCAGAACTAAACTTTGTGGTTCCTCAAAAGGACAAATATTGTAGGAGACCACTACTGTAAAAACTCATGAAAATGTTTACATACAAAAAGAAGCAATATTTGATGGTTATGAGTGGAGGAGAGGGGTTGGAAAAACACTGAATAGACAATAGATAAGCTGTGACTTTAGTGAAGGGTAAGACAGTACACAATACCGGGGAAGCCAGCACAACCTGGACAAGGCAAGGCCATGGTAGCTCCGTAGACACATCCAAACTCCCTGAGGGACCGAATTCCTGGGCTGAGGGCTGTGGGGACAATGGTCTCAGGGAACATCTAGATCAATTGGCATAAAAGAGTTTATAAAGAAAATGTTCTACATTCTACTTTGATGAGTAAGTGTCTGAGGTCTTAAAAGCCTGTGAGTGGCAATCTAGGATACTCGACTGGTCTCACCCCTTCGGGAGCAAGGAAGAATGAACAAAACTGAAGACACAAGGGAAAAATTACTCCAAAGGACTAATGGACCGCACCTACCAATGCCTCCACCAGACTGAGTCCAGTACAACTAGATGGTACGAAGCTACCACCACTAACTGCTCAGACAGGGATCATGATAGAGGGTCCCAGACAGAGCTGAAGAAAAATGTAGAACAAAATTCTAACTCAAAAAGAAAGACCAGATTTGCTGGCCTGACAGAGACTGGAGAAACCCTGAGAGTATGGCCCCTGGACACCGTTTCAGCTCAGTAATGAGGCCACTCCTGAGGTTCACCCTTCAGCCAAAGATTGAATAGGCCCATGGAACAAAACAAGACCAAAGGGGTGCACCAGCCCTGGGGCAGGGACTAGAAGGTAGGAGGGAAAAGGAAAGCTGGTAATAGAGAACCCAGGGTTGAGAAAGGAGAGTGTTGACATGTCGTAGGGTTGTTAACCAATGACATACAATGATGTGTGTACTAACTGTTTGATGTGAAACTAGTTTGTTCTGTAAACCTTCATCTAAAGTTCAATAAAAAAATAAAAATAAGAAATAAAAAAAAATTTGTGGTTCCCACACTATCTTTTATGGCTCTCCTATATCCCACCCACATCTTTATAAATAGTACTATTATTAATCCTTCCTTGAATTTTCATAATTCAAGAGAGTCATCTGTTTCCTGTTGGGGTCCTGACTAATACAGGGGAATTCAAATTAACTTTTTTTTTTTCAAAATAATCTCTCTAATGTGCATCTTGGCCTCTAAAAATTACAGCTCATTGAAAATGACTTTTTGCTGAGATGATCTAAGGGGTGAAGAAGTTAAATATTAATATGAAGAGGAGGATTACATTTTGTCTAAAAAAATTCTTCTGCAGATGTATTTGATGACTACAGCAAAGACAAACCAGTGACTCTTATATTTCTGCAAACATTCCTTTTGCATGGGTGATTAATCTGTCCATAACATCCTATTCTGAAGAAAACCACAGACCTACAGATCTGGAAAGGATGTAAAAATCTATAAAAATTCAGCCTGTTCTTTGCATGGAGTCATTTGTAACATTTTTCTTCCTGTGTTTGGAATGAGTATATGTTGTTGAGGGGTGGGGAGGATCTGGGCAATAATTCCTCTGGAATTGCTTCGTTTTGTATATACTGAAAAATGTCCAATCATTTAATCATCTCATTTAAACACACTTTTAATAAATAGAACCTTAATTTTCAGTTTTATACCCTAAGGAACTCTGATTCTTTTAAAAGAAAATAAAAGGATTTGCAAGCATATAAGCAACACCATTCCCCAGAAAAATATGCCAGAGGGACGGGCTTGTCCTCCACGCATGTCCTAGGCTGTTCTGTTGGGGCCAATCAGTAAGGCTAAGTTGACCAGAGCATAAGCTTTAGCTGGACAATAATTCAACAATCAAGTGTGTGTTGTTCATGGTTGTAAATCCAGTTCTACATAGAAGGCACTGATAAACATCTGTTGAAGGAATTAATGATTGATCACTAAACTATCACCAAAAGGGGGTGTGGAAGAGGGAAAAAATATGGGCTCCCTTTCTCTAGGGTTTGGCTAGATCCAAGAAAGTGGGTTGCTGGAGTCTAGTTTAATTTTGTATATAATTATGTAGTACATGTCCAGCATTAAACCATAATAGAGAAATACAGAACACAGCATCTACCTTCACAGAGCATATAGTATTTTATAACTCTTTATCTTGGTTTTCTTCTGTTTATTTTCTTTTCCTGTCTCAAGATACTATGAAGAACTATTTCAACATGCTATACAGCCAGGGCTTGTATATCTTCTTTTTGTACCTCAGGCTACTCATTCGTTCAAAAATGTGACCTAGAACAGTTGCCTTCCTTGTTTCTATCCTCCATTTCTGCACTTTTTTTACTCCATTAAAGAATTAGTGGGTAGGTGGAGCCAACGTCGTGCTATAGACAGAAGCACCAGGCCATCCTTCCACAGCAAAGCCCCAAAAAACTAAGTAAAACAGAGACAAACATCAGTTTTGGAACCCTAAACATCAAATGAAGGGATAAAGCACTCAACCAAGCATTGAATGGAATAAGAAACTGGCAGAAAACAGAGAACGAGGAGAAATATGGAGTGGAGGTCCCTTATCAGCTAGCGCAGCATAGATTCGCCTTCTTGGACTCCTGTTGGAGATCAATGAATCCAATATCACACTAGCCGGATACCAACCTAGGAAATGAACTCTCAAGGACTATTCAGAACTAAAAGATTTACTACATGGAACCAGTGAGGTTAGTCTGTAAATGACAACAACATCAGAACAATAAAAGAGGGAATAAACAGTGGAGGTATAGAACTTTCAAATGCAGAGGAAGGCAAGGTGATACCAAGTAATAAAAGACTGGTTCAAACCTAGGAAGATAAGGGTAAATTTCAAGGTAACCACAAAGAAAGTTAGCAAACCTACTCATCAAAATAAAGAAGAAAAACATAAAGTCTGAGTAAAAACAAAATCCACAAAAACAAAAGAAATGAGGAAAAAACCACAAACAGGAGGAATTCAGCACAGGAGAGTGAGAGGAACAAAGAAAACGTCAGCACCATAACAAAAGCACCACAAAATGACAGCAATAAAGCCACATCTATCAATTATTACGGAAATCCTGGTGGTGTAGTGGTTAATCAAAAGGTCAGCAATTGGATCCACCAGGTGCTCCTTGAAAACCTATAGAGCCGTTCTAGTCTGTCCTATAGGGTCACTATAAGTTGGAATCGACTCAACCACAACAGGATTGATTTTATGTTTAAATGGCCGAAATTCACCCATAAAGAGACAGAGAATGACAGAATGGATTAAAAAAAACAGGATCCATCAATATGCTGTCTACAACAGACACATCTTAGAAACAAAGATGTACATTTTTTAAAAATTACAAAGGATCAAAATCAAAGGATAGAAAAAAATATAGCAAACAAACAGCTACCAAAAAACAGCAGGAGTGGCAATACAAATCTCAAATAGACTTAAAAAAAATCCACCATAAAAGACAAAGAAGGGCATGATATAATGATTAAAGGGATGATCCATCATGAAGACATAACCATAATAAACATCTACACACCCAATGACAGGACTCCAAAATATATAAAATAAACTCTAACAGCACTGAAAAGAGAAACTGATAATTCCACAGTAATGGAAACTTCAACACACCACTCTCAGTAAAGGACAGAATGTCTAGAAAGAAACTCAACAAAGATACAGAAGATGTAAAGGCCACAATCGGCCAACTTGAACTCATAGACATGTATAGAACCCTCCACTGAACAGCTGCAAAGTACATATTCTTTTCCAACAGACATGGAATGTTCTCCAGAATACACCACATCTTAGGCCAAAAAGCAACCGTCAACAAAATCCAAAACATTGAGATAAAACAAAGTGTCTTCGCTGATCACAACGCCATCAAAGTAGAAATTAACAACAGGAAGAGTAAGGGAAAAAAATCAATTACATGGAAATTGAATAACACCTTGCTAAAAATCACTGGGTAATAGAAGAAATCAAATATGGAATCAAAAAATTCCTAGAATCAAATGAGAATGAAAACACATCATAACAAAACCTTTGGGACACACCAAAGGTAGTCCTCAGAGGTCAATTTATAACAATGGACGCAAACATCTAAAAAGAAGAAAGGGACAAAATCAAAACATTAGCTACACAACTTGAACAATAGAAAGAGAACAGCAAAAGAAGCCCACAGCCACCAGAAGAAAGGAAATAATAAAGATCAGAGCAGAAATAAATGAAATAGAGAAGAGAAAGAATCAACAAAACCAAAAGTTTGTTCCTTAGGGATCAACAAAATCAACAAACCACTGGCCACACTGACAAAAGAAAAACAGGAGAGGACACAAATAATCAAAATAAGAAATGAAATGGGGGACATTATGACAGACCCAACTGAAATAAAAAAAGAATCATAACAGAGTATTATGAAAAACTACAAAAAATTTGAAAACCTAGAGGAAATAGACAAATTTTAGAAACACAATACCTACCCAATCTAACACAAAACGGTGTTGAAAATCTGAACAAACTTATAACAAGAGATAGAAAAGGTAATTTAAAAAAATAAAAACTCCCAATAAAAACAGAAACAAAAAAAACCCTGGCCCAGATAGCTTCACTGGAGAATTTTACCAAACACTCAGAGAAGAGCTTACACTAGTATTACTCACACCATTTCAGAACACAGAAAAGGAAGGGATACTTCTGAATTCATCCTATAGAGCCAGCATAACCCTGGTACCAAAACAAGCAAAGACACCACAAAAAAAGAAAATTACAGATCAATATCTTTCATGAATATAGATGCAAAAATTCACAAAAAAATTCTAGCCAACAGAACTCAGCATCATATCAACAAAATAATACACCACAACCAACTAGGATTTGTATCAGGTACGCAACGATTGTTCATCATTAGAAAATCAATTAATGTAATCCACCACATAGATAAATGAAAAGAAGAATCTCATAATCATCTCAATTGACCCAGAAAAGGCATTTGACAAAGTCCAACATCCATTCCTGATAGAAACTCTCAATAAAATAGGTATAGAAGGGAAATTCCTCAACATAAAAAGTGTATCTATATAAAAAAAAAAAAACAGCCAACACCATTCTTAATGGAGAGAGGCTGAAAACATTCCCCTTGAGAACAGGAACAAGACAAGGATGCCCTTTATCACCACTCCTATTTTACACTGTGCTGGAAGTCCTGGCTAGAGCAATAAGGCAAGAAAAAGAAATAAAGGGCATCCAAATTGGTAAGGAAGAAGTAGAACTGTCCCTATATGCAGATGATACGATGCTATACATAGAAAACCCAAAAGACTCTCCTGGAACTAATAGAAAGATTCAGCAGTGAGCAGGATACAACATAAACATACAAAAATCAGTTGGATTCCTATATGCCAATAAAGAGAACGATGAAAAGGAAATCAGGAAAACAATACCACTTATAATATCCCCTAAAAAAACAAAATACTTAGGAATAAATCTAACCATGGATGTAAAAAACTATACAAAAAAAACTACAAAACACTACTACAAGAAACCAAAAGAGATCTACATAGTGGAAAAACATACCATGTTCATGGATAGGTAGACTCAACATTGTGAAATTGAAAATTCCACCCAAAGAAATCTACAATACAATGCAATCCCAATCCAAATATCGATAACATTTTTTTAAAGAGATGGAAAAACTAATCATTAACTTTATATGGAAAGGGAAGAGGCCCCGGATAAGTAAAGCACTATCGAAGAAGAAGACTAAAGTAGGAGGACAAGCACTACCTGGCCTCAGAACCTACTATACTGCTACAGTAGTCAAGACAGCCTGGTACTGGTACAATGACTGACGCATTGACCAATGGAACCGAATTGAGAATTCAGATGTAAATCCATCCATCTACTGTCACCTGATCTTCAACAAGGGCTCAAAGTCCATCAACTGGGGAAAAGACAGGCTTTTTAACAAATGGTGCTGGCAAAACTGTATGTCCATCTGCAAAAAAATGAAACGAGACCCATACTTCCCACCATACACAAAAACTAATTCCAAATGGATCAAGGACCTAAATATAAAACCCAAAACTATAAAGTTCATAGACGAAAAAAATAGGATCAATGCTAGAGGCCCTAATACATGGCATTAACAAGATACTAACCATAACCAACAACACACAAACTCCAGAAGATAAGCTAGATAACTGAGATCTTCTAAAAATTAAACACTTATGCTCATCAAAATACTTCACTAAAAGAGTCAAAAGAGAACCTGCAGACTCAGAAAAAATTTTGGCTATGACAAATCCAACAAAGGTCTAATCTCTAAAATCTACAGGAAAATCCAACACCTCTACAATAAAAAGACAAATAATCTAATTTAAAAAATGGGTGAAGAAAATGAACAGACACTTCAACCAAAGAAGACTTTAAAGAACCCAACAGACACAAGAGGAAATGCTCATGATCACTAGCCATTAAAAGAGCCATTAGAGAAATGCAAATCAAAACCACAATGAGATACCCTTTCACCCTGGCATTATAGGCACAAATCAAAAAAAGAGAAAATAGCTAATGCTGGAGAGGCTGTGGGGAAATTGGAACTCTTAAGCACTTCTGGTGGGAATGCAAAATGATACGACCATTTGGGAAAAAAACCATTAGGCACTTTCTTAGAAAGCTAGAAATAGAAATACCATATTACCCAGCAATCCCACTCCTCGGAATATATCCTAGACAAATAAGAGCCATCACAAGAATGCATACATGAACACCTATGCTCATTGCAGCATTGTTCACAATAGTAAAAAGATGGAAACAACCTAGATGCCGAACAACAGATGAATGGATAAACAAACTATGGTACATACTAACAATGGAGTATTAGGTAACAGTAAAGAACAATGATGAATCTGTGAAGCATCTCATAACATGGATGAATCTGGTGGGCATTATGCTGAGTGAAAAAAGTCAATCAGAAAAGAACAAATACTGTATGAGATCCCTACTGTAAACATCTGTGGAAAGGTTTACACACAAAAAGAAACATTTTTTTTGATGGTTTCGAGGGAGGGGAGGGGTGGGAATGGAAAGACACTAAAAAGACAATAGATAAGTGGTAACATTGGTGAAGGGTAAGACAGTACATAATACTGAAGAAGCCAGCACAACTTGTCCAAGGCTAGGTCATGGAAGCTCCGTAGACACATCCAAACTCCCTGAGGGACCGAATTGCTGAAGGAAACACTGCCTGGTCCTGCATCATCCTCACAATCGCTGTTATGCTTGAGCCCATTGTTTCAGCCACTGTGTTTATCCATCTCGTTGAGGGTCTTCTTCTTTTTCGCTGACCCTGTACTTTACCAAGAATGATGTCCGTCTCTAGGGACTGATCCCTCCTGATAACATGGCCAAAGTATGTGAGATGTAGTCTCGCCATCCTTGCTACTAAGGAGCACTCTGGTTGTGCTTCGTCCAACATAGAATTGTTCATTCTTTGGCAGTCCATTCAATATTCTTCACCAACACCACAATTCAAAGGCGTCAATTCCTCTTCGGTCTTCCTTATTCATTGTCCAGCTTTTGCACGCATATGATGTAATTGAAAATACCATGGCTTGGTCAGGCACACCTTAGTCTTCAGGGTGACATCTTTGCTTTTCAACACTTTAAAGAGGACTTTCACTGCAGATTTGCCCAATGCAATGAGTCTTTTGATTTCTTTACTGCTGCTTCCATGGATATTGATTGTGGATCCAAGTAAAATGAAATCCTTGACAACTTTAATTTTTTCTCTATTTATCATGATGTTGCTTATTGGTCCAGTGTGAGGATTACACGGGATTAACAGGATACAAACCATAAATAACAGCACATAAACTCCAGAAGATAAGTTAGATAACTGAGATCTTCTAAAACTTATGCACTTATGCTCATCAAAAGACTTCAGCAAAAGAGTCAAAAGAAAGCCTTCAGACTGGGAAAAAAAATTGCCTATGAAAAACACAACAAAGGTCTAATCTCTAAAATTTACAGGAAAATTCAACACTTCTACAACAAAAAGACAAATAATCCAATTAAAATATGGGTAAAGGAAATGAACAGACACTTCACCAAAGAAGACATTCAAGCAGCTAACAGACACATGAGGAAACGTTCGTGATCACTAGCCATCAGAGAAATGCAAATCAAAACCACAATGAGATACCATCTCACCCTAGTATTACCAGCACAAATCAAAAAAACAGGAAATAACAAATATTGGAGAGGCTACGGGGAGATTGGAACTCTTATGAACTGCTGGTGGGAATGCAAAATGGTACAACCATTTTGGTAAATGATATGGTGCTTCCTTAGAAAGCTAGAAATACCATATGATCCAGCAATCCCACTCCTAGGAATATATCCTAGAGAAATAAGAGCTGTTAATGAATAAACATATGCACACCCATGTTCATTGCAGCATTGTTCACAATAGCAAAAAGTGGAAACAACCTAAGTGCCCATCAACAGATAAATGGATAAACTAACTATGGTACATTCACACAATGGAGTACTAAGCAATGATAAAGAACAACGATGAATCTGCGAAACATCTCACAATATGGATGAACCTGGAGGGCATTATGCTGAGTGAAATAAGTTAATCATAAAAGGACAAATATTGTGTGAGACCACTACTATAAAAACTCATGAAAAGGTTTACACACTAAAAGAAACAATCTTTGATGGTTATGGGGGAGGAGGGATGGGGATGGAAAAAGACTACATTGACAATAGATAAGTGGTAAATTTGGTGAGGGGTAAGACAGTACACAATACTGGAACACCAGCATAACTTATACAAGGCAAGATCACGGAAGCTTCAAAGACACATCCAAACTCCCTGAGGGATCTCTCTGGGCTGAGGGCTGTGGGGACCATGGTCTTGGGGGAACATCTAGCTCAATTGGCATAACAGTTTATAAAGAAAATCTGCTACGTTCTACTTGGGTGAGTAGGGTCTAGGGTCTTAAAAGCCTGCGAGCAGCCATCTAACACACTTCACTGGTCTCGTAACTTCGGGAGCAAGGGAGAATGAAGAAAACTGAAGACCCAAGGAAAAGATTAGTCCAAAGGATTAAGGGACCACACCTATCACAGCCTCCACCAGACTGAGTCCAGTACAACTAAATGGTGCCTGGCTACCACCACTGACTGCTCTGACAGGGATCACAATAGAGGCTCCTGGACAGAGCTGGAGAAAAATGTAGAATGAAATTCTAACTCACAAAAAAAGTTAAAAAAACAGACTTACTGGCCCGATGGAGACTGGAGAAACTGAAAACATAGCCCCCGGACACCCTTTTAGCTTAATAATGAAGTCACTCCTGAGGTTCACCCTTCAGCCAAAGATTAGACAGGCCCGTAAAACAATACAAGACTAAAGGGGTATACCAGCCCAGGGGCAAGGACAAGAAGGCAGGAGGGGACAGGAAAGCTGGTTATAGGGAACCCAAGGTCAAGAAGGAAGAGTGTTGACATGTTGTGGGGTTGATAACCAATGTCATAAAACAATATGTGTGTGAACTGTTTAATGAGAAGTTAGTTTGTTCTGTAAACCTTCATCTAAAGTACAAAAAAAAAATCGGTGATGCAAGCACTTAAAGTTGGGAGCAAAGAGAAGTTTTTGGAGAACGTGCATATTTTCCCAGTGACAGAGGTGAGATGAGATAGAGTTGATAGGAACAAGGGAGACCAAGTGGGGCAGAGCCAGCACTGTGACTGTGTACTAGAGGGGCTTTAGGTCTGGCAAAGGCCTTGGTAGCTTTCTCAACAGTAATTTCAAGACTTAACTAAAAGGCTGGAGCAGGAGGAGAATGCTAGGGACTCTTGAAAGTTGGCTTCAGACTTGGTATTTAGCCAAAATTTAATATTGCACTTAGGCCTTAGCCTTTTGAAGGCTGAATAGCCAAACACCTACATCTACATCATTTCCAGCATCCCTGAATAATGTCCATAATATTAAAGAGGTTTGTCATTCTTTCAGACTTATCATTAATATCTGAGTATTTTCAGATAATATGTAAAAATTCTAGAACCTGGAGTGAAAATTGCTTTATGAGATTTACATGTTGAAATTCTATCAGTCAGTTGATGTATAAGTATGTATATATTTATTATTACAAGAGTAAAGTGTGATATAATTCAAAAAGCATTGAATTGCTGTATTTCAGGTAATATTGCAGCATCCATAAAACTAATTTACCTCAAAAATAGGTTGCTTTGTCTAGTTGTTATTTTCATCCATAAATTGTTTTCTCACTGAAATAATAGAAGAACTATAGGGACCAGGGGATGGTAAAATATGGCCAGAGTGTTGTGAATCTTAGGGGAGAACAGATTTCCACAGATAACTGCTGAAGAAGTGTTGACACTTGGCCTGGGCCCACTTGGATTGAGATCTCCATCTTGAGGATTAAGAGGCTCAGAAAGCATGGGGTGACAGTCCCATATTTAATCTTTGAAGACCTAGGCTGGTCTCTCTCCCTGTTTACACAGTCTCTGATTTGGAATTTTAAAGTCCTTTTCCATATAAACTCAGGGATCAATGACAGAATAAGATGCAAGAGCACCAGTGACATATTTATTTATGGTTACAGAGTTAACTTTAAACTCTTTGGTGACCCAGGGACATATTGTATCCCAACCAATTTTTATGCCTCTGGAGTTCTTTGGTAGTATACCTTTTCCACTGGAAGTACTTGCTGCCCTTCAGTGGGGACTTGCGTAATGGCGAAAGGTGAAAGAAATGTTAGTTGAAGCAAAATACTTGGAGTTTGAGGCTTCCAAGTAAGATAGTACAATCAGGAAGTGAGATTGGGTAAAAATGTTGACTCTTGGCTTTTGTACACCTCGATAAACCTTGTAAGCATATTTTTGGTTTCCTGTGTGATAGGGAGCCCGGGTGGGCTTGATTTTGGGGTGTGTGTGTGTGTGTGTGTGTGTGTGTGTGTAAACCCTGGTGGCGTAGTGGTTAAGTGCTACAGCTGCTAACCAAAAGGTCAGCAGTTCAAATCCACCAGGCACTCCTTGGAAACTCTATGGGGCAGTTCTACTCTGTCCTATAGGATTGTTATGAGTTGGAATCGATTCGACAGCAATGGGTTTGGCTTTTTTTGGGGGGGGGGTTGTGTGCCTGGGTGCCATATTTGGAAAACTAAAGGTTTCCCATGTAACCTAATGGAAGGATTGATGGGTGACCGTCTGTCCCAATTAACCTTTCAGCGACCAAGGTTAATTGGGACAGACGGTCACCCATCAATCAGCAGCCTTGAGAATGCAAAAAGTTCAGTGGTAACCATGTAGTCCCAGATAATATTTCTCAAAATCCATACTACCAGCCCAAAATTTAAACACACCCCATGACTCAGCATAGTTCCATTAATGGAAACACATAGTATCAAAAAAAAAAATTCAAAATAGAAATAATAGGGACATCAATGGGTTACAACTAAAGTATGTCACTCTTGAAGCACTAAGGGTAAGAGAATTAAATTAGGAGAAACTGATTTCTGATAAGTAAATCTATTTGATTAAAATGTCTTTGAGTTAAATAAATACAGATGGAAGTGTGCCCCACTGGTACATTTAGGTCAGGACATTGAACAGGTATGATATTAATAAGTGGACCAACCCTTCCTATTAATACTTACCAACCTTCAGGAATAATTAGAACTGCATGTCCTTTGAAAATAAACCCTCATCCTCCATTTCAGCAGAGGACCATTTTACAATTGAGTTTATACCAGAGGCTAATTATCATATGGCTTGCCTCTCTCTGGATTCGAGAGCACCAGCGTGATTAGAAGATTGCCTGTGTCTTCTGGGACAGCTAGATAAAATCTAGGGGTAGAAATTAGTCCTATTTTTTTCTCCTTAAAACAAGGTATTTATTACTTGATTTAAGGAAAATAGGTTTCCTGTCATTTTTTACATAGTAACTTACCCTCTAATATCAACAAGTAAAACAAGGATATTGGTCAGCATCTTCTTTCACACCTTTGCTGCAGGAATGAGATTCAAGATTTAGGGTTGTCTCTTACAGCACCAGTGTGTAAGGGCAGAAGAAGTAAGGATTAGAGCACATCTACTTTATTTGGTACAGGTCTAGGGCAGTGAGTAGGAGAAGAAAATGGAGAATGAGGCAAAAAAAAATAAGTGATGCGAAACATTATTATACTGGCCACAGCTTCGTGACAAGCCAAGTAAATAGATAGCAGGTCATTTGGCAGGTGTGTCACTCTGTACTGGGATTCCCCCAGAATCCACAAGAAGAAACCACACGTCAGATCAGTCCATGGAAGGGAGAAAAGAGGAGAAATTTATCTGACTAGTTTCCTCTCATGTCTCCTGTTTTCCATTGTTCAAGTTTCACCCCACAGAGAACTATCCTTTACTTCTAGATTGTGTTATCCAGCCCTTTGTCAGCCACTCAGGAATGCAGATGTCCCATAGCGCAGTGTTTCATTCAAGTCTGAGAAAGGAGGGGGGTCTTGACACGGATCAGCTCAGTGTATGGGTTGGACGGGCCACACAGGCTCCAAGATGCAACTTGACTCCAGTCAGTATGAGGAGCTCAGTAAAGGTGTCAATGGTAGAGAAGCCTGGGAAATAGATGGGATCTTCAGGAAGAATGAGACAGTCAAGAGAATCTGAGGAAGAACACAAGGCTCAGGTCCAAAATAGACATTTGACAGACACTTGCAGTGAATCATGCCACAAATCCTCACCCTATCCAATTTCAGTAGTGGTAGACAATTTCCTACACATTGCCAGCATCCCACATTCGAGTGAGTATTGATGTATCTATCTGCTTTGCTGACTTATGGCTTTCTCCCAAGCCAAGGAAGAATGATCAGCACCACACAGCACAACATGGAGATACGAGGGTGTGGCTGCCTCCCAAGGGAAACTCTTAACCAATGAATGACAAAAGTCAACAGCTAAATGCCCCAGGCCCTGGTGGGACAATGCAGAGGTAAGTTCTTTTCACTTGCTCATAAGGTTTCCAGGAAGACTGAGCCCATAGCAGAAAAAAGCTCATTCGTGCACATTTTATTGGCTTTTTTCCCTTCCCTGTCTCACTTTCTCCTTTCCCTTCTTTCTGATTCCTGCTCCCACATCCTTGTCTCAGGTTTTAAGACACACTAATAAAGGGTTTCACAAGGTGCTAAAGTGTTTTTGAGGCCTATTGCAAAGGACTGTGATTCGTAGTCCCTGAAAGGATGGAAACAAGTGCTTACAGGCAAAAATGGAAACTGAGCGAGAAGTACACGTGGTAGAGACCCAGCCCCATCTGACATAACACCCCAATGAGTAATTGCAAGGGAGTCTGTATAGCTTCAAGCCTAACCTCTACAGTCATGAAATCAGTGGTGAAGTTCTCTGTGGGTATGCCCACAAGAAAGGGTCTCTTTGGGCCCACCCAGAGCAGAATGAGCAACCAGCGATAGAGCAATGTAATGATGGCACCACGGTGGACTGAGAGCCTGGTCTTTGCAATTGTTCTCTGGCATGGCAAAAACCTGGGCCTTGTATGATCTATGTGCAAGGGTGGATTTTGGAGATCCAGTATGGAAGAGATTAAATTTCCTACCAACCAAGTGGGCAGGAGTTCTGAATAAATGTAACTTCATTTGAAGACATAAAGGAATGCAGTATTTCTTGTAACTGAGGGTTACAGAGTAAACACATCCTTGAAATATATACATGTGGTAAACGCCCAGGCTTGGCTAAAATTAGTCACCAAGATCTGCAGGAGAATATGCTCTAAAGGGGATCTGGAGGCCACAAAGGTTGGCCAGGTAGTTGTCTTCCAAATTTCTTGGCATAGACCAGTGAGCTCTTGCAGCACTGCATCTCTTTGTTGAAACATCTCAACTGGTATTCTGTCAGTTCCTGGAGCCTTGGTTTTCACCAGTGCCTTCAGTGCAACTTGGACTTCTTCCTTCGGTACCTTTAACTCTTGATCATATGCTACCTGCTGAAATGGTTGAACGTCAACCAAATCTTTTTGGTACAGTGACTACGTATATTCCTTCTATCTTCTTTTGATGGATGCTTCCTGTGTCATCTAATATTTTCCCTGTAGAAGCATTCAATATTATAACTCAAGACTTGAATTTTTTCTTCAGTTCCTTCAGCTTGAGAAATGCTGACCGTGTTTTCTTCCCTTTTGGTTTTCTAACTCCAGGTCTTTGCACATTTCATTATAATATTTTAGTATGTCTTCTTGAGCCACCCTTTGAAACCTTCTGTTCAGATCTTTTACTTCATCATTTCTTCCTTTTGTTTTAGCTATTCTACATTCAAGAGCAAGTTTCACAGCTCTTTTGACATCTATTTTGGTGTTTTCTTTCTGTCCTGTCTTTTTAATGAACTCTTGCTTTCTTCATGTATGATGTCCTTGATGTCATTCTACAACTAATCTGCTCTTCATTCATTAGTGTTTAATGAGTCAAATCTATTCCTGAGATGGTCTCTAAATTCAGGTGGAATATACTTAAGGTATACTTTAGGTCTCATGAATTTGTTCTAATTTTCTTTAGCTTCAACTTGAACTTGCATATGAGCAATTTCACAGTTGGCCCCTGGCCTTGTTCTGACTGATGACATTGAGCTTTTCCATTGTCTCTTTCCACAGATGTAGTCAATTTGATTCCTGTGTATTCCATCTGACGAGGTCCATGGTATGGTGGTCATTTATCTTGGTAAAAACAGGTATTTGCAATGAATAAGTCAAAAAAAAAAAAAGTCATTGGACTTGCAAAATTCTATCATGTGATCTCAGGCATCGTTTCTATCACCAAAGCCATATTTTCCAGACCTAACAGCATATTAAAAGAATTACACGTCATGATCAAGTGGAATTTATTTTAGGAATCCAAGTTTGGTTTAACATTATAAAATCAGGCAATGTAATACACCACATTAATAGAATAAAAGAAAAGAATCACATGATCATCTCAATAAACACAGGAAAGGCACTTTGTAAAATATGACAACTTTCTTCTTAATTTTTAATTTTATTGTCCTTTATGTGAAAGTTTACAGCACAAATTAGTTTCTCATTCAAAAATTTACATGCAAGTTGTTCTGTGAAATTGGTTGCAATCCCCACTATGTGTCAGTACTCTCCCTCTTTCCCTTTCCACCCTGGGTTCCTCATGTCCATTTGTATAGTTTCGTTTTTTTAATTTTTATTGTGCTTTAAGTGAAAGTTAACAAATCATGTCAGTCTCTCATACAAAAATTTATATCACCTTGCTATATACTCCTAGTTGCTCTCCCCCTGAGACAGCACATTCCTTCTCTCCACTCTCTATTTTCATGTCCATTTTGCCAGCCTCTGACACCCTCTGCCTTCTCATCTCCCCTCCAGACAGAAGATGCCAACACAGTCTCATGTGTCTACTTAATCCAAGAAGCTCACTCCTCACCAGTATCATTTTCTATCCCACAGGCCAGTCCAATCCCTGACTGAAGAGTTGACTTTGGGAAAGCTTCCTGTCTTGGGCTAAAAGAAGGTCTGAGGACTATAACCTCCGGAGTCATTCTAGCCTCAGTCAGACCATTAAGTCTGATCTTTTAAAGACCATTTGAAATCTGCATCCCACTGCTCTCCTGCTCCCTCAGGGGTTCTCTCTTTTGTTGCCTGTCAGGGCAATCATCGGTTGCAGCCGGGCACCATCTAGTTCTTCTGGTCTCAGGATGATGTAGTCACTGGTTTATGTGGCCCTTTCTGTCTCTTGAGCTCATAATCACCTTGTATCCTTGGTGTTCTTCATTCTCCTTTGATCCAGGTGGGTTAAGAGTAATTGATGCATCTTAGATGGCCACTTGCTAGAGTTTAAGACCCCAGATGCCACTCTCCAAAGTGGGATGCAGAATGTTTTCTTAATAGAGTTTATTATGCCAATTGACCTAGATGTCCCCTGAAACCATGGTCCTGGAAGCCCCCCCCCCCCATGCTGGGCTTCAAAGGGATCAGCTAATTTAGGAAATTTCTTTGCTTTTGGTTTACTTCAGTTGTGCTGACCTCTACTGTATTGTGTGTTGTCTTTCCCATCACCTAAAATAGTTCTTGTCTACTATCTGATTAGTGAATACCCCTCTCCCTCCCTCCCAATCCACTCTCGTAACCATCAAAGAATATTTTCTTCTCTGTTTAAATTATTCTCAAGTTCTTATACTAGTGGTCTTATACAACATTTGTCCTTTTGACACTAACCAATTTCACTCAGCATAATGCCTTCCAGATTCCTCCATGTTATGAAATGTTTCAGGGATTCATCATTGTTCTTTATTGATGGGTTGGTTGGGTGGAGTATTCCATTGTGTGAATCCATTGATGGACACCTTGGTTGCTTCCATCTTTTTGCTATTATAAACAGTGCTGCAATGAACATGGGTATGCATATGTTCCTGTTCATGTAAATGCTCTTATTTCTCTAGGATATATTCCAAGGACTGGGATTGCTGGATCATATGTTAGTTCTATTTCCAGCTTTTTAAGAAACTTCCAAATTGATTTCCAAAGTGGTTATACCATTTGACATTCCCACCAGCAGTGTATAGGTGTTCCAGTCTCTCCACAACCTCTCCAACATTTATTGTTTAGTGTTTTTTGGATTAATGCCAGCCTTCTTGGAGTGAGACGGAATCTCATTGTAGTTTTGATCTGTATTTGCCCCAGGTGTCAGTCAGTTTGTCCTAGTGTGGGGGCTTGTGTGTTGCTGTGATGCTGGAAGCTATGCCACCGGTATTCAGATACCAGCAGAGTCACCCATGGAGGACAGATTTCAGCTGAGCTTCCAGACTAAGACAGACTAGGAAAAAGGACCCGACAGTCTACTTCTGAAAAGCATTAGCCAGTAAAAACCTTATCAATAGCAGCAGAACATTTTCTGATATAGTGCTGGAAGATGGGCCCCCCAGGTTGGAAGGCACTCAAAAGATGACTGGGAAGAGCTGCCTCCTTAAAGTAGAGTTGACCTTAATGACGTGGGTGGACTAAAGCTTTCGGGACCTTCATTTGCTGATGTGGCACGGCTCAAAATGAGAAGAAACAGCTGCAAACATCCATTAATAATCAGAACCTGGAATGCAGGAAGTATGAATCTAGGAAAATTGGAAATCGTCAAAAATGAAATGGAACGAATAAACATTGATATCCTAGGCATTAAAAAAAAAATTTTTTTGGCATTAGTGAGCTGAAATGGACTCATATTGGCAATTTTGAATCAGACAATCATATAGTCTACTATGCTGGGAAAGACAACTCGAAGAGGAATGGTGTTGCGTTCATCGTCAAAAAGAACATTTTAAGATCTATCCTGAAGTACAAAGCTGTCAGTGATAGAATAATATCCATATGCCTACAAGGAAGACCAGTTAATATGACTATTATTCAAATTTACACACCAACCACTATGGCCAAAGATGAAGAAATAGAAGATTTTTATCAGCTGCTGCAGTCTGAAATTGATCAAACATGCAATCAAGATGCATTGATAATTACTGGCGATTGGAATGCGAAAGTTGGAAACAAAGAAGAAGGATCAGTAGTAGGAAAATATGGCCTTGGTGATAGAAACAATGCCGGAGATCGAATAACAGAATTTTGCAAGGCCAATGACTTCTTCATTGCAAATACCTTCTTTCACCAACATAAACGGTAGCTATACACATGGACCTCGCCAGATGGAACACACACAAATAAAATTGACTACATCTGTGGAAAGAGACAATGAAAAAGCTCGATATCATCAGTCAGAACAAGGCCAGGGGCCGACTGTGGAACAGACCATCAATTGCTCATATGCAAGTTCAAGCTGAAACTGAAGAAAATCAGAGCAAGTGCATGAGAGCCAGAGTATGATCTTGAGTATATCCCACCTGAATTTAGAGACCATCTCAAGAATAGATTTGACACATTGAACACTAGTGACCGCAGACCAGACGAGTTGTGGAATGACATCAAGGACATCATCCATGAAGAAAGCAAGAGGTCACTGAAAAGACATGAAAGAAAGAAAAGACCAAGATGGATGTCAGAGGAGACTCTGAAACTTGCTCTTGAGCATCAAGCAGCTAAAGAAAAAGGAAGAATTCATGAAGTAAAAGAACTGAACAGAAGATTTCAGTGGGCCTCTCGAGAAGACAAAATAAAGTATTGTAATGACATGTGCAAAGAGCTGGAGATGGAAAACCAAAAGGAAAGAACATGCTTGGCATTTCTCAAGCTGAAAGAACTGAAGAAAAAATTCAAGCCTCTAGTTGCAATAGTGAAGGATTCCATGGGGAAAATATTAAATGATGCAGGAAGCATCAAAAGGAGGTGGAAGGAATACAAAGAGTCATTATACCAAAAAGAATTAGTCGATATTCAACCATTTCAAGAGGTGGCATATGAACAGGAACCAGAGGTACTGAAGGAAGAAGTCCAACCTGCTCTGAAGACATTGGCGAAAGACAAGGCTCCAGGAATTGATGGAATATCAATTGAGATGTTTCAACAAACAGATGCAGCACTGGAGATGCTCACTCGTCTATGCCAAGAAATATGGAAGACAGCTTCCTGGCCAACTGATTGGAACAGATCCATACTTATGCCTATTCCCAAGAAAGGTGATCCAACCAAATGTGGAAATTATGGAGCAATATTATTAATATCACACGCAAGCAAAATTCTGCTGAAGATCATGCAAAAATGGCTGCAGCAGTATATCGACAGGGAACTGCCAAAAATTCAAGCCGGTTTCAGAAGAGGATGTGGAACCAGGGATATCATTACTGATGTCAGATGGATCCTGGCTGAAAGCAGAGAATACCAGAAGGATGTTTACCTCTTTTATTGATTATGCAAAGGCATTTGACTGTGTGGATCATAACGAACTATGGGTAACACTGCAAAGAATAGGAATTCCAAAACACTTAATTGTGCTCATGCTGAGCCTTTACATAGATCAAGAGGCAGTTGTTCGGACAGAACAAGGGGATACTGATTGGTTTAAAGTCAGGAAAGGTGTGCGTCAGGGTTGTATTCTTTCACCATACCTATTTAATCTGTATGCTGAAGAAATAAACCGAGAAGCTGGACTATATGAAGAAGAGCGGGGCATCAGGATTGGAGGAAGACTCATTAACAACCTGTGTTATGCAGATGACACAACCTTTCTTGCTGAAAGTGAAGAGGACTTGAAGCACTTACTAATGAAGATCAAAGACCACAGCCTTCAGTATGGATTGCACCTCAACATAAAGAAAACAAAAATCCTCACAATTGGACCAATGAGCAACATCATGATAAACGGAGAAAAGATTGAAGTTGTCAAGGATTTCATTTCACTTGGATCCACAATCAACAGCCATGGAAGCAGCAGTCAAGAAATCAAAAGATGCATTGCATTGGGCAAATCTGCTGCAAAGGACCTCTTCAAAGTGTTGAAGAGCAAAGATGTCACCCTGAAGACTAAGGTGTGCCTGACCCAAGCCATGATATTTTCAATCGCATCATATGCGTGTGAAAGCTGGACAATGAATAAGGAAGACCGAGGAAAGTTGATGCCTTTGAATTGTAGTGTTGGCGAAGAATATTCAATATACCATGGACTGCCAAAAGAACGAACAAATCTGTCTTAGAAGTACAACGAGAATGCTCCTTAGAAGCAAGGACGGTGAGACTGCATCTCACATACCTTGGACATGTTGTCAGGAGGGATCAGTCCCTGGAGAAGGATATCATGCTTGGCAGAGTACAGGGTCAGCGGAAAAGAGGAAGATCCTCAATTAAGTGGATTGACACAGTGGCTGCAACAATGAGCTCAAGCATAACAAAGATTTTAAGGATGGCGCAGGACCGGGCAATGTTTCGTTCTGTTGTGCATAGGGTCGCTATGAATCGGAACCGACTCGACGGCACCTAACAACAACAACAATGGCTAATGATTGTGAGCATTTCTTCATGTATCTGTTAGCTACCTGATGTCTTCTTTAGTGAAGTGCCTGTTCATATCCTTTGCCCATTTTTTAATTGGGTTATTTGTCTTTTTGTAGTTGAGTTTTTGCATTATCATGTAGATTTTAGAGATCAGATACTGATCAGAAATGTCAAAGTTAAAACTTTTTCCCAATCTATAGGTAATCCTTTGACTCTTTTGGTAAAGTCTTTGGGTGAGCATAACTGTTTGATTTTTAGGAGCTCCCAGTTATCTAGTTTTTCTTCTGGTGTTTGTGCATTGTAAGTATTGTCTGTACACTGATTACGCCATGTATTTGGGCTCTTAGTGTTGTCCCTATTTTTTCTTCCATGATTTTTATTGTTTTAGATTTTATACTTAGGTCTTGGATTCATGTTGAGTTAGTTTTGGTGCATGGTGTGAGGTAAGGGTCTTCTTTTGTTTTTTTTGCAGATGTATATCCAGTTATACCAGCAGCATTTGCTAAAGAGACTGTCCTTTCCCCGTTTAACTGACTTTGGGGCTTTGTCAAATATCAGCTGCTCACATGTGGATGGATTTATATCTGGGCTCTCAATGTTGTTCCATTGGTCTATGTATCTGTTGTTGTACCAGTACCAGGCTGTTTTGAATACTGTGGTGGTATAATAGGTTCTAAAATCAGGTAGAGTGAGGTCTCCCACTTTGTTCTTCTTTTTCAGTAATGCTTTACTTATCAGGGGCCTCTTTTCATTCCATATGAAGTTGTTGATTTGTTTCTCCAACTCAATGAAAAATGTCATTGGAATTTGGATCCGAATTGCATTGTATCTATAAATGACTTTTGGTAGAATAGACATTTTTAAAGTGTTAAGTCTTCCTATCCGTGAGTAAAGTATGTTTTTCCACGTATGGAGGTCTCTTTTGGTTTCTTGCAGTAGTGTACTGTAGTTTTCTTTGTATAGGTCTTTTATGTCCCTGGTAAGATTTATTCCTAAGTATTTTATCTTCCTGGGGGCTACAGTAAATGATATTGATTTGGTGATTTCCTCTTCGATGTTCTTTTTCTTGGTGTAGAGGAATCCAACTGATTTTCGTATGTTTACCTTGTATCTTGATACTCTGCTGAACTCTTCTATTAGTTTCAGTAGTTTTCTGGAGGATTCTTTTGGGTTTTCTGTGTATAAGATCATGTCATCTGCAAATAGAGATACTTTTATTCTCCCTTAACAATCTGGATGCCATTTATTTCTTTATCTAGCCTAATCCGTCATTGACCTCCAGGACAATGTTAAATAAGAGTGGTGATAAAGGGCATCCTCGTCTGGTTCCTGAACTCAGGGGATGTTTTCAGGCTCCCTCCATTTAGGGTGATGCTGGTTGTTGGCTTTGAATATATGCCCTTTATTTATTTATTTTTTATTATGTTAAGGAATTTTCCTTCTATTCCTATTTTGCTGAGAGTTTTTATCATGAATGGGTGTTGGACTTTGTCAAATGCCTTTTCTGCATCAATTGATAAGATCATGTGGTTCTTGTCTTTTGTTTTGTTTATATGATGGATTACATTAACTGTTTTTCTAATGTTGAACCATCCCTGCATACCTGGTATGAATCCCACTTGGTCATGGTGAATTATGTTTTTGATATGTCATTGAATATATTGGCTATTATTTTGTTGAGGTTTTTTTGCATTTAAGTTCATGAGGGATATAGGGCTGTAATTTTCTTTTTTGTGGTGTCTTTACCTGGTTTTGGTATCAGGGATATGCTGGCTTCATAGAATGAGTTTGGGAGTATTCCATCCTTTTCTATGCTCTGAAATACCTTTAGTAGTAGTGGTGTTAACTCTTCTCTGAAAGTTTGGTAGAACTCTGTAGCGAAGCTGTCCGGGCCAGGGCTTTTTTTGTTGGGAGTTTTTCGATTACCTTTTCAATCGTTTCTTTTGTTATGGGTTTATTTAGTTGTTCTACCTCTGTGTTAGTTTAGGTAGTGTATTTACAGAAATTCATCCATTTCTTTTAGGTTTTCAAATTTGTTAGAGTACAATTTTCATAGTAATCTGATATGATTCTTTTAATTTCAGTTGGGTCTGTTGTGATATCACCCATCTCATTTCTTATTCGGGTTATTTGCTTCCTCTCCTGTTTTTCTTTAGTCGGTTTGGCCAATGGTTTGTCAATTTTGTTGATTTTTTCAAATAACCAGCTTTAGGACTTGTTAATTCTTTCAGTTGTTTTTCTGTTGTCTATTTCATTTAATTTTCCTCAAGCTTTTATTATTTGTTTTTTCTGGTGCCTGAAGGCTTCTTTCGTTGCTCACTTTCTATTTATTCAAGTTGTAGGGATAATTCTTTGATTTTGGCCCTTTCTTCTTTTTGTACGTGTGTATTTATTGATACAAATTGACCTCTGAGCACGACTTTAGCTGTATCCCAAAGGTTCTGATAGGAAGTGTTTTCATTCTCCTTGGATTCTATGAATTTCTTTATTCCATCGTTGATGTCTTCTGTAACCCAGTCATTTTTGAGCAGGGTATTGTTCAGTTTCCAAGTGTTTGATTTCTTTTCCCTGCTTTTTTCTGTTATTAATTTCTACTTTTATGGCCTTATGGTCTGAGAAGATGCTTTGTAATATTTCAGTGTTTTGGATTCTGCTAAGCCTTGCTTTATGACCTAATATGTGGTCTACTCTAGAGAATGTTCCATGTGCACCAGAAAAGAAAGTGTACTTGGTTGCTGTTGGGTGGAGTGTTCTGTATATGTGTATGAGGTCAAGTTGGTTGATTGTGGCATTTAAATTTTCAGTGTCTTTATTGAGCTTCCTTCTGTATATTCTGTCCTTCACTGAACGTGGTGTGTTGAAGTCTCCTACTATAATTGTGGAGCTATCTTACTCTTCAGTGCTGCTAGAGTTTCTTTTATGTATCTTGTAGTTCTGTCATTGGGCGCATAAGTATTTAATATGGTTCTATTACTGGGTTATCCTCCTGGCATATTCTCCCGTTAATCGTTATATAGTGTCCTTCCTTATCCTTTGTGGTGGATTTTACTTTAAAGTCTATTTTGTCAGAAATTAATATTGCCACTCCCGCTCTTTTTTCATTGTTGTTTGCTTGATATATTTTCTTCCATCCTTTGAGTTTTAGTTTGTTTCTGTCTCTAAGTCTAATATGTGCCTCTCATATGCAGCATATAGATGGATTACGTTTTATTTATCCATTCTGCCACTCTCTGTCTCTTTATTGGTGGATTTAGTCCATTTACATTCAGCGTAATTATAGATAGACATGAATTTATTGCTGTCATTTTGATGTCTTTTTTTGTGTATTGTTGACAGGTTCTTTACCCCACTTAATTTTTTGTGCTGAGTAGTTTATCTTAATATATTATCTGTTCCTTTTATTTGTTGTTGTTGATTTCGTTTCTGCTGAGTCTCTATTTTTTTTTCTTGTAGCTTATTTTGATGAGTAGGATTGTTAGTCTCCTTTGTGGTTATCTTAATATTTACCACTATTTTTCTAAGTTTAAACCTAACTTTTATTTCTTTATATCACCTTGTCTTCCTCTTCATATATAAGATATATGAGTACATTTAGTCCCTCTTTATTGTTTTAATGTTGTGCTCTTTTACATAATGATATCACTGTTTCCCTGTTTTCGTCATTTTTTTATGTTGATTAATTTTTGTGATTTCCCTGTCTGGGTTGATGTCTGGTTGCTGTTTCCTGTGTTCTAGTCTTGGGTTGATACCTGATATTATTGAGTTTCTAACCAGAGAAATCCCTTTAGTATTTCTTGTAATTTTGGTTTGGTTTTTACGAATTCCCTCAACTTCTGTTTATCTGGAAATGTCCTGATTTCACCTTCATATTTGAGAAACAGTTTTGCTGGATATATGATTCTTGGCTGGCAATTTTTTTCCTTCAATGCTTTGTATAAGTCATCACATTGCCTTCTTGCCTGCATGGTTTCTGCTGAGTAGTCCGAGGTTATTCTTATTGGCTCTCCTTTGTAGGTGACTTATCCCTAGCTGCTCTTAAAATTATCTCTTTATCTTTAGTTTTGGCAAGTTTGATTATAATATGTCTTGGTGACTTTCTTTTAAGATCTACCTTATATGGAGTTCAATGAGCATCTTGGATTGATAGCTCTCATCTTTCATGATATCAGGGAAGTTTTCTGCCAACAAATCTTCAACAATTCTCTCTGTATTTTCTGTTATCCCTCCCTGTTCTGGCACTCATAGGTTATTTCTCTTGATAGAGACCCACATGATTCTTAAGGTTTCTTCATTTTTTTTAATTCTTTTATCATTTTTCTTCAAATATATTGGTGCCAAGTGTTTTATCTTCAATCTCACAAATTCTGCCTTCTACTTCGACAATTCTGTTCCTCTGTGTTTCTATTGGATTGTCTAATTCTGTAATTTCATTGTTAATCTTCTGAAATTCTGATTGCTGTCTCTCTGTGGGTTCTTGCAGTTTATTAAATTTTTCATTATGATCTTGAATAACCTGTTTAATTTCTTCAACTGCTTTATCTTTGTGTTCCTTGGCTTGTTCTGTGTATTGCCTGATCTCCTTCCTGATCTCATTCCTGATATCTTGAAGAGTTCTGTATATTAATATTTTGTATTTTGCATCTGGTAAGTACAGGAAGACACCTTCATCCAGAATATCCCTTGATTCTTTGTTCTGAGAGCTTGTTGAAGCAATCATGATCTGCTTCTTTATATGATTTGATATTGACTGTTGTCTCTGAGCCATCTATACGTTATTGTATTAGTTTATTTTGTTTGCTTACTCTATCCTAGCTTCTTGCTTTGTTTTGTTTTGATTGCCCAAATAGGCTGCTTGAGTGAGCTAGCTTAAGTATTTTTGCCTTTGAAGCTCTAACATCCTGTCACCAGATGGCTAAAGCTATTATCAGGTTTATGAGCTTATGTGTCCATTCACTTTTCTTGTATGGAATTAGCTCAGGTGTCCAGGTAGTTGGTCATCAAGTGTGTGGTACAGGCTCTGTCCTACAGTCTTGGAGGTACAGGTATCTGGTTGCAGCAGTGGGTCACACTCTGAATAAGGCAAGGGGCTAACAACCATCCCCCGAGTGTCTGTGAGGAAAGTGTGTCCCTGTTCCCTAGAGTGCAGAGGGGGGTGGGTTCCAAAGACAGACTATGGGTACCCAATGCTTTTGGTTGTATGGACTGAGAGGTACCAGTTATCCTTGGAACCCTGTTGCAGGTGGCTGGGTGACCTGAGTGACCTTAGGCCCCTCATGTGGATAGGTAAGGACCCTGTTTAATAGGCAATGTGGTGTCAGACATCAAATACCCATCTCTCCACCACACAGCTGAAACAGTTGCAGTCTGCCAACAAGGGCCTTTTCTCCTGAAATAGGCCCACAGAGGTCCATGCAGGGGGGAAAGGTATTCAAAGTCCTCAGACAGCTTGTGCCTAGACAGGAGCTGCTTCTGTCCTGAGCTCCCCTGGTTAGTGGAGCTGGCAGATTATCTTCCCCCCCAATTGTGAATTTATTCCTTCTCCAAGGGTGGGAGAATGGCTCAGGACACTCAGCAGAACCTATCTCAGGCCCAGGGAAATCAACAGCCACTGAAGCCAGCTTGGGGGCTGGGGGTGTAGTAAAATATTTGCAAGTGCTTAGCTTTTGCTGAAAGCTCTGCTCTTCTTTGGTTCTGGAGGTGTGAGTAGGCTGTGTGGGTGTCTGTTTCTCCCTAAGGAATCTGCGACCAAAAGCTACCAAAAGCCCACTGCAGTCGCTCCTGGGAATGGTGCCTGAAGGTTCCCTGCAATTCAGGTCCAGCAGCTCCTCTCTGTTTCTGAACCGTCTCTCCCTCCCTCTGATGTTCAATCCATTTTCTAACTGTGCCTTTGATGTTCAGGGCTCCTAGCTTGTCATAAATATAATTGTTTTGCTTGTTTTCTCTGGTCTTTGTTGTACGAGGGATCTCCAGAAGCATCTGACTACTCTGCCATCTTGGCCCCTCCTCCCATTTGTCCAGTTTTTCTATCCCTTCCTGCCTTCTCATTTTTGCTTTTGGGCAAGTGTTGACCATTTGGTCTTGTACATTTGATTGAACTAATAAGCATGTTGCTCACATGTGTTGTTGTTTGTTTTATAGGCCTGTTTAATCCTTGGCTAAAAGGTGAATTTGGGGAGTGGCTTCAGTTCTGATTTAGCCGGATATCCAGGGGCCACAGTCTTGAGGCTCTTCTGGTCTCTGTCAGACCAGTAACTCTGGTCTCTTTCTGTGAATTTGAATTTTGTTCAATATTTTTTCCCACTTTTTCCAGGACCCTCTATTGTAATCCCTGTCAGAGTGGTTAGTGGTGGTATCTAGGCACTGTCTAGTTCTTCTGGGCTCAGGCTGGTGCAGGCTGTGGTTCATGTGGTCCATTAGTCCTTTGGACTAATATTTTCATTGTGTCTTTGGTTTTCTTCATTCTCCTCTGCTCCAGATGGTATGGGACCAATAGACGTATCTTAGATGGCCACTTGCAAGATTTGAGACCAGAGACGCTACTCACCAAAGTAGAATGTAGAACATTTTCTTTATAAACTATCTTATGCCAATTCACCTAGATGTCCCCTGAGACCATGGTCTCCAGCTCGCAGCCCCAGCAACTTGTTCCCTCAAGGTGTTTGGATGTGTCCAGGAAGCTTCTATGACTTTGTCTTGGTCAAGTGGTGCTGTCTTCCCCTATATTGTGCGTTGTCTTTCCCTTCACCAAAGTTAACACATATCTACTACCTAGTTAGGGACTTCCCCTCTCCATGGTTCCCCACCCTCATAACCATCAAAAAAATTTTTGTCTCTGTGTAAACCTTTTCTTGAGTTCTTATAATAGTGATCTCATACAAGATTTGTCCTTTCCTGATTGACTTATTTCATTCAGCATAACGCCTTCAAAGATGCATCCATGTTGCAAGATGTTTTGCACATTCATCATTGTTCTTTATCACTGTGTAGTACTCCATTGTGTGTTCGTAGCAAAATTTGTTTACCCATTCATCTGTTGATTGGTTTCCAACTTTTTTCTATTTCAAGTAGTGCTGCAATGAACATGGGTGTGCATATGTCTATGTCTATTTGTGCGATGACTCTGATTTCCCCAGGATATATTCCTAGGAGTGGGATTGCTGGATCATATGATATTTCTATTTTTAGCTTTTTAAGGAGGTCCCACATCATTTTCCATAGTGGTTGTACCATTTTACTTTCCACTAGCAATATAGCACCCTTTCTTGATAAATCTCTCAACAAGATAGGAATAAAAGGCAAGTTTCTCAACATAACTAAGGGCATTTATGATAAAAAAAAAAAACAACAGTCAACATTATACTCAATGGAGATAGATTGAGAATGTTCCCCTTGAAAACAGGAACGAGACAAGTTTGCCCACTTTCACCACTCTTATTATATTGAACTGAAAGTCCTAACAAGAGCAATAAGGCAAGAAGACAAAATAAAAGGTACCACAATTGTAAAGGAAGAAGTAAAAAAATCTCTATTTGCAGATGACATGATCCTATATATAGAAAATCCCAAAGAATCTACTAAAAAGCTTCTAGAACTAATAAATTAAGCAAAGTTGCAAGATACAAGGCCAACATACAAAAATCAGCTGGGTTTCTATACACCAGCAATGAGAAATCTGAAAAGGAGATTAAGAAAATAACTCAATTTACAATGCTATCTAAGAGAATAAAATATCTAGGAATAAATTCACCCAGGGATGTGAAAGACTTATACAATGAAAATGATAAAACACTGCTGAAAGATGCCAAAGAAGATCTAAAAAGATGAGAGACTTTCCATGCTCATGGACTGGAAGGCTTAACACAGGTATGCATTGCTTAATGTCTGTTCTGGCAATGTATAGCCGCATATACATCAGTGGGCTGGGGCACCCAGGTATTTGAGTGCCAGGATGCCAGAACCCTCTCTTGAGGTCAAAACCCCACTCCTGTTGTGTGCCATCTAGAAGCCAACTAGTCTGCAGCAAAAGAGGCCCAGATCCAAACTCCCAACCCCAGTGTCCCTCAGCTCCTACAATTTGGCAGGTCTAGTCCCCGCATTTTGCCTGGTGTGGTCCTTAGAGCACTGATGGAAATGTATGAGCCCCAAACACCCCAGCCCTGTCTTGGGTGCCCTCAGACTCCTTGACCTGCATCATCCCCTCCCTGGGCAGGTTCTCACAGAACATATCATGGATGTTAAGCGATGCATACCTGCAGGTGAAAGATGTTCTGTGTTCATGAATTGGAAGACTTAATATAGTCAAGATGTCAATACTACCCAAAGCAATCTACAGATTTAATGCAATCTCAATAAAAATTCCAACAGCATTCTTTACAGAAATGGACAAACTAATCCTCAATTTTATATTAAAAGACAAGAAACCCTGAATAACCAAAGCCATTTTGAAGAAGAACAAAGTAGGAGGCCTCAAACTTCCTGACTTCAAAACATATTTCACAGCTACATTAATCAAAACAGTCTGATACTGGCTTAATGATGGACACATAGAGCAAAGGAATAGAATTGAAAACCCAAAAATAAATCCAAACATCTATGGTCAATGGTCAATTTATTTTCAATGAGGGGGTCAAATCCATTAAATGAAGAAGGAATAGTCTCTCCAGCGAATGGAACTGACAAAACTGAATTCACATGCAGAAAAATGAAACAAGATCCATACTTCACGCTACACACAAAAACTAATTAAAAATGGACCAAAGACCTAAATGGTAAATCTAAACCATAAAGTTTTTGGAAGAAAATATAGTAGCAAAATTTTGAGACCTATTTTTTCTTTTTCAGTGATAGGTTATCAAACACAACAATGAATGCAGGAGCAACAGGAAACAATAGAAAACTGGAACCTCATAAAACTTAAATACTGGAGGCGGAGCAGAGATGGCGGAATAGACAGATGCTTCCGTCGGGACCTCTTTACAAAAAAGACCTAAAAAAACAAGTGAAACGAGTATATTTGTGACAAGCTGGGAGCCCTGAGCATCAAAGGCAAGCTTATACAACGAACTGAGGGGCAGGGGAAGAAAGAGACCGTTCAGAAGCAGAGAGGAGTTACCGGACCTGAATCACTGGGAGCCCTCAGGCACCATTCCCGGAGTGGCGGTGGCTGCGACGGGCTGCTCCTAGTGTTCGGCCGCAGTTTCCTCAGGGAGAAGCAGCCAGCCACACAGCCCACTCGCACCTCTGGGACCTGAGGTGAAGGGCGCTCTCGGCAAAAGCTAAGTACTTGCGTATATTTTACTGAACCCCCGCCCACCCCCAAGCCAGCTCCAGTGGCTGAATCCCTGGGCCTGAGATAGACCCTGGTGAGCACCTGGAGACATTCTCCTGGCCTTAGGGAAGGAAAAAATTTGCAACTGGGGGGAAAAGATAATTTGCTAGCTCCATTAACTGGGGGAGCTCAGGACAGAAGCGGCTCCTGTCCAGGCATAAACCCTTCGTGGACCTTGAGCACCTTTCCCTTCTGCATGGACATGTGTGGGCCTATTTCCAGAAAATAGGCCCTTGTTAGCAAACTCCAACCATTTCAGCTGTGCAGTGGAAAGGTGGGTGTTTGACGTTTGACATTGCTTTCCCTATTAAACAAGGTCCTCACCTACCCACAACAGGGACCTAAGGACTGGTGGCTCCACATGGGTCGCCCAGCCACATGCGACAGGGGTCCAGAGATAAGTGGTACCTCTCAGTCCTTACAACAAAACTTTGGGTGCCCATGGTCCCTCTGCAGAGCCCACCTACCAGCGCGCTCTAGGGAACAGAGACACATTTTCCTCAGAGACACTTGGGGGTTAGTTCTCAGCCCCCTGCCTTGTTCAGAGCATGACCCCCTGCTGCAATCAGATACAGGTATATACGCCAATCACCTCTGCCCCTCTAGGACTGTAGGACAGAGCCTGTGCCACACACTTGATGATCAGCTACCTGGAAACCTGAGCTGAATTGATACAAGAAAACTGAATGGACTCCTAGACTGATATACCTGATAACAGCTGGGGACAGGACACCAGAGCTCCAAAGGCAAAAATAATCAAGCTAGCTCACTCAAGCAACCCATAGGGGTAAACCAAGACAAAACAAAGCAAGCAGCTATGACAAAGTAAGCAAGCATAAACTAAAACAATAACTTATAGATAAAATTTTTTTTTTTTTTTACTTACAGATGGCTCAGAGAAAACAGTCAATATCAAGTCACATAAAGAAACAGGCCATGATCACCTCAACAGGCTCTCAAAACAAAGAATCCAGGGATCTTCTAGATGAAAGTGCATTCCTGGAACTACCAGATGCAGAATACAAAAGTTTAATATACACAACCCTTCAAGACATCAGGAAGGAAATGAGACAATATGCAGAACAAGCAAAGGAACACACAGAAAAAGCAACTGAAGAAATCAGAAAGATTATTCAGGAACATAATGAAAAGTTGAATAAGCTGGAAAAATCCATAGACAGATAGCAATCAGAAATTCAGATTAACAATGAAATTACAGAATTAGACAACTCAATAGAAAGTCAGAGGAGCAGAATTGAGCAAGTAGAAGCTAGAATTTCTCAACTCGAAGATAAATCACTTGGCACTAATATATTTGAAGAAAAGTCAGATAAAGGAATTTAAAAAAATGAAGAAGACTTAAGAATCATGTGGCATTCTAGCAAGAGAAATAACCTACGAGTGATTGGCGTACCAGAACAGGGAGGGATGACAGAAAATACAGAGAAAGTTGTCGAGGATTTGTTGGCAGGAAACTTCCCTGATATTGTGAAAGATGAGAAGATATCTATCCAAGATGCTCATCGAACTCCACATGAGGTAGATCTTAAAAGAAAGTCACAAAGACATATTGTAATCAAGCTTGTCAAAACCAAAGATAAAGAGACAATTATAAGAGCAGCAAGGGATAAAAGAAAAGTCACCTACAAGGGAGAGCCAATAAGAATAAGTTCGGACTACTCGGCAGAAACCATGCAGGCAAGAAGGCAATGGGATGACATATTGAAAAAACTGAAGGAAATAAATTGCCTGCCAGGAATCATATATCCACCAAAACTGTCTCTTAAATATGAAGGTGAAATTAAGAGATTTCCAGATAAACACAAGATGAGGGAATTCGTAAAATCCAAACCAAAACTACAAGAAATACTAAAGGGAGTTCTTTGGTTAGAAAATCAATAATATGAGGTATTAACCCAAGACTAGAAAACTGGGCAGAGCAACCAGAAGTCAACCCAGACAGGGAAATCCAAAAAAAAAAAAAAAAAACAAAGCAAGATTTAAAAAAAAAAGAGCCCAACACAGGGTAATGGCGATGTTATTAGATAAAAGAAGACAACATTAAAATAATAAGGAGGGACGAAGAAATGTAAGCATACACCTTCCATATGGAGAGGAAGATACAGTGATACAAAGAAATAAAAGTTAGCTTTAAATTTAGAAAAATAGGGCTAAATAATCAGGTAAACACAAAGGAGATAAACTATCTTACTCATCAAAATAAAATGTAAGGGAAAAATACAGACTCAGCAGAAACAAAATCAACAACAACAAATATGAGGAAAGGACGATATATAAAGAAAATCTACTCAGCACATAAAATCAAGTGGGGAAAAGAAGTTGCTAACACACAAAAAAAGACATCAAAATGATAGCACTAAATTCATACCTATCCATAATTACCCTGAATGTAAATGGACTAAATGCACCAATAAAGAGACAGAGAGTGGCAGAATGGATTAAAAAACAAGATCCGTCTATATGCTCCCTACAAGAGACACACCTTAGAGATGCAAACTAAAACTCAAAGGATGGAAAAAATATATCAAGCAAACAACAATCAAAAAAGAGCAGGAGTGGCAATATTAATTTCTGACAAAATAGACTTAAAGTTAAATCCATCAGAAAGGATAAGGAAGGACATTATATAATGATTAAAGGGACAATACAACAAGAAGATATAACCATATTAAATATTTATGCACCCAATGACAGGGCTGCAAGATACATGAAACAAACTCTATCAGCATTGAAAAGTGAGATAGACAGCTCCACTATAATCCTAGGAGACTTCAACACACCACTTTTGGTGAAGGACAGGACATCCAGAGAGAAGCTCAATAAAGACACTGAAAATCTAAATGCCACAATCAACCAACTTGACCTCATACACATATACAGAACACTCCACCCAACAGCAACCAAGTATACTTATTTTCTAATGCAAATGGAACATTCTCTAGAATAGACCACATATTAGGTCATAGAGCAAGCCTTAGCAGAACCTAAATCATTGAAATACTACAAAGCATCTTCTCAGACCATAAGGCCATAAAAGTGGAAATCAATAACAGGAAAAGCAGGGAAAAGAAATCAAACACTTGGAAACTGAACAATACCTTGCTCAAAAAAGACTGGATTATAGAAGACATTAAAGACGGAATAAAGAAATTCAGAGAATACAATAAGAACGAAAAGACTTCCTATCAGAACCTTTGGGACACAGCAAAAGGGGTGCTCAGAGGCCAATTTATATCGATAAATGCACACATCCAAAAAGAAGAAAGGGCCAAAATCGAAGAATTATCCCTACAACTTGAACAAATAGAAAGAGAGCAACAAAAGAAACCCTCAGGCACGAGAAGAAAACAAATCATAAAAATTACAGCTGAACTAAATGAAATAGAAAAGAGAAAAACAATTGAAAGAATTAACAAGACCAAAAGCTGGTTTTTTGAAATAATCACCAAAATTGATAAACCATTGGCCAAACTGACAAAAGAAAAACAGGAGAGGAAGCAAATAACCCAAATAAGAAATGAGATGGGCGATATTACAACAGACCCAACTGAAAATAAAAGAATCATATCAGATTACTATGAAAAACTATACCCAAACAAATTTGAAAACCGAGAAGAAATGGATGAATTCCTACCTAAACTAACACAAACAGAGGTAGAACAACTAAATAGGCCCATAACAAAAGAAGAGATTGAAAAGGTAATCAAAAAACTCCCAACAAAAAAAAGCCCTGGCCTGGACAGCTTCACTGCAGAGTTCTACCAAAGTTTCAGAGAGGAGTTAACATCACTACTACTAAAGGTATTTCAGAGCATAGGAAAGGATGGAATACTACCAAACTTATTCGGTGAAGCCACCATATCCCTGATACCACAACCAGGTAAAGACACCACAAGAAAAGAAAATTATAGACCTATATCCCTCATGAACGTAGATGCAAAAATCCTCAACAAAATTCTAGCCAATAGAATTAAACAACAGATCAAAAATATAATTCACCATGACGAAGTGGGATTCATACCAACCATGCAGGGATGGTTCAACATTAGAAAAACAATTAATGTAATCCACCACATAAATAAAAGACAAGAATCACATGGTTTTATCAATTGATGCAGAAAGGCATTTGAGAAAGTTCAACACTCCTTCATGATAAAAACTCTCAGCAAAATAGGAATAGAAGGAAAACTCCTCAACGTAATAAAGGCCATTTATACAAAGCCAACAGCCAGCATCACCCTAAATGCAGAGAGCCTGAAAACATTCCCATTGAGATTGGGAACCAGACAAGGATGCCCTTTATCACCACTCTTATTCAACATTGTGCTGGAAGCCCTAGCCAGAGCAATTAGGCTAGATAAAGAAATAAAGGGCATCTAGATTGGCAAGGAAGAAGTCAAAGTATCTCTGTTTGCAGATGACATGATCTGATACACAGAAAACCCTAAGGAATCCTCCAAAAAACTACTGAAACTAATAGAAGAGTTCAGCAGAGTATCGGGATACAAGATAAACATACAAAAATCAGTTGGAATGAAACAGGACCCATACCTTACACCATGCACAAAAACTAACTCCAAGTGGATCAAAGACCTAAACATAAAGACTAAAACGATAAAGATCATGGAAGAAAAAATTGGGACAACCCTAGGAGCCCTAATACAAGGCATAAACAGAATACAAAACATTACCAAAAATGATCAAGAGAAACCCGATAACTGGGAGCTCCTAAAAATTAAACACCTATGCTCATCTAAAGACTTCACCAAAAGAGTAAAAAGACCACCTAGACTGGGAAAGAATTTTCAGCTATAACATCTCCGACCAGCGCCTGATCTCTAAAATCTACATGATTCTGTCAAAACTCAACCACAAAAAGACAAACAACCCAATCAAAAAGTGGGCAAAGGATAGGAACACACATTTCACTAAAGAAGATATTCAGGCAGCCAACAGATACATGAGAAAATGCTCACGATCATTAGCCACTAGAGAAATGCAAATTAAAACTACCATGAGTTTCCATCTCACACCGGCAAGGCTGGCATTAATCCAAAAAACACAAAATAATAAATGTTGGAGAGGCTGCGGAGAGATTGGAACTCTTATACACTGCTGGTGGGAATGTAAAATGGTACAACCACTTTGGAAATCTATCTGGCGTTATCTTAAACAGTTAGAAATAGAACTACCATACAACCCTGAAATCCCACTCCTGGGAATATACCCTAGAGATACAAGAGCCTTCATACAAACAGATATATGCACACCCATTTTATTGCAGCTCTGTTTACAATAGCAAAAAGTTGGAAGCAACCAAGGTGTCCATCAACGGATGAATGGGTAAATAAATTGTGGAATATTCACACAATGGAATACTACGCATCGATAAAGAACAGTGACAAATCTGTGAAACATTTCATAACATGGAGGAACCTGGAAGGCATTATGCTGACTGAAATTAGTCAGAGGCAAAAGGACAAATATTGTATAAGACCACTATTATAAGATCTTGAGTAATAGTAAACCTGAGAAGAACACATACTTTTGTGGTTACGAGGGGGGGAGGGAGGCAGGGTGGGAGAGGGTTTTTTATTGATTAATCAGTAGATAAGAAATGCTTTAGGTGAAGGGAAAGACAACACTCAATACATGGAAGGTCAGCTCAATTGGACTGGACCAAAAGCAAACAAGTTTCCGGGATAAAATGAATGCTTCAAAGGTCAGCGGAGCAAGGGCGGGGGACTGGGGAACATGGTTTGAGGGGACTTCTAAGTCAATTGGCAAAATAATTCTATTATGAAATCATTCTGCATCCCACTTTGAAATGTGGCGTCTGGGGTCTTAAATGCTCACAAGCGGCCATCTAAGATGCATCAATTGGTCTCAACCCACCTGGAGCAAAGGAAAATGAAGAACACCAAGGCCACACAACAACTAAGAGCCCAAGAGACAGAAAGGGCCACATGAACCAGAGACCTACATCATCCTGAGACCAGAAGAACTAGTTGGTGCCCGGCCACAATCGATGACTGCCCTGACAGGGAGCACAGCAGAGGACCCCTGAGGGAGCAGGAGATCAGTGGGATGCAGACCCCAAATTCTCATAAAAAGACCAAACTTAATGGTCTGACTGAGACTAGAGGAATCCCGGCGGCCATGCTCCCCAGACCTTCCGTTGACACAGGACAGGAACCATCCCCGAAGACAACTCATCAGACATGAAAGGGACTGGTCAGCGGGTGGGAGAGAGACGCTGATGAAGAGTGAGCTAATTATATCAGGTGGACACTTGAGATTGTGTTGGCAACTCTTGTCTGGAGGGGGGATGGGAGGATAGAGAGAGAGAGAAGCCGGCAAAATTGTCACAAACAGAGAGACTGAAAGGGCTGACTCAAGAAGGGGAGAGCAAGTGGGAGTAGGGAGTGAGATGTATGTAAACTTATATGTGACAGACTGATTGGATTTGTAAACGTTCACTTGAAGCTTAATAAAAGTTAATAAAAAAAAATCAGTTGGATTTCTCTACACCAACAAAAAGAACATCGAAGAGGAAATCACCAAATCAATGCCATTTACAGTAGCCCCCAAGAAGATAAAATACTTAGGAATAAATCTTACCAGAGATGTAAAAGCCTTACACAAAGAAAACTACAGTACACTTCTGCAAGAAACCAAAAGAGACTTACATAAGTGGAAGAGCATACCTCACTCATGGATAGGAAGACAATATTATAAAAATGTCTATTCTACCAAAACCAATCTATACATTTAATGCAATTCTGATCCAAATCCCAATGACATTCTTTAATGAAATGGAGAAACAAATCACCAATTTCATATGGAAGGCATAGAGGCCCCAGATAAATAAGGCATTACTGAAAAACAAGAGCAAAGTGGGAGGCCTTACTTTACCTGATTTTAGAAACTATTATACCTCCACAGTAGTCAAAACAGCCTGGTACTGATACAACAACAGATACATGGACCAATGGAACAGAATTGAGAATCCAGACATAAATCCATCCACATATGAGCAGCTGATATTTGACAGTCCCCAAAACAGTTAAATGGGGAAAAGACAGTCTTTTTAACAAATGGTGCTGGAATAACTGGATATCCATCTGCAAAAAAATGAAACAAGACCCATACCTCACTCCATGCACAAAAACTAACTCAAAATGGATCAAAGACCTAAATATAAAATCTAAAACGATAAAGATCATGGAAGAAAAAATAGGGACAACATTAGGAGCCCTAACGCATTGCATAAACAATACTGAAAACATTGTAAAGAACGTAGAAGAAAAACTAGATAAATGTGAACTCCTAAAAATCAAACACTTATGCTCATCCACAGACTTCACCAAAAGAGTAAAAAGACTACCTACAGACTGGGAAAAAGTTTTTCGCTATGACATTTCTGATCAGCGCCTGATCTCTAAAATCTACATGATACTGCAAAAACTCAACTGCAAAAAGACAAATAACCCAAATAAAAAATGGGCAAAAGATATGAATAGGCACTTCACTAAAGAAGACATTCAGGCAGCTAACAGATATATGAGGAAATGCTCACGATCATTAGCCATTAGAGAAATGCAGAGCAAAACTACAATGAGATTTCATCTCACTCCAACAAGGCTGGCATGAATCCAAAAAACACAAAATAATAAATGTTGGAGAGGCTGTGGAGAGATTGGAACACTTCTACACTGCTAGTGGGAATGTCAAATGGTACAATCACTTTGGAAATCGATTTGGCACTTCCTTAAAAAGTTAGAAATAGAACTACCGTACCATCCCGGAATCCCACTCCTTGGAATATATCCTAGAGAAATAAGAGCCTTTACACCAACAGATATAAGCACACCCATGTTTATTGCAGCACTATTCACAATAGCAAAAACATGGAAGCAACCCAGGTGCCCATGAATGGATGAATGGATAAATAAATTATGGTATAGTCACACAATGGAATACTACGCATGGATAAAGAACAGTGAGGAACCTGTGAAACATTTCATAACATGGAGGAACCTGGAAGGCATTATGCTGAGTGAAATTAGTCAGTTGCAAAAGGACAAATATTGTATAAGACCACTATTATAAGAAATTGGAAATAGTTTAAACTGAGAAGAAAACGTTCTTTTGTGGTTACGAGAGGGGGGAGGGAGAAAGTGGAGAGGGGTATTCACTAATTAGATAATAGATAAGAACTACTTTATAAAAAGAACTACTTTAGGTGAAGGGAAAGACAGCATACAATACAGGGGAGGTCAGCACAATTGGACTAAACCAAAAGCAAAGAAGTTTCCTGAATAAACTGAATGCTTCGAAGGCCAGCGTAGCAGGGGCAGGGGTCTGGAGACCATGGTTTCAGGGGACGTCTAAGTCAATTGGCGTAATAAAACCTATTAACAAATCATTCTGCATCCCACTTTGAAGAGTTGCATCTGGGGTGTTAAACGCTAGCAACAGCCATCTAAGATGCATCAATTGGTCTTAATCCACCTGGATCAAAGGAGAATGAAGAACACCAAGTACACAAGGTGATTACGAGCCCGAGACAGAAAGGGCCACATGAACCAGCGACTACATCACCCTGAGACCAGAAGAACTAGATGGTGCCCGGCTACAACCGATGACTGCCCTGACAGGGAACACAACAGAGAACCCCTGAGGGAGCAGGAGAGCAGTGGAATGCAGACCCCAAATACTCATAAGGCCAGACTTAATGGTCTGATTGGGACTGGAAGGACCCCGGTGGTCATGGCCCCCAGACCTTCTGTTGGCCCAGGATAGGAACCATTCCCGAAGCCAACTCTCCAGACAGGGATTGGACTGGACAATAGGTTGGAGAGGATGCTGGTGAGGAGTGAGCTTCTTGGATCAGGTGGACACTTGAGACTATGTTGGCATCTCCTGCCTGGAGGGGAGATGAGAGGGTGGAGGGGGTTAGAAGCTGGCGAAAAGGACACGAAAAGAGAGAGTAGAGGGAGAGAGCAGTCTGTCTCATTAGGGGGAGAGTAATTGGGTGTGTGTAGCAAGGTGTATATGGGTTTTTGTGTGAGAGACTGACTTGATTTGTAAACTTTCACTTAAAGCGCAATAAAAATTATTTAAAAAATAAGAGAAGAGATTAAAAAAACTTAAATACTTAGGATTATGAAAAGATTTTATCAAAAAAGTAAAGAGACAACCTACGGGCTGGGAAAAAATCTTTGGAAATGACAGTTGATAAGGGTCTATGTTCTATCTAAAATATATAGAAAACTTCTACAGCTTAACAACAAAAAGACAAATAACCCAAGCAAAAACTGGGCAAAGGACATGACCAGACACTTCACCAAAGAAGGTATTCAAATAGCTAACAGACACATGAAAAGAGCCTCAATGTCTTTAACCATCTGAGAAATGCAAATTAAAATCGCAATGAGATACCATTTCACTCCCACTAGAATGGCTAAGATTAAAAAAAAAAACAGAAAATAACAAGTGTTGGAGGAGATGTGGAAAAAGTAGAAGACTCATCCATGGCTGGTGGCAATGCAAAATGGTACAGCCATTGTGGAAAACAGTCTGGCAGTTCCCCCAAAAAACTAGAGGTAGAGCTGCCATATGACCCGCAATTTCACTCCTAGGTATATAACCTAGAAATCTAATAGGAGTGTTACAAACAGACATATGCACACCTATGTTCACTGCACCACCATGAGTCTGTGAAGATGTCAGTTTGAGAACTAAGGTGCACCTGACCCAAGCCATGACATTTCCCATCTCCTCATATGCATGCGAAAGCTGCACTATGAATAAGGCAGACCTAAGAAGAGTTGATGCCTTTGAATTATGGTGTTGGCAAAGAATATTGAATGTACCATGGATTGCAAGAAGAACAAACACGTCTGTCTTGGAAGAAATACAGCCAGCCAGAGTGCTCCTTAGAAGTGAGGATGGTGAGACTTCACCTCACGTACTTTGGACATGTTATCTGGAGGGACCAGTCCCTGGAGAAAGACATCATGCTTGGTAAAGTAGAATTCATCACAGTAGCTGCAACAATGGGCAGTATTTCGTTCTGTTGTACATAGGGTCACTATGAGTCAGAACCGACTTGATGTGACCTAACAACAACAACAATATGTTCATTGCACCACGGTTCACAGTAGTAAAAAGATGGAAACTACCTAAGTGCCCATCAATGTGTAAATGGATAAGTAAAATGTGATGCATACATACAATGGAACAATACTCAGAGATAAAGAAAAAATGAGTTCCTGAAACATAATGCGATGAACCTGGAGAACTTTATGTTGAGTGAAATAAGTCAATCCCAAAGAGACAAATATTTTATGTTCTCACTTTTATGAAATGACATAAATAGGTAAATATACAGAAATTAATGTTCAGGTGTGATGGAGAGGAAGATGGACAAGTGCTCGCTAGGTAGTAGTAACTTTTTGTTTATAGAAACTGGAAAGGTGGCACCAAATATGGGTGAAGTTTGCCCAACATAATTGATGTAACTGATGTCAATAAGCTGTACATATCAAAAAGGGATGAATGGGCAAATGCTAGACTGGGTAAGATGCTCATACTAATTATACATAACCAATCACCTCATGGGCTTATTTCTCTTGGTTTGGGTGCTTAGGGCTGTGGTCTCATGGCACAATCCAGTCAATTGGCATAAAATTTATGTTCTGCATCCTAGTATGGTGAGTAGTGTTGGGAGTCTTAAAAGCTTATTAGAGACCATCTAGATACAACTATTGAGCTTTTTTTCATCTGGAACAAAAGAGAAAGAAGGAAACCCAAGAATCAGAGAAGGAACAGAACTAATTGTCTATGTGAACCACTGCCTTCTTTGCCTTGAGACCAGAAGAACTAGATAGTGCCCAGCTACCACTACTGAATGTTCTGATGAAGAGCATAATAGAGACATCCTGATAAAAAGGGAGAAAAATGTGGAACAGAACTTCAAATTCAAATCCAGACTTACTGGATCTACTGAGGCTGGAAGAGTACCCTCGAGACTATGGCCTTGAGTTGCTCTTCAAAACTTGAATTGAAACTATTCCTTGAAGTCACCTTCAAACTAAGTAATAGATTAGCCAAAGAGTAAAGATTATCACCCTTGAGTATTGTGTTTCTTTAAAAAAAATTACCTATAAAAGACCAAAGGGTCAAAAGCTATTTTGAAGTGTAGATGAGAAGGTTGGGGCAGGGAGATTAAGTAAATGGAAGTGAAACAACTAGAAAAGAGATATCAAGAATGTTGACACAGCATTGAGAATGTAACCAATATCATTGATCACTATGTCTAGAAAATGTGAAATGAGCAGGTTTTGCTATGTATATTTTTGCAAAAAAATTAAATATAAAAAAAGAAATACATGGTGAAACAGTAAAGTCATATATTATACCATTAAAAAAAATAGAATCATTTAAAATGATTACACTTAATGCTGGCAAGTAAGATAGAAATATTTGGTGGACTAAAAATTGCCAAACATTTTGGAAAGCAATCCAGCAATATCTCAAAGGCTGCCTAAATATCCGTACCCCTTTGACCAGGTACTTCCTGGTCTTTAAAATAGAGAATGTTCATTTTAGCACTATTTATAATTGAGAAAAATTACAAGCCAGCACAACTGTCCTATGGGGATAAAAAAAAATACAATTGAGTAAATCACGCCACATAAGTCCATGAAAACTCGAATTATTAAAACTGGGTAACAACATGTAAAAAAAAAAATTATGTGAAAAACAAAATATAAAATAACTATGCTACAATTACAATTATGTAAGATACATTTGTATAAGAACAAATACAGGTATGCTTCGGTTAAGGTCTGCTTGGGCAACCTCTGACCACATATACCTCCATGGTTCCATAAGGTTATAATAAGAGGTCAGAAATGCCGGTGGGAGAATGGAACATACCAGACGGCGGTCTGATCTGTCTCTCACTAGTTTTCCGGGCGATGCATCTGCTCCGGCCATAGGGCGGCAGGGACCTTGCAGGTGTTGCAGGAGTCGCCAAGGGGAATGCCCCACCAAGGCCACTGCCCCACTCACCCTGGAGCCCTGCACGAGATGACCGGGCTGGAAGCCGGATACTCCTCCTGTGGTGGCGGGCACCAAGCCGTCCAGGCTGTGGTAGTGGTGGGAGGAGGAGCCGGAAAGGTGGCCAGGGGAGGAGGCAGAGACGAAGGAGGAGGCAGGGGAGGAGCGTGTGGGGCTCAAAGAGTTTAATGCCCCATCAGATGGGGCAGGGAGGAAGGAAGGGAAAGGAGATGGTGGCAGGCGGGCGGGAGCCAGGCTCGGCTCTGAAAGACCTGGGGAGACCACGCAGGAATGGCGGTAGCAGAGCTAAAGTTTTCACGTGGTCCCTCGGGGTGATGGCGTGGGTCCCAGCCTCTCCCAGTGACCATAATGCATACCTATCCCCTGTATATAATATGGTGTTCCAACAACAACCAAATCACATAATGTCCTATTTCACCGAACAATACATGGACGTTAATCGACGCATGCCTCTATTGGAAGAGAACACAGAAAAACGCATGCAGCTGCTCTATTTATTTGTGTAGTGGAGTCAAGGGAGAAATATTTTCTACTTAGAACATCTTCTAGCTTGAGATTTAGGATTAATATTACAACAGTATTTAATTGAAAAAATTAAGTTTAGGGTGGGATTTGAACCACAACACTGACTCCACCCCACACAATTTCCCCATGGCCAGAAGCTGCATGGAAAAATAGGAAGTGCAGATCTCTTGGGACCGTTAGTGGGCTTTTCCCCTCTTTTGAGCATCCTTCTTCCTAACTTTCCAGGTCTCAGGTTGCCAGTGCTCTTACATAGTTTGTTATTGTTAACTGCCATTGAGTTGCCCCCGACTCATGGTGACCCTACGCACAACCAAACTAAACACTTCCCAATCCTGCACCATCCCCATGATCAGTTGCACATCAGATTACCGTGGTCCATAGGGTTTTCATTGACTGATTTTCAAAAGTAAATTGCCAAGCTTTTCTTCCCAGTCCATTTTAGTGTGGAAACTCTGCTGAGGCCCGTTCAGCATCATAACAACACATACAAACCTCCACTGACAGATGATTATTGGCTGCACAGGAGGTGTAGTGTCCGGGAATCAACTTGGGTCTCCTGCACCGAAGTCGAGAATTCTACCACTGACCCACCAATGTCCTCATATAGCTTAAGAAAGCATATACAATGTGTACTTATCCCCCACTCAACATGAAATGCCACGTTTCCATCCCAGGAGGATTCATGTTTTCTAAACAATCAGAAAGTTTTTACAGAAGACAGCCACAAGGCTAGCTTTGTGCTAGATGTGTTATGCTTCAAAGTATGATTACAGAGAAAAGAACACACAATTAACTAATTTCCAACAGAGAAATTTCAGAGACAATCGGGAGTGCAGCAAGGAGAAAGGGTCCAGTGACTTCCCTAAGGCCCTTAGCATGACATCGCAAGAGCAGCCAACTTCATCTGCTACTCTTGCTGTTGAGGCAGTGTGTCTCACACAGACACTACACATATGCTATCCTTCTTCCTCCATTCTCCTGTCAGCTCAGGCACCAGCAAATTTGATATCATTCTTCATTCTGAGTTTTTCTTTCTCCCAGTCACTTGTTAATAAATTTCCCTCACTGCATCATTGAAGTCTGTCTCAACATTCCTGATAAATTCTTCATGCCCTTACCTCCTGTCATCCATAACATTCTTTCTCTTTTCTAGGGATTCTCTTGATATTCTGCTTCTAACACTCCAGCCAGTGATTTCTCAGTGTTCATCTGCTTACAAATGCAGGAAAAAAAATTCAGCTCTCCAACTAATTGGATCAGCTCCATGCATTTTTAAAGACAGGGTGCAAAATGGTCAAGCTTGCTTTCAGAAGTCTTCAAGGCATCCCTTCAGCTGATTTTCTGGATTCCATTTCTCCACGTTCTCTCATTAGCTCTTGTTTCTTCCCCTGCAAAGCTGAAGCCTCAGGATGGGGGAGAGAGGATGTGGGACAGGCTGTTTTGACAAATGCAATTGCAAAGGAGATGTTCATTGCAGCCATAAGGGAGCTGTTTTGGAAGCTTTTCCTCTGAAATAGTTTGGGAAGCAGAGAGTGCTTAACGCACTCATACAGCTTATAGCAAATTTGTAACATGTGTGGGCATAAATATTGCTCTGCATATTCCATGGCTATGCATAATGAGTTTGTACAGCTAAGAAATACCACGATTAGATCATTTGAGTGAGGAAACCCCCTTATGTTATGAGATTGGCCAGTGTGGAGGCTAATCAAGCCTCTTCTGGTCACCCAGTGACCCTAGGATGGAGCATCACCTGGTCATCATCTGTGCTGCCTCACTCTCCCTGACACCTTCCTTCCAAGCATCAATTATGACCAAATGTACATCACAAATTTCTCTCATCCATATTTCTTTCCATCTCCATAGCTGCTACCTTTGTTAGGGCATGGGAATATTACAAAATGCTCCCAACCACCTAAAGATTCCTCTTTGTACTATAGTCAGAATATTTTTTTACAGTGAAATATGATCATCATTACACTCTCCTGCTTAAAGCTCTTCAATGATTGTGCATTGCCTATATACTGGGGAAAGAGTTAAAATTCTAAGACCCCTAGTTTTAGTTACTTAGTGCTACTGTAATAGAAATATCACAAGTGCATGACTCTAAACAACAGAAATTTATTTTCTCACAGTTCAGAAGGCTAGAAGTCCGAATTCAGGGCGTGGTTGTAGGGGTAGGTCCTTCTTTGCCTATTTCAGCTCACAGTAGCTGTCAGCAATCCTTGGCGTTCTTGGATTTGTAGATGCAGACGGAGTCTGTCTTCTCCCATGTGCGCTCACTTGTCTATGTGTCTAGACTGTTCCTTATAAGTCAGAAGTGATTAGGTTTTGGATTCACTCTACACTGGCCTGATCTCAGATGATTGATTATATTACATTGTATCACGGAAGGGGATTAGATTAGATTACATTCACAGACATAGGGGTTAGGATTGCAACACATATTTTAGAGGGGCACAGTTCAATCCATAATACCGCTCACTATCTGGCCCTGTTTACCTTTCCATCCTCCTCTCTTGCCTTGCTTTTCTTGATGCTTTACATGCTGTCCAACTCATCTACTTGCAACTGTATTAATGGGTTGTGGTTATGTCTGCTATTGTTACGAGGAACGCTCCCTTCATCTGATTAATTTAATTCATCCTTCAGGGCTCCTTCATCTGTCGCTCCCTCTAGGAAATACCCCAGGTCCCCTAAATATGGGCTAGTTGCTTACAATCAGAAAAATGCAAATCCCACTTGTCATGGAGGTTGTGATTTGCGCACAATCCAGATCCCACTTGCAATTTTTCCAGTGTTGAAGTTATCTCCTCCCCACTCAGCCTCTGCACTTGTCCCTCATTGAGTGTGCTATGACAGGACTTCAGCTATGGGCCTGGAGGCAGAAGGCGGTGGTGGTGGATTCTGGAGAGAATTGGCATCCCCTTGCAAGGTAATTTCCTCCCATGAGACTATTACAGCATTTTCACGCAGAAGAAGAGTCACATGCCCCGTGACAGGAGTGCCCAGTGTCTCTTCTCAGGTTCATAGTCACAGTCTGGTAATTCTCACTCTGTCAAGCATGGGTCTCATTCTTCTCTTCCAAACCTCCCTGAGCATGCTCACATATACAGCATCTTTCATCCTTTCATGGCATTTCTCCTTAAGTTTGGCTTTAGGTAGGATCGTTTTTATTCCCCATTTTTATATAGATTTCCTCAAGTGGAAAAGAGATGCCCCTGGATTCTGTAGCATGCAGGCCCACCTGCCATGGGGTGGCTAAGTTGAATGACCAGAGCACAGGGAAAGATGCCAGGCCTCACACATTGACCTTGGGCTGGTTTATTCATCCATCCAAAGAGAGTTTAATTATGAGCATATATATATTTCACCTTCTTAAGTCCTTGTATGTATTTGTCTGTTAAAAAAAAAGAAAACCAAGAGTTACTTCAAGGACCTACAGAACAGATACATTTGGGGTAAATGAGAACATTCATCCCTTTGTAAATAGTGATAAAACCCCAAATCCAGGCCCCAAGTCCTGGAGCCACATGATTAGAAGAGCTGAGTTCTAACCCTAGATTTGCCCCCATATAAACTCCCATTTTAGTCCTCTCTATGGACAGAAATGAGCCCTGGTGGTACAGTGGTTAAGTGCTTGGCTGCCAACTGAAAAGTCGGCAGTTCAAACCCACCAGCTGCTCCCCGGGAGAAAGATGTGGCAGTCTGCTTCCATCAAGATTACACCCTTGGGAACCCTATGGGGCCGTTCTACTCTGACCTATAGGGTGGCCGTGAGTCAGAATTGACTCACTGGCAATGAGTGTATGGACAGAAGAGGGGCATGGGTATTTCAGTAGCAGAATTCTCCCCTTCCATGCTGGAGGTCCGGTTGGATTCCGAGCCAATGCACCTCATGCACGTCTATCACCTGTCTGTGAGTGGAGGCTTGTGTGTTGCCACGATGTGGAACAGATTTCAGCAGAGCTTCCAGACATATTGGAATTAGGAAGAAAGGCCTGGCAGTTTACTTCTGAAAATTTGCCAGCGAAAACCTTAGGAATCACAATGGTCCTAGCGACAACCAATCATGGGGATGTTGTTTTCCATGGTGTTGCTCTGAGTCAGGGGTGATTTAACGGCAGTTTTTTTTTTTTTTAACAACAAAAATAACAACATAGGGACAAAAGAGGAGGTTCATTATGCTTACATTCAATATAAGGTTAGGCAGCAAAATCCCAAAAAACAATAATAAACATGATGGAAATCCCAATTTAGTTTCTGTTAAACAAGCAAGAATCAGCACTTGGGAGGCAGCATGATGTAGGTAGTTACAGATCATTTTTCTTTCTTTCAGGGCCACTTAAAATCAAACCACATAGCTCAACATCCCCACATCTGATCATTTAATCAGGCAGGACCTGGTTCCTCTTGTGAATTTAAATTCCAAGGACTTTTGAGCCTGAACGTATTTACACACAATGCATCATGCTTTAGAAATTAAGCATATATTCATGGTAAGGTATTTTTCTGCCATAAATCCTATTTTTTTCCTATTAATCAAGTTCATTAGGTTCCACATATATGATTTCAAAAGAGGCAGATTTCCATGTCATAATCACAACATGAAATAGGGCAATTCTTGTCCATGCCACTGCTTGAAGTTAGGAATTCGTTCTTAGTGTATAGAAGGAAAAAGCCCCCTAGACCAATGCAAAACAAAATCATGTAAAATTAGACAGAGTTCTTTCCTCTTCTGACTCATTTGCAATTCTAATGTTCACTTATATATATTTTAGGCACTGATGTATGATGAAGCTGTTTATTTTCTGGAGTCAACTGTGGCATGATTTTTTTTCTTCTCTCTTCTTCATTCTCTCAGGGGCACTTAAAATCAAACAGTCTAGTTCACCATTAACTTAATGCTCACATTTTCTTTGAAATGATTGCAAGATCTTTTCAAAATTAAAATTTAATATAACAACTGTGCACTTCCCACTGTTTTTTGTGTTTTATTTTTCTGGCTTTAATTGAGTTAAGATATTAACAAATACAATGGTTACAACAGTTATTTGTATAAAGTGTAACAAAGGGATCAGGAAAAGTTTAGCTGGTCTTGGAAAATCCTGCCATCTCCCAACCTAAATAAATAAAATCCACTAATGTAGGGTTGTGGTTATCAGAGGTAGCATGTTGTTTAAAGACTGCTCTCCTAGAAATGTATAATCGAAGATGCTGAGAGTGTCAGATACTCCTCAAGGAAAACACAACAAGGAAGTATATGCATTACTGAATTTTCATTGGTGCCTTTGAGCTCTCTAATTATATTGCGAACACTGTCACCTTGTACTGATTAACCTGAGAGCACCTTGCCACGAGTTATTTCAAAGTGATGGAGCTAGTACAGTGCTGTCTGAAGAAAAAATTGTCATAAAAGGACTCCCTGCCACTCCTTTTTACAATTACTGAACAGGTCTTAGCCCCCTGGGAAAAATACAACTCAGGTTGTACCTGCCTAACAGTAAGGAAAAGAAAAACAGAAACAGACAAAAAAGCTAGATCACAGGGGCAGGGCACTGTTCTCCACTCTTGCTTCCTGCTGCAATCTCTACAGAGTGTATCAGATCTGTACACACAGAATGAGCATTTCATGAAAGGAACTAAATAATACACCTGGCATATTTCAAAGGTTACAGTAAATTTGTTTTATGTTGATAGATATAAAAACTGAGAAATCTTCTTCACATAGATAAGTAAATGGATAGAAATAGTTTTATTACAGCAAAGTCACTCTATCCCAAGTTATATGCCAAAAACCAAGCAGTGGTAATATCATTAAAAGCATTTTAATGATGTATCTTCCACTAGGAAACCCTGGTGGTGTAGTGGTTAAGAGCTATGGCTGCTAACCATCAAAGGTCAGCAGTTCGAATCCACCAGGTGCTCTGTGGAAACTGGGGCAGTTCTATTCTGTCCTATACAGTCACTATGAGTCGGAATCGACTCAATGGCAACGGGTTTGGTTTTTGGTCATCTGATAACTCAATTAGGCCCTCCTTTGAATCACTTGAAAGTAAAAAATTGGAAAGCATATGATTTGCAAAATGATTTGCTATCTGGTCAATTCAGTCATTCTTTTTTTTCATTTTCTGAGACGTATGTAAAAAAAGGATTTATTAAGATGTGCAAATGACAATTAATTATACCTGGTAATCTTTCACTTAGAGGTGCCTTGCATAATATCACATACTCAGAAGGGGTTGGAAAAATTTAAATATTTTAAATTTTTATACATTGCTTTTATGTTATTGTGTAAATTAAATATTATTTTCACCTAAACCTTGGAGCTGAAAACAGATACCGAGACATTGGTGAAAGAAATTTCTCTTTCTCCATCTCATTAATGAAAACATTGACTATGCAAAGCAAATGATTTTTGTAAAAGATTGATGTTACTTAGAATGCTTTAAATTTTTTTGAATATTCATAATCTAAAAAAGACAAAATATGAAGCCTTATCATGAATTGCTGCTTGGACAAAATAGACACTTGCATCTTCATCGGTTTTCAACACTCTTGCCTTAATTTTCTGGTGCTGCTATAACAGAAATATCACAAGTGAAAGGCTTTAATGAACAGAAATTTATTTCCTCACAGTTCAGGAGGCTAGAAGTTTGAATTCAGGGTGTCACTCTAGGGGAAGGCCCTTCGTTGTCTATTTGGCTTCTAGTAGCTGCCAGCAATCATTGGTGTTCCTGGGCTTGTAGATTCATCTGCTTCTATCATTGTCAGATGGCATCTGTCTTCCCCCCGTGTCTGCATGTATGTCTCTGTGTCTAATTGATCATTTTATATCTCAGAAGTGATTAGATTTAGCACCCATCCTACTTGGGTGTGATCTAATTAACATAACAAAGAAAATCCTACTTCCAGACAGAACTACACCCACAGGTATGTTGTTGTTGTTAGGTGTCGTCGAGTTGGTTTTGACGCATAGCAACCTGTGCACAACAGACTGTGCCAGCCCCACAATCATTGTCATGTTTGAACCTACTGTTGCAGACACTGTGTCAATTAATCTCATTTAGGGTTTTCCTCTTTTTCACTGGCTCTCTACCAAGCATGATGTCCTTCTCCAGGGAGTGATCCCTCCTGATAACACGTCCAAAGTATGTGAGACATAGTCTCACCATCTTTGCTTCTCAGGAGCATTTTTGGTTGCACTTCTTCAAAGTCAGGTTTGTTCCTTCTTTTGGCAGTTCATGGTATATTCAACATTCTCCGCCAACACCACAATTCAAAGGCATCAATTCTTCTTCTGTCTTCCTTATTCATTGTCCAGTTTTCACAGGTATATAAGGCAATTGAAAACACCATGGCTTGGGTCAAGTGTACCTTAGCCTTCAAGGTAACATCTTTGCTTTTTAACACTTTAAAGAGGTCTTTTGCAGCAGATTTGCCTAATGCAACGCGTCTTTTGATTTCTTGACGGCTGCTTCCATGGGTGCTGATTGCGGATCCCAGTAAAATGAAATTCTTGACAACTTCAGTCTTTTCTCCATTTATCATGATGTTGCTTATTGCTCCAGTTGTGAGGTCAGTGTGTCGTAATGTGTGGGTTTGCATGTTACTGTGATGCTGGAAGCTATGCCACCAGTATTCAAACACCACCAGGGTCACCTATGGTGGACAGGTTTCAGCTGAGCTTCCAGACTAAGACAGACTAGGAAGAAGAACCTGGCAGTCTACTTCTGAAAAGAATTAGCCAGTGAAAACCTTATGAATAACAGCAGAACATTGTCCAATATAGTGCCAGAAGATGAGCTCTTCAGGTTGGAAATACGACTGGAGAAGAGCTACCTCCTCAAAGTAGAATTGACCTTAATGACATGGATGGGGTCAAGCTTCCAGGACCTTCATTTGCTGATGTGGCATGACTCAAAATGAGAAGAAACAGCTGCAAACATCCATTACTAATGGAAACATGGAATTTACGGAGTATGAATCTAGGAAAATTGGAAATTGTCAAAAATGAAATGGAACTTACAAACATCAATATCCACAGGTACAGGGGTTAGGATTACAATGTGTATTTTGGGGAAACACAGTTTAATCCATAATGACTCTCATCTCTTTTCTTTCAAGGACTCTCTCTCAGAAATAATGTGTACATTCTTAATAGACCTTGCCTCTTCCATTCCCTAAATATAAAAAATATATATATAGTCAATGGAAATTTGTCATCACCTCTGCTAAAAAAAAGGAACTATTGCCGTCTAGTCGATTCTGACTCATAGTGATCCTATAGGACAGAGTAGAACCACCCCATAGAGTTTCCAAGGAGCTCCTGGTGGATTCGACTGCCAATCTTTTCGTTAGCAGCCACAGCTGTTAACCACTATGCTACCAGAGTTTCCAAAGCCATTGCCGTCAAGTCGATTCCAACTCATAGTGACCCTATAGGACAGAGTAGAACTGCCCCATTGGGTTTTCAAGGAGTGCCTAGTGGGTTCAAACTACCGAATTTTATGGTTAGCAGCCATAGCTCTTAATCACTATGCCACCAGGGTTTCCTCGCCACTGCTAATCCACTCTATAACTAAATTCAGAACATCCAAACATGAGCCAAAATCCTCCAATTTTCTAATACCTTGATTCACCCTTAAGAGAAACATATATATTAGGGAAAAATATTAAATACAATAGCAGGCTCATAAGACCTTAGTTAAAGGAAGCTTGGCTGACTCCAATATGTCTAATTGTCTTTTTGTTTGGTGCCTAGGGTGTTTTTACACCTGGGGCAATACATCTCCATAAAATTTGGCTTGGATGAGAGGCAGGCCTGTGTTTTGTAAAGTGGGAAAAGGAAAAGGGAGAAAGGAGAACTGGAAGGGGGAATCTTAATAGTACATATGGAAATTAAGTGCCTGGAAATAGATTCCCCTGAAACTCTCCATGCCCATGTGTCCTTTGGGAAGTCTTTGTGTATCTTTAGGGGTAGCATAAACCAGTTTGAATGCTGCTTTACTAGCAGACACTAGTTTCTAGTTGATTATACTCTGTCCTGTTACATGGTGTAATTTTTGAACTTGGTCCACTGCTCATCTAGCAAAAGCACAAGCTGCAGTGATACCCTATGCAGGCGACCACAGGGTTACAGTTTATATTTACTAGGTCACCCTAGAAGACACTTTGGTGCCCAGCATCCAGGGCTTTGAACTGGTTCTGCCTGGTGCAGTCATGGCTGAAGAAGCGTCACTGGACCTGACCCAAATTTTGAAGTTACAGTGAACTAAAAAGATAGCTGGAATGGGAAAAATTACAGGTGGAAGCCCTGTTAGAAACTTAATCTCCCTCTGTAATGGACTGAATTATGTCCCCCCAAAATATGTGTCAACTTGGTTAGGCCACGTGTGATTGTCCTCCATTTTTTTATTTTCCTATGTATTATAAATCATAATCTCTGCCTGTGGTTAAAGAGGATTAGGGTGGGATATAACACCCTTGCTCAGGCCACATCCCTGATCCAATGTACAAGAATTTTCCCTGGGGTGTGGCCTGCATCACCTTTTATCTCTCAAGAGATGAAAGGGAAGCAAGCAGAGAGTTGGGGCCCTCATACCACCAAGAAAGCAGCACCAGGAGCAGAGCATGTCCTTTGGACCTGGGGTCCCTATGCCTGAGAAGCTCCTCCACCAGGGGAAGATTGAGGACAAGGACCTTCTTCCAGAACTGACAGAGAGAGAAAGCCTTCCCCTGGAGCTGATGCCTTGCATTTGGACTTTTAGCCTACTTTACTGTGAGGAAATAAGTTTCTCTTTGTTAAAGCCATCCACTTGTGGTATTTCTATTACGGCAGCACTAGATGACTAAGACACCCTCTTAGAGAACAAGGGCAGCAGTGTATGCATTGCATAGCAACCAAATCTCTTGTCCTTGGATTTTGAACGCAGTCTGAAGCAATGCTGCCCCACTCAAAGATGGCGGTGCTCCGCTCAAAAACTACAGCCAACCGCATCACTTTGAATGCGTGTTGCTCTCCTACAGTCCTGCTAATAATCCAATCTCGTGCATCAGGCTCCTGAAAGGGCTCACTACGCCTCTTCCAAGTCTCCCATTCCAGGGCTTTAACCATAATTTTTCCCATTCCAGGTACTGCGCCAAATCTGCCAAATTGTAAAACTTAGGGTCTGTTCCTGTTTCCCTTCCTCAGCCATCACTGAACCAGTCCGAAGCCCTGCCCCCATCACGTTCTTTGTCCCACCTCTTCTCTCACCTGAAGCTACCATGGACAGTTCCATGCAAGTGCAGATTCACCTGGAGTTGAGGATGTCCCACCTTACTCTCTCAACAAGTGTTTTTTCACTTTCTACCTAGCATATCCTCTGATGTCTTCAGAGCCTGCCATACCAGCAGCACGGACAGCCCAGCCAACAAATACAGAAGAGTTAGCAGTCCCAGAGTCAAACCTTCAATGAATGGGAGACTGAAGGCAAGAGGTAAATGTCCTGGCCTCTCTTCTCTCAGGCTGACAGTTCTGAGAGGCAGTCTGTATGTTTCTTGCAAAGTCCTGGCACAATAATGGCCCATTTCCCGCAGAGGCAGACTCAATAGTGGATACTTATATCTTGGTTCTATTCCCTAGAAGCAGTCCCTGAGATGAGGATTCAGGTATGAGTGATTAAGTGCTCCAGGAGAAACCAATAAAGATGTGGGGGAAGCAAAGCAGGGCTGGAGAAGTGGCAAACCAAGAGTGAGATTTGAGGTGAATACCAGCCTTGGAGATTTCTGGAATATAAATCACACCACAGAGTTTGCAAGGAAGGATTCTCCTCTAGAGCCTTTGGAGGAAGCATAGCCCTGCGAACACCTTGGTTTCAGACTTCTGGCCTCCAGAACTGTGAGAAAATAAACTTCTGTTTTTTTAAGCCACCAAGTTTGTGGTAATTTGTACAGCAACCCTAGGAAATCAATACAGACATGTTTTCCAAAGAGTATGGGCACCAACTCACATGTATATACCTAAGAGGAGTAGCTTGGAAGCTCTTCCCAAAACTGAGAAGGCATGTTTGGAGCAGCAGTTTCTCTCTTTAAAGTTGATTTTATTTATTGAGTACCATCTTATCATTTACTTCACTACATTCACAGTAAGAAAATGCTTTGTATAATTAGCATTACCTGAGTGCTATTTCCACTGGCAGGAATCTCCCCAGTAGGAGGGATCTCAAAGTTTCACAATCAAACTTGTTATAATTTGCTGGATTTATTTTTGGTAATTCTACATCAGTGCCATGTGTTGTAGCCCAAGCAATAGACGCAGAAACATGGGTCTTATAAAGCTGGCTGATCTTCTTTATTGCCCTCCCTAGAGGCACAGTTATGCCACTCCATCTCTCCCACCTTGACCCTTACTTTCTTCTCTTACTCTGAAAACATAGGCACTGAGTTGAGAGTACTCTCACCTATTCTTGGAAACATCCCTTGAAGAGACGAGCATAGACTGGAAGAAAATATTTGCAAAACACTTATCTGATAAGGACTTATATCTAGAATATAAAGAACCCTGAAAGTTCAACAATAAGAAGACAAATAACCCGATTTTTCAAAAATGGGCAGAAGATTTGAACAGACACTTCACCAAAGAAGATATTATTGTTCTTAGTTGCCATCAAGTCGGCTCCAACTCATGGCAACCTTATGTATAACAGAACAAAGCATTGCCTGGCCCTGTGCCATCCTCACCACCTTTGGTATGTTTGAGTCCATTGTTGCAGCCACGGTGTCAATCCATCTCATGGAGGGTTATACAGACGATAAATAAGCACATAAAAAGATGATTAACATCATTATTCATTAGGGAAATGCAAATTAAAACAACAATGGGATATATACCTCTAGAAAGCTAAAATTAAAATAATAATAATAACTGACAATACAAAGTGCTGACAAGAATGCAGAGCAACTGGAACTCCCATATATTGCTGTTAGAAATGCAAAATGCTACCACCATTTTACAAAACAGTTCAGCAGTTTCCTCTCTTTGTTCTGAGGGAAGCTTATGTCTAATGATTGGTCAATACAGGAATGTAAAAACCCAGACCTCTTGCCCCAACTTGAGACACTTCTGAAGGATCATCCCAGCTCCAGAGCACCCAATGGAATTGGCAGAGTTCTTGTTGAGACTACATTATAGGCCAACTTCTTTGTCCTTCTGCCCAATCTTGATTCCTTCCTTTTCCCTAGGTGTTGATATCGAGGATACTCCCTAATAAACCTTCAAACACCCAACCTACAACACCCTTCCTGTCTTGTTTTCTTTTTGAGACTACTGGAATTTTTGCTCAGTATTGCATGGGAGAGTCTCCTATACCAAGGAGACAAGGAAAAACTGAACCCCTTGTTTTTAAAATAAGGTCTAAGTCTCTAGAGAACTAAGGCATGATGATTCTAGGAGTAAAGACAAGATGCTGTCCAAAGGAATACTGCCTTGGTTCTCAGGAATAATTACAAATTACCTCTATTCCATATTTACATAGTCATGCATCACTTAACATCCACGATACTACTACTACTACCTGTTGCAGTCGAGTTGATTCTGACTCATAGCAACCCTATAGGACAGAATAGAACTGCCCCATAGGGTTTCCAAGGAGTAGCTTGTGGATTTGAACTGCTGACCTTTTGGTTAGCAGCCAAGCTGTTAACCACTATGCCACCAGGGTTCCGCGATACATTCTGTGAAAATAGGACTTTACGTGATTTGGACATCGTGGGAACACCATATTATATGTAGGCAATCCCCACCCCTTCCCACTGTTCCACCAGCCCGAGGAGCAGGAGCAGCCCATACTCACAGCCCCCGCTGTCACCTGCCTGCAAGGAAAAAAACCTGAGAGCTATATCCACTGTATGCTGGCCTTGCTGGGTGAGCAGCTGCAGGCTGGGTGACAGCTTTGGATCAGATTGGGACTTTGTGCACACCAGAGCTCAGGGCAGGGAGTGCAGGGGAGGCACAGAGAGGTGGCTGCAAGGACCAGGCAGGGACAGGGTGTGCAGGTGCTGGAAGCAGGGCTGATCATGTGCAGCATGGCAGCTGATGAGGTGAATGAAGCCACGAGGAGGGGAAGGAGGAGGAGGAGGCACTGCGGGGATTGGGATGCACCCTGGAGTGCACTGCTCATTTACTCTGAGGGTTCGGGGGTTTTAAAACAACTAGGAGGAAATTATAAACAAAAGGAGAGCTGCTTTCCCTTTAAAAAAAAAAAAGGAACATGGACATATATGCAGTCAGACGTTGCTCAGATGGATGTTGTGTGAAGCATGACTGTAGTTTCATGTCCAGGCTCCTCCTAACCTTCTGGATTGCTCTATGTAACAGCTTGAGTCCACTGGGAGGCAGAATTTTGAGATGGATATTTCTGTGTAGGAAGTTTAATAAGGAGTGCTCTTAGGATCAACACCTGTGAGGAAATGAGGGCAGCAGGAGTGGGCAGAAGAAGTTGGGCTGTGATGCAGTTACAACAAAGGTGTGATAGACAGAATAACGCCCCCCAAAGATTGCTATGTCCTAATCCTCAGAACCCGTGAATATGTTACCTCACATGGCAAAAGAGACTTGACAGATGTGATTACGTTAAAGATCTTGAGATGATGAGATTATCCTGGGTTATCTGGAAACAGGAGGGTCAGAGAAGGAGAAGGAGATGTGAAGATGGAAGCAGAGGTCAGAGAAGAGAAAAGATACTACCTGCTGACTTTGAAGATGGAATAAGAAGCCACGAGCCAAGGAATAGAGGTGGCCTCTAGAAGCTAGAAAAGGTGAGGAACAGATTCTCCCCCAAGATCCTCCAGAAGGAACACAGCCTGAGCTCTTAACCACTGCACCACCGGAGCTCCTAGTTATGTAAGGCACAGTATAAATGTTTTGTACCATAGCAACAAATGGGCTATTTTGTCAATTCCATACTCTATCAGGACACAGAACTGCCTCTGACAGTCTTTGAGCAAGTACAGTATTGCCAAAGGGACAAGAGCAAAATCCAATCCAAGATATACTGTATCTGTTTCTTCTCTGTGTAGCCACCTCACTTTCATGAAGTTCTGAATCCTGGATAAATACATTGGAAATTAGCTGAAGCAGGGCCAAGATGGCACAGTAGTAGGACGTTTCCTATGGTCCCTCTTACAACAAAGACCCTAAAAAACAAGTGAATCAATTACATATGACAATCTAGGAGCCCTGAACATCAAAGGCGAAGCGGAGGAACTGGACTGAGTGGCAAGGGGAGGGAGAGATGGTTTAGAAGCAGCTAGGAGTTGCCAGACCTGACCCAGCAGGAACCGCATCCTGCTGGCTGGATCGGCTGGTGTGAATGGTGAGGCAAGCAGTGGCACTAAGGATGTGTTTTCCACATCAGGAGAGACCAAGCGGTGAAAAGTCTACTCAAGCCTCTAGAACCACTGAAAAGTGGTGCTCAATCAACAAAAAATAAGTACATGCATCTAACCTACTGCACATATCAAAAAACACCCATTTGGAAAAAACCTCTTTCCCATTTACCTGTCTCGCCCTCTCTCTGTACCGGGTCCTGGACTGGCTTCAGAGATTACCACATCCCCCGGGGCTCAGAATAGGACCCATTGCTCATCCTGATCCATTCTCCCAGATTTAAAAAAAAAAAAAAGGATTTGAAGAAGGAAAAAATTAACAAACGGGAAAATAATCTGCCAGATCCCCTAAGCTGGGAACTCAGGGCAGGCACATCTCCTTTGCCTAGGCACAGGTATAAGGGGATCCCAGAATTCGAATGCCTTTCACCCCTGCATAGACCTGTGTGGGCCCATTTCAACAGTGTAGGCCCTCATTAGCACAGTACAGCAGGGTATATATCTGAAGCCTAACTTCAACTGTAACAGCTATATGATGGAGTGGCAGGTTCATGACATTTGACACTGCTCTGCCTATTAAGAAGGGTCCTCACCTACCCACATCAGGGGCCTGAGGACTGGTGGCTCCACCCACACCACCTAGCCACCCATGATAGGGGTCCAAGAATAAGTGGTGCCTCCCAGTCCTTACAGCTAACAGCATTGGGTGCCCATAGTCCAGCTGCAAAACCCACCCACCTACGTGCTCTAGGGAACAGGGACACACTTTCCTCGCAGATATTCAGGGGCAGCTGTCAGCCCCCTGTATTGCTCAGCACATGACTCCCTACTGCAGCCAGACACCTGTGCCTACACCAATCACCCCTGCCCATCTAGGATGTAAGTGAGAGCCTGCACCACACACTTGGTGACAGACTACCTGGATACCTGAGCTGAATCCACACAAGAAAAGTATAACAGGCTCCTGGGCTTACATGCCTAGTAACAAATTTAACCACCTGGTGACAGGATATTAGAGCTTCAAAGGCACCAATAATCAAACTAGCTCACACGAACAGCCTATCTGGGCATATCAAAACAAAACAAGAAGCTAGGACACAGTAAGCAAACATAAAATAAATAAATATAATAACTTACTGATGTCTCGGAGACAACAGTCAATATCAAATTACATAAAAAGACAGAACATGATGGCTTCAGCAAGCTCCCAAAACAAAGAATCAAGAAATCTTCCAGATGAAGAAAATTTTCTGGAATTACTAGAGGTAGAATATGAAAGATTAATATACAGAACTCTTCAAGAGATCAGAAAAGAGATCAGGCAAAATGTAGAACCAGTGAAGGAACACACAGACAAAGCAACAGAGGAACTTAAGAAGATTATAGAAGAGCATAATGACAAATTTAACAGGCTGCAAGAATCCATAGAGAGACAGCAAACAGAATTCCAGAAGATTAACAATAAAATTTCAGAATTAGACAACTCAATAGAAAGTCATAAGAGCAGGATTGAGGCAATGGAAGTCAGAATTAGTAAGACTGAAGATAAAACACTTGCCACCAACTTATTTGAGGAAAAATCAGATTAAAAAAAAAATTAAGAAACCCTAAGAATTATGTGGGACTCTATAGAGGAATAACCTACAAGTGATTGGAGTATCAGAATAGGGGGAATAACAGAAAATACAGAGAGAATTGTTGAAGATTTGTTGGCAGAAAACTTCCCTGATATTGTGAAAGATGAGAAGATATATATCCAAGATGTGCATCAAACCCCACAAAAGAAAGTCACCAAGGCATATTATAATCAAACTTGCCAGAACCAAAGATAGAGAATTTTAAGAGCAGCTAGGGATAAATGAAAAGTCATCTGCAAAGGAGGGTCAATAAGAATAAGCTCGGACTACTCGGCAGAAACCATGCAGGCAAGAAGGCAATGGGATGACATATATAAAGCCTTGAAGGAAAAAAATTGCCAGCCAATAATTATATATCCAGCAAAACTGCCTCTCAAATATGATGGTGAGATTTGGGCATTTCCAGATAAACAGAAGTTTAGGGAATTTGCAAAAACCAAACCAAAATTACAAATCCAATCAGTGTCCAAACTCTAAAATCTATAAGATACTGCAAAACCTCGACAACAAAAAGATAAATAGCCCAATTAAAAAATGGGCAAAGATATGAACAGCCACTTCACTAAAGAAGACATTCAGGTGGCTAATAGATACATGAGGAAATGCTCATGATCATTAGCCATTAGAGAAATGCAAATCAAAACTACAAGGACATACCATCTCACCCCAACAATGCTAGGATTAATCCAAAAAACACAAAATAGTAAATGTTAGAAAGGTTGTGGAGAGACTGGAACACTTACACACTGCTGGTGTGAATGTGAAATGGTACAGCCACTTTGAAAATTGATTTGGCACTTCCTTAAAAAGCTAGAAATAGAAGTGCCACACAATCCAACAATCCCACTCTTTGGAATATATTCTAGAGAAAAAACAGCCCTCACATGAATAGATATACACACACTCATGTTCATTGCAGCACTGTTCACAATAGCAAAAAGATGGAAACAACCTATGTGCCCATCAATGGATGAATGGATAAACAAATTATGGTATATTCACACAATGGAATACCATGCAACGATAAAGAACAAGGATGAATCCACGAAACATCTCATAACATGGGTGAATCTAGAAGGCATTATGCTGGGTGAAATTAGTCGAAAAGGACAGATGTTATATGAGACCACTATTACAAGAACTCAAGAAAAGGTTTAAAGACAGAAGAAAACTTTCTTTGATGGTTACGAGGGTGGGGAGGGAGGGAGAGGGGTATTCACTAACTAGGTAGTAGACAAGAATTATCTTAGGTGAAGGGAAGGACAACACACAACACAGGGGCAGTCACCACAACTGGACTAAACCAAAAGCTAAGAAGTTTCCTGAATACAACCAAACACTTCGAGGGACAGAGTAGCAGGGGTAGGTGTTTTTGGGGACTATGGTTTCAGGGGACATCCAGTTCAACTGGCATAACAAAGTTTATATTAAGAAAATGTTCTGCATCCCACTTTTGTGAGTGGCGTCTGGGGTCATAAAACCTAGCAAGCGGCCATCTAAGATGCATCAATTTGTCTCAACCCACCTGGAGTGAAGGAAAATGAAGAACACTGAAGACACAAGGAAAATATGGGCCCAAGAGACAGAAAGGGCCACATAAACCAGAGACTCCATCAGCCTGAGACCGGAAGAACTAGATGGTGCCTGGCTACCACCAAAGACTGGCCTGACAGGGAACACAACAGAGTCCCTGACGGAGCAGGAGAAAATTGGGGTGCAGAACTCAAATTATTGTAAAAAGACCAGACTTAATGGTCTGATTGAGACTGGACGGATCCCAGAAGACATGGCCCCTGGACTCCCTGTTAGCCCAAAACTAAAACCTTTCCTGAAGCCAACTCTTCAGGCAAAGATTAGACTGAATTATAAGACATAAAATGATACTCTTGAAGAGTGTGCTTCTTAGCTCAGGTAGATAAACATGAGACTAAATTGGCAGCTCCTGTTCGGAAGAGAGATGAGAAGGCAGAAAGGGACAGGAGCTGGCTGAATGGACAAGGGAAATACAGGGTGGAAAGGAGGAATGTGTTTTCACTTTATAGGGAGAGCAACTAGGGTCATGTAATAATGTGTGTATAAATTTTTGCATGACAAACTAACAAACTGTAACTTTCATGTAAAGCACAATAAAAAAAGAAAAGAAAAAAAATAAATTGGAAATTATAAACGGAGTGTGTGTGTGTGTGTGTGTGTGTGTGAATGTGACACACCAGAAAAGGTGATTTTAAAAAGCCTGTTAGACACAACCCTTTTCCCACAATCAGAACAACCCCAAATCGCTTGCTCTATGTAAAAAAAAAAAAAGAAGAAGAAAAAACAAATCTTGGTGTAAGATGGAGATTAGCAAGCAGGAAGTTTGTAGTGGAGCGCTCCACGGATTATGACTAGTGAGGGAAGAAAGGGAAGCAGAACTGGGCAGAGCGAGAAGTTCAGCTGTGATGCCTTCTCAACCAAGGTCTCAACAGACCCAAACAGAAGCTCAGAAGCTGGGATGGTCCTTCAAAATTTTATCAAATTGTGCTGAGGGGACTGAGCCTTTATCTCCCTTATACTGACTAGTCATTAGACATGGGCTGCCCATAGGAAGGGGGCATAACCTTGGGTGAGGCAGCTCCTTCAGCAGAAAGCAATTCCCAGAGAGGAGATGACTGACACCTGACAGCAGCTAGGGGAGTACATCCTTCCGTTCTGAAGGAAAACCTTCTCAGCACAGCACAGCACAGCATCCACTACAGGGCTCCTGAAAGGGACTATTTACCAAAGTACATGCAGGGTGTATGGAAAACCAGCGGAAAATTATCAGATAATTTCATTCATACAAAGAGATATGAAGTGTTTCATCTCTCAACAAAGCCTCCACTGAGAAGATGATCTCAGTGAGAGGCTGAATTGCATGAAGTTTCTGAAAGCCATCAAAAATTTTCTTTGCTTAACAAAATAAGCATTAAGAATCATGAACATACACGCACACCCATGTTCATCTTTTTAAATAATTTTTATTGTGCTTTAAGGGAAAGTTTACAAATCAAGTCAGTCTCTCACACAAAAACCCATATACACCTTGCTACACACACCCAATTACTCTCCCCTTAATGAGACAGTCTGCTCTCTCCCTCCACCCTCTCTTTTCGTGTCCTTTTCAACAGCTTCTAACCCCCTCCACCCTCTCATCTACCCTCCATGCAGGAGATGCCAACATAGTCTCAAGCGTCCACTTGATCCAAGAAGCTCACTCCTCACCAGCATCCCTCTCCAACCCATTGGCTAGTCCAATCCATGTCTGAAGAGTTGGCTTCGGGAATGGTTCCTGTCCTGGACCAACAGAAAGTCTAGGGGCCATGACCACTGGGGACCATCTAGTCTCAGTCAGACCATTAAGTCTGGTCTTATGAGTATTTGGGGTCTGCATCCCACTGCTCTCCTGCTCCCTCAGGGCTTCTCTGTCAGGGCAGTCATCGGTTGTAGCAGGGCACCATCTAGCTCTTCTGGTCTCAGGATGATGTACTGCCTGGTTCATGTGGCCCTTTCTGTCTCTTGGGCTTGTAATCACCTTGTGCCCTTGCTGTTCTTCATTCTCCTTTGATCCAGATGGGTTGAGACCAACTGATGCATCTTAGGTGACTGCTTGCTAGCATTTAAGACCCCAGATGCCACTCTTCAAAGTGGGATGCAGAATGTTTTCTTAATAGATTTTATTATGCCAATTGACTAAGATGTTCCCTGAAACCATGGTCCCCAGACCCCTGCCCCTGCTACGCTGGCCTTAGAAGCATTCAGTTTATTCAGGAAACTTCTTTGCTTTTGCTTTAGTCCAATTGTGCTGACCCCCCCATACTGTGTGCTGTCTTTCCCTTCACCTAAAGTAGTTCCTATCTACTATCTAATTAGTGAATACCCCTCTCCCAGCCTCCCTCCCTCCCCCCCCTTAACCACAAAAGAATGTTTTCTCCTCAGTTTAAACTATTTCTCAAGTTCTTATGACAGTGGTCTTATACAATACTTGTCCTTTTGCAACTGACTAATTTCACTCAGCATAATGCCTTCCAGGTTCCTCCATGTTATGAAATGTTTCACAAGTTCCTCACTATTCTTTATCCATGCGTAGTGTTCCATTGTGTGAATATACCATAATTTATTTATCCATTCATCCATTGATGGGCACCTGGGTTGCTTCCATGTTTTTGCTATTGTGAACAGTGCTGCAATAAACATGGGTGTCCATATATCTGTTGGTGTAAAGGCTCTTATTTCTCTAGGATATACTCCAAGGAGTGGGATTGCTGGATCCTATGGTAGTTCTATTTCTAACTTTTTAAGGAAGTGCCAAATCGATTTCCAAAGTGGTTGTATCATTTGACATTCCCACCAGTAGTGTAGAAGTGTTCCAATCTTTCCACAGCCTCTCCAGCATTTATTATTTTGTGGTTTTTTGATTAATGCCAGCCTTGTTGGAGTGAGATGAAATCTCATTGTAGTTTTGATCTGCATTTCTCTAATGGCTAATGATCGGGAACATTTCCTCATATATCTGTTAGCTACCTTAATATCTTCTTTAGTGAAGTGTCTATTCATAACTTTTGCCCATTTTTTAATTCGGTTATTTGTCTTTTTGCAGTTGAGTTTTTGCAGTATTATGTAGATTTTAGAGATCAGGTGCCGATCAGAAATGTTATAATTAAAATCTTTTTCCCAGTCTGTAGGTAGTCTTTTTATTCTTTTGGTGAAGTCTTTGGATGAGCATAAGTGTTTGAATTTTAGGAGCTCCCAGTTATCTAGTTTTTCTTCTACATTCTTTATAATGTTCTCTAAACTGTTTATGCCATGTATTAGGGCTCCTAACGTTGTCACTATTTTTTCTTTCATGATCTTTATCGTTTTAGATTCTATATTTAGGTCTTTGATCCATTTTGAGTTAGTTTTTGTGCCTGAAGTGAGGTACAGGTCTTGTTTCATTGTTTTTGCAGATGGATATCCAGTTATTATGCCAGCACCATTTGTTAAAAAGACTGTCTTTTCCCCATTTAACTGTTTTGAGGCCTTTGACAAATATCAGCTGCTCATATGTGGATGGATTTATGTCTGGATTCTCAATTCTGTTCCATTGGTCCATGTATCTGTTGTTGTACCAGTACCAGGCTGTTTTGACTACTGTGGCAGTATAATAGGTTCTAAAATCAGGTAAAGTAAGGCCTCCCACTTCGTTCTTCTTTTTTCAGTAATGCCTTATTTATCTGGGGCCTCTTTCCCTTCCATATGAAATTGGTGATTTGTTTCTCCATCTCATTGAAGAATGTCCTTGGGATTTGGATCAGAATTGCATTAAATGTATAGATCGCTTTTGGTAGAATAGACATTTTTATCATGTTAAGTCTTCCTATCCATGAGCAAGGTATGTTCTTCCACTTATGTAAGTCTATTTTGGTTTCTTGCAGAAGTGTACTGTAGTTTTCTTTGTATAAGTCTTTTACATCTCTGGTAAGATTTATTCCTAAGTATTTTATCTTCTGGGGGCTACTGTAAATAGCATTGATTTGGTGATTTCCTCTTCGATGTTCTTTTTGTTGGTGTAGAGGAATCCAACTGATGTTTGTATATTTATCTTGTTTCCTGATACTCTGCTGAACTCTTCTATTAGTTTCAGTAGTTTTCTGGAGGATTCCTTAGGGTTTTCTGTGTATCAGATCATGTCATCTGCAAATAGAGATACTTTGACTTCTTCCTTGCCAATCTGGGTGCCCTTTATTTCTTTATCTAGCCTAATTGCTCTGGCTAGGACTTCCAGCACAATGTTGAATAAGAGTGGTGATATAGGGCATCCTTGTCTGGTTCCCGATCTCAAGAGGAATGATTTCAGGCTCTCTCCATTTAGGGTGATGTTGGCTGTTGCCCTTTATTATGTTGAGAAATTCTCCTTGTATTCTGATTTTGCTGAGAGTTTTTGTTATGAATGAGTGTTGAACTTTGTCAAATGCCTTTTCTTCATCAATGGATAAAATCATGTGATTCTTATCTTTTGTTTTATTATGTGGTGGATTACATTAATTGTTTTTCTAATGTTGAACCATCCCTGCATACCTGGTATGAATCCTACTTGGTCATGGTGAATTATTTTTTTTGATATGTTGTTGAATTCTATTGGCTAGAATTTTGTTGAGGATTTTTGCGTCTACATTTATGAGGGACATAGGTCTATAATTTTCTTTTCTTGTGGTGTCTTTGCCTGGTTTGGTATCAGGGATATGGTGCCTTCACAGAATGAGTTTGGTAGTATTCGGTCCTTTTCTGTGCTCTGAAATACCTTAGTGGTGTTAACTCTTCTCTGAAAGTTTCATAGAACTCTGCGGTGAAGCTGTCCGGAAAACGGCATTTTTTTGTTGGGAGTTTTTTGATTACCTTTTCAATCTCTTCTTTTGTTATGGGTCTATTTAGTTGTTCTACCTCTGTTTGTGTTAGTTTAGGTTGGTAGTGTGTTTCTAGGAATTCATCCATTTCTTCTAGGTTTTCAAATTTGTTTGAGTATAGTTTTTCATAGTAATCTGATATGATTCTTTTATTTTCAGTTGGGTCTGTTGTAATATCGCCCATCTCATTTCTTATTCGGGTTATTTGCTTCCTCTCCTGTTTTTCTTTTGTCAGTTTGGCCAGTGGTTTATCAATTTTGGTGATTATTTCAGAAAACCAGCTTTTGGTCTTGTTAATTCTTTCAATTGTTTTTCTCTTTTCTATTTCATTTAGTTCAGCTCTAATTTTTATGATTTGTTTTCTTCTGGTGCCTGAGGGTTTCTTTTGTTGCTCTCTTTCTATTTGTTTAAGCTGTAGGGATAGTTCTTTGATTTGGGCCCTTTCTTCTCTTTGTATGTGTGCATTTATTGATATAAACTGGCCTCTGAGCACCGCTTTTGCTGTGTCCCAAAGGTTCTGATAGGAAGTGTTTTCGTTCTCATTGGATTCTCTGAATTTCTTTATTCCATCCTTAATGTCTTCTATAATCCAGTCTTTTTTGAGCAGGGTATTGTTCAGTTTCCAAGTGTTTGATTTCTTTTCCCTGCTTTTCCTGTTATTGATTTCCACTTTTATGGCCTTATGGTCTGAGAAGATGCTTTGTAATATTTCAATGCTTTGGATTCTGCTAAGGCTTGTTTTATGACCTAATATGTGGTCTATTCTAGAGAATGTTCCATGTGCACTAGAAAAGAAAGTATAGTTGTTTGCTGTTGGGTGGAGTGTTCTGTATATGTGTATGAGGTCAAGTTGGTTGATTGTGGCATTTAAATTTTCAGTGTCTTTATTGAGCTTCTTTCTGGATGTCCTGTCCTTCACCGAAAGTGGTGTGTTGAAGTCTCCTAGTATTATAGTGGAGCTGTCTATCTCACTTTTCAATGCTGATAGAGTTTGTTTTATGTATCTTGTAGTCCTGTCATTGGGTGCATAAATATTTAATATGGTTGTATCTGCTTGGTGTATTGTCCCTTTAATCATTATATAGTGTCCTTCCTATCCTTTACGATGGTTCTAACTTTAAAGTCTATTTTGTCAGAAATTAATATTGCCACTCCTGCTCTTTTTTGATTGTTTTTTTGCTTGATATATTTTTTTCTATCCTTTGAGTTTTAGTTTGTTTGTGTCTCTAAGTCTAAGGTGTGTCTCTTGTAGGCAGCATATAGACAGATCTTGTTTTTTAATCCATTCTGCCAGTCTGTCTCTTTATTGGTGCATTTAGTCCATTTACATTCAAGGTAATTATGGATAGGTATGAATTTAGTGCTATCATTTTGATGTCTTTTTTTGTGTGTTGGCAACTTCTTTTTCCCACTTGATTTTATGTGCTGAGTAGATTTTCTTTATATATTGTCTTTTCCTCATATTTGTTGTTGTTGATTTCTTTCTGCTGAGTCCATATTTTTCCCTTGTATTTTATTTTGATGAATAGGATAGTTTGTCTCCTTTGTGGTTATCTTATTATTTACCCTTCTTTTTCTAAATTTATAACTAACTTTTATTTCTTCCTCTCCATATGGAATGTGTATGATTACATTTCTTAGTCTTTCTTTATTATTATAATGCTGTCTTCTTTTATATAATTATATCGCCGTTACCCTGTGTTTTTTTTTTTTCCAATCTTGCTTTGGGTTTTTTTTTTTTTTATTTCCCTGTCTGTGTTGACTTCTGGTTGCTCTGCCCAGTGTTCTAGTCTTGGGTCGATACCTGATATTATTGATTTTCTAACCAAAGAACTCTCTTTAGTATTTCTTCTAGTTTTGGTTTGGATTTTACGAATTCCTTCAACTTGTGTTTATCTGGAAATGTCTTAATTTCACCTTCATATTTAAGAGACAGTTTGATGGATATATGATTCTTGGCAGACAATTCTTTTCCTTCAATTTTTTAAAAAATGTCATCTCATAGCCTTCTTTCCTGCATGGTTTCTGCTGAGTAGTCCGAGCTTATTCTTATTGGCTGTCCCTTGAAGGTGACTTTTCGTTTATCCCTCACTGCTTTTATAATTGTCTCCTTATCTTTGGTTTTGGCAAGCTTGATTATAATATGTCTTGATGACTTTCTTTTAAGATCTACCTTATGTGGAGTTCGATGAGCATCTTGGATAGATATCTTCTCATTTTTCACAATATCAGGGAAGTTTTCTGCCAACAAATCCTCAACAATTTTCTCTGTATTTTCTGTTATCCCTCCCTGTTGTGGTACTCCAATCACTCGTAGGTTATTTCTCTTGATAGAGTCCCACATGATTCTTAAGGTTTCTTCAGTTTTTTAAATTATTTTATCTGATTTTTCTTCAAACGTATTAGTGCCAAGTGATTTATCTTTGAGTTCAGAAATTCTAGCTTCTACTTGCTCAATTCTGCTCCTCTGACTTTCTATTGAGTTGTCTAATTCTGCAATTTTATTGTTAATCTTCTGAATTTCTGATTGCTCTGTCTATGGATTTTTCCAGCTTATTAAGCTTTTCATTATGTTCCTGAATAATCTTTCTGATTTCTTCAATTGCTTTATCTGTGTGTTCCTTGGCTTGTTCTGCATATTGCCTCATTTCCTTCCGGATGTCTTGAAGTCTTCTGTATGTTAAACTTTTGTATTCTGCATCTGGTAATTCCAGGAATGCACTTTCATCTAAAAGATCCCTGGATTCTTTGTTTTGAGAGCTTGTTGAGGTGATCATGGTCTGTTTCTTTATGTGTCTTGATATTGACTGTTGTCTGCAAACGTATTGTATTAGTTTATGCTTCCTTACTGTGTCATAGCTGCTTGCTTTGTTTTGTTTTGGTATACCCCTATGGGTTGCTTGAGTGAGCTAGCTTGATTATTTTCGCCTTTGAAGCTCTGGTGTCCTGCCCCAGCTGGCTAGAGCTGTTATCAGGTATATCAGTCTAGCAGTCCATTCAGTTTTGTTGTATGAATTCAGCTCAGGTTTTCAGGTAGCTGATCATCAAGTGTGTGGTACAGGCTCTGTCCTACAGTCCTAGAGAGGCAGGGGTGATTGGTGTATATACCCGTATCTGATTGCAGCAGGGGGTCATGCTCTGAACAAGGCAGGGGGCTGAGAACCAACCCCCAAGTGTCTCTGATGGAAATGCGTCTCTGTTCCCTAGAGTGTTCTGGTGGGCGGGCTCTGCAGAGGGACCATGGGCATCCAACGATTTTGTAAGGTCTGGGAGGTGCCAGTTATCCCTGGGCCCCTGTTGCCAGTGGCTGGGCGACCCAAGTGGAGCCACCAGTCCTTAGGTCCCTGATATGGGTAGGTGAGGACCTTGTTTAATAGGCAAAGCAATGTGAAATGTCAAACACCCACCTCTCCACCGCACAGCTGAAATGGTTGGAGTTTGTCAACAAGGGCCTATTCTCCCGAAATAGGCCCACACAGGTCCATGAAGAAGGGAAAGGTGCTCAAGGTCCACTGACAGTTTATGCCTGGACAGGAGCCTCTTCTGTCCTGAGCTCCCCAGGTTAATAGAGCTAGCAAATTATCTTTCCCCCCAGTTGCAAATTTTTTCCTTCCCCAAGGCCAGGAGGACGGCTCCAGGTGCTCTCCAGGGTCTATTTCAGGCCTAGGGATTCAGCCACTGAAGCTGGGGTGGGGGTGGGTGGGAGTTCAGTAAAATATACGCAAGTACTTAGCTTTTGCTGAGAGTGCCCTTCTGCTCAGGTTCCGGAGGTGTGAGTGGGCGGTGTGGCTGGCTGCTCCTCGGTGAGGAAACTGTGGCCGAACGCTAGGACCAGCCCGCCGCTGCCGCCGCCGCTCCGGGAATGGTGCCTGAGGGCTCCCCGCGATTCATGTCCGGTAACTCCTCTCTGGTTCTGAACGGTCTCTTCCTTCCCCTGCCCCTCAGTTCATTGTCTTAAGCTTGCCTTTGATGCTCAGGGCTCCCAGCTTGTCACAAATATACTTGTTTCACTTGTTTTTTCGGGCCTTTGTTGTAAAGAGGGCTCAAGGGAAGTGTCTGTCTATTCCGCCATCTTGGCTCCACCTCCCACGTTCATTTTTTTTGCAGCATTGTTCACAATAGCAAAAATATGGAAACAACCTAGATGCCCTTCAACAGATAAATGGATAAACAAGCTATGGTACATACACACTATGGAGTACTATGCAACAATAAAGAATGATGATGAATCTGTGAAACATCTCACAACAAGGATGAATCTGGATTGCATTATGCTGAGTGAAATAAGTCAGTCACAAAAGGACAAATATTGCATGAGACCACTGCTGTAAAAATTCCTGAAAAGGTTTACACACAGAAAGAAACAATCTTTGATGGTTATGAGGGAGGGCAGGGAAGGAGGGAAAAACACTAGCTAGACAGTAGATAAATGGTAACTTTGGTGAAGGGTTAGACAGTACACAATATGGAGGAAGCTGGCACAACTTGTCCAAAGCAAGGTCATGGAAGCTCCACAGACACATCCAAACTTCCTGAGGGACCAAATTGCTAGGATGGGGGCCATGGGGACCGTGGTCTCAGGGAACATCTAGCTCAATTTGCATAACACAGTTTATAAAGAAAATGTTCTACATTCTACTTTGGTGAGTAGTGTCTGGGGTCTTAAAAGCCTGTGAGTGGCCATCTAGGATACTGCATTGGTCTTACCCCTCTGGGAGCAAGGAAGAATAAAGAAAACTAAACATACAAGGGAAAAATTAGTTCAAATGATTAATGGACCACATCTACCATGGCCTCCACCAGACTGAGTTCAATATAGCTAAATGGTACCTGGCCACCACCACTGACTGCTCTGACAGTGATCACAATAGAGGGTCCTGGACATAGCTGAAGAAAAACATAGAACAAAATTCGGACTCACAAAAAAAGACCAGACTGACAGAGACTGGAGAAACTGAGAGTATGGCCTTCGTACACCCTTTTATCTCAGTAATGAAGTCACCCCTGAGGTTCACCCTTCAGCGAAAGATTAGACAGGCCCATAAAACAAAATGAGACTAAAGGGGCATGCCAGCCCAGGGACAAGTACTAGAAGGCAGGAGGGGACAGGAAAGCTTGTAATAGGGAACCCAAGGTTGAGAAGGGAGAGTGTTGATATGTCATGGGATTGTTAAGCAATGTCATAAAACAATATGTATACTAACTTTTTAATGAGAAGCTAGTTTGCTCCATAAACCTTCATCTAAAGTACAATTTAAAAAATTAATAAACAAATAAGAAATCAAAAGACCCGTTGCATTGGGCAAATCTGCTTCAAAAGACCTCTTTAAAGTGTTGAAAAGCAAAGATGTTACCTTGAGTCTAAGTTGCGCCTGACCGAAGCCATGGTATTTTCAATGGCCTCCTAAAAAAAGAAAAAGAATCATGAACATACCAACTTGCTTTTATGATACACATAGACTCAGAATCAATTTGACAGCAACGGGTTTGTTTTTTGTTTGTTTGTTTTAGGTAGACAGTGGAGTCCCTGGGTGGTGCAAACAGTTAACATGCTTGGCTGATAACCAAAAGGTTGCCAGTTTGAGTCTACCCAGAGGTGCCTTGGAAGAAAGGTCTGGCAATCTACTTCTGAAAACTCAGCCATTGAAAAACCTATGGAGCACAGTTTTATCCTGAGACACATGGAGTCCCCATGAGTCAGAGTTGACTGGACGGCAACTGGTTTAGGTAGACAGCAGGTCCAAAAGAAAGAGCAAGTCTGAGGCTGAGTATACCAAAAACATTTAAGAAAGATCCTCCAATAAACAGAAGTAGAAAATGGTCTTCAATTTTAACAGGACTGTTGACAAGTTGGAGCCCTAGTGGCGCAGTTGTTCAGCATTTGGCTGCTAACCAAAAGGTCAGTAGTTCAAATCCACCAGCTGCTTCTTGGAAATCCTATGGGGCGGTTCTACTCTGACTTACAGGGTCGCTACGTGTCAGCATCGACTCAATGGCAACAGGCTTTTTTTTTTTTAAGCTAATCCTCATAACAACCCTAATGAGTTTCTTACTATTAACCCCACTTTACAGATGGGAGACTGAGGCTCAGAGAGATTAAAGCCACAATATCTAGTAAGTGCCAGTCCCAGGATTTAGAACCAGGCAGTCCGATTCCAGTCCCTATGCTCTTTCTTACCTACTCCACTACCGCTTCAGTTTATAGAAATAGAATTTCTCCGTACATTCCAGTTGCACATAGGGGCTACATTGTATTAAAAATACATACTGAATCTTTAAATACTAGAATCATACTCAGTGAGGCAAGAAACATTGCAATGAGCATGAGGTGGATGCTTAGAATCTGCTGTTCCCTCAGGGAGTTTCAATCTGAGGCACATACCCAATGAGTGGAATGACAGTGACAGGCAGGATCTCTTAAAGTGTTTAAGAGATCCTCCATTCCTCCCACATCCCTTCTCCATGCCTCTTTCATCCCTCCTCAACCCTCTTTGCTGAATGTATACAGGTAAATTCATGTACATTAAATATGCGTGTGAGGCCAGGAAGGCAAGATGTGTAGCTTTCCAAAAGGACTCAGATATATAATGAAAAAGATAATGGATAAGGACCTAACGCTTGCACATTGGTCAGTTTCCCTGTCCATGCATTGCTTCTAGCCAGTCTGTAATCGTGTGACGTGATTACAAACAGATTTCTGGTCAGTATAAGGCAGCTCTGAAGCCTCAGGTCGTTGGAAAAATTCTGGGTAGTGCTTGCAACAAGCACAGGAGGAGAAAATACGGCCCGGAGGATAGGGAGAGGCAGAGAACCTCAGGGAATGTTCCTCCCAGCACAGCTGCTATAGGAAGGCAAGCAGCTGAGGGTTTCTGACAGCTCTCCTGTTTATTTCTCCCCCACTGTAGATGAAAGGAGTTCCTGGGTGGTGCAAAACATTAAAGTGCTTGGCTGCTAACCAAAAGTTTGGAGGTCTGAGTCCACCTGGAGGCACCGCAGAAGAAAGGTGTGGCAATCCGCTTCTGAAAAATCAGCCATTGAAAACTCTATGGAACACAGCTCTACTCTGACACACGTGAGGTCACCATGAGTCGGAGTCGACTTAGCTGCAACTGTTTGTATTGTATTGATAAAATATCACCAAACGGCTCTGGAGCTTTGGACCTGGTAAAAATATTGGGATAACTTGTGACTGATGTCGGGCACACATCCATGCATCTCTGAGAGGCTCCAGATTCATTTGTCAAGTTAGCTGCAGCAGTCCGCGCTTCCATCATCTCAATAAGACATTACAAGTAGTGGGTGTGAGGCTAATGTCTGCACCCCACACTTGGAGAGAGCCACGTGGCCTCACATCACGGGAGGCGAGCTGTCAACAAAAGTGGCAGATGCTGCGGCACCCCCTTCATTACCTAATACCTTCAAATGAAAAGCAATAAACATGCTGCTACCTTAAACGTATTGTGCTTGTTCCGCATTAATGGAAACTCTATGTTCTACCTGCAAGTATTGGATTTCAGGTTTTTGGTTAATAACAATTCATTAATTTAAAACAAACAATTGGAGCATTCATTTGAAGGATGGTTACTAAATGGGGAGTCTGAAATAACCCCTTTCAGGCCTCATTTAAATTCAGTGTCAGCTGACTCCACAATGACAGACTTTGGAGAAACACATCAACCTGTCTGGTAAAGAGATTCTTATAACACCTTCATATTCTAGGAACGATGATGGGGGAGGGCAAAGGAAAAGAGGGAAAGAGAGAGGGGCAAAGAGAGAAGGGGACATAGGGAGGAAAAAACCAGAGAGGAGAAAAGAAGAGAAAAAGAGAGCAGGGCAAGGGACAAGGAAGGAAAAAGAGTCAAAGGGGAGGGGGAAGAGGATGAGAAATTGAGAGGGAGGAAGAGAAAGGAGATAGAGAAAGGAGAAGGGAAGAGGGGAAGAAGGAAAAGAAAGGAGAAAAAACAAAGAGAAACAACTGTGTTCTGTTCTGTGAGTCAGAATTTTAGAAGAAAAACAATAGCATGAAGGTTTTATTACTTTGCTTGTTTTTTTTTTAAATTTTTTATTGTGGTAAAAATATATGCAACAAAACATTTGCCAATTCATCTTGTTTGTTTTTGAATGCAGCAAGGATTTTGGTTGCCACTGCCACAGCTGGCTGTACTCCATGGTGACTGAGCATTTTTAGGAAAAGACCTAATAGGATGACTTAAGCAACTCCAGGGAAAGAAAAAACATATAGAAGAAAAGGGAGGGTGGAGAAGAGAGGATGATGAGGCTTTTTAAAAAAAATTATTATTGTTGTTACAATCCCAGAGAACCCCAGATTCCAAAGTGCTGCTGATCTAATTTTAGCAGAATTTCTAACCCTGCCAAGAAGCAGTCAGTAATTGACAGCAGGTAGATTTTATTTAAAAGGGAGAGGTGAGAAGGGAAAGATATCAGTCATCAGATGCTGTTTACCATTTTGGTTCCCCTCTTGCATTGACCCAAAGGCCAAAAACAATGTGATGAACAAATAGAAAGAAGGTGGGAAGGTTCCAGTGCTTCAATGCAGGTCTTACAGGGCAGGGGCCACAGGAGCAGAAAATGGACTCTGCAGTTAACTGCCCTTCGGAGAGGTTCACCAGGTGTCATTGTTTTCAGTGCACAATGGCATAATATTTTGTTTATTCTTACCAATAACAGTATTTCAGCAGAGAATTCCAAAACCAAGTTGGGAAAATAGTTTCAAGGCTTGATACTAAAATTCTGGCCTGTGGGCCAGCAGTATCAGCATCACCTGGGAGCAGGTTACAAATGCAGAATGTGGTCCCCACTGCAGACCAAGGACTCTGCATGTTAATAAGATCCGCAGAGGATTCATGGGCACATTCAAGTTGGAGAAGCCCAGGTTAAGAGAAAAATGTTATGCTCAAGTATTGATTTGTTAGGGGCCTTTGTTCTGTCTGTGATATGTCTGGGTATGCCCCTTGTAACTGACATGTGCAACCTCCATCCCTGTCCCCATCTCACAGTCAAGGCAAACATCCCTAACTGATTAATCAATAGTGGACACCTGAAGCACTGTACTGAATTGTGAAGCCCAGTCTAGCTCAGTAGGAAAGAAAAATTAATCAGGGTTGACATTCTGGTATAGTTTTTGTTTGTTTTGTTTTTTGTCTCTATCAGTGGTTCTCAAACTTTAGCATGTGTCAGAATCATTTGGAGGGCTTGCTAAAACACAGATGGCTGGACCTCATCCCCAGAGTTTCCGGTTCAGTAGGTCTGGGTGGGGTCTGAGAATTTGCATTTCTAGCAGTTCTAAATGCTGATGCTGCTGTTCCAGGGATCACACTTTGAGAATCACTGGTCTATGTCCTTCATCTACCCCTCTCCCTCATATAATGCATCATTGTTTTCTATCCTCCCCCTTTAGAATCTTCTTCTCTGCAAAGTGAGGTGCAGTAGCTTGATGAGGTAGCAGGTTGTTGTTGTTGTTGCTGTTGCTGTCAAGTCAGCTCCAACTCATAGTGACCCCACGTAGAACAGAATGTAACATTGCCTGTTTCTGTGCCATCTTCACTATCATTGAGATGCTCGAGTCCATTGCTGCAGCCACTGTGTGTTTTGAGTGCCTTCCAACCTAGGGGACTCATCTTACAGCACTATATCGAAGAATTTTCTGTTGTAATCCATAGGATTTTCATTGGTTATTTTTTGGAAGTAGACCCCAGGCCTTTCTTCCTAGTCTACCTTAGTCTGAAAGCTCCTCTGAAACCTGTTCACCATGGGTGACCTTGCTGGTGTTTGAAATACCAGTGGCATAGCTTCCAGCATCATAACAACACGCAAGCCACCACAGTACAACAAACTGACAGACAGGTTGTGGTTGATAGCAGATACTAGCTGCTCAGCCTGTTATACTCAAGAGGACACAAGTTTTATGAATATTTTAAAGGGAACTCCTTAAAATGATCTAAAGATGATATTTTAGAAGAGTCATGTGTTGGGGGTGGGGAGTGTTTGGGAGCAGGCAGAGCAATGTTGTGCCTCCCCAGATGCCATTGCTTAGGCAGTTGCCTCCCTAGGCCTTATCAACAGGATCATGGTTCAGCTCTTGTAAATCTTTGCAGCAAAGTGTGGGTCACTCAACCAGGGAGGCCTTTTTCTTTATCATAAAAGAGAATAAAAAACTATACCAAAGAGGCTGCCTTATAACATCTTTTAGAGACAAGTAGTTTCTACATCTCATCTTAAAATTGAGGCCTTCTTTATTTCAGGAATTATAATGAGCACTAGATGCAGTCAAACAAGACATGGCTCCCAGATTGAAACATGCAATTACAGGGTATCTTTGATAATAGAGTATAGGTAAGAACCAGGTGCTATAGAAAAAGAAGAAGGGAGCCTAATTCAGCCTAGAGGTTAGGAAGACCTCCTGGTAATTATCAGGTAGCTAACCCGATAATTAAATAATAATCAGAAGTTGTCTTAAGCAAGGGAATGACACGGTTGATGGACGTACTAGAACTATTACACTAGCAGCTTTGTGGAGAAATGATTTGAAGAGTCAGAACTTTGGACAGGGGACTGGTTAGAAGATGGCTGCAGTAGTCTATGGTGACCTGAGCTAGAAAAAATGCAGTGGGCAAGGAGAGAAAGGAGCAGTCAACAGACATTAAAAAGAATTATCAGATCCTGGATTAGCTATAAAGGGGCCCTGGTGGCACAGTGGTTAAGTGCTCGGCTACTAACCGAAAGGTCTGTGATTCGAACCTACCAACTGCTCTGTGGGAGAAAGATGTGGCAGTCTGCTTCCATAAAGATTGCAACTATAGGTTAGTTTTATATGTAGAGTCATGCTTCTTAAGGATGACACCCAGATGTGTGACCACGACCCATTTAGCCTTGCCTTCTGGAGACGACTTTGCCCTATTTCAGCCCTCTACTACCGCCACCATATCCTTTTCCTTCTATTCTACTGATTCCTCTAGAACTGACCATAGTGGACCTTCAACACTTGTTTTCTGCCACCCCAGTTGTACAGGACTCCCTTATGAACCATGCTACTTTTATGTACCCACAGGGCATGCCCTGACCTCGCTCCCTCCCCCAGGTACTGAACTTTGCTACCAGCCCCACACCTGGCATCTTCATAGACCAGCTCTTCTAACAAAGCACTGTACTTGGACCTTTGCTGACGTGTGCCTTGCTGAGGTCTGCTTTCTAGTTATCCCTGCCTGTCTTCTCATGCTCCTATCTCAATAAAGTCATGATTTTCACGCTGAATCAAGATTTTTGGCTGCCACATGTCCAGGTAAATTTAAGTCCAATCTGCCTCAGTAACTTCAACCCCTGGCACTTATCTTCCATTAGGGTATTTCCATTTAGCCCAAAGGCTGTCTCAATATTCAGTATTTGGCCATTGTAACAGATGCCTCTGGTACTGTAGTCATATCCCCTCGGCCCATCTCTGATTTCTGATTTCAGCCAAAATTATGGTAAGCAGTTCTGTGCAAAGACCCTCTTATGCACTCATCCTACCTCAAGCTTCTGCCACACTCCTTTAACTGTTTGCCCTAGGGCCTTCTCCAATATATTAGTAGCTTGCTTTGCCTGAACATAGACATAGAACAAAGGTATGGGAAAGTAATGCCCCAAGGGTGACTCTTAAATTGGCAGGTAGAGAATGATGGATAAACGGATAAAAGCTTCAGCCTCCCATCAGTTTCTCTACATTTCTTAGGGGTCCCCAGTGGAATCAAGATCCTGTTCCTCACAGCAACAGTCTCCATTGTGCATCCTTATATTGGGTTTTCCACCTCCACTGGCTCACTCCCTGACTCCTTCATTCTTTGAGATCACTTCCCAAATAAACAACATGTACTCAAGTCCTTGTCTCAGAGTTCCCACAAGGCAGAGTTAAGTCATATTTCACTCTCTCCTAAAATTACTCTATTTTCAGAAAGCACCAAACAATATACAGTGAAACCTGTGAGAGCTGGAACTTGACAGGACTGCCTTGTTTTTCTGGGTCTCACAAGTTTTCTGCCTTTGACAGGATACAGGCTTACCACTCTTCTATTGCTCATTTTAGTGAAAAATATTTGAGTTTTCCTTCTCTCACAGGTTTCCACCCTACACAGTTTCTGGCTTTTGCAAGTTTTATTGTATAACACTTAAGAGGAAGAAAGGAGGGGTACAGAGGTCTATGAGGTAGGGATAATAAAGGCAGTATTGAAACAGAAAAAAACAGAAGTGTTATATTAGGCACTGCAGGGAATTATACACATGTAGACAAAAAGCCTGAGGCCGAGGTTGCCAATGTCCTTTAAGATAAAGAACCAATCCTCAAGTAGACCACATATGTAGACTTAGAGTTCTTAGGCAAAGAGATATGGGGAGTTAGTGTGCCATTAAGTTGCTCAGCATCATAGTTTTAGATTACAATGGGATGATGCCTTCTGGAGTAGTATAATGATAATACCCTGACATGGAGTTGTTCTTGTTAGGTAATGTTGAGTCAATTTTCAACACATAGAGGCCCTGTGTGACAGAGTAGAACTGCCCCATAGGGTTTTCTAGGCTTAATCTTTATGGAAGCAGATTGCCAGGTTTTTCTTCTGTAGGACCACTGGGTGGGTTTGAACAGCCAGTCTTTCAATTAGCAGCCAAGCACTTAAACATTGTGCTACCAGGGCTCCTTCTGGCATGGAGAAGTAATTTATTGGTGATGCATTGGTGTAGTGGTAAACAACTGTTGCTCTTTTTTGAGGCGCATGGAGTAAAGACGATGAGAGAGGCAAGGAGGGAATGTATATGTATTTGGGAAGGGACAAAATGAGTGTTAAAAAGTAGTTGACAGTATAATTGATCTTTAGTGTCTTCTGCCAAGAACTGTAACCCAGATTAATGACAGATACAGCAGGGGTAGAGACCCACCATTAACAGACACCTCTCATACTCTCTGTGGTGGTTTTAAAATATGTCCACAGATTCTATGACACACCTCCCTTCAAAAGATGGACATTGATAACCCTCTTCTTGAGTTTGGGTTGGAATTACTGATTTACTTCTATGAAAATACAATATGGTGGAAATTAGGGTGTGTGACTGCCAAAACTAAGTCATAAAAGGCATTGCAAATCCCTCCTTGCTCTCTTTTTTGGATCACTCACTCTTAGGAAGCCAATTGCTATGTCTTGAGGACACTCAAGTAGCTCTAAGGAGGGGCCCAGATGACAAGAACATGAGGCCTTTTGCCAACAGCCAGCAAGGATATGAGGCCTCCTGCCAACAGACATGCAAGTGAGCTATCTTGAAAGCAGATCTTCCAGCCTCAGTCAAGCCTTCAGATGACTGCAACCTCCTGAGAAACTCTGATCCAGAACTACCCAACTAAGCCAATTTCCTGATCCACAGAAACAATGTTTTAGAAACAATAAACATTATCTCACAAAAAATCAGGATAATTTGTTATTGTTATGCAGCAACAGATAATTAATATATTCACTATTCTAGGGCATGCTGACCCAATAGCTGTCAACTGATGACACCTGTAACTCATGCCTGAGGGCTTGCTCTGGCTGCTGAAGCCCACTCATCTAGCATGTAGGCTATAAGTGCCAGGGGAGTCAATACTTCCAGAAGTAACCCTTGACCAATGACTAACAGAGTTTGTTGGATAAATATTCCAGCCCCCTTGACTCTAAATGTAGACCACCTTCTTCCAGAGGTCCCTCACAGGACTGAGCCCCAGGTGTTCGTTCACAGGTAAATATCCTTCTCAATAATGTATGTTTTGTTGGCTTTCATTCCATCTCCATCTTATTCCTCCTCTCCCCTACCGGTGATTATTGGGATTACCTTCCAAACAAAGTACTTTCACTCAAATCCTTCCCTCAGGGTCTGCTTCTTGGGGTAGCCCAATCTAAGACACCATCAGATAACTGAGTTCCAGCCTTTATGTTAAAACAGGATAAAATTATATGAGAAAAGATGCATAGGAAGGAATTACGGGAAATTAACTTTTTTAAGACAAAATGACTGTTCTTGATCATATGATACTGCCTAGTCCAACTGTACCCCTCACCACCATAAATTCTACAGTTAATTGCTGAAGGTTAGGGTGGAAAAATAAAAAGAGGGTTGACAACACAGAAGCTACATCTGCTTCATCTACAGACTGGTGTAGTGAAGATTGCTAGTTTGGAGGTGATGGTCTTGAAGAAAGTGGAGCTGGGTAAACTATTTTTTTGATAATCTGGTCTCCCCCCACACTCTATCTGATTTTGAAGGGGAGTGCCCATAACAAGATTTTCTGAATTGGAATTAAGGGAATATTCATTAGCAGCTCCAGGTTTCACATATATACACCTTTCCAGCTTCATCAACAGAGGAATGTGGGCCTTGGTTTTTGCCTTGAGGAGGAAGACAGCCTGAGAGAATAAAGCTGAATCAAAGATAAAAGCAGGGAAGGAAGGCAAAGAGTGAGGACTCTGTGGCATTGCAACTCCTCACTTCAGTTATCCCTGAATCCATTAATATCTCTGGTGTTCTTGCATCTTGGTTACATAAACCAGTGAATTCCTGTATTTGCTTTATCTAATTTTGGTTTAGGAGCCCTGGTGGTGCAGTGGTTAAGATCTTGGCTGCTAACCAAAAGGTCGGCAGTTCGAATCCACCAGCTGCTCCTTGGAAACCCTGTGGGGTAGTTCTGCTCTGTCCTACAGGGTTCCTATGAGTCAGAATTGACTCGACAGCAACAGGTACAGGTAATTTTGGGTTGCAAGTGAAGGAAATCCAACATGAGAACACTGATTAACACAATTTATTTTAATAGTCCTGAAATAATTAGGCATTTATCTTCTTGAAACTCTACCTCCCAAACTGATCTTAATCAGACTAATTGAGCTTAATTTAAAGGTTCACTTTCACCTACAAGAAGAGAAAGAGGAGGCACTAAAAATATGTCAGGTGCTTTGCAAAGAGAATTTTTAAAAGTGTAATTTAATCCTGACAACTATCTTTCAATCTAGATAGCCCCATTTCACATATCAGGAAACAGAGGCTCAGAAGAGTTAGGGAACTACTTGCCAAATCTTCCCCAACCAGCACTGGGATGGAAAAGAAGAAAGGCCAGGTCTTCGGCTTCCTCACAGCATCATTTATGTCAAACTCTGACCAATAAGACTCTGTGGCATTATATTTACTACCCTGTTGTTAATTTTTCATTACGTACTCCCCAAGAGTAATTCTAAAATGAATCCATCTTGTACTCACAAAAGGATGACAGTACATGAGGCAGCCTTGGAGGTACACCACTCAGACCTCTCTTCAGGAAAGCCCTTGTCATTCAGCTGTGAGGAACGCAGTTAGCTGAGCATTTCCAGCTTTTGAGCCAAGGCTAATCTTCCCGGGAAGCCCTGGCTGATGGCTGAGCATGGCAGGGGCTCTACAGCCTGGCCGTTTCTGCCCAATGTGAGACTCCACTAATGGGCTATCTTTGCTCTGGAGCTCCCCACTGCGTTGGCCAAGAGTTTGTCATATTTTCATCACAGTCTGAAGCTCTTTTGCCCAGTCCTGCCTCCTTGCTTCTTTCTTCAGGTGTCAGATCGACATTATGGTCTAAAGGTTTTTCCTGCCCAATTCTGCTTTCTATCTGTTTCATTTTTTACAGGTATTTACCCCTCAATGAGCTGCTTGCACTCTTAACGCCATCTTGCGTCTGCTTCCCGAAAGAACTAGCCAGCATGCTAAACTTAGTAAATGAAAGAGCAAAAGAACTAAAATTCCAGGGGAAATAGTTCTTTCATAAGACATGTTTTCTACAGATAAGTCAGCACTGGTAGAGCTATGTAATTCCAGTGCAGTAAAGCAGATCATGCTGAATATGCCAAATGGCTTCTCTTAGCTGGAGGGAGTGCCTCCCAGAGACCTGTCAGGCACTAGTATTTATAGGACCATTTCTATCTTAGTGACCCAGTCCCTCTTTATGAAGATGATTGCTTCACAGCCCTGCCATAGGTATTTACCGTCGGGGATATTATAGTCCACTGAGTCATCCAGGAGAGAAATCCAAGTTGATAATTAACATCCTGAGGAAGGTAATTGTGAAACATTTAAGCATGGGGCTATAACTTCTGGTTCAGTGTCAGTAAGGACAACCTGTAGGGCATGTCATACTTAATGAGTCAGTAGCTACCTAAGATGATTATAAAAACCCAAAGCATATTATTTTTATCACCATGTGCAGGAGCTGCAGATTATGTCCTTTTGACCTATTTTGTGCTCTCATTCCCAGTTAAATAATAACCATTCAAGAGTGGGGGAAAAACAAATGATTATTGTCATTAGCAAGGAATATTATATGTCCACAGTGTATTTTCCTAAATAGGACCCTAGCAAGGCAGGAGCTTTTCTCCTTTATCTCCATAGTTAATTTTCTGTTTTAACTGTGAAAGTGATGCTCCCTCTCACTTTCGAATTGGGGGAAGGTGGTGGACAAACACACATTACTGTCCACAAATAGCATTCATTGAAAATTAAAGGAACAAACATTAGGTTTGACTCTGAAAAGAAAAGTTGAAGCTGTGCCCTTTAAATAAAGGGGGAAACTCATTCAGGCACAGGACAACTATCTAACCAACAGTTTTAGAGTCTCCCTAAACTGTTCTGCTAGTTTCAAACACTGATGGTTTAAATGAAACTCAGTTATCCCAGGAAGGGTGTTATTTATCCCTACTCATATCTCATAGTTTCCTGTCCTTATCCTCTATGCCACAGTACATGTGCCCTACTCACTGTGTACACAAATAGATGACTTTTACCATAGGATAACAGTATTAGCTCAGGTCCCCTAGTAAGCAGACATTGAAAATGAGTTAGGTGTATAAGACACTTACTAGGGAGTAATGCCTATGAAAGACAAATGAGAAGAAAGGAAAGAAAGAAGGAGGCAGAATCAGGCAGAGAGAGGCTCAGAATGCAATGCAGATTTGCCAAAGTCGGCCAACACAACAGAGAGCCCTGGGGCAAAGATTGCCTGTTAGTGGAGTCCCATATTGGGCATAAACAGTCAGTCATTGGGTGGGAGCTTCCCCAGAAGAGCATGGCCTTGGCTTATATGCTGCAATGGATCTCAAAGGTGGAGGGTGTCAGTTAGCTGCACTCCTTGACAAGCAGCACATCTCCATGGCTGCCACAACAACTCACAGTTTATAGAGACTGTGATACAAACAGCAAAGGTTTATTTCTCATTCACACTACATGTTCTTCATGAGTTGACTGTGGTTCTTTTCTATTTTTTCTCCAAGTCCAGGACCCAAGCTAAGAGAAAAGCCACTATTTGAAGCACTTCCAGTAGCTGTGGTAAGGGGAGAGTTCTAGTGTGTTTTGCACTAACAATAAATACTCTCAATTCATTGGTCTAAATGGATCAGATGGTCCCGCCCAACCACAAATACATGACAATTGGTCTTTATTTGCCTGGAGCAACACAGAAAGAAAGAGAGTTAGGAATCCGAGGAGGAAATAGAATGTGTGGCTAATTGCCTCCATGAACAACTGCCACTTTTGCCATGAGACCAGAAGAAATGGATGGTGCCTGGCTACCATTACTGAACGTTTTGATCAAAAATTCTGTAGAAAACTCCTGATCGAAAGAGGGAAAATACAGACCAGAATTTCAAATACTCATGGATTCCAGACTTTCTGGAGCCATGCAGGCTGGACGAACCTGAAACTATTGCCCTGAGATAATCTTTACATCTTAAACCTTAAACAAAAAATATCCCCTGAAGTCATCTTAAAACCAAACAGTAGTTTCACTTAACTAGTAAAGAATGTCTGCCTTGAGCATTGTGCTCTTTTAAGATCCATCTCTGTGGGATCAATTGACAACAGCAACTTGAAGGATTAGATAGGAAGTGTAGGGGGCAGTGAGTTTATGTTAATGGAGGGAGGAATAGCTCAGAAAAGGAGGGTGAAAATGGTTGCACAACTTGAAGAATGTAATCAATGTCACTGAATTGTACTTGTAGAAGAATTTTTGAATTGGCGTATGTTCTGCTATATATATTCTCAATGACAACAACAAAAACAAAATACATTATAAAAATGCTATTTGGGAAATAAAGCTGCACTGTTTTAGGTCCCATGTCTCAAGCATTTCAATAGGACCATTTCACTCATTTTTAACCTGCAGCCTTCTCAGCCCAGGACTCAGGCATAGGTCAGTAGGACCTGACTGAAAGACTACCGAGTGGTAAACCACATTGATGCTTAAAATCATCCTTCAAGCCCCAATCCTGCTCAAGCCAGGAGCATTGTTATTAGAAAGGATAGTTGAGATGATTCAGCTTGTTTTGAGGATTTATTTACCAAGAGATTTCTTGGTCCCCCATTGAAGGAGAAGCTTGGTGATCCATTGCTTCACCAAGTGGAGGGATGAAGCTCACGGAGAGATGGTCACTACATATGCTGAGATCATTATGCTCACGATCAGTGAAAGGCAGGGGCTCAATAATGAGAGGGCAAAGTAAAAAGTCAGAGAAAAATACCCCAACACTTGAGGGCAGTGGTCAGATGTCAGAATTTAACACTTAGACCACATCCTGAAATATCTGCTATCTACATGGCACTAACCAGTTATGGCTAAAAAAGGTAAGAGGCAGAGAGACAGGGGAATGAGTTCTTTCCAGGTGAGGAGTGTATTGTGAGGACAGGTACTAAGATTGGAGGCTGGCAAATATGATTAAGAAACAGCATATTGGTCTAATTATATGATATTGAATGATCTTGTAGGAAAGTATGGAAGAATTTGCCTACTGAAATGTAATTTTGTAGCCAAATGGTAGATAGTCTTGACTGTCAAGCTGAGAAAGTTGGACTTTGGTCCAAATTTTGACTTTGAGTTCTCATTATTTCCAAGATTCCTGACCAAACAGTCTTGCTTGTACTCAGGATCTTAGAACAGTATCTAGTACATTGAAAGAATTAAATGTATATTTTGATGAATATTTGTTTATATAACTTTATAATTTAACTGGAATAGAAGGATAACTCAGACATATGCTCCAATGTCAACAAGCTTTTTCTCCCCTGCCTTGCTGCAGGAGATCAAATTACAGCACAATGTGAGAAGTGCTATTAGAGAGCAAGGTACAGCATCTTATGGACACAGTGCAGAATCTCCTTATCCTTGCTCTGACTGATGGAATTCAGCAAGACAACATGGCCGAAGTGATTTCTAAGCTAAATATTGAGGAATAGGTACTATTATGGGTTGATCTGTGTCCTCTTAAAAGGTGTGTTCAAATCCTAACCCCAGTACCAGTAAATATGACCTTATTTGGAAATAATATCTTTGCAGATGTAATTAGTTAATATGAGGTCATACTGGAGTAGGGCAGGCCCCACTTCAATATGACCGCTGTCTTTATAAGAAGAGGAGAAGAGACAGAGAGACACACAGGGAGAATGCCAGTGAAGATGGGGGCAGAGATTGGAATTATGCTGCCACAAGCCAAGGGGCACCAAGGATGCCAACAGTTACCAGAAGGTAGGAGAGAAGCATTATCCTTGGAAGAGATTCTCCCTCATAGCCCTCAGAAGGAATCTGAGGAATACAGGCTAAGGCTTGTGAGTAGGTAATGAGAAAGTGAAAAACTGCCCTGCTTTTAGGCCATGATGTTCTCAATTGAATGTAAATAATGCTCACAGGATATAAACAATGTACAGACAAGTGCTCTGTGATCATGTATGGAACAAGACAGAGGCAAGGCAACTCTGCAACCATACACACACACACATACACACAAAGAAACTAAACATTCCCTTTTCTGACTAATATGAAAGACTGATGCTTCTTATCAGTTACAGCTTTGTTGTTGTTGTTGTTGTTAGGGGCCATCAAGTCGGTTCCAACTTGTAGCGACCCTGTGTACAACAGAATGAAACAGATTGTGTCATCTTCACAATCATTAGTATGCTTGAGCCCATTGTTGCAGCCCCTGTGTCAATCCATCTCATTGTCGATCTTCCTCTTTTTCGCTGACTCACTCCTTTACCAAGCGTAGTGTCCTTCTCCAGGGACTGATCCATCCTGATAACATGTCCAAAATATGTGCGATGAAATCTTGCCATCCTTACTTCCAAGGAATACTTTGGCTGTATTTCTTCCAAGGTAGATTTGTTCATTTCATATATTCCATGTTCCGATTATTAGTGGGTGTCTGTAGCTGTTTCTTCTCATTTTGAGTGGTGCCACATCAGTAAGTAGAGGAAGGTTCTGAATGCCTGACTCTATTCCTCTCATTAAGATCAACTCTACTTTGAGGGGGCAGCTCTTCCCCAGTCATATTTTGAGTTCCTTCCAAACTTAGGGGCTCATCTTCTGGCACTGTATCAGACAATGTCTCTCTGCTATTAATAAGGTTTTCACTAGTCAATTTTTTCAGGAGTAGACTGCCAGGTCCTTCTTCCTAGTCTGTCTTAGTCTGGAAGCTCCACTGAAATCTGCCTACCAAGGGTGACCCTGCTGGTATTTGAAATACCAGTGGCAAATCTTCCAGCATCACAGCAACATGCAAGGCAGCACAGTACAACAAACTGACAGACATGGTGGTCGACAACTTTACTCTCCCTTTAATCCTTTCACCTCCTAGATAAGAATTATTAAAATAACCAACAAGCAAATAGCTCCTGCTTCCCAATAACATTCAGATCAGAACTGGCCCCCACTTTATTATATCCTCCTTAAGATCATCCATCACAAAGCCAAATACTGTAAAAAGCCTCTCCCAATTCATTCTTACTGAGGCGCCCCATGGGGACTCTGGAGTGTGTTCTCCCCTACTGTAGCAATCTAAATAAACTTTTTTTTTTTTTTACTACAGGTGTATTCCTAGTGGTGTTTGGTCATGGGTCTTAAAAACAGTTTATTTGAAAGTGGTATGAGGGAGCAGAACTGAGGGACCAGAGTTGGGACAACGGAAGGAGGGTTATTCTGTATAAGGATGTGTCACAAAGTTTTCTACTACTATGGTGACTGATGAGGAGCCCTGATGACACAACTGTTAAGCACTCAGCTGCTAAACCAAAAGGTTGGCAGTTTGAACCAGCCCAGCAATTCCCGGAAGAAATGCCTAGTCATCTACTCTTGTAAAGATTACAGGGGCAACAGATACATGAGAAAATGCTCTCGATCATTAGCCATTAGAGAAATGCAAATTAAAACTACGATGAGATTCCATCTCACTCCAACAAGGCTGGCATTAATCCAAAAAACACAAAATAATAAATGTTGGAGAGGCTGCGGAGAGATTGGAACTCTTATACACTGCTGGTGGGAATGTAAAATGGTACAACCACTTTGGAAATCCATCTGACGATATCTTAAACAGTTAGAAATAGAACTACCATACAACCCAGAAATCCCGCTCCTCGGAATATACCCCAGAGAAATAAGAGCCTTCACACAAACAGATATATGCACACCCATGTTTTATTGCAGCTCTGTTTACAATAGCAAAAAGCTGGAAGCAACCAAGGTGCCCATCAACGGATGAATGGGTAAATAAATTGTGGTATATTCACACAATGGAATACTACGCATCGATAAAGAACAGTGACAAATCTGTGAAACATTTCATAACATGGAGGAACCTGCAAGGCATTATGCTGAGCGAAATGAGTCAGAGGCAAAAGGACAAATATTGTATAAGACCACTATTATAAGATCTTGAGAAAGAGTATAAACTGAGAAGAACACATACTTTTGTGGTTATGAGGTGGGGAGGGAGGGAGGGTGGGAGAGGGTTTTTTACTGATTAATTAGTAGATAAGAACTGCTTTAGGTGAAGGGAAGGACAGTACTCAATACATGGAAGGTCAGCTCAACTGGACTGGACTAAAAGCAAAGAAGTTTCCGGGATAAAATGAATGCTTCAAAGGTCAGCGGAGCAAGGGCGGGGCTTTGGGGACCATGGTTTAAGGGGACTTCTAAGTCAATTGGCAAAATAATTCTATTATGAAAACATTCTGCATCCCACTTTGAAATGTGGCGTCTGGGGTCTTAAATGCTAACAAGCGGCCATCTAAGATGCATCAATTGGTCTCAACCCACCTGGATCAAAGGACAATGAAGAACACCAAGGTCACACGACAACTAAGAGCCCAAGAGACAGAAAGGGCCACATGAACCAGAGACCTACATCATCCTGAGACCAGAAAAACTAGTTGGTGCCTGGCCACAATTGACGACTGCCCTGACAGGGAGCACAACAGAGAACCCCTGAGGGAGCAGGAGATCAGTGGGATGCGGACCCCAAATTCTCACAAAAAGACCATGCTTAATGGTCTGACTGAGACTAGAGGAATCCCGGCGGTCATGGTCCCCAAACCTTCTGTTGGTCCAGGACAGGAACCATTCCCGAAGACAACTCATCAGACATGAAAGGGACTGGACAGTGGGTAGGAGAGAGATGCTGATGAAGAGTGAGCTAATTATATCAGGTGGACACTTGAGAGTGTGTTGGCATCTCCTGTCTGGAGGGGGATGGGAGGATAGAGAGAGTTGGAAGCTGGCAAAATTGTCACGAAAGGAGAGACTGGAAGGGCTGACTCATTAGGGGGGAGAGCAAGTGGAAGTACGGAGTAAGGTGTGTATAAACTTATATGTGACAGTCTGAAAAAAAAAAGATTACGGGGCAGTTCTACTCTGTCACATGTGGTTATTAAGAGTCAAAAATTGACTCGATGGCACCCAACAGCAACAACATGGGTGACTGATGACTGATTCTTCAGGCCCTTCTGAGAAGCCTTATGAAATGTGTCTGAGAATTGTTTGCCTGGGGGGAGAAAAGGGAGGAGCATTTGCCTGTTAGTTCCTGTCCTCCTTTGATCAAGGTTGTTAATTCCCTTGTGCATACAAATTACACCATCCATCCATCCGTTTGTCATACTATGGTAGTTTGTGTGTCACTATGATGCTGGAGGCTAGGCCACCAGTATTTCAAATACTAGCAGGTTTACCCATGGTAAACAGGTTTCAGTGAGGCTTCCAGACTAAGACAAACTAGGAAGATAGGCCTGGCAATATATTTCCAAAAATTAGCCAGTGAAAACCCTATGGATCACTATAGAATAGGGTCTGATATAGTGCTGAAAGATGACTCCCTAGGTTTGAAGGCACTAAAAATACACAGTGGCCCCAACAATGGACTTGAGCATACCAATGATCTTGAAGATGGCACAGGACTGGTAACATTTCATTCTATTGTACATGGGGTTGCCATGAGCAGGAGCTAACTAGATGACAACATGTGAAATAGGATCAGAAAGCCGGAAGGACTTGGTGCGATGTCAAGGCCAAGGGCTGTCTGGTTGTTCCTGTGTGAAGCTAGTGGAAGCCTTCTTGCAACTGGCTACACACCACAGTAGCTGGAACAGGGGCGGAGCCAAGACCATTTGCAGTGATATCTAAGAGGTCTCTTTCATGACAATTTCAGATCTGCTGTGAAAAATAGTATCACTAATGTCACTGATACAGCAACATTAAGTTTCTAAAGGAAGCCCAATCACTAATGAAAATTAGCAAGGAGGATTATATACTGAACACCCAGCTCCAGTGACAGAAGAGAAATAAAGACTTGGAATCCTCTTTTGAGAAGGAGGAAATTGCTGGAAGATATACTGACACATGCAGCATTAGCTAGCAAGTATTTTCTTGTTGGGTGCTGTAAAACTCAGGGAAAGTTTACAAGAAGACCAAGTGAAAGAAATGTTGGGTTATTATTTTAGGAACTGACTTTGAAAGGAGGATGATTAAAAAGGAAAAAAGAAAAAAGCTTGTTACTGGAAGAGACAGCTGACCTCAGAAATAACCAGATGTGTCTCCACCACTAGGAGACGGTTTTAGAAAGGATTCCCCCTTGTACCCCTTGTTAGTCCAAGTTTATTCTTATCCCTAAGCACAAACTGCCTTGGGGATTTGGATACAGGCTAATTGAAGAATTGTATACGTTGAGAACCAGAGTAGCATAATAGTGCGGAACACAAGCTTTGGAACCAGCCTATCTGTGTAAAAATACCATGGCTGTGACATTTAACTAGCTGTGTGCTATTGAGAAGTTTCTTAACCTCTCTAGGAGTCAGTTATCCCTATTTGATAGATGAAGAAAGGATGTATACCTCATACAGTTGCAGCAAGAATTAAATGGCAGTATACTGTGTTCTCCCACACAGTTCCTAGTATATAATTAGCAATTCAAAAAATGTTTGCTTTCAACATTTTGTTATCATCTAGGGTTGCCATGAGTCGGAATTGACTCGAGAGCAACTGACAACAACAACAACAACAATTTTATGATGAGCACAACAGAAATCAGATATCTAATATCTACTTAGATATTTAGACTCGGAGCTCAATTTGATTTGAGATTTTCTTCTAAAGAATAATATTGTTTGCCTAAATACATTTTAATTTTTAGAAGTTGTTTGCTCAAATGTGCTGAAATCCACTGTTACATTGCCTAAAATGATTAAGACCCAGCATCTCGAATCTTATGGAAAACAAGTTCCTGGTAAAGCAGGATGCAAGTTCTGTAGTACAGTGCTGTCACCTGGTGGCCAGTACTGAAAACAGGGAATTGAAATTATTAAATGCTCCTGGAAGTGAATAGGTCAACCACCCATAGCAAGCTTTCATTCTTCTGCAATGTTTAAAAATTCATTAAAGTTCTAAAATATAAACCAGTCTTAGGATTTTTATAGAAATAAACTCCAAATGACTAACATACAAATGAAAAGATGCTTATCTTTCCTAAAAATCAAGGGGAGGCAAATTAAAACAACAATGTAATACCATTTTATACCCACTGGATTGCCAGATATTAAAGTCTAATAATACAGATTCATGGCAAGAACGTGGGGAGATGGGAACTCTCAACCCCTGTTGTCCAAATTCGAAGTGCTGTTTTCCTCTGTTGTTGTTAGTTGTCATCCAGTTGACTTCAGAAACAGATTGCCAGGCCTGTGTTCTGAGGCACCTCTGGGTTGTTTCCAACAGCAACCTTTTGGCTAGTAGTCAAGAACTTAACCATTTGCACCACCCAGGGCTACCAGTAGCATTTTGGCAAGATCGACGCCCATGGAAGCAGCAGTCAAGAAATCAAACAACATATTGCATTGGGAAAGTCTGCTTCAAGACATCTCTTTAAAATTTTAAAAAGATGTCACTTCGATGACTAAGGTGTCACTGACCCCAGCCATGGTCTTGTTTGTTTGTTTTGTTTTGTTTTTTGTGCTTTAAATGAAAGTTTACAAATCGTCAGTCTCTCATACAAAAATTTATATACACCTTGCTATATACTCCTAGTTGCTCTCCCCCTAATATGATAGCACACTCCTTCTCTCCACCCTCTATTTCCGTGTCCATTCAGCCATGGTCTTTTCAATCACCTCAGAAGCATGTGAAAGCTGGACAATGAAAAAGGAAGGCCTAAGAAGAATTGATGCATTTGAATTATGGTGTTGGCGAAGAATATTGAATATACCTTGGACTGCCAGAGAAACAATCTGTTTTGGAGGAAGTACAACCAGAATACTCCTTAGAAATGAGGATGGCAAGACTTCCTCTAGCTTAATTTGGATATATTATCAGGAGGAACCAGTCCCTGGAGAAGGACATCATGCTTGGTAAACTAGACGGTCAGTGAAAAAGAGGAAGCCCCTCAATGAAGTGAATTGACACATGGCTAAAACAATGGGCTCAAACACACCTATTATTGTGAGGATGATGCAGGACCAGGCAATGTTTCATTCTGTTATATATAGGGTTGCTATGAGTCAGCACTGGCTCGACAACACCTACCAACAGTAAAAGCAAAGACATACATCACCTGAAATCCAGAAATTCTAATGCAAGGTATGTATTCTAGACCTAAGGCAATTTCACATGCCTGTCAGTTTGTCGTACTGTGGTGGCTGTGTTGCTGTGATACTGGAAGCTTTGCCACTGGTATTTCAAAGACCAGCAGGGTCACCCTTGGTAAACAGGTTTCAGCAGAGCTTCTAGACTAAGGCAGACCAGGAAGAAAGGACCTGGCAGTCTACTTCTGAAAAAATTGATCAGTGAAACCTTATAAATAGTAGTGAAACATTGTCTGATATAGTGTCAGAAGATGAGCCCCTCAGGATGGAAGGCACACAAAAGATAACTGAGGAAGAGCTGCCTCCTCAAAGTAGAGTCGAACGTAATGATGTGGATGGAGTCAAACTTTTGGGACCTTCATCTGCTGATGTGGCATGACACAAAATGAGAAGAAACAGATGCAAACATCCATTAATAGCTGGTATGTGGAATGTATGGAGTATGAACCTAGGAAAATTGTAAGTCATCAAAAATGAAATGGAACACATAAAGATCAATATCTTAGGCATTAGTGAGCTGAAATGGACTAGCATTGGCCATTTTGAATCAGACAATCGTATGATCTACTATGCCAAGAATGACAAATTAAAGAGGAATGGCATCGAGTTCATCGTCAAATAGAACATTTCAAGATCTACTCTGAAGTACACCACTGTCAGTGATAGGATAATATCCATACGCCTACAAGGAGGGCCAGTTAATATGGCTCTTATTCAAATTTACGCACCAACCACTAAGGCCAAAGATGAAGAAATCGAAGATTTTTACCAATTTCTGCAGGCTGAAGATGATCCAATATGCAATCAAGATACATTGATAATTACTGACAATTGGGATACAAAACTTGGAAACAAAGAAGAAGCGTTTGTAGTTGGAAAATATGGCCTTGGTGATAGAAATGATGCTGGAGATTGCATGATAGAATTTTGCAAGACCAACAACTTCTTTATTGCAAATACCTTTTTTCAACAACGTAATGGTGACTAAACACATGGACATCACCAGACAATACACAGGAGTCAAATTGACTACATCCGTGGAAAGAGATGATGGAAAAGCTCGATATCATCAGCCAGAACAAGACCAGGGGCTGAGTGTGGAACAGACCATCAATTGCTCATTTGCAAGTTGAAGCTGAAGTTGAAGAAAATTAGAACAAGTCCACAAAAGCCAAAATATGACCTTGAGTACATCCCACCTGAATTTAGAAACCATATCAACAAAATATTTGGCACATTGAACACTAATGACTGAAGACTAGTTGACTTGTGGAATGACATCAAGGACATCATATATGAAGAAAGCAAGAGGACATTAAAAAGACAGGACAGAAAACAGAATGGACGTCAGAAAAGACTCTGAAAGTTGCTCTTAAATGTAGAGTAGCTAAAGCAAGAGGAAGAAATGAAGAAGCAAAAGAGCTGAACAGAAGATTTCAAAGGGCGGCTCAAGAAGACAAAGTAAAATAGAATGACACGTGCAAAGACCTGGAGATAGAAAACCAAAAGGGAAGAACATGCTCAGCATTTCTCAAGCTAAAAGAACTGAAGAAAAAATTCAAGCCTTGAGTTGCAATATTAAAGGATTCTGCAGGGAAAATATTAAATGACAAAGAAAGTATCAAAAGAAGATGGAAGGAATACAAAGAGAATTGGTCAATGTTCAAACATTTCAGGAGGTAGCATATGATTAAGAACTGATGGTACTGAAGGAAGAGGTCCAAGCTGCACTGAAACCATTGGTGAAAAACAAGGCTCCAGGAATTGATGGAATACCAATTAAGATGTTACAACAAACAGATACAGCACTGGAAGCACTCACTTGTTTAGGTCAAGAAATCTGAAATACAGCTACCTGGCCAACTGACTGGAAGAGATCCATATTTGTACACACTCCAAAGAAAGGAGATCCAACAGAATGTGAAAATTATTGAACAATATCATTAATATCACACACAGGTAAAATTATGCTGAAGATCATTCAAAAGCGGTTGCAGCAGTACACAGGCAGGGAACTGCCAGAAATTCAAGCCAGATTCAGAAGAAGACGTGGAACAAGAGATACCATTGCTGATGTCAGATGGATCGTTGTTGAAAGCAGAGAATACCAGGAAGATGTTTACCTGTGTTTCATTGACTATGCAAGGGCATTTGACTCTGTAGATCATAACAAATTACGGATAACATTGCAAAGAATGGGAATTCCAGAACACTTAATTGTGCTCATGAGGAACCTGTTCTTAGACCGAGAGGCAGTTGTTAGGACAGAACAAGGATGTACTGTGTGGTTTAAAGTTAAGAAAGGTGTAGTCAGGGTTGTATCCTTTCTCCATACTTATTCAGTCTGCATTCTGAGCAAATAATTGGAGAAGCTGGACTATATCAAGAAGAAGATGGTATCTGGATTGCAGGAAGACTTATTAACAACCTATGGTATGTAGATGACACAACCTTGCTTGCTGAAAGTGAAGAGGACTTGAAGCACTTACTAATGAAGATCAAAGACCACAACCTTCAGCATGGATTACACCTCAACATAAAGAAAACAAAAATCCTCACAACGGGACCCTGGTGGCATAGTGGTTAAGTTCCACAGCTGCTAACCAAAGCGTCAGCAGTTCGAATCCACCAGGTGCTCCTTGGAAACTAAGGTCGCTGTGAATCGGAATCCGCTCGATGGCACTGGGTTTGATTTTTTGGTTTTGGGACCAATAAGCAACATCATGATAAACTGAGAAAATATTGAAGTTGTCAAGGATTTCATCTTACTTGGATCCACGATCAATACCCATGGAAGCAGTAGTCAAGAAATCAAATGATGTGTTACGTTGGGCAAATCTGCTGCAAAAGACCTGTTTATAGTATTAAAACGCAAAGATGTCACTTTAACGACCAAGGTTCGCCTGACCCAAGCCATGGTGTTTTCAAAGGCATCATATGCATGTGAAAGCTGGACAATGAATAAGGAAGACCAGAGAAGAATTGATGCCTTTGAATTACAGTGTTGATGAAGAATATTGAATATACCTTGGGCTGCCGAAAGAACAAACAAATCTGTCTTGGAAGAAGTACAACCAGAATGCTTATTGGAAGCAAGGATGGTGAGACTTTGTCTCACATACATTGGGCATGTTATCAGGAGGGGTCAGTCCCTGGAGAAGGACACCATGCTTGGTAAAGTAGAGGGTCAGCGAAAAAAAGGAAGACCCTCACTGAGATGGGTTGACACAGTGGCTGCAGCAATGGGCTGAAGCATAATAGTGATACAGAGGACGAGGCAGGGCCAGGCAGTGTTTTGTTCTGTTGTACCTGTGGTTGCTATGAGTTGGGAAAAACTCATCAGCACCTAACAACAACAACAAGGCAATTTCTGTGCTCCAGGAGACATGCTACAAGGACGTTTACGGCAGCATTATTTGTAATATCAAAAAGATTGAACGCATCCTAAATGACCAGCGTATCTATAGAAAATGGCACCTATGGCAAGCACTGAAATTGAGCCCCTGTCCAAATATCTGACACCTCTCTTTTAGATAACTTTACCATATTATCAGTTCAAAAAATACAAGTCGAGCTCGTTAATCCTTTAATTAACACCTTACCGTGCTTGAGGAAGGGTGTTGGGCTGTACCAGGTTAATAGAAACTGCTCAGTAGTGCCACGCATCCAGGGCAGACATAATACCCTGATATGCCACTGAGAAAGAATCAAACTTCAGAATGACACATACAGTAGACCATTTATGTGAATATAAAAACAAAAATAATAATAATATTATATATCACTTTTGGAAAATAATATAATAAATACACAATAAAATATATTTGTAACTATAACAAAATATAAAAATATACAGTGGATGAAAACGCACCATCTTCAGGACAGTGGTTGCCTGGGGGGTATAAAGGGAATTTATATCTGCAATGTTTCATTTCTTGTAATTGCCTGTTTACTCTGGCATTTGTATATGGTGCAGTGCTTACTGTATTCTTCTGCATATTAAACTATTCCGTAATATTAAAACTTCAAAAGCACTCCACAAACCAGTTCCTTCCCTCTGGGAAATCACTCGAGTGTGGCAGAGAAGTACAATATATCCATAGTTGCAGAAGTCAGTGGAGAGGCAAGGAGGTCACTATACTAGCATTTCAATGTTTAATTAAAGCTATTGATGAAATCAAAGTCTAGGGCTTTGTCTTGAAAGACTAGAACACTTTTATTTGATTGGCCCTTGAAACAGTAGACTTTCCTGCCCTCTGGACAACAGGAAACTAGGGCCAGTCAGGCCTGCTTGTTTTTGAGAAAGGTCTACTCCTTCCATTTTCCCTTGACCCCACCTCAGCTGGGGAAGTGTGACTTCATTTTATTTCCTGATTAGCCTTGATTGTGGTGAGAGAACACCAGGAGGTGGCAGCAAAATACCACCTAATGAAAAAGTCCTTCCACCTGTTGCACTGAAGAACAAAGGGAAGATGCCATAAGCTGGTTTTGAATTCTAGGTCTCCTCCTCAATTCAAGAATGAGCCTAGGGTTCTATTACTATGTGGTACTGCCATACCTAGGGCCAAGAGAGAAACACCAGGCACAAGGTAACCAAGATTCAACAATTCAGAAAGGGCAATTCTAAAGTGAGGGGAAGGATAGGGAAAGATAAAAGTGAACTTGGTCAGTTAAAGTCACTGAACATTTCCTATGTTCTGGGCTCCGTGAACCCAAAGCTGGACAAAGCATATTCTCTTCCCTTGAGACACTCACACTCTCATAAGAGCTGTAAGGTAGATTTGCTTACATGGGAGAAAAAAAAAAGAAAGAAAGAAAAAGGCCAGTGCCCAAGGTTTTTGGAATGACACCTGTGCTGGGTATTTTCTTCACCCTCCGGATCAACTTCTACCCTTTTCCATACTGCTCTCTATCCTGGGAGCCTGATCTATATAGGCTGGAAGCTGCTGGAGGTCAAGAGAGCCTAGAAATGTACTGGGGAGCCCCAGCAGGAGATCACAAGGAGAAAGGGGTGTGCATCAGGACCTTATTCCCATGACTTTCTCCCTACAAGGTGGCTTTGGGTTGCCTGTGTCGCAGAAGGTCACTGCTTCTCTCAGCGGGCCTTCTCTACAGGGTTTGCTCTCATTCTAGTTCCCAATAACAGCTCTTTCCGGTAACCATCTCTTCTAGTCGATTCATAGTAATTACTGCTTCTAGTCCTGAGTTTCTGCACTATCTCTTATAGTACTTTTCACCCTGTCTACTTTTTAATTAAACTTTTTGTAAAAAAAAAAAAAAAAGTGCCATAAACCCTCCTTAAATTATCCTAATTTGTGTGTGCCATGTCTTTCCTGTCGGGGCCCTGCCTGATTCAACACAGGCTACATCCTATTCATCTTCTAAGACTAAGCTCAGGTAAGGAAAGATGAGGAATAGCATGAGTGATTTACATGGAAGCTGTTCACATGTTTTCATGGAAGACTGCGAGTAATTCAGTATTACCAGATAATATGTAGTAAGACAGGTAGTTGAAGCTGAAAGGTAGTTAATATGATACACGAGGCTCTCTCGATCTGGTGACCAAGTGGATTGGACTCTTGTTTATGAGAGGAAAGCAGCAGGGTACTGATAAGTTTAGTATTTTAGAATGTTGGATATATCTTCCACCCTTCACAGGGAGCTGGGAGAGTGGTTAGGGCAGAAATTTGGCAATATGGAAAGCAGTTAGGGAGAATTTACCATAATTCAGGCAAGAGATGAGAATTGGAACGAGGTAAATGGTGTTTGGGGTGCATTTGATAAATATTTTTCATTGTTTTTGTTGTTGTTAGATGCCGTCAAGTTGCTTCTAACTCATAGTGACACTGTGTGCAGCAGAACGAAACACTGTCCGGTCCTGCACCATCCTCACAATTATTGTTATGCTTGATTGTTGCAGCCACTGTGTCAGTCCATCTCATTAAAGGTCTTCCCCTTTTTCACTGACCCTCTACTTTACCAAGCATGATGTCGTTCTCCAGGGACTGATCCCTCCTAATAACATGTCCAAAGTATGTGAGATGTAGTTTCACCATCCTTGCTTCTAAGAAGCACTCTGGTTGTACTTCTTTCAAGACAAATTTGTTCATTCTTTTGGCAGTCCAAGGAATATTCAGTACTCTTTGCCAACACCACAAATCAATAGAACTGGATACTCAAATACTAAGAGCATCAGAGAAAATAAAATAAAAACCACCAGAGGTTAAAAAGTTACAATCCTGAGTCCACTAACTTCCCAGGCAAAGTAACACATACTGAAGAAATGCACTAATTTGTTCATTCACTGAGGCAGAAATACATGGCTTTTAAACGCCAGATTGGGGATTTAAAACTAGCACTCTGGACAAAACAGAATGCATCCACAGCTCTGACAAGGTTAGTATAAACAAGTCCTATAGTTCACTGATTAGGTCCATTGAGTGTCCAGCTTACCAGGGGCACTCAACAATCATGGTCATTTACCAGCCTCAGCTGGTTATAACCAGTTGTGATGACACACAGTCAATTTCAGTACCTCTTAGGCAAGCGTCACCCTATGCAGCACAGTTCTACTCTGACACACATGGGATCACCATGAGTCGGAGTCAACTGCATCACAACTGGTGCTGGTAAGCAAAAGCCATTGTAAATGGAATATTTTTCCTTGTGGGGGGCAACAGGAAAGTGATGAAAGAGTTGGAGAGGCTCTTAGGTTGCTGGCTTGCATGACTAGTTGGATAGTGTCTGTTTCTTAGTGTTGCTATAATAGAAATACTGTACCACAAATAAATGGCTTTAACAAACAGAAATTGAATTTCTTACAGTTTGTTGTTGTTGTTGGGTGCTATCGAGTCAATTCCTACTCATAGTGCTGTGAGTCTCACAGTTGAGGAGGCTAGAAGTCCAAATTCAGGGCACTGGCTCTACAGGAAGACTCTCCCTCTGTTGGCTCAGGGGGAAAATCCTTGTCTCAGCTTCTGTAGCCAACAATCCTTGGAGTTCTTGGGCTTGTGGACTGGTCTGCCTCCATCATCTTCAGATAATGTTGGTCTTCTCCCCGTGTCTGATTCCTTCTTTGCCTAATCTGCTCTTTTATATGTCAAAAGTGATGGGTTTAAGACCCACCCTACACTGATATGCCCTCATTAACATAACAAAGAAAACCCTATTCCCAAGTGGGATTACATCCACAGGTATGGGGTTAGGATTCACGACACATATTTTTGTGGGACACAATTCAGTCTATAAAAGATAAGAATATCATTAACTAATCATGAATACAAGAGAAGGTTGGGGACACTCGAGGAGAAAGTTCAATGTCTGGGCCATGATGACTTTGAAGTACCCGTGGTGGTGCAAACAGTTAAGCTTTTGGCTGCTTACCAAAAAGTTGGAGGTTCAGGTCTATCCAGAGGTGCCTCAGAAGAGAGGTCTTGTGATTTAATTCTAAAAAATTAGCCCTTGAAAATGCTATGGAGCACAGTTCTACTCTGACACACATGAGATTATCATGAGTCAGAGTCAACTCAATGGCAACTGGTAACTGGTGGAGTGGACAAGTCTGCAACAGAGAGCTCTGGAGAAAGTCCTGAGCTAGAGCTCTGACAGTCAGCTGGGGTAGTTTAGATGGGAGGAGCCTGGAAAGAGAAAGGCAGTGGGCAAAGAGATTCCTCAGCCATTTTGCTTTTTACATCATGGTGTGGAAGTAACCTTCTTCAGAGTAGAATAAAAACATCTTTCTTTTGTTGCCAGAAATATAGATCCTTCACAGAAGTGAATAAATATCAGTACATCCCCACCCCACCACACCCCACAGTCCCTACTATATCCAGGAAATGGAGAACCAGTTTTCTGTTGCTAACAGTTTTAGACTCTGGTGCTAATGGACCATTAAAGCACCTCCTGATCACCCCCAGGGCTCTTAAGAGGGAAAAGAAGAAAATTTATTTTTAAAGGGAGTGGTGGAAAACAAACAAACAAAAATAGAGCAGGCTTCTCCACATCCAGTCCCTGCAAAAGTAAGGCACAGTTCAGGTCATTACCATCCCGCAGAGAGGTTTCACCATCTCCAGACTTGATCCGTCTCAAAAGGCTGAGGACAGCAAGGAAACTTGAGCAGCCTCCTATTTGAGGACCCTGGTTCTAGGGCACTTCTTCTCAAACTCTAGCATGCATATGAATCACTCGGGGACCTTGTTAGAATGCAGATTTTGATTCAGTAGGTCTGGGTCTGGCCAGAGATTCTGCATTTCTAACAAGCTCCCAGGTGATGCTGATGCTGCTGGCCCATGGACCCCAACTTAGTAGCAAGGTCCTAAAGACGACCGACACCTGAACAACTTCTCTACAAAAATTCGTGTAGCTTTCTGAAGAGTTAGGCAACAGGTGTCACATGGTCCAATGGGAGCCTCTGAGTAATAAGTGTTTCCTTGGTGGGAGCTCTCTTCTATGGATACATTTACCTTGGGGGTATTGCAGGTAGGAGTAACTGGTTGAGGACTAACTAGATTCTGGTCCATAAGGATGAAGATGATGACAGCATGACGTATATCAACTCCTCATGTGCCTTGTCTTGCCAAAATAATTGTTATACCATTGAAACTATGTGCATAGGAGCCTGGCCATTACGTGCTTGGCCCCTCCCACGTGGACCCGCACTACAGGAGTGCTCTCAATTAGGCACTCTGCAGGTCTAAAGCAAGTTTATTGTGGAAATTTACAAGTAGTGTGTAATTGGTGGTGAGTTCCCCTCCCCTGCTTGACATCTAAATGTGGGGATACCTCTGTTATTCTCCATAACTACTGTAGCTGAGGGTAATAGAGGCATCCCCACATCCATTGCCTGGCTATATTGTTTTGTTTTTCTGTTTTCTCAGTTTCTAGCTGCAGCAAAAGTCTGCTAGAGCCCCAACCTGTATTCCTGGTCCCATTAGTACCAGATTCAGCTTCCATTTTGTGTGAAGTCACCCTTTAAGGCTGCAGCTTTGCTTGCTGCTTGTAAGATGATGAGAGCTTGGGAGATTTGACAGTCCTGATTCCACCTCCAAAGAAATGTTTGGGAGATGGATAAAATGAATCCGCTGACATTCCATATTTTTATAAAGAAGTCAGCAGGGGGCAGAAAGTACCAACTAAGGATCTTGCAGCCTTTTCTACTGTGCCAGTTTGTTGCTAGACTACTGTCATGGATTAAACTGTGTCCCCCAAAAATATGTGTCAACTTGGCTAGGCCATGATTGTATGATTGTTCACTATCTTGTCATCTGATGTGATTTTCCTATGTGTTGTAAATTCTATCTCTATGATGTTGATGAGATAGGATTAGCAGCAGTTATGTTAATGAGGCAGGACTCAATCTACAAGATTGGATTGTGTCTTGAGCCAATCTCTTTTGAAGTATAAAAGAGAAGCGAGCAGAGAGGCATGGGGACCTCATCCCACCAAGAAACAAGAATCAGGAGAATAGCACTTCGTTTGGACCTGGGGTCCCTGCACTGAGAAGCTCCTCGATAGGGAAGATGACAAAGAACTTTCCCCAGAGCCGACAGAGAAAGCCTTCCCCTGGAGCTGGCACCGTGAATTTGGATTTCTAGCCTCCTAAACTGTGAGAGAATAATTTTCTCTTTGTTAAAGCCACCCTCTTGTGGTATTTCTGTTGTAAGAGCTCTCGATAACTAACACAGCTACCTAACATCGGAAGCTACCTGGGCCATCCAGCAGACACAGGGGCTTACATATCCTCGGAAAATGATTTTGAGAGGGCCAGAGTGTAGACTCAAACTCTGTGAGATGGCATAACTAATCCATGAGCCTGAAAATGGAAGCTTCTTCTTAGACCAAAATATGGGAAAAACCAAATGAAAAAATCAAATTGAAAGAAAAACCACACCACCAGTTACGCCCTAGCTTTAGGAATCAGACCTAAGTGAGAAAAGAATCGTAGTTCTGCCCATTCAAGACCAATTCAGTAGCCAGTTAAAGTTTTGATGGTAGCATAAAGATACCTAGGAAGAATAGGAATCAGGCAGAACATGGACCAACTCAGAAAAACACTGAAAATATTCAAGTCCAGTCCAATTCTATACGAAAAGGAGTAAGCAGGTATGGTGGCTTGCATGTTGCTGTGATGCTGGAAGCTATGGCACTGGTATGTACAGTTTTTAGCAGAGCCTCCACACTAAGACCAGAAAGGACTTGGCTGTCTACTTCTGAAAAAACTGACCAGTGAAAACCTTATGAATAGCAGCAGAACATTGTCTGATACAATGCTGGAAGAAGAGCCCCTCAGGTTGGAAGGCACACAAAAGATGACTGGGGAAGAGCTGCCTCCTCAGAGTAGAGCCAAACTTAGTGACGTAGACGGAGTACAGCTTTTGGGACTTTCATCTACTGGTGTGACATGACTCAAAATGAGAAGAAACAGCTGCAAATATCCATTAATAATCAAAACGTGGAATGTACGATATTTGAATCTAGGAAAATTGGAAATCGTCAAAAATGAAATGGAACGCATAAACATTGACACCCTAGGCAGTAGTGAGCTAAAATGGACTGGTATTGGCTATTTTGAATTTATATGGTCTACTATGCTGGGAATGACAAACTGAAGAAGAATGGCATCACATTCATCATCAGAAAGACCATTTCAAGATCTACCCAGAGGCACAATGCTGTCAATGATAGGATAATATCCAAATGCCAACAAGGAAGACTAGTTAATACAACTATTATTCAAACTTACCCACCAACCACTAATGCAAAGATGAAGAAATTGGAGAGTTTTACCAACTTCTGCAGTCTGAAATTGATCAAACACACAATCAAGATGCATTGATAATCACAGTGACTGGAATGAGAAAGTTGGAAACAAGAAGGATCAGTAGTTGGAAAATATGGCCTTGGTGATAGAAACGATGCTGGAGAAGGCATTATGGTATAGGTGGACCACACCAAATGAAATACACAGAACTCAAATTGCAAACAGACAATGGAGAAACTCAATATTATCAGTCAGAAAAAGGCCAGGTGTCAACTATGGAACAGACCATCAATTGCTTGCATGCAAGTTCAAGTTGAAGCTGAAGAAAATTAAAACAAGTCCACAAGAGCCAAAATATGATGTCAAGTATATACCACCTGAATTTAGAAACCATCTCAAGAATAGATCACACTGGGGAGGAGGAGCCAAGATGGCGAAATAGACACTTCTGTTGAGCCCTCTTTACAACAAAGACCCAAAAAACAAGTGAAACCAGTATCTTTCTGACAAGCTGGGAGCCCTGAGCATCAATGACAAGCTTGGACAACGAACTGAGGGGCAGGGGAAGGAAGAGACCGTTCAGAAGCAGAGAGGAGTTGCCGGACCTGAATCGCGGGGAGCCCTCAGGCACCATTGCCAGAGCAGCTGCAGCAGCGGGCTGGTACTAGCGTTCAGCCATAGTTTCCTCAGGGAGAAGCAGCCAGCCACACAGCCCACTCACACCTCTGGAAGCTGAGGAGAAGGGTGCTTTCAGGAAAAGTTAAGTACTTGCAGATATTTTACTGCACCCACCCGTCACCCCCAAGCCAGCTTCAGCAGCTGAATCCCTGGGCCTGAGATAGACCCTGGTGAGCACCTGGAGACGTCCTCCTGGCCTTCAGGAAGGAAAAACTTTGCAATTTGGGGGAAAAGATAATTTTGTACCTACATTAACCAGGGGAGCTCAGGACAGAAGCGGTTCCTGTCCAGGAATAAAACGTCCGTGGACCTTGAGCACTTTTCGCTTCTTCATGGACCTGTGTGGGCCTATTTCGGGAGAATAGACCCTTGTTGGCAAACTCCAACCATTTCAGTGGTGCGGAGGAGAGGTGGGTGTTTGGCATTTGACATTGCTTTGCCTATTAAACAAGGTCCTCACCTACCTACAACAGGGACCTAAGGACTGGTGGCTCCACTTGGGTCACCCAGCCACCCGGGACAGGGGTCCAGGGATAAGTGGTACCTCCCAGTCCTGACAACAAAAACTTTGGGTGCCCATGGTCCATCTGCAGAGCCCACCCACCAGCACACTCTAGGGAACAGAGATGCGTTTTCCTCAGAGACACTTGGGAGTCGATTCTCAGTCCCTTGCCTTATTCAGAGCGTGACCCCCTGCTGCAATTAGATACGGGTATATACGCCAATCACCCCTGCCCCTCTAAGACTGTAGGACAGAGCCTGTGCCACACACTTGATGATCAGCTACCTGAAAACCTGAGCTGAATTCATACAAGAAAACTGAATGGACTCCTAGACTGATATACCTGATAACAGCTCTAGCCAACTGGGGACAGGTCACCAGAGCTCCAAAGGTGAAAATAATCAAGCTAGCTCACTCAAGCAACCCATAGGGGTATACCAAATCTAAACAAAGCAAGCAGCTATGATGCAGTAAGCAAGCATAAACAAATATAATAACTTATAGATGGTTCGGAGACAAGAGTCAATATCAAGTCACATAAAGAAACAGACCATGATCACCTCAACAGGCTCTCAAAACAAAGAATCCAGGGATCTTCTAGATGAAAGTGCATTCCTGGAATTACCAGATGCAGAATACAAAAGTTTAATATACAGAACCCTTCAAGACATCAGGAAGGAAATGAGGCAATATGCAGAACAAGCCAAGGAACACACAGATAAAGCAACTGAAGAAATCAGAAAGATTATTCAGGAACATAATGAAAAGTTGAATAAGCTGGAAAAATCCATAGACAGACAGCAATCAGAAATTCAGAAGATTAACAATAAAATTACAGAATTAGAAAATTCAATAGAAAGTCAGAGGAGCAGAATTGAGCAAGTAGAAGCTAGAATTTCTGAACTCGAAGATAAATCACTTGGCACTAATATATTTGAAGAAAAATCAGATAAAAGAATTAAAAAAAAACTGAAGAAACCTTAAGAATCATGTGGGACTCTATCAAGAGAAATAACCTACCAGTGATTGGAGTACCAGAACAGGGAGGGATAACAGAAACTACAGAGAAAATCGTTGAAGATTTGTTGGCAGGTAACTTCTCTGATATCATCAAAGATGAGAAGATATCTACCCAAGATGATCATTGAACTCCACATAAGGTAGATCTTAAAAGAAAATCACCAAGACATATTATAATCAAGCTTGCCAAAACCAAAGATAAAGAGACAATTGCAAGAGCAGTGAAGGATAAAAGAAAAGTCACCTACAAGGGAGAGCCAATAAGAATAAGCTCAGACTACTCGGCAGAAACCATGCAGGCAAGAAGGCAATGAGATGATATATTTAAAAAATTGAAGGAAAAAAATTGCCTGCCAAGAATCATATATCCATCAAAACTGTCTCTTAAATATGAAGGTGAAATTAAGACATTTACACATAAATGCAAGTTGAGGGAATTCATAAAAACCAAACCAAAACTACAAGAAATACTAAAGGGAGTTCTTTGGTCAGAAAATCAATAATATCAGGTATTGGCCCAAGATTAGAACACTGGGCAGAGCAACCAGAAGTCAGCCCAGACAGGGAAATCCAAAAAAAAAAAAAAAAAAAAAATGAAGCAAGATTAAGAAAAAAAAGCCCAACACAGGGTAATGGCAATGTTATTAGATAAAAGAAGACAACATTAAAATAATAAAGAGGGACTAAGAAATGTAATCATACACCTTCCATATGGAGAGGAAGATATGCTGATACAAAGAAATAAAATTTACTTATAAATTTAGAAAAATAGGGGTAAATAATAAGGTAACCACAAAGGAAAGAAAATATCCTACTCATCAAAATAAAATACAAGGGAAAAATACAGACTCAGCAAATATAAAGAAAGAACAATATGTAAAGAAAATCCACTCAGCACATAAAATCAAGTGAGAAAAAGAAGCTGTCAACACACAAAAAAAGACATCAAAATGATAGCACTAAATTCATACCTATCCATATTTATCCTGAATATAAATGGACTAAATGCACCAATAAAAAGACAGAGTAGCAGAATGGATTAAAAAACAAGATCCATCTATATACTGCCTGCAAGAGACACAACTTAGACTTAGAGACACAAACTAAATCTCAAAGGATGGAAAAAAATATATCAAGCAAACAACAATCAAAAAAAAAGCAGGAGTGGCAATATTCATTTCTGACAAAATAGACATTAAATTTAAATCCATCAGAAAGGATAAGGAAGGACACTAAATAATGATTAAAGGGACAATACGCCAAGAAGATATAACCATATTAAATATTTATGCACCCAATGACAGGGCTACAAGATACATAAAACAAACTCTATCAGCATTGAAAAGTGAGATAGACAGCTCCACAATAATTTTAGGAGACTTCACCACACCACTTTCGGTGAAGGACAGGACATCCACAAAGAAGCTCAATAAAGACACAGAAGATCTAAATGCCACAATCAACCAACTTGACCTCGTAGACATATAGAGAACACTCCACCCAACAGCAAACAACTAAACTTTCTTTTCTAATGCACATGGAACATTCTCTAGAATAGACCACATATTAGGTCATAAAACAAGCCTTAGCAGAATCCAAAACATTGAAATATAACAAAGCATCTTCTCTGACCATAAGGCCATAAAAGTGGAAATCAATAACAGGAAAAGCAGGGGAAAGAAATGAAACACTTGGAAACTGAACAATACCCTGCTCAAAAAAGACTGCATTATAGAAGACATTAAGGATGGAATAAAGAAATTCAGAGAATCCAATGAGAATGAAAACACTTCCTATCAGAACATTTGGGACACAGCAAAAGCGGTGCTCAAAGGCCAATTTTTATCAATAAATGCACACATCCAAAAAGAAGAAAGGGCCCAAATCAAAGAACTATCCCTACAACTTGAAAAAATAGAAAGAGAGCAACAAAAGAAACCCACAAGCACCAGAAGAAAACAAATCATAAAAATTAGAGCTGAACTAAATGAAATAGAAAAGAGAAAAACAATTGAAAGAATTAACAAGACCAAAAGCTGGTTTGTTGAAATAATCACCAAAATTGATAAACCATTGGCCAAACTGACAAAAGAGACACAGGAGAGGAAGCAAATAACCTGAATAAGAAATGAGATGGGCGATATTACAACAGACCCAACTGAAATTAAAATAATCCTATCAAGTTGCTATGAAAAACTATACTGAAACAAATTTGAAAACCTAGAAGAAATGGTTGAATTCCTAGAAACACACTACCTTCCTAAACTAACATAAACAGAGGTAGAACAACTAAATAGACCCATAACAAAAGAAGAGATTGAAAAGGTAATCAAAAAACTCCCAACAAAAAAAAAAACCCTGGTCACTGTAGAGTTCTACCAAACTTTCAGAGAAGAGTTAACACCACTACTACTAAAGGTATTTCAGAGCATAGAGAAGGATGGAATACTACCAAACTCATTCTATGAAGCCACCATATCCCAGATACCAAAACCAGGTAAAGACACCACAAGAAAAGAAAATTATAGACTTATATCCCTCATGAATGTAGATGCAAAAATCCTCAACAAAATTCCAGCCAATAGAATTCAACATCATATCAAAAAAATAATTCACCATGACCAAGTGAGATTCATAGCAGGTATGCAGAGATGGTTCAACACTAGAAAAACAATTAAGGTTTTACCACATAAAGAAAACAAAAGACAAGAATCACATGATTTTATCAATTGATGCAGAAAAGGCACTTGACAAAGTTCAACACTCATTCATGATAAAAACTCTCAGCAAAACAGGAATAGAAGGAAAATTTCTCAGCATAATAAAGGACATTTATACAAAGCCAATAGCCAACATCACCCTAAACGGAGAGAGCCTGAAAACATTCCCATTGAGATGGGGAACCAGACAAGGATGCCCTTTATCACCTCTTATTCAACATTGTGCTAGAAGTCCTAGCCAGAGCAATTAGGCTAGATAAAGAAATAAAGGGCATCCAGATTGGCAAGGAAGAAGTCAAAGTATCTCTATTTGCAGATGACATGATCTGATACACAGAAAACCCTAGGGAATCCTCCAGAAAACTACTGAAACTAATAGAAGAGTTCAGCAGAGTATTGGGATATAAGCAGAGTATCGGGATACAAGATAAACATACAAAAATCAGTTGCATTCCTCTACACCAACAAAAAGAACATGGAAAAGGAAATCACCAGATCAATGCCATTTACAGTAGCCCCCAAGAAGATAAAATACTTAGGAATAAATCTTACCAGAGATGTAAAAGACTTATACAAAGAAAACTACAGTACACTTCTGCAAGAAACCAAAAGAGACTTACATAAGTGGAAGAACATACCTTGCTCATGGATAGGAAGACTTAACATTATAAAAATGTCTATTCTACTAAAAGCGATCTATACATTTAATGCAATTCTGATCCAAATCCCAAGGACATTCTTTAGTGAGATGGAGAAACAAATCACCAATTTCATATGGAAGGGAAAGAGGCCCCGGATAAATAAGGCATTACTGAAAAAGAAGAACAAAGTGGGAGGCCTTATTTTACCTGATTTTAGAAACTATTATACTGCCACAGTAGTCAAAACAGCCTGGTACGGATACAACAACAGATACATGGACCAATGGAACAGAATTGAGAATCCAGACATAAATCCATCCACGTATGGGCAGTTGATATTTGACAAAGGCCTCAAAACAGTTAAATGGGGAAAAGACAGTCTTTTTAACAAATGGTGCTGGCATAGCTGGATGTCCATCTGCAAAAAAATGAAACAAGACACATACCTCATTCCATGCACAAAAACTAACTCAAAATGGATCAAACACCTACATATAAAATCTAAAACGATAAAGATCATGGAAGAAAAAATAGGGACAATGTTAGGATCCCTAATACATGTCATAAACAGTATAGAAAACATTATAAAGAATGTAGAAGAAAAACTAGATAAATGTAAACTCCTAAAAATCAAACACTTATGCTCATCCAAAGATTTCACCAAAAGAGTAAAAAGACTACCTACAGACTGGGAAAAAGTTTTTAGCTATGACATTTCTGATCAGCACTTGATCTCTAAAATGTACATGATACTGCAAAAACTCAACTGCAAACAGACAAATAACCCAATTAAAAAATGGGCAAAAGATATGAATAGACACTTCACTAAAGAAGACATTCAGGTAGCTAACAGATATATGAGGAAATGTTCCCGATCATTAGCCATTAGGGAAATGCAGATCAAAACTACAATGAGATTTCATCTCACTTCAACAAGGCTGGCATGAATCCAAAAAACACAAGTTAATAAGTGTTGGAGAGGCTGTGGAGAGATTGGAACACTTATACACTGCTGGTGGGAATGTCAAACAGTACAACCATTTTGGAAATCGATTTGGCGCTTCCTTGAAAAGTTAGAAATAGAACTACCATAGGATCCAGCGATCCCACTCTTTGGAATATATGCTAGAGAAATAAGAGCCTTTACATGAACAGAAAGATGCACATCCATGTCTATTGCAGCATTGTTACAATAGCAAAAACATGGAAGCAACCAAGGTGCCCATCAATGGAAGAATGGATAAATAAATTATGGTATATTCACACAATGGAATACTATGCATCAATAAAGAACAGTGAGGAATCTGTGAAACATTTCATAGCATGGAGGAACCTGGAAGGCATTATGCTGAGTGAAATTAGTCAGTTGCAAAAGGACAAATATTGTGTAAGACCGCTATTATAAGAATTTGAGAAATAGTTTAAACTGAGAAGAAAACCTTCTTTTGTGGTTACAAGAGGGGGGAGGGAGGGAGGGTGGGAGGGGGTATTCACTAATTAGATAGTAGATAAGAACTACTTTAGGTGAAGGGAAAGACAGCACACAATACAGGGGAGGTCAGCGCAATTGGACTAAACCAAAAGCAAAGAAGTTTCCTGAATAAACTGAATGCTTCGAAGGCCAGCGTAGCAGGGGCAGGGGGCTGGGGACCATGGTTTCAGGGGACATCTAAGTCAATTAGCATAATAAAATCCATTAACAAAACATTCTGCATCCCACTTTGAAGAGTGGCGTCTGGGGTTAAAGGCTAGCAAGCAGCCATCTAAGATGCATCTATTGGTCTCGACCCACCTGGATCAAAGGAGAATGAAGAACACCAAGGACGCAAGGTAATTAGCAGCCCAAGAGACAGAAAGGGACACATGAACCAGCAACTACATCATCCTGAGACCAGAAGAACTACACGGTGCCCGGCTACAACTGCTGGCTGCCCTGACAGGGAACACAACAGAGAACCCCTGAGGGAGCAGGAGATCAGTGGGAGGCAGACCCCAAATTCTCATAAGACCAGACTTAATGGTCTGATTGGGACTGGAAAGACCCCGGTGGTCATGGCCCCCAGACCTTCTGTTAGCCCAGGACAGGAACCATTCCCGAAGCCAACTCTTCAGACATGGATTGGACTAGACAATGGGTTGGAGAGGGATGCTGGTGAGGAGTGAGCTTCTTGGATCAGGTGGACACTTGAGACTATGTTGGCGTCTCCTGCCTGGAGGGTAGATGAGAGGGTGGAGGGGGTTAGAAGCTGGCGAAAAGGACACGAAAAGAGAGAGTGGAGGGAGTGAGCAGGCTGTCTCATTAGGGGAGGAGTAATTGGGAGTGTGTAGCAAGGTGTATATGGGTTTTTGTGTGAGAGACTGACTTGATTTGTAAACTTTCACTTAAACCACAATAAAAATTATTAAAACAAACAAAAAAAAAGAATAGATCACACTGAATATTAATGACCGAAGAGCAGACGAGTTGTGGGATGACATCAAGGACATAACACACACGAAGAGAGCAAAAGGTCTTTAAAAACACGGGAAAGAATGGAAACACCAAAATTAATGTCAGAAGAGACTCTGAAACTTGCTCTTGAATGTGCAGCAGCTAAAGCGAATGAAAGGACTGATGAAGAAAAAGAGCTGAATGGAAGATTTCAAAGGGTGGATCAAGAAGACAAAATAAAGTATTATAATGAAATGTGCAAAGACCAGGAGTTAGAAAACCAAACGGGAAGAACATGCTCAGCATTTCTGAAGCTGAAAGAAATGAAGAAACAATTCAAGCCTTGAGTTGCAATATTGAAGAATTCTGTGGGCAAAAATATGGAATGAAGCAGGACTCATCAAAAGATGACAGAAGGAATACACAGAGTCACTGTACCAAAAAGAATTGGTGGACGTTCAACCATTTCAGGAGGTAGCATATGATCAGGAACTGACGGTATTGAAGGAAGAAGTCCAAGCTGCCCTGAAGGCATTGGCAAAATACAAGACTCCAGGAATTGACAGATTACCAATTGAGCTGTTTCAACAAAAGGATGCAACGCTGCAAGCATTGACTTGTCTATGCCAAGAAATTTGCAAGATAGCTACCCGGCCAACCGACTTGGAGAGATCCTTATTTGTGCCCATTCCAAAGAAAGATGATCCAACAGAATGTGGAGATTAGCAAACATATCATTAATATCACACCCAAGTAAAATTTTGATGAAGATAATTCAAAAAAGGTTGCAGCAGTATATTGTTAGGGAACTGCCAGAAATTCAAGCCAGATTCAGAAGGGGGTGTAGAATGAGGGATATTGTTGCTGATATCAGATGGATCTTGGCTGAAAGCAGAGAATACCAGAAAGTTGTTTACCTGTGTTTTATTGACTACACAAAGGCATTTGACTGTGTGGATCATAACAAATCATGGATAACATTGTGAAGAACGGGAATTCCAGAACACTTAATTATGCTTATGGGGAACATGTACATAGCCAAGAGGCAGTCATTAGAACAGAACAGGGGATAGATACTGCCTGGTTTAAAGTAAGGAAAGGTGTGAGTCAAGGTTGTATCCTTTCATCATACCTATTCAATCTGAATGCTGAGCAAATAATCGGAGAAGCCAGAGTATATGAAGAATAATGTATCATCCGGAATAGAGGAAGACCCGTTAACAACTTGTGATTTGCAGATGACACAACCTTGCTTGCTGAAAGGATTTCGTGTTACTTGGATCCACAATGAACACCCATGGAAGCAGCAGTCAAGACATCAAATGAGGCATTTCATTTGGCAAATATGCTCCAAAAGACCTCTTTAAGGTGTTAAAAAGCAAATAATACTTCACTTTGAGGACTAAGGTGCGCCTGACCCAAGCCATGGTATTCTCAATCACCTCATATGCATTGGAAAACTGGACAATGAGTAAGGAAGAAGACCAGAGAAAAACTGATGCCTTTGAATTATGGTGTTGGCATAGAATATTAAACATACCATGGACTGTCAGAAGAACGAACAAATCTGTCTTGGAAGAAGTACAGCCAGAATGCTCCTTAGAAGCAAGGATGGCAAGACTTCGTCTCACGTAATTTGAACACATTATCAGGAGGGACCAGTCTCTAGAGGAAGACTTCATGCTTGGTAAAGTAGAGGGTCAGCAAAAAAGAGGAAGACCTTCAACAAGATAGATTGACACAGCAGTTGCAACAATGGGCTCAGACATAGCAACGATTCTAAGGATGGTGCAGGACTAGGCAGTGTTTCATTCTGTCGTACATGAGGTCACTATGAGTCAGAACTGACTCAGTGGCACCTAACAACAACAAATACAGGCACTCTATGACAATACTCCTCCCAAAGGGTATCCAGTCATTTATTCAGTACTCTGTGAAAATACAGACTTGTTCATGCAAGCAAAGTAACATTAATACAGATTTCTGTTAGGACATAAAAGTCCCCCTACAAGGACCCTGGTTTTGTTCTGAATTCATTGAAGAAAGATTCACTCTGTAAAATCATTAAATTTGGACCCAGCTATATCGTGGAAAGTGCTAAGGGTAAAATATCTCAAGCTAGAACTATAGAAACAAAAAGTTGTTTTAGACTCATCTTGTTGCATTGTAGTCACAGGGACTGTGGTTTTATATGTTCTATTCTGTCTGAATGGGTTTGACTTGTTGGAATGAGAATTACCTGAGGCTTAGAGAACTTTCCTTAGAAGCCAGGATGGTGAGGCTTCATCTCACATACTTTGAACTAGTTATCAGGAGGGACCAGTCCCTGGAGAAGGACATCATGCTTGGTATAATAGAGGATCAGCGAAAGAGAAGAAGACCCTCAACGAGACGGACTGACACAGTGGCTGCAATGATGGGCTCAAGTTAGCAAGAATTGTGGGGATGGCACAGGACCTGGCAGTGTTTCATTCTGTTGTACATAATGTTGCTATGAGTCAGAACTGACTTGATGGTACCTAAAAACAACAATAACAAGACAGCTGGAGAGAAGGCCACACTCAGCTCTACTCCACTTTGGGAGAAGGCAGGCTAATTGGTTTTGTTTTTTAACATAAAAAGTACATTATTTGAGAAACCTGGAAAAACCCCCAAAAAAGCACTAAAAGAGAATTAAAATCACCAACGATCCCTCAAATAAAATATAATTTGTATTAGATTCCCCTCTGGTATTTTTTTCTTATGTATTTTTTTTAATTGTGATTATGATATACAACATGGAGCCCTGGTGGTGCAGTGGCTAAAGCAATTGACTGCTAACTGAAATGTTGGTGGTTTGAAACCACCAGCAGCTCCTTGGGAGAAAGATGTGGCAGTCTGCTTCTGTAGAGATTGAAAGCCTTGGAAACCCTATGGGGTCGCTATGAGTCGGAACTGACTCGATGGCAGTGGGCTTGGTTTTTTGGGTGTTATGATGTACAACAGTATCATGCAATACTACTTGATTTTAAAACTGTATTTTGTGTCAGTATTACATGGTCAAAACAACACAGGCTACAAGACATACATGGAAGATAAACTGACTTGTGCATTACACTTCACTGTGTAAGACCCTTTCTCTCAAGACATCTACTTCCAGATTACTTTTCTGTATTTTTAAACTTTAATATTTCATTAAGTGACTTATGTTTGAGGATTTAGCATTTTACATAATACCAGTCTCTATTGCCTCTGATATTATACCAATTCCTGGTTAAACCAGTATTTAATATTTAGCTTACTATAATTACTATCCACCATTTGTCTGTCAGTTTGACGTATTATGGTGGCTTGCATGTTGCTGTGATGCTGGAAGTTATGCCACCAGTATTTCAAATACCAGCAGGGTCACCCATGGTGGACAGGTTTCAGTGGAGCTTCCAGACTAAGACTGAACAGAAAGAAGGACCTGGAGATCTACATCTGAAAAAATTAGCCAGTGAAAACCTATGGATAGCAGCAGAACACTGTCTGATATAGAATCGGAAGATGAGCCCCTAAGATTGGAAGGAACTCAAAATACAACTGGGGAAGAGCTGCCTCCTCAAAATAAAGTAGACCTTAAAGGCGTGGATGAGTGACACTTTCAGGACCTTTATTTGCTGATGTGGCAAGACTCAAAATGGGAAGAAAACACTGTAAACATCCATTAGAAATCAGAATGTGGAATGTATGAAATATGGGTGCAGGAAAATAGAAAGTCATTAAGAATAAAATGGAACCCTTGAAGATTGATATCCTAGGCATTAGTGAGCTGAAATGGACTGGTATTGGCCAATGTGAATTGGATAATCATATGGTCTACTATGCTGGGAATGACAAATTATAGAGGAATGGCCTCACATTCATTGTCAAAAAGAACATTTCAAGAGCTATCCTGAAGTACAACATTGTCAGTGATAGGATAATATCCACATGCCTACAAGGAAGATCAGTTAATGAAAATATTCAAATTTACACACCAACCACTAATGCTCAGGATGACAAAAATGAAGTTGTTACCAACTTCTACAGTCTGAAATTGATCAAACATGCAGTCAAAATGCATTGATAATTACTGGGGATTGGAATGTGAAAGGTGGAAAAAGAGAAAGATCAGTAATTGGAAAATATGGCTTGGTGATAGAAACAACGCCTGACATCGCAAGATAGAATTTTGCAAGACCAACAATTTCTTCATTGCAAATACCCTTTTTTAACAACATAAATGGCAACTATACAGGTGGACCTAGACAGATGGAATACACAGGAATCAAATCAACTACATCTGTGGAAGGAAACAGAGAAGCTCAATATCATCAGTCAGACAAGGCAAGGGGCTGACTGCAAAACAGACCATAAATTGCTCATATGCAAGTTCAAGTTGAAGCTGAAGAAAATTAAAACAAGTCTACAAGAGCCAAAGTATGACAATGAGTATAAACCAAACCAAACCAAACCCAGTGCCATCGAGTCAATTCCAACTCATAGCGACCCTATAGGACAGAGTAGAACTGCCCCATAACGTTTCCAAGGAGCGCCTGGCGGATTCAAACTGCCGACTCTTTGGTTAGAAGCCATAACACTTAACCGCTACACCACCAAGGGTTTCCTCATTAAGTATAAAAAAATAAAAAAATTTTTTTAAGTATATCCTACCTGAATTTAGAGCCCTGAATTTAGAGACCATCACAAGAATAAATTTTATGCATTGAACATTGATGATCAAAGACCAGTCGAGTTGTGGGATGACATCAAGGACATCATATGTGATGAAAACAAAAGGTCATTAAAAAGACAGGAAAGAAAGAAAACACCAAAATGGATGTCAGAAGAGACTCTGAAACTTGCTCTTGAACATAACAGCAGCTTAAGCGAATGGAAGAAATGATGAAGTGAAAGAGCTGAACAGGATATTTCAAAGGGTGGATTGGATCTAGGAGACAAAGTATTATAATGAAATGTGAAAAGACTTTGAGTTAGAAAACCAAAAGAGAAGAAGGTATTCAGCATTTCTCAAGCTGAAAGAAATGAAGAAAAAAATTCAAGCCTTGAGTTGCAATATTGAAGAATTCTATGGGCAAACTATTGAACAATGCAGGAAGGATCAAATGAAGATGGAAGGAATACAAACAGTCACTATACCACAAAGAAATGGTCGACGTTCAACTATATCAGGAGGTAGCATATGAACAAGAAGCCATGGTATTGAAGGAAGAAGTCCAAGCTGCTCTGAAATCATTGGGGAAAAACAAGACTCCAGAAATTGACAGAATACAAATTGAGACATTTAAACAAAGGGATCCAATGTTGCAAGTGCTCACTTGTCTATACTAGGAAATTTGGAACACAGCTACTGGCCAACTGACTGGAAGATATATTTATATATAATTATACTTTACATGAAAGTTTACAGAGCAAATTAGTTTCTCATTAAACAATTAATATAGGAATTGTTTTGTGCCAACCCAAACATGTGTCACAGTCTCCCCTTTTTGGCTTTGGGTTCCCCATTTCCATTCATACAGTTTTCCTGTCCCTTCCTGCCTTCTCTTTGCTTTTGGGCTGGTGTCCGCATTTAGTCTCCTATACATGATTGAATTACATGTGTTATTGTTTTATAGGCCCGGCTAACCTTTGGCTGAAGGGTAAACTTCAGTAGTGACTTCAGTACTGAGTTAAAAGGGTGTCTGGTGGCCATACTCTCGAGGCTTCTCTAGTCTCTGTGAGACCAGTAAATCTGGTCTTTTTTTTGTGAGTTTGAATTTTGTTCTACATTCTTCTGCCTCTCTGTTTGGGACCCTCTGCTGTGATCACTGTCAGAAGAGATCCATATTTGTGCCCATTCCAAAGAAAGGTGACCTAACAGAATGTGGAAATTAAACAATATCATTAGTATCACATGCAAGTAAATTTATGCTGAAGATCATTCAAAAGTGACTGCAGCAGTACGTTGACAGGGAAGCGCCAGAAATTCAAGCCAGATTCAGAAGAAAATGTGGAATGAGCTACATCATTGCTGATATCAGATGAATCTTGGCTGAAAGCAGAGAATACCAGAAAGATCTTCATCTGTGTTTTATTGACTATGCAAAAGCATTCTATTGTGTGGATCATAATAAATTATGGATAACATTGTGAAGAATGGGAATTCCAGAACACTTAATTGTGTTCATGAGGAACTTGTACATACCCAAGAGGCAGTCATTTGAACAGACCAAGGGACACTGCGTCGTTTAAAACGAGGAAAGATGTGTGTCAGGGTTGTTTCTTTTCACTAAACTCATCCAATTGGTATACTGAGCAAATAATCTGAGAAGCTGGACTACGTGAAGAAGAGCATGGCATCAGCATTAGAGGAAAACAGGTTAACAACCTGCGTTATGCAGATGACGCAACCTTCCTTGCTGAAAGTGCAGAGGACTTGAAGCACTTACTGATGAAGTTCATAGACCACAGCCTTCAGTATGGATTGCACCTCAACATAAGGAAACAAAAATCCTCACAACTGGACCAATAAGAAACATCATAATAAATGGAAAAATATTAACCCAGCACATTGTATAACACTTAATAGTTATCAGTCATTAATGGAGAACTTTTTTAAAACTAAATGATACTACCATTATGTTTCAGCATGTGTATTGAAACAGACTCCTATACATTCTCAGTTTTTCACAGATTTGCTATTATGACCCAAAAAGTCTTCCTTCTTCTCTTAATTTTGCAATCTTGTAACTTGATTTTCTTCAAACAGAAGCATGAAAATTTTGCAATGAACAGAACAATACTTTCCTTTCACAAACACTGCAAAATCACATTTTTCTTATTATGAATATTCAAAGATAGACCCATTTTTAGGAAATACTGGTGGTGTGCTCTTTGTCATTAAAAAGCACACACACACACACACACACAAAAAAACATTGCCGTCAAGTCAATTCCAACTCATAGTGACCCTATAGGACAGAGTAAAACTGCCCATAGTGTTTCCAAGGAGTGCTTGATGGATTTGAACTGCCGACCTTTTGCTAGCAGCCATAGCTCTTAACCACTACGCTACCAGGATTTCCCTTTGTCAATAAGAAGGAAGGAAGGGAGGGAGGGAGGGAGGGACTGAAGGAGGGAGGGGGGCAGGCAGGCATTTTTTTTCTTTGCTTGGCATTTGTCTTTTTTGGTTTTTCTTCTTTGCCTTCTGAGAAATTTCCTACCTCCACTTCCCCATCAAGATTGATACAGAAGGTCTTAGCAATAGTCCTGAGTGTCATGGAAGAGATATTTGTTTCTCTGGCTCTCCAAATCTGAAAGTCTGTCATAACAACTAATTACTAAACATAGAATCAATGTTACTTCTTTGGGTATGACAATATTTTCTAGATTTTCCTTCTTTGCAGAATCAGAATGCCAAAGCACCAAGGGAATCTGAAGTCTTTTTGTACACTTCTCCTCTAGTGAACTTTCAGTTCTTGAAACACAGAAGCTATTCTTGACCCACTGCTTACTTTTTTTCCATTTGTGATTTTTTTCCAAAAATTTTCATCTTTGCTGTTTATGAATGTCTGGGTATCCCCTTCTTCATACCATATTGTGGTATAGATATGACTTCTTTTACTTCCTTTCAAGTTGGCTCGAGTTACATGGTGTTCTCGTCCTTCTTCGCTTCATTTTGCAATCTTGTAACTTGATCTTCTTCAAGCAGAAGCATGCTTATTTTTCCAATGGAACAGATCAGTATTTTCCAGTACACTAAAAGGGCAATCGATCTCAGGTTATTTTTCTGATTCAGGTATATGTTTATCATACTTGTCTTGATTTTTTAGACCATAATCACAGGTATCACAAAAGAGTAAAAAACAAACTATTTCTACTGCCCCCTCCTTGTTTTCTACTAGAAAGGAGATTAAAATCATTAGAATCTGTATCTTATTTTCCACAAAAATATGAGTTTTTAATGTCAAAATACTGAGGACAGTCTCTTGAATTTTCCTTTAGCAGCAGAAGTCTTACAACCCTCCAGATAGAAATCCCAGGAAGGCTAAGAATCAAACAGAGGGTTATATCTGAAAGGGCTGTGACCCGGGGAGAGGTTGAGCATTATGAAGGTGCTATGCTTCTCCAGTGACTCTGATCTGGTAGAGGTGATGAGGATGGAAGCAGTGGCAGCATTACACAGAGCATCCAGTTGCCCAGCTGGGGAGCAGACTTGCCTGGAGACTTCAACGTGGGAGCCACTGTGGGCTCCGGGGTTGGGATGGAACCCACATCATAGAAGCTATGAAAACTCTAGCTGGCTCAGCCATGGGTCTTACCAGCTTGGAAATTCACCCACAAGTGTCTTTTTGCCTTGTTTTTCACTTTCTTAGGTTTTCGGTTCCCTATCACTAGGTTTTTAGACTCTACAATAGAACCGTAAACCCCTCATGAATACTACTGGCCACATAGTAAAAATCTAATGTTTTGTTTTATTGGGGCCACCTCTACTGGAATCCTCTGTTTTCCTTCTACAGTTTCATTGGACAGTCATCTGGTAAGACCCTGAAAGTTTGCTGGGGTCCCATTAAGTGTCATATCAATAAGGTTTCTGTAGGAATTTTATCTTTGAAGAAAATGAACAGCCCCAATCATCAGACTTAGATGGAGGTGGAGAAATAAGTCCAAATACCAACATTATTAGACGTGAGCATCAGCAGGGATTGTGTCACCATTCTGTTAGACAGATTTTTTACTTCATCACTCTTTCCGATATGGCAGTCTTCCTCAACTTCTGCTGTTCCTGCTGTCCTGAAACCTAGAGATTCTCTGTCACACTGGGATACCTCAGAATAACCCTCGAGTTTCCAGTGCAGTTCTGGGAGAGGTGGTCTCCTGGAGAGGTAAGGGGACCTGGGGATTAGCCGTTCTTTGTACGGACTTTTTAAACGACTTCCTTATTTTCAGCATCATTCCTTAGCCCCACCTTCTGAGGTACCAAATTTTGTCCTGAGCACTTCCTGACCAGTAGCCTAAATCAGTATACTTTTGTGGCAACACCTCTATTAGCACTTAAATTAGGAAGGAGCAGCTTGTTGTTGTTTCGTTCTGACTCGTAGCGACCCTATGCACAACAGAAAAAAACTGCCTGGTCCTGCACCATCCTCACAATCCTTGTTATGCTTGAGCCCATTGTTGCAGCCACCGTGTCAATCCATCTCATTGAGGGTTTTTCTCCTTTTCACTGACCCTCTACTTTACCAAGCATGATGTGATGTCCTTCCCCAGGGACTGATCTCTCCTGATAACATGTCCAAAGTATGTGAGACAAAATCTCACCATCTTTGCTTCTAAGGAGCATTCTGGTTGTACTTCTTCCAGGACAGATTTATCTGTTCTTTTGGCAGTCCACGGTATATTCAGTATTCTTCACCACCACCACAATTCAAAGGCATCAATTCTTCTCTGATCTTCCTTATTCATCATTCAGCTTTCACATGCATATGAGGCGATAGAAAACACCATGGCTTGGGTCAGATGCACCTTAGTCTTCAAGGTGACATCTTTGCTTTTTAACACTTTTAAGAGGTATTTTACAACAGATTTGCCCAATGCAATGCCTCATTTGATTTCTTGACTCCTGTTTCCATGGGTGTTGATTATGATTGGAGTAAAATGAAATTCTTGGCAACTTCAACTTTTTCTCTATTTATCATGATATTGCTTATTTGTCCTGCTGTGAAGACTTTTGTTTTCTTTATGTCGAAGTGTAATCCATTCTGAAGGCTGTGGTCTTTGATCTTCATCAGTAAGTGCTTCAAGTCCTTTTCATTCTCTGCAAGCAAGGTTGTTTTTAGATACCTTAGAGGAGCTGAAATGTGGTGTAGCGGCTCAGTAGTAGAATTTTGCCTTCCATATAGGAGACCTGGAACACAACAATGATCCCCAATGAATCATGGGGATGGCCCAGGACCAGGCAGCTTTTTGCTCTGTTGTTCATGGGCTTAAGTCGGGGGCAAACTGTACGGCAGTTAACAACAACAACAGAGGAGCTAAAACACTTGTTTTCTAGCTTCCAGAAATGTGCTGACATATTTCCATTCTGTTTCTTTTCCCATTTTCTTTATCACTGTTTCCTTTAAAAATAACATTAACCTTTGGGACACAGCAAAGGCAGTTCTCACAGTTCAATTTATAGCAATAAATACATATATCAAAAAAGAAGAAAGGGAGAAAATCAAAATGTTACCTATACAACTTGAACAAATAGAAAGACAGCAGCAAAAGAAGCCCACAGCCACGGGGGAGAAAGGAGAAAATAAAAATCAGAGCAGAAATAAATGAAATCGAGAATAGAAAAACAATAAAATCAACAAAACCAAAAGTTGGTTCTTTGAAAGGATCAACAAAATCAACAAACCATTGACCAAACTGACAAAAGAAAAACAGGAGAGAAAGCAAATAACTCAAATAAGAAATAAAATATGGGGCATTAAAATGGACCCAACCGAAACAAAAAGGATCATAACAGAGTACTATGAAAAACTGTACTCCAACAAATTTGAAAACCTAGAGGAAATGGACAAATTTCTAGAAACACACTACTTGCCTAAACCAACACAAACTGAGGTAGAAAATATGACCAGACCCATAATAAGAGAAGAGATTGAACATGTAATTAAAAAAAAAAACTCCCAACAACAACAAAAAATTCTTAGCCCACATGGCCTTATGGGTGAATTCTACCAAACATTCAGAGAATATCTTGCACCAGTACTACTCAAACTATTTCAGAACATAGAAAAGGAAGGAATACTTCCAAATTCACTCTATGAAACCAGCATAACCCTGATACCAAAACCAGGCAAAAACACCACACAAAAGATTACAGACAAATATCTCTCATGAATATGCAAAAATTTTCCAACAAAATTCTAGCCAATAGAATTCAGCATCATATAAAAAAAATACATCATGACCAAGTGGGACTCATACCAGGTATGCAAAGATGGTTCAACATTAGAAAATCAATCAATGTAATCCATCACATAAATAAAAGAATCACATGATCATCTCAATCGACACAGAAAAGGCATTCGATAAAGTTCAACACCCATTTCTGATAAAAAAAAAAAACTCTCAATAAAATAGGAATAGAAGGGAAATTTCTCAACGTAATATAGGGCATCCATACAAACCAAGAGCTGACATTATTGTCAACTAAGAGAGGCTGAAAACATTTCCCGAGAACAGAAAAAGAAAACAAACAAACCCATTAGGGTTGAGTCGATTCTGACTCATAGCAACCCTAAAAGACAGGGTAGAACTATCCTATAAGACCTCCAAAGAGTGCAGAGAGTGGATTTGAACCACCAACCTTTAGGTTAGCAGCCAAATGCTTAAGCACAGTGCCACCAGGGCTCCAAAAGGCATCCAAATTGGTAAGGAAGAAGTAAAACTATCCCTATTCTTGGATAATATGATACTATACATAGAGAACTCAAAAGACTCCATAAGAAAACCACTGGAACTAATAGAAAGATTCAGCAGAGTGGTAGGATATAAAATCAGCATACAAAAATCAGTTGGATTCCTATACAGCAATAAAGAGAACTATGAAAATGAAATCAGGAAAGTAGCCCCTAGAAAAATAAGATAATTAGGAATAGCCCCTAGAAAAATAAGATAATTAGGAATAAATAAAATCAGTGACGTAAAAGATGTATACAAAGAAAACTACAAAATCCTACCTCAAGAAACCAAAAGAGACCCACATAAATGGAAAAACATACCATGCTCATGAACAGGTAGACTCAACATTGTGAAAATGTCAATTTTACCCAAAGCAATCTACAAATACAATGCAATCCCTACCCAATACCAAGAGCATTCTTCAACAAGATGGAAGAACTAATCATTAACTTTATATGGAAAGGAAAGAGGCCCTGAATAAGCAAAACACTTTTGAAGGAGAGTAGTAATGTACAAGGACAGAACTACCTGACCTAAGAACCTATTATACAGCTATGGTAGTCAAAACAGCCTGGTAATGGTACAATGACAGATACATCGACCAATGCAACATAATTGAGAACCCAGGCGAAAATTCATTCACCTACGGTCACCTGATCTTCAACAAAGGCCCAAAGTCCGTTAAATGGGGAAAAGACAGTCTTTTTAACAAATGATGCTGGCAAAACTGTATGTCAATCTGCAAAAAAATGAGACAGAACCCATACTTAACACCATACGTGAAAACTAATTCAAAATGGATCAAAGACCTAACAATAAAACAAACAAACAAACAAAAAGATCATGGAAGAAAAAATAGGGTCAACACTAGAGGCCCTAATACACAGCATAAACAGGTTACAAACCATAACTAACAATACACGAACAACAGAAGATAAGCTAGATAAATGGAATCTTCCAAAAATTAAACATGCTCATCAAACGATTTCACAAAAAGAGTAAAAAGAGAACTTACAGCCTGGGAAAAACTTTTGCCTACGGCAAATACGGCAAAGGTCTAATCTCTAAAATCTGTAGGAAAATCCAACACCTCTAAAACAAAAAGATAAATAACTCAGTTTAAAAATGGGCAAAGGATATGAACACCAAAGACATTCAAGGGGCTAATAGACACATAGGGAAATGCTCACAATCACTAGCCATTAAAAAACAGCCATTAGAGAAATGCAAATCAAAACTCCAATGAGGGGGGGCGGAGCCAAGATGGCGGACTAGGCAGACGCTACCTCGGATCCCTCTTACAACAAAGACACGGAAAAACAAGTGAATCGATCACATACATAATAATCTACGAACCCTGAACAACAAACACAGATTTAGAGACGGAGAACAAACTAATACGGGGAAGCAGCGATTGTTTCCAGAGCCTGGAGCCAGCGTACCAGTCAGGTACAGCACAAGCACAGAGAGCGGCTCCACCCCCCTGAACTAACCCCGGGAGGGGGACCAGCCGGTTCCACGGGCGGCGTGGGACGCAGCCGGTAGGAGAAGTCCCCCGGAGGCAGTGACTGGTCTTGGAGCAGAAAGAGCAGCGTCCACGACGGGGAACCGTCCCGCAGGGATTTGGACTGGACGCAAGTACGGCATAAACACGGAGAGTTGCTCCACCCCCCTGAACTAACCCCGGGAAGGGGACCAGCCAGGTCGCGTGGGCGGCGTGGGACTCAGCCGGTAGGAGAAGTTCCTGGGAGGCAGCGACTGGTATTGGAGCGGGGAGAACAGCGTCCCAGTCGGGACACTCGGTCACGGCACAAGCACGGGGACCTGCTCCACCCATCTGAACTAACCCCGGGAGGAGGCCCAACTGGTTCTCGGGGGCGGCAGGGCCACGCGGCTGGAGGGACGAGAAGTCCCCGGGAGGCAGCGACTGATTTTGGAGTCGAGAGTGCACCGTCCTAGTAGGGGAGCCTTGACGCTGGGCGTAGGGCTGGAAGCGGAGGATCTGACCGTGACTCCAGCGGGCCAGACCCCCCGGGGGCAATCTCCACACAGCCCGCACACATAGGCGACGCGCCCCGCGGGAGTCTCAGATATAATAGTCATTCCAAGCAAGACAAGCAACTCTGGCTATATTCTGAGGTGCTACTCTCCTATCTCTCTGTTCCCTCCCCCACCCTCTCCAGGCGGCTTCATTAACATCTGAATACCCTGAGCCAGAGGGAGAACTCTGATAGGGATCTGACTGCATTTTTTTTTAGCGGATTTTCTGGAAAAACTAGTTTCCCAGTGATGGCTCGGAGACAACAATCCATATCAAACCACTTAAAGAAGCAGGCCATGACAGCTTCTCTAACCCCCCAAACAAAAGAATCAAAATCTTTCCCAAATGAAGATACAATCTTGGAATTATCAGATACAGAATATAAAAAATTAATTTACAGAATGCTTAATGATATCACAAATGAAATTAGGATAACTGCAGAAAAAGCCAAGGAACACACCGATAAAACTGTTGAAGAACTCAAAAAGATTATTCAAGAACATAGTGGAAAAATTAATAAGTTGCAAGAATCCATAGAGAGACAACATGTAGAAATCCAAAAGATTAACAATAAAATAACAGAATTAGACAACGCACTAGGAAGTCAGAGGAACAGACTCGAGCAATTAGAATGCAGACTGGGACATCTGGAGGACCAGGGAATCAACACCAACATAGCTGAAAAAAAATCAGATAAAAGAATTAAAAAAAAATGAAGAAACCCTAAGAATTATGTGGGACTCTATCAAGAAGGATAACCTGCGGGTGATTGGAGTCCCAGAACAGGGAGGGAGGACAGAAAACACAGAGAAAATAGTTGAAGAACTCCTGACAGAAAACTTCCCTGACATCATGAAAGACGAAAGGATATCTATCCAAGATGCTCATCGAACCCCATTTAAGATTGATCCAAAAAGAAAAACACCAAGACATATTATCATCAAACTCACCAAAACCAAAGATAAACAGAAAATTTTAAAAGCAGCCAGGGAGAAAAGAAAGGTTTCCTTCAAGGGAGAATCAGTAAGAATATGTTCTGACTACTCAGCAGAAACCATGCAGGCAAGAAGGGAATGGGACGACATATACAGAACACTGAAGGAGAAAAACTGCCAGCCAAGGATCATATATCCAGCAAAACTCTCTCTGAAATATGAAGGCGAAATTAAGATATTTACAGACAAACACAAGTTTAGAGAATTTGCAAAAACCAAACCAAAGCTACAAGAAATACTAAAGGATATTGTTTGGTCAGAGAACCAATAATATCAGATATCAGCACAACACAAGGTCACAAAACAGAACGTCCTGATATCAACTCAAATAGGGAAATCACAAAAACAAATTAAGATTAATTAAAAAAAAATACACATAACAGGGAATCATGGAAGTCAATAGGTAAAAGATCTCAATAATCAAAAAGAGGGACTAAATACAGGAGGCATTGAACTGCCATATGGAGAGTGATACAAGGCGATATAGAACAATACAAGCTAGGTTTTTACTTAGAAAAATAGGGGTAAATAATAAGGTAACCACAAAAAGGTATAACAACTCTATAACTCAAGATAAAAACCAAGAAAAACGTAACGACTCAACTAACATAGTCAAGCACTATGAAAATGAGGATCTCACAATTTACTAAGAAAAACGCCTCAGCACAAAAAAGTATATGGAAAAATGAAATTGTCAACAACACACATAAAAAGGCATCAAAATGACAGCACTAAAAACTTATTTATCTATAATTACCCTGAATGGAAATGGACTAAATGCACCAATAAAGAGACAGAGAGTCACAGACTGGATAAAGAAACACGATCCATCTATATGCTGCCTACAAGAGACACACCTTAGACTTCGAGACACAAACAAACTAAAACTCAAAGGATGGAAAAAAGTATATCAAGCAAACAATAAGCAAAAAAGAAGAGGAGTAGCAATACTAATTTCTGACAAAATAGACTTTAGACTTAAATCCGCCACAAAGGATAAAGAAGGACACTATATAATGATAAAAGGGACAATTGATCAGGAAGACATAACCATATTAAATATTTATGCACCCAATGACAGGGCTGCAAGATACATAAATCAAATTTTAACAGAATTGAAAAGCGAGATAGATACCTCCACAATTATAGTAGGAGACTTCAACACACCACTTTCGGAGAAGGACAGGACATCCAGTAAGAAGCTCAACAGAGACACGGAAGATCTAATTACAACAATCCACCAACTTGACCTCATTGACTTATACAGAACTCTCCACCCAACTGCTGCAAAATATACTTTTTTTTCTAGCGCACATGGAACATTCTCTAGAATAGACCACATATTAGGTCATAAAACAAACCTTTGCAGAGTCCAAAACATCGAAATATTACAAAGCATCTTCTCAGACCACAAGGCAATAAAACTAGAGATCAATAACAGAAAAACTAGGGAAAAGAAATCAAATACTTGGAAAATGAACAACACCCTTCTGAAAAAAGACTGGGTTATAGAAGACATCAAGGAGGGAATAAGGAAATTCATAGAAAGCAACGAGAATGAAAATACTTCCTATCAAAACCTCTGGGACACACCAAAAGCAGTGCTCAGAGGCCAATTTATATCAATAAATGCACACATACAAAAAGAAGAAAGAGCCAAAATCAGAGAACTGTCCCTACAACTTGAACAAATAGAAAGTGAGCAACAAAAGAATCCATCAGGCTCCAGAAGAAAACAAATAATAAAAATTAGAGCTGAACTAAATGAATTAGAGAACAGGAAAACAATTGAAAGAATTAACAAAGCCAAAAGCTGGTTCTTTGAAAAAATTAACAAAATTGATAAACCATTGGCTAGACTGACTAAAGAAATACAGGAAAGGAAACAAATAACCCGAATAAGAAATGAGAAGGACCACATCACAACAGAACCAAATGAAATTAAAAGAATCATTTCAGATTATTATGAAAAATTGTACTCTAACAAATTTGCAAACCTAGAAGAAATGGATGAATTCCTGGAAAAACACTACCTACCTAAACTAACACATTCAGAAGCAGAACAACTAAATAGACCCATAACAAAAAAAGAGATTGAAACGGTAATCAAAAAACTCCCAACAAAAAAAAGTCCTGGCCCGGACGGCTTCACTGCAGAGTTCTACCAAACTTTCAGAGAAGAGTTAACACCACTACTACTAAAGGTATTCCAAAGCATAGAAAATGACGGAATACTACCCAACTCATTCTATGAAGCCACCATCTCCCTGATACCAAAACCAGGTAAAGACATTACAAAAAAAGAAAATTATAGACCTATATCCCTCATGAACATTGATGCAAAAATCCTCAACAAAATTCTAGCCAATAGAATCCAACCACACATCAAAAAAATAATTCACCCTGATCAAGTGGGATTTATTTTATTTTTTTTTTATGCAAGGCTGGTTTAATATCAGAAAAACCATTAATGTAATCCATCACATAAATAAAACAAAAGACAAAAACCACATGATCTTATCAATTGATGCAGAAAAGGCATTTGACAAAGTCCAACACCCATTTATGATAAAAACTCTCACCAAAATAGGAATTGAAGGAAAATTCCTCAACATAATAAAGGGCATCTATGCAAAGCCAACAGCCAATATCACTCTAAATGGAGAGAACCTGAAAGCATTTCCCTTGAGAACGGGAACCAGACAAGGATACCCTTTATCACCGCTCTTATTCAACATCGTGTTGGAAGTCTTAGCCACGGCAATTAGGCTAGACAAAGAAATAAAAGGTATCCGGATTGGCAAGGAAGAAGTAAAGTTATCACTATTTGCAGATGACATGATTATATACACAGAAAACCCTAAGGAATCCTCCAGAAAACTACTGAAACTAATCGAAGAGTTTGGCAGAGTCTCAGGTTATAAAATAAACATACAAAAATCACTTGGATTCCTCTACATCAACAAAAAGAACACCGAAGAGGAAATCACCAAATCAATATCATTCACAGTAGCCCCCAAGAAGATAAGATACTTAGGAATAAATCTTACCAAGGATGTAAAAGACCTATACAAAGAAAACTACAAAGCTCTACTACAAGAAATTCAAAAGGACATACTTAAGTGGAAAAACATACCCTGCTCATGGATAGGAAGACTTAACATAGTAAAAATGTCTATTCTACCAAAAGCCATCTATACATTTAACGCACTTCCGATCCAAATTCCAATGTCATATTTTAAGGGGATAGAGAAACAAATGACCAATTTCATATGGAAGGGAAAGAAGCCCCGGATAAGCAAAGCACTACTGAAAAAGAAGAAGAAAGTGGGAGGCCTCACTTTACCCGACTTCAGAACCTATTATACAGCCACAGTAGTCAAAACAGCCTGGTATTGGTACAACAACAGACACATAGACCAATGGAACAGAATTGAGAACCCAGACATAGATCCATCCACGTATGAGCAGCTGATATTTGACAAAGGACCAGTGTCAATTAACTGGGGAAAAGATAGCCTTTTTAACAAATGGTGCTGGCATAACTGGATATCCATTTGCAAAAAAATGAAACAGGACCCATACCTCACACCATGCACAAAAACTAACTCCAAGTGGATCAAAGACCTAAACATAGAGACTAAAACGATAAAGATCATGGAAGAAAAAATAGGGACAACCCTAGGAGCCCTAATACAAGGTATAAACAGAATACAAAGCATTACCAAAAATGATGAAGAGAAACCCGATAACTGGGAGCTCCTAAAAATCAAACACCTATGCTCATCTAAAGACTTCACCAAAAGAGTAAAAAGACCACCTACAGACTGGGAAAGAATTTTCAGCTATGACATCTCTGACCAGCGCCTGATCTCTAAAATCTACATGATTCTGTCAAAACTCAACCACAAAAAGACAAACAACCCAATCAAGAAGTGGGCAAAGGATATGAACACACATTTCACTAAAGAAGATATTCAGGCAGCCAACAGATACATGAGAAAATGCTCTCGATCATTAGCCATTAGAGAAATGCAAATTAAAACTATGATGAGATTCCATCTCACACCAGCAAGGCTGGCATTAATCCAAAAAACACAAAATAATAAATGTTGGAGAGGCTGCGGAGAGATTGGAACTCTCATACACTGCTGGTGGGAATGTAAAATGGCACAACCACTTTGGAAATCTATCTGGCGTTATCTTAAACAGTTAGAAATAGAACTACCATACATCCCAGAAATCCCACTCCTAGGAATATACCCTAGAGATACAAGAGCCTTCATACAAACAGATATATGCACACCCATGTTTATTGCAGCTCTGTTTACAATAGCAAAAAGCTGGAAGCAACCAAGGTGTCCATCATCGGATGAATGGGTAAATAAATGGTGGTATACTCATACAATGGAATACTACGCATCGATAAAGAACAGTGACGAATCTCTGAAACATTTCATAACATGGAGGAACCTGGAAGGCATTATGCTGAGCAAAATTAGTCAGAGGCAAAAGGACAAATATTGTATAAGACCACTATTATAAGATCTTGAGTAATAGTAAGCCTGAGAAGAACACATACTTTTGTGGTTACGAGGGGGGGAGGGAGAGAGGGTGGGAGAGGGTTTTTTATTGATTAATCAGTAGACAAGAACTGCTTTAGGTGAAGGGAAAGACAACACTCAATACATAGAAGGTCAGCTCAATTGGAGTGGACCAAAAGCAAAGAAGTTTCCGGGATAAAATGAATGCTTCAAAGGTCAGCGGAGCAAGCGCGGGGGTCTGGGGAACATGGTTTGCGGGGACTTCTAAGTCAATTGGCAAAATAATTCTATTATGAAATCATTCTGCATCCCACTTTGAAATGTGGCGTCTGGGGTCTTAAATGCTAACAAGCGGCCATCTAAGATGCATCAATTAGTCTCAACCCACCTGGAGCAAAGGCAAAGGAAGAACACCAAGGCCACACGACAACTAAGAGCCTAAGAGACAGAAAGGGCCACATGAACCAGAGACCTACATCATCCTGAGACCAGAAGAACTAGTTGGTGCCCGGCCACAATCGATGACTGCCCTGACAGGGAGCACAGCAGAGGACCCCTGAGGGAGCAGGAGATCAGTGGGATACAGACCCCAAATTCTCATAAAAAGACCAAACTTAATGGTCTGACTGAGACTGGAGGAATCCCGGCAGCCATGCTCCCCAGACCTTCAGTTGACACAGGACAGGAACCATCCCCGAAGACAACTCATCAGAAATGAAAGGGACTGGTCAGCGGGTGGGAGAGAGACGCTGATGAAGAGTGAGCTAATTATATCAGGTGGACACTTGAGATTGTGTTGGCAACTCTTGTCTGGAGGGGGGATGGGAGGATAGAGAGAGAGGGAAGCCGGCAAAATTGTCAAGAAAGGAGAGACTGAAAGGGCTGACTCAAGAGGGGGAGAGCAAGTGGGAGTAGGGAGTGAGATGTATGTAAACTTATATGTGACAGACTGATTGGATTTGTAAACGTTCACTTGAAGCTTAATAAAAGTTATTAAAAAAAAAAAGTGATTGGCTATGTTTAAGCCCATTGTTGCAGCCACTGAGTCAATCCATCTTGTTGAGGGGCTTCCTCTTTTTCACTGACCCTCTACTAAGCATGATGTTCTTCTCCAGGTACTGGCCCCTCCAGATACCATGTCCAAAGTATAGGAGACAGAATCTCACCATCCTCACTTCTAAGGAGCATTCCAACTGTACTTCTTCCAAGACAGATTTGCTCGTTCTTCTGGCAGCCCATGATATATTCGATATTCTTCATCAGTGCCATAATCCAAATGCATCAATTCTTCTTCAGTCTTCCTTATTCATCGTCCAGCTTTCGCATGCATACGAGACGATTGAAAATATCATGGCTTGGGTCAGGCGTACCATAATCCTTGAAGTGACATCATTTTTTTTTTTAACACTTTAAAGAGGTCTTTTGCAGCAGATTTGTCCAAGGTAATGCATCGTTTGATTTCTTGACTGCTGCTTCCATAGGCATTGATTGTGGATCCAAGTAAAATGAAATCCTTGACAACTTCAATCTTTTCTCCATTTATCATGATGTTGCTTATTGGTCCAGTCGTGAGCGTTTTTGTTTTCTTTTTGTTGAGGTATAATCCATACTGAAGGCTATAGGATTTGATCTTCATCAATAAATTCTTCAAATCCTCTTGGCTTTTAGCAAGCAAGGTTGTGTCATCTGCATATCAAAGGATATTAGTCTTCTTCCAATCCTGATGCCATGTTCTTCTTCATATAGTCCGGCTTCTGGGATTATTTGCTCAGCACACAAATTGAACAAGAATAATGAAAGGATACAACCCTGATGCACACCTTTCTCATTTTAAACCACACAGCATCCCTTTGTTCTGTCCCAACAACTGCCTCTTGGTGTATACACAGGTTCCACAGGAGCACAATTAAGTGTTCTAGAATTCTCATTCTTCACAATGTCATCCATAATCTGTAATGACCCACACAGTCAAATGCCTTTGCATAGTCAATAAAACATAGGTAAACATCTTTCTGGTATTCTCTGCTCTCAGCCAAGATCCATCTGACATCAGCAATGATATCCCTCATCCCACGTCATCTTCTGAATCCAGCTTGAAGTCCTGGCAGTTCCTTGTCAGTGTGCTGCTGTGACTATTTTTGAATTGTCTTCAGCCAAATTTTACTTATGACTGATTTTAATGATATTGTTCAATAACTTTCTCATTCCACTGAATCACCTTTCTTTGAAATGGGCACATATATGGATCTCTTCCAGTTTGTTGCCCAAGTAGCTGCCTTTGAAATTTTTTGGCATAGATGAGGGAGCATTTCCAGAATTACATCCATTTATTGAAACATTTCAATTGGTATTCCATCAATTCCTGGAAGCTTCTTTTTCACCAATGACTTCAGTGCAACTTGGACTTCTTCTTTCCGGACCATAGTTACTACCTCCCAAAATGGTTGAATGTTGACCGTTCTTTTTGGTACAGTGACTTTGTATTCCTCTCATCTTCTTTCATGCTTCCTGTATTGCTCAACATTTTTCCCAGAATGTGTTGCCATCAAGTTGATTCCAACTCATAACAACCCTATAGGACAGCGTAGAACTGCCCCACAGGATTTCCAAGGAGAAGCTAGTGGATTCAAACTGCAGATCTTTTGGTTAGCAGCCAAGATCTTAACCACTGTGCCACCATACGATCTGTCAATAGTGCAACTCAAGGCTTGAATTTTTTCTTCACTTCTTTCAGTTTGAGAAATGCCAAGTGTGTGCCTCCCTTTTGGTTTTCTAACTCCAGGTCTTTACACATTTCATTATAATTGTTTACTTTGTTTTCTCAAGCTAATATTTGAAATCTTCTGTTCAGCTCTTTTACTTCACCATTTATTCTGTTTCCTTTAGCCACTCTACATTCAAGAGCAAGTTTCAGAGTCTCTTCTGATATCCATTTTTGTGTTTTCTTTCTTTCCTGACTTTTTAATGACCTTTTGCTTTCTTCATGTATGATATTTTGATGTCATGCCACAACTCGTCTGGTGTTCGGTCATTAGCGTTCAATGCGTCAAATCTATTCTTGAGAGGGCTTCTAAATTCAGGTGGGATATGCTCAAGGTCATACTTTTGCTTTTGTGGACTTGTTTTAATTTTCTTCAGCTTCAACTTGAACTTGCAAATGAGCAATTAGTGACCTGTTCCACAGTCAATCCCTAGCCTTGTTCTGACCGATGATATTCAACTTCTCCGTCGTCTCTTTTCACAGATGTAGTTGATTTGATTCTTATGTATTGTATCCAGTGAGGTCCATGTGTAAGGTTGCCGTTCATGTGGTTGAAAAAATGTATTTTCAATGAATGATTCATTGGTCTTGCAAAATTCTATCATGCAATCTTCGGTGTCATTTCTATCACAGAGGCCATATTTTCCAACTACTGATACTTCTTTGTTTCCAATTTCTGCATTCCAATAACCAGTAATTTTCAATGCCTTCTGACTGCATGTTCGATCAGTTTCAGATTGCAGAAGCTGGTAAATATTTCAGCTTCTTCATTTCTGGCATTAATGCAGTTGGTGCATAAATTCAAATAGTAGTCATATTAACTGGTCTTCCTTGTAGGCATATGGATATTATTCTGTCATTGACAGCATTATAGATCTTGCAATATTCTTTTTGACAATGAACAAGATGTCGTTTCTCTTCCATTTGTCATTCCCGACATAGTAGACCATATGATTGTTTAATTCAAAATGGCCAACACCAGTCCATTTCAGCTCACTAATGTCTAGGATATTGATCTTCAAGCATTCCATTTTGTTTTTGACAACTTCCAATTTTCCTTAATTCATACTTCGTTCCACTTACTAATAATGTTCCACTTACTAATAGATGTTTGCAGCTGTTTCCACTTATTTTGAATCATGACACATCAGCAAACGAAAATCCCAAGAGCTTTAATCCATCTACATCATTAAATTTGACTCTACTTTAGGAAGGAAGCTCTTACCCAGTCATATTTTGAGTGCCTTCCAACCTGAGGGGCTTATCTTCCGGCACTATATCAGACAATGTTTCTCTGCTATCCATAAGGTTTTCACTGGTCAATTTTTTTTCCAGAAGTAGATTGCCATGTCCTTCTTTCTAATTTGTCTTAGTCTAGAAGAACCACTGAAATCTGTCCACTGTGGGTGACCCTGATGGTATTTCAAATACTGGTGGCATAGCTTCTAGCATCACAGCAACATGCTAGCCACCACAGTATGACAACCTGACAGAGAGATGGTGGATGATAGCAGATCCTAGCTGCTTAATCTGTTAGATTCAAGAAGACAGAAGTTTTATCAGTATTTTAAAAGAAATTCCTTAAATCCTTAAAATAATCTAAAGATGGTATTTTAGAAGATTCATATTTTCATATACCCATGATAGCAACTGAGAATAATAAATACCCAGTGGATACTCACCCTTCCTCACTGTCAAAGCTTTGGGGTTGAGGAGTGGTGTCTAAGACCTAGAGGGAACCATGCTATATTCACTCAACTAGCGTTGACATAACGTAGAATCTGACCATAGGTGGCCTTTTCAGATTACTTATATTTATTACAGAATCGATCAACATAAAAGTTACCCAGAATACAGATATATAGATTAAAATTCCCTATGAATACACACTCATGTATCTTTTGTAGGTGGGGTAGAAGGCTGCTGTACCTTACCCCTTAGGTTTGTGACTTGTAGTCACCTTGTAGGTATGGATGCTGCCTCTTTCCCAGATGGCTGCCTTGGTTGTCATTGTGGATTGGATCCAGTATGAGAGCTTTTGTTAGAGAAAGATCCAGAGCCTATAGCAACAGACTCAACCTTAGAGTGTGTATTAGATTCTTATTGATGATGTAACACAAAGACCACAAGTGGGTGACTTTAAAAAACAGAAATTTATTTTCTCATGGTTCTGAAGTATAAAAGTCCAAATTAGAGTCTTGGCTGTGTCAATTCCTTCATTGTTGGTAGCTTAGGGAGTTCCTTGGTTCTTGGTGATCCTTACATGGCCTCTGTCTTTTCCAGTATGTAGGTGCATGTCTCTTGTCTATGTCGCTCTTTCTATAACTCAGAAGTGATTTTGTATCTACCCTACACTGGTATGACCTCTACTGATTGATTTCATTACGTTAGATAGCACTGTAGAAGCTGATTACATTACGTTAGATTAAATTACATCCACAGGTTTAGGGATAAGGATTTCAACACATACTTTAGAGGGACAATTCAGTCCATAACAGAGCATTAGGAACGCTGAGGGAGAGCATGCAACCCTGCTATGGAAGCAAGTGCCACTAAGCCATGAAAGCTCAAGGATTTTACACTTTGGGGACCTGAGAACCTAAACCAAAATAACTCTCTGTCGCTGTATTAAATAATTATGAGAACAAATATACTTTCACATAGAGAAAGCACACTTTCCTGGGGCTAGACCAAAACAAACAAACAAAAAACTTCACTGTTTGCTCCAAGATATGCCTGATCCTGAAAGAAGACTGTGATGGTTAATGTAATGTGTCAATTTGGCCAGGCCAGGATTCTCAGTATTACATAATTATCCTCCATTTTGTGATCTGATGTAAGGGGAGTTTCCTTGGGAGTGTGATCTGCATCCAATATATATGAATGTTCTGGCAAAGCTCACTCTCTCTGGATCCTGCATCTGACTCATCATCATCTGACCACTGGCTCTTGGGATGTGAGCCAGCAGCCTGCCACCTTACCTGTAGATTTTGGGATTTGCCAGCTTCCACAGCCCCATGAGCCAGCAGTCTGCCACCTGACCTGCTGATTTTGGATTCGTTAGCCCCTGCAAACATGTGAGTCAAGAGAAGCCTCCACCCTAACACCTGACCCACAAATTTGGGACTTGTCAACCTCCACAACTGCGTGAGCCATTTCCTTGAAATAAATTTCTCTACATCTATATATTGACATAGATATAGATTTATATAGATATATGCTTCACTGGTTTATTCCTCTAGAGAACCCAGCCTAAGACAAAGACTGAGCAAACTGAACAGTTTACTTATCAACACTAGCAGCTAACTTATCAATACTCACTTCAAACTCTCATCGCACTGGTCCCACCAATCAAATACTGTATCAGACTCTGCCAACTTCCAACAAGCTCCTTGATTTGCAACATGCACCTTAAAAATCATTCAGCCTATGCCACAAAACTGTACAAATACTCTGCCCTAGTTTCCCATTTGGAAACACCACTAAGCCTTTGTCAATGTCAAGTTCTCTTTATTGCAGTAAGTCCAGTAAACTTAGCTTTCCTTGATCAGCAGATTTTTCTGGTGTATTTTGGGGGAGTTGACAGCTGACAAACCCTAACATGTGGGTCCTACAAATGATTAGTGCTCATGTTGGCTCTACTCTCCCCCATCTGATGAGATTTATATATATATATACATGTGTGTGTGTGTAAATTAAAATATATGAAAAATTAAAATATTGATTCAGTATTAAAATATTGATTCTGATAATGTATGGTGTCCTTTACTGGAACATTTAATTGTGCTCATGCAGAATCTGTACACAAGCCAAGAGGCAGTTACTCAAATAGAACAAGGGGATACTGGATAGTTTAAAATCAGAAAAGGTGGCAGAGTTGTATTCTTTCACCATACTTATTTAATCATATGTTGAACAAATAATCCAAGAAGCTGCACTATAGGAAGAATGCAGCAGCATCAGGATTGGAGGAAGATTAATTAACAACTGATAAAAAAAATAATCTTTTTTTTATTTTTTTTATCAGATGATACAACCTTGCTTGCCAAAAATGAAGACAACTTGAAGCACTTACTGATGAAGGTAAAACTTTACAGCCCAAAATATAGATTACACCTGAACATAAAGAAAAGAAAAAATCCTCACAACCAGACCAATAAACAACCTTATGATAAATGGTGAAGAAATAGAAGTTGTCAAGGATTTCATTCTACTGGGTAACAATCAATGCCCATGGAAGCAGTAGTCAAGAAACCAAATAACATGTTGCATTGGGAAAATTTGCTGCAAAAGTCATCTTTAGAGTGTTAAAAAGCAAAGATTTCATTTTGACGACTAAGGTGTGACTGACCCAAGCCATGGTTTTTTCAATTGCCTCATTTGCAGGCGAAAGCTAGACAAGGAAAAAGGAAGACTGAAGAATTGATGCATTTGAATTCTGGCGTTGGTAATGAACATTGAATATGCACCATAGGCTGCCAGAAGAATGAACTAATCAATCTTGGAGGAAGTACAAACAGAATGTTCCTTAGAAGTGAGAATGGCAAGACTTCATCTTGCTTATTTTGGACAAGTCATCAGGAAAGACCAATCTAAAAAACTACATCATGTTTGATAAAGTAGAGACTCAACAAAAAAGGGGGAAACTCTCCATGAGATGGAGTGACACAATAGCTTCAACAATGAGTTCAAACATACTAACAGTTGTGAGGATGGCATGGAACTGGGCAGCATTTCATCTGCAAGCTGAAAGAACTGAAGAAAAAATTCAAGGCTCTAGTTGCAATAGTGAAGGATTCTATGGGGAAAACATTAAATGATGCAGGAAGCATCAAAACAAGATGGAAGGAATACACAGAGTCATTATACCAAAAAGAATTAGTCGATGTTCAACCATTTCAAGAGGTGGCATATGATCAGGAACCAATGGTACTGAAGGAAGAAGTCCAAGCTGCTCTGAAGGCATTGGTGAAAAATAAGGCTCCAGGAATTGATGAAATATCAATTGAGATGTTTCAACAAACAGATGCAGCGCTGGAGGTGCTCACTCATCTATGCCAAGAAATATGGAAGACAGCTTCCTGGCCAACTGACTAGAAGAGATCCATATTATGCCTATTCTCAAGAAAGGTGATCCAATCGAATGTGGAAATTATAGAACGATATCATTAATATCACACACAAGCAAAATTTTGCTGAAGATCATTCAAAAACGGGTGCAACAGTATATCGACAGGGAACTGCCAGAAATTCAGGCCTGTTTCAGAAGAGGATGTGGAACCGGGATATCATTGCTGATGTCAGATGGATCCTGGCTGAAAGCAGAGAATACCAGAAGGATGTTTTATTGACTATGCAAAGGCATTTGACTGTGTGGATCATAACAAATTATGGATAACGTTGTGAAGAATGGGAATTCCAGAACACTTAATTGTGCTCATGAGGAACCCTTACATAAATCAAGAGGCAGTTGTTCAGACAGAACAAGGGGATACTAATTGGTTTAAAGTTAGGAAAGTTGTGCGGCGGGGTTGTATTCTTTCTCCATACCTATTCAATCTGTATGCTGAGCAAATAATACAAGAAGCTGGACTACATGAAGAAGAACAGGGCATCAGGATTGGAGGAAGACTCGTTAACAACCTGCCTTATGCAGATGACACAACCTCGCTTGCTGAAAGTGAAGAGGACTTGAAGCACTTACTAATGAAGATCAAAGACCACAGCTTTCAGTATGGATTGTACCACAACATAAAGAAAACAAAAATCCTCACAACTGGACCAATGAGCAACATCATGATAAACGGAGAAAAGATTGAAGTTGTCAAGGATTTCATTTTACTTGGATCCACAAGCAACAGCCATGGAAGCAGCAGTCAAGAAATCAAAGGATGCACTGCATTGGGCAAATCTGCTGCAAAGGACCTCTTTAAAGTGTTGGAGAGCAAAGATGTCACCTTGAAAACTGAGGTGCGCCTGACCCAAGCCATAGTATTTTCAGTCACATCATATGCATGTGAAAGCTGGACAATGAATAAGAAAGACCAGAGAAGAATTGATGGCTTTGAATTGTGGTGTTGGCGAAGAATATTGAATACACCATGGACTTCCAAAAGAATGAACAAATCTGTCTTGGAAGAAGTACAACCAGAATGCTCCTTAGAGGCAAAGATGGTGAGACTGCGTCTTACATACTTTGGACATGTTGTCATGAGGGATCAGTCCCTGGAGAAGGACATCATGCTTGGCAGAGTACAGGGTCAACGGGAAAGAGGGAGACCCTCAACGAGGTGGATTGACACAGTGGCTGCAACAATGAGCTCAAGCATAACAACGATTGTAAGGACGGCACAGGACCGGGCAGTGTTTCGTTCTGTTTTGCATAGGGTCACTATGAGTTGGAACCGACTCGACGGCATCTAACAACAACAACAACAACATTCGCCATGAGGTGCGTTGTTCAGATTTCCCTTCAGGAGAGCCTACTGTGGGAAACAGAATAGACAGTCTCCAGCTGGATCCACCCCCATCTAGTTCTGGGCTCAGGCTGGTGGAGGCTGTGGTTCATGTGGTCCATTAGTTCTTTGGACTAATATTTTCTTTGTGTCTTTGGTTTTCTTCATTCACCTTTGCTCCAAACGTGATAGGACAATAGATGTATCTTAGATGGTTCCTCAAAATCCCCTAAGACCCTAGACGGTACTCATCAAAGTAGGATGTTGAACATTTTCTTTATGAACTACATTATGCCAATTGACCTAGATGTCCCCTGAGACCACAGTCCCCAGCCCTCAGCTCCAGTAACTCGGTTCATCAAGGTGTTTGGCTAAGTCTAGGAAGCTTCCATTACTTTGCCTTGGTAAAGTTGTGCTGACTTCTTCTAAACTGTGTGCTGTCTTTCCTTTCACCAAAGTTAACACTTCTCTACTATCTAGTTAGTGATTTTCCCTTCCCACCCCTCTTCTCATAGGTAATCCATCAAAGATTGGGGTTTTTGTGTGTAAACCTTTTCTTGGGTTTTTATGATTGTGGTTCTTTTGTGATTGACTTATTTCACTCAGCATAATGCCCTCCAGATTCATCCATGTTGTGAGATGTTTCTCAGACTCATCATTGTTCTTTGTCATTGTGTAGTATTCCATTGTGTGTACGTAACATAGTTTGTTTATCCATTCACATGTTGATGGGCACTTAGGTTAGTTCCATCTTTTTGTTTTTGTGAGTAATGCTGCAGTGAATGTGGATGTGCATATATGTATTCATGTGATGGCTCTTATTTCTCTAGGATATATTCCTAGGAGTGGGATTGCTAGATCAGATAGTATTTCCATTTCTATCTTTTTAAGGAAGCACCATATCATTTTCCAAAATGGTTGTATCGTCTTACATTCCCACTAGCAGTCCATAAGAATTCCAGTCTCCCTGCAACCTCCCCAAAGTTTGTTATTTTCTGGTTTGTGTGTGTGTGTGTGTTCCAGTAATGTCGGGGTGAGATGGTATCTCATTGTAGTTTTGACTTGCATTTCTCTAATGTCAAATGATCGCTAGCATTTCCTCATGTGTCTGTTAGCTGTCTGAATGTCTTCTTTAGTGAAGGGTCTGTTCATATCCTTTCCCCGTTTTTTAATTGGGTTGTCTTTTTGTTGTTCAGGTGTTGAAGTATCCCACAGATTTTAGACCTTTGTTGGATATGTCGTAGCCAAAATTTTTTTCCCAGTCTGTAGGTTCTCTTTTTACCCTTTAGTGAAGTCTTTTGATGAGCATAAGTGTTTAACTTTTAGAAACACCCAGTTATCTAGTTTACGTTCTGGTGTTTGTGCATTGTTGGTTAGGGTTCGTATTCTCTTTATGCCATGTATTAGGGCTCCTAGTGTTGTCTCTGGTGGTACAGTGATTAAGTACTATGGCTGCTACCTAAAAGGTAAAAAAAATTAAAAAAAAATTTTTTTTGCAGTTCCAAATTCACCAGCCATTCCTTGGAAACCCTATGGGGCAGTTCTACACTGTTCTATAGAGTCACTATGAGTCGGAATCGACTCAACGGCAACAGATTTGGTTGTTGTCCCTGTTTTTTCTTCCATGATCTTTACCATTTTTTGTTTTATATTCCGGTCTTTGATCCATTTTGAGTTAGTTTTTTTTTTTTTTTTAATTTTTATTGTGCCTTAAGTGAAAGTTTACAAATCAAGTCAGTCTTTCATACAAAAATTTATACACACCTTGCTATATACTCCTAATACCTCTCTCCCTAATGACACAGCACACTCCTTCCTTCCACTCTCTCTTTTCGTGACCATTCAGCCAGCCTCTGGCCCCGTCTGTCATTCTATCTCCCCTCCAGACAGGAGATGGCAACAGTCTCGTGTGTCTACTTGATCCAAGAAGCTCACTCTTCACCAGCATTATTTTCTACCCCATTGTCCAGTCCAATCCCTGTCTGAAGAGTTGGCTTCAGGAATGGTTCCTGTCTTGGGCTAACAGAAGGTCTGGGCACCATGACCGCTAGGGTCCTTCTAGTCTCAGTCAGACCATTAAGTCTGGTCTTTTTACGAAAATTTGGGGTCTGTATCTCACTGGTCTCCTGCTCCCTCAGGGGTTGTCTGTTGTGTTCCCTGTCAGAGCAGTCATCAGTTGTAGCCGACACCGCCTAGTTCTTCTGGTCTCAGGCTGATGTAGTCTCTGGTTTATGTGGCCCTTTCTGTCTCTTGGGCTCATAATTACCTTGTGTCTTTGGTGTACTTCATTCTCCTTTGGTCCAGGTGGGTTGAGACAAATTGATGCATCTTATATGGTCGCATGCTAGCGTTTGAGACCCCAGATGCCACTCTCCAAAGTGGGATGCAGAATGTTTTCTTTTTAATAATTTTTATTGTGCTTTAAGTGAAAATTTACAAATCAAGTCAGTCTCTCACGCAAAAACTTATATACACCTTGCTAAAAAAAAAAAAAATTTTTTTTATACTCCTAATTACTCTTCCCCTAATGAGACAGCCCGCTCTCTCCCTCCACTCTCTCTTTTCATGTCCATTTCGCCAGCTTCTAACCCTCTCCACCCTCTCATCTCCCTTCCAGGTATGTGATGCCGACATAGTCTCAAGTATCCACCTGATCCAAGAAGCTCACTTGTCACCAGCATCCCTCTCCAACCCATCGTCCAGTCCAATCCATGTCTGAAGAGTTGGCTTCAGGAATGGTTCCTGTCCTGGGCCAACAGAAGGTCTGGGGACCATGACCGCTAGGGTCCTTCTAGTCTCAGTCAGACCATTAATTCTGGTCTTTTTACGAGAATTTGGGATCTGCATCCCACTGGTCTCCTGCTCCCTCAGGGGTTCTCTGTTTTGTTCCCTGTCAGAGCAGTCATTGGTTGTAGCCAGGCACCATTTTAGTTCTGGTGTCAGGCTGATGTAGTCTCTGGTTCATGTGGCCCTTTCTGTCTCTTGGGCTCGGAATTACCTTGTGTCCTTGGTGTTCTTCATTCTCCTTTGATCCAGGTAGGTTGAGACCAACTGATGCATCTTAGATGGCTGCTTGCTAGCATTTAAGACCCCAGATGCCACTCTTCAAAGTGGGATGCAGAGTGTTTTCTTAATAGATTTTATTCTGCCAACTGACTTAGATGTCCCCTGAAACCATGGTCCCCAAACCCCTGCCCCTGCTACACTGGCCTTCGAAGCACTCAGTTTATTCAGGAAACTTCTTTTCTTTTGGTTTAGTCTAATTGTGCTGACCTCCCCTGTATTGTGTTGTCTTTCCCTTCACCTAAAGTAGTTCTTATCTAGTATAGGGAAGCCCTGGTGGCATAGTGGTTAAGTGCTGTGGCTGCTAACCAAAAGGTCAGCGGTTCAAATCTGCCAGGTGCTCCTTGGAAACTCCATGGGGCAGTTCTACTCTGCCCTATAGGGTCACTATGAGTCGGAATCGACTCGACGGCAGTGGGTTTGTTTTTTGGTTATTTTTTTTTTACTATCTAATTAGTGAATACCCCTCTTCCACCCTCCCTCCCTCCGCCCTCTTGTAACCACAAAAGAATGTTTTCTTCTCAGTTTAAACTATTTCTCAAGTTCTTATAATAGTGGTCTCATACAATATTTGTCCTTTTGCAACTAACTTCACTCAGTATAATAAAATGCCTTCCAGGTTCCTCCATGTTATGAAATGTTTCACAGATTCCTCACTGTTCTTTATCAATGCATAGTATTCCATTGCGTGAATATACCATAATTTATTTATCCATTCATCCATTGATGGGCACCTTGGTTGCTTCCATATTTTTGCTGTTGTGAACAGTGCTGTAATAAACATGGGTGCGCATATATCTGTTCGTGTAAAGGCTCTTATTTCTCTAGGATATATTCCAAGGAGTGGGATTGCTGGATCCTATGGTACTTCTATTTCTAGCTTTTTAAGGAAGCACCAAATCGATTTCCAAATTGGTAGTACCATTTTACATTCCCACCAGCAGTATATAAGTGTTCCAATTTATCCACAACTTCTCCAACATGTATTATTTTGTGTTTTTTGGATTAATGCCAGCCTTGTTGGAGTGAGATGAAATCTCTTTGTAGTTTTGATCTGCATTTTTCCAATGGCTAATTATCAAGAACATTTCCTCATGTATCTGTTAGCTACCTGAATATCTTCTTTAGTGAAGTGTCTGTTCATATCTTTCACCCATTTTTAATTGAGTTATGTGTCTTTCTGCAGTTGAGTTTTTGCAGCATCATGTAGATTTTAGGGATCATGCGCTGATCGGAAATGTCATAGCTAAAAACTTTTTCCCAGTCTGTAGGTAGTCTTTGTACTCTTTTGGTGAAGTCTTTGGATGAACATAGGTGTTTGATTTTTAGGAGCTCCCAGTTATCTAGTTTTTCTTCTGCATTGTTAGTAATGTTTTCTATACTGTTTATGCCATGTATTAGGGCTCCTAATATTGTCCCTAATTTTTCTTCCATGATCATTATTCTTTTAGATTTTATGTTTAAGTCTTTGATATATTTTGAGCTCATTTTTATGCATGGAGTGAGGTATTAGTCTTGTTTCTTTTTTTGCAGATGGGTATCCAGTTATGCCAGCACCATTTGTTAAAAAGACTGTCTTTTCCCCGTTTAACTCTTTTGGGACCTTTGTCAAATATCAACTGCTCATATGTGGATGGATTTATGTCTGGATTCTCGAATCTGTTCCATTGGTCTATGTAGCTGTTGTTGTACAACTACCAGGCTGTTTTGACTACTGTGGCAGTATAATAGGTTTTAAGTCAAGTAAAGTAAGGCCTCCCACTTTGTTCTTCTTTTTCAGTAATGCTTTACTTATCCGGGGCCTCATTCCCTTCCCTATGAAGTTGGTGATTTTTTTCTCCATCTCATGAAAGAATTTCGTTGGGATCCGGATCGGAATTGCCTTAAATGTATAGATCACTTTTGGTAGAATAGACATTTTTATAATGTTAAGTTCCTATCCATGAACAAGGTATGTTATTCCATTTATGTAAGTCTCTTTTGGCTTCTTGCAGAAGTGTACCGTAGTTTTCTTTGTCTAAGTCTTTTACATCTCTGGTAAGATTTATTCCTAAGCATTTTAACTTCTTGGGGGCTACTGTAAATGGCATTGATTTGGTGATTTCCTCTTTGATGTTCTTTTTGTTGGTGTAGAGGAATCCAACTGATTTTTGTATGTTTATCTTGTATCCCAATACTCTGCTGAACTCTTCTACTAGTTTCAGTACTTTTCTTGAGGATTCCTTAGGGTTTTCTGTGTATAAGATCATATCATCTGCAAATAGAGATATTTTTACTTCTTCCTTGCCAATCTGGATGCCCTTTATTTCTTTGTCTAGCCTAAGTGTTCTGGCTAGGACCTCCAACACAATGTAGAATAAGAGCAGTGATAATGGGCATCCTTGCCTGGTTCCTGATCTTTTTTTTTTTTTTTTTTGCCTGGTTCCTGATCTCAGTGGGAATACTTTCAGTCTCCCTCCATTGAGGATGATGTTGGCTGTTGGCTTTCTATAAATGCCCTTTATTATGTTGAGGAATTTTCCTTCTCTTCCTATTTTGCTGAGAGTTTTTATCATGAATGGGTATCGAACTTTGTCAAATGCCTTTTCAGCATCAATTGATACAATCACGTAATTCTTGTCTTTTGTTATATTTATGTGGTGAATTACACTGTTTTTCTAATGTTGAACCATCCCTGCATACCTGGTATGAATCCCACTTGGTCATGGTGAATTATTTTTTTGATATGTTGTTGAATTCTATTGGCTAGAATTTTGTTGAGGGTTTTTGCATCTACGTTCATGAGGGATATAGGTCTATAATTTTCTTTTCTTATGGTGTCTTTACCTGGTTTTGGTATCAGGAATATGGTGGCTTATAGAATGAGTTTGGTAGTATTCCGTCCTTTTCTATGCCCTGAAATACCTTTGGTAGTAGTGGTGTTAACTCTTCTCTGAAAGTTTGGTAGAACTCTGCAGTGACGAGGGCTTTTTTTTCTTGGGAGTTTTTTGATTACTTTTTCAATCTCTTCTTTTCTTACGAGTCTATTTAGTTGTTCTACCTCTGCTTGTGTTAGTTTAGGTAGGTGGTGTCATTCTAGGAATTCGTCCATTTCTTCTAGGTTTTCAAATTTGTTAGAGTACAATTTCTCGTAGTAATCTGATATGATTCTTTTAATTTCAGTTGGGTCTGTTGTAGTATCGCCAATCTCATTTCTTATTGGCATTATTTGCTTCCTCTCCTGTTTTTCTTTTGTCACTTTGGCCAGTGGTCTATCAATTTTGGTGATTTTTTCAAAAAACCAGCTTTTGGTCTTGTTAATTCTCTCAATTGCTTTTCTGTTTTCTATTTCATTTAGTTCAGCCCTAATTTTTATAATTTGTTTTCTTCTGGTGCCTGAGGGTATCTTTTGTTCCTCTCTTTCTATTTGTTCAAGTTGTAGAGATAATTCTTTGATTTTGGCCCTTTCTTCTTTTTGTATGTGTGCATTTATTGATATAAACTGGCCTCTGAGCACCCCTTTTGCTGTGTCTCAAAGGTTCTGATATGAAGTCTTTTCATTCTCGTTGGATTCTGTAATCCAGGCTTTTTTGAGCAGGGTATTGTTCAGTTTCCAAGTGTTTCATTTCTTTTCCCTGCATTTCTTGTTATTGATTTCCACTTTTATGGCCATATGGTCAGAGAAGATGCTTTGTAATATTTCAATGCTTTGGATTCTGCTAAGGCTTGCTTTATGATCTAATATGTGGTCTATTCTGGAGAATGTTCCATGTGCACTAGAAAAGAAAGTATAGTTGGTTGCTGTTGGGTGGAGTGTTCTGTATATGTCTATGAGGCCAAGTTGGTTGATTGTGGCATTTAGATCTTCCGTGTCTTTATTGAGCTTCTTTCTGGATGTCCTGTCCTTCACCGAAAGTGGTGTGTTGAAGTCTCCTACTATTATTGTGGAGCTATCTATTTCACTTTTCAATGCTGATCGAGTTTGTTTTATGTATCTTGCAGCCCTGTCATTGGGTGCATAAGTATTTAAAATGGTTATATCTTCTTGGTGTATTGTCCCTTTAATCATTATATACTGTCCTTCCTTATCCTTTCTGATGGATTTAACTTTAGTGTATTTTGTCAGAAATGAATATTACCACTCCTGCTTTTTTTTTATTAACTTTTATTAAGCTTCAAGTGAACGTTTACAAATCCAATCAGTCTGTCACAAATATGTTTACATACATCTCACTCCCTACTCCCACTTGCTCTCCCCTTCTTGAGTCAGCCCTTTCAGTCTCTCCTTTCGTGACAATTTTGCCGGCTTCTCTCTCTCTCTATCCTCCCATCCCCCCTCCAGACAAGAGTTGCCAACACAATCCCAAGTGCCCACCTGATATAATTAGCTCACTCTTCATCAGCATCTCTCCCCCACCCGCTGACCAGTCCCTTTCATGTCTGATGAGTTGTCTTCGGGGATGGTTCCTGTCCTCTGCCAACAGAAGGTCTGGGGACCATGGCTTCCGGGATTCCTCTAGTCTCAGTCAGACCATTAAGTTTGGTCTTTTTATGAGAATTTGGGGTCTTTATCCCACTGATCTCCTGCTCCCTCGGGGGTCCTCTGCTGTGCTCCCTGTCAGGGCAGTCATCGATTGTGGCCGGGCACCAACTAGTTCTTCTGGTCTCAGGATAATGTAGGTCTCTGGTTCATGTGGCCCTTTCTGTTTCTTGGGCTCTTCGTTGTCATGTGGCCTTGGTGTTCTTCATTTTCCTTTGCTCCAGGTGGGTTGAGACCAATTGATGCATCTTAGATGGCCGCTTGTTAGCATTTAAGACCCCAGACGCCACATTTCAAAGTGGGATGCAGAATGATTTCATAATAGAATTATTTTGCCAATTGACTTAGAAGTCCCCCCAAACCATGTTCCCCAGACCCCTGCGCTTGCTCCGCTGACCTTTGAAGCATTCAGTTTATCCCGGAAACTTCTTTGCTTTTGGTCCAGTCCAATTGAGCTGACCTTCCATGTATTGAGTGTTGTCTTTCCCTTCACCTAAAGGAGTTCTTATCTACTGATTAATCAATAAAAAAACTCTCTCCCACCCTCCCTTCCTCCCCCCTTCATAACCACAAAAGTATGTGTTCTTCTCAGGCTTACTATTACTCAAGATCTTATAATAGTGGTCTTATACAATATTTGTCCTTTTGCCTCTGACTAATTTTGCTCAGCATAATGCCTTCCAGGTTCCTCCATGTTATGAAATGTTTCAGAGATTCGTCACTGTTCTTTATCGATGCGTAGTATTCCATTGTATGAGTATACCACCATTTATTTACCCATTCATCCGATGATGGACACCTTGGTTGCTTCCAGCTTTTTGCTATTGTAAACAGAGCTGCAATAAACATGGGTGTGCATATATCTGTTTGTATGAAGGCTCTTGTATCTCTAGGGTATATTCCGAGGAGTGGGATTTCTGGGATGTATGGTAGTTCTATTTCTAACTGTTTAAGATAACGCCAGATAGATTTCCAAAGTGGTTATACCATTTTACATTCCCACCAGCAGTGTATAAGAGTTCCAATCTCTCCGCAGCCTCTCCAACATTTATTATTTTGTGTTTTTTGGATTAATGCCAGCCTTGCTGGTGTGAGATGGAATCTCATCGTAGTTTTAATTTGCATTTCTCTAATGATCGAGAGCATTTTCTCAAGTATCTGTTGGCTGCCTGAATATCTTCTTTAGTGAAATGTGTGTTCATATCCTTTGCCCACTTTTTGATTGGGTTGTTTGTCTTTTTGTGGTTGAGTTTTGACAGAATCATGTAGATTTTAGAGATCAGGTGCTGGTCGGAGATGTCATAGCTGAAAATTCTTTCCCATCTGTAGGTGGTCTTTTTACTCTTTTGGTGAAGTCTTTAGATGAGCATAGCTGTTTGATTTTTAGGAGCTCCCAGTTATCGGGTTTCTCTTCATCATTTTTGGTAATGTTTTGTATTCTGTTTATGCCTTGTATTAGGGCTCCTAGGGTTGTCCCAATTTTTTTTCCATGATTTTTATCGTTTTAGTCTTTATGTTTAGGTCTTTGATCCACTTGGAGTTAGTTTTTGTGCATGGTGTAAGGTATAGGTCCTGTTTCATTTTTTTGCAAATGAATATCCAGTTATGCCAGCACCATTTGTTAAAAAGGCTTTCCTTTCCCCAATTAATTGACACTGGTCCTTTGTCAAATATCAGCTGCTCATACGTGGATGGATCTATGTCTGGGTTCTCAATTCTGTTCCATTGGTCTATGTGCCTGTTGTTGTACCAGTACCAGGCTGTTTTGACTACTGTGGCTGTATAATAGCTTCTGAAATCAGGCAAAGTGAGGCCTCCCACTTTCTTCTTCTTTTTCAGTAATGCTTTGCTTATCCGGGGCTTCTTTCCCTTCCATATGAAATTGGTCATTTGTTTCTCTATCCCCTTAAAATATGACATTGGAATTTGGATCGGAAGTGCGTTAAATGTATAGATGGCTTTTGGTAGAATAGACATTTTTACTATGTTAAGTCTTCCTATCCATGAGCAGGGTATGTTTTTCCACTTAAGTATGTCCTTTTGAATTTCTTGTAGTAGAGCTTTGTAGTTTTCTTTGTATAGGTCTTTTACATCCTTGGTAAGATTTATTCCTAAGTATCTTATCTTCTTGGGGGCTACTGTGAATGGTATTGATTTGGTGATTTCCTCTTCGGTGTTCTTTTTGTTGATGTAGAGGAATCCAAGTGATTTTTGTATGTTTATTTTATAACCTGAGACTCTGCCAAACTCTTCTATTAGTTTCAGTAGTTTTCTGGAGGATTCCTTAGGGTTTTCTGTGTATATAATCATGTCATCTGCAAATAGTGATAACTTTACTTCTTCCTTGCCAATCCGGATACCTTTTATTTCTTTGTCTAGCCTAATTGCCCTGGCTAGGACTTCAAGTACGATGTTGAATAAGAGTGGTGATAAAGGGCATCCTTGTCTGGTTCCTGTTCTCAAGGGAAATGCTTTCAGGTTCTCTCCATTTAGAGTGATATTGGCTGTTGGCTTTGCATAGATGCCCTTTATTATGTTGAGGAATTTTCCTTTAATTCCTATTTTGGTGAGAGTTTTTATCATAAATGGGTGTTGGACTTTGTCAAATGCCTTTTCTGCATCAATTGATAAGATCATGTGGTTTTTGTCTTTTGTTTTATTTATGTGATGGATTACATTAATGGTTTTTCTGATATTAAACCAGCCTTGCATACCTGGTATAAATCCCACTTGATCAGGGTGAATTATTTTTTTAATGTGTTGTTGGATTCTATTGGCTAGAATTTTGTTGAGGATTTTTGCATCTATGTTCATGAGGGATATAGGTCTATAATTTTCTTTTTTTGTAATGTCTTTACCTGGTTTTGGTATCAGGGAGATGGTGGCTTCATAGAATGAGTTGGGTAGTATTCCGTCATTTTCTATGCTTTGGAATACCTTCAGAAGTAGTGGTGTTAACTCTTCTCTGAAAGTTTGGTAGAACTCTGCAGTGAAGCCGTCCAGGCCAGGGTTTTTTTTTTGCTGGGAGTTTTTTGATTACCGTTTCAATCTCTTTTTTTGTTATGGGTCTATTTAGTTGTTCTACTTCTGAATGTGTTAGTTTAGGTAGGTAGTGTTTTTCCAGGAATTCATCCATTTCTTCTAGGTTTGCAAATTTGTTAGAGTACAATTTTTCATAATAATCTGAAATGATTCTTTAAATTTCATTTGGTTCTGTTGTGATGTGGTCCTTCTCATTTCTTATTCGGGTTATTTGTTTCCTTTCCTGTATTTCTTTAGTCAGTCTAGCCAATGGTTTATCAATTTTGTTAATTTTTTCAAAGAACCAGCTTTTGGCTTTGTTAATTCTTTCAATTGTTTTCCTGTTCTCTAATTCATTTAGTTCAGCTCTAATTTTTATTATTTGTTTTCTTCTGGAGCCTGATGGATTCTTTTGTTGCTCACTTTCTATTTGTTCAAGTTGTAGGGACAGTTCTCTGATTTTGGCTCTTTCTTCTTTTTGTATGTGTGCATTTATTGATATAAATTGGCCTCTGAGCACTGCTTTTGCTGTGTCCCAGAGGTTTTGACAGGAAGTATTTTCATTCTCGTTGCTTTCTAAGAATTTCCTTATTCCCTCCTTGATGTCTTCTATAACCCAGTGTTTTTTCAGGAGGGTATTGTTCATTTTCCAAGTATTTGATTTCTTTTCCCTAGTTTTTCTGTTATTGATCTCTAGTTTTATTGCCTTGTGGTCTGAGAAGATGCTTTGTAATATTTCGATGTTTTGGACTCCGCAAAGGTTTGTTTTATGACCTAATATGTGGTCTATTCTAGAGAATGTTCCATGTGCGCTAGAAAAAAAAGTATATTTTGCAGCAGTTGGATGGAGAGTTCTGTATAAGTCAATGAGGTCAAGTTGGTTGATTGTTGTAATTAGATCTTCCGTGTCTCTACTGAGCTTCTTACTGGATGTCCTGTCCTTCTCCAAAAGTGGTGTGTTGAAGTCTCCTACTATAATCTATCTCACTTTTCAATTCTGTTAAAATTTGATTTATGTATCTTGCAGCCCTGTCATTGGGTGCATAAATATTTAATATGGTTATGTCTTCCTGATCAATTGTCCCTTTTATCATTATATAGTGTCCTTCTTTATCCTTTGTGGCGGATTTAAGTCTAAAGTCTATTTTGTCAGAAATTAATATTGCTACTCCTCTTCTTTTTTGCTTATTGTTTGCTTGATATACTTTTTTCCATCCTTTGAGTTTTAGTTTGTTTGTGTCTCTAAGTCTAAGGTGTGTCTCTTGTAGGCAGCATATAGATGGATCGTGTTTCTTTATCCAGTCTGTGACTCTCTGTCTCTTTATTGGTGCATTTAGTCCATTTCCATTCAGGGTAATTATAGATAAATAAGTTTTTAGTGCTGTCATTTTGATGCCTTTTTATGTGTGTTGTTGACAATTTCATTTTTCCGCATACTTTTTTGTGCTGAGGCGTTTTTCTTAGTAAATTGTGAGATCCTCATTTTCATAGTGTTTGACTTTATGTTAGTTGAGTTGTTACGTTTTTCTTGGTTTTTATCTTGAGTTATAGAGTTGTTATACCTTTTTGTGGTTACCTTATTATTTACCCCTATTTTTCTAAGTAAAAACCTAACTTGTATTGTTCTATATCGCCTTGTATCACTCTCCATATGGCAGTTCAATGCCTCCTGTATTTAGTCCCTCTTTTTGATTATTGAGATCTTTTACCTATTGACTTCCATGATTCCCTGTTATGTGTATTTTTTTTAATTACTCTTAATTTGTTTGTTTTTGTGACTTCCCTATTTGAGTTGATATCAAGACGTTCTGTTCTGTGACCTTGTGTTGTGCTGATATCTGATATTATTGGTTCTCTGACCAAACAATATCCTTTAGTATTTCTTGTAGCTTTGGTTTGGTTTTTGCAAATTCTCTAAACTTGTGTTTATCTGTAAATATCTTAATTTCGCCTTCATATTTCAGAGAGAGTTTTGCTGGATATATGATCCTTGGCTGGCAGTTTTTCTCCTTCAGTGTTCTGTATATGTCGTCCCATTTCCTTCTTGCCTGCATGGTTTCTGCTGAGTAGTCTGAACTCATTCTTATTGATTCTCCCTTGAAGGAAACCTTTCTTTTCTCCCTGGCTGCTTTTAAAATTTTCTGTTTATCTTTGGTTTTGGTGAGTTTGATGATAATATGTCTTGGTGTTTTCTTTTTGGATCAATCTTAAATGGGGTTCGATGAGCATCTTGGATAGATATCCTTTCGTCTTTCATGATGTCAGGGAAGTTTTCTGTCAGGAGTTCTTCAACTATTTTCTCTGTGTTTTCTGTCCCCCCCTCCCTGTTCTGGGACTCCAATCACCCGCAGGTTATCCTTCTTGATAGAGTCCCACATGATTCTTAGAGTTTCTTCATTTTTTTTTAATTCTTTTATCTGATTTTTTTTTCAGCTATGTTGGTGTTGATTCCCTGGTCCTCCAGATGTCCCAGTCTGCATTCTAATTGCTCGATTCTGCTCCTCTGCCTTCCTATTGCATTGTCTAATTCTGTAATTTTATTGTTAATCTTTTGGATTTCTACATGTTGTCTCTCTATGGATTCTTGCAACTTATTAATTTTTCCACTATGTTCTTGGATAATCTTTTTGAGTTCTTCAACAGTTTTATCAGTGTGTTCCTTGGCTTGTTCTGCAGTTTGCCTTATTTCATTTGTGATGTCTTCAAGCATTCTGTAAATTAGTTTTTTATATTCTGTATCTGATAATTCCAGGATTGTATCTTCATTTGGGAAAGATTTTGATTCTTTTGTTTGGGGGGTTGGAGAAGCTGTCATGGCCTGCTTCTTTAAGTGGTTTGGTATGGATTGTTGTCTCCGAGCCATCACTGGGAAACTAGTTTTTCCAGAAAATCCGCTAAAAAAAAATGCAGTCAGATCCCTATCAGAGTTCTCCCTCTGGCTCAGGCTATTCGGATGTTAATGAAACCTCCTGGGGAGGATGGGGGAGGGAACAGAAGATAGGAGAGTAGCACCTCAGAATATAGCCAGAGTTGCTTGTCTTGCTTGGAATGACTATTATATCTGAGATTCCCGTGGGGCGCGTCGCCTATGTGTGCTGGCTGTGTGGAGATTGCCTCCGGGGGGTCTGGCCCACTGGAGTCAAGGTCAGATCCTCCGCTTCCAGCCCCACGCCCAGCGTCAAGGCTCCCCTACTAGGACGGTGCACTCTCGACTCCAAAATCAGTCGCTGCCTCCCGGGGACTTCTCGTCCCTCCAGCCGCGTTGCCGTGCCACCTCTACGAACTAGTTGGGCCACCTCCCAGGGTTAGTTCAGATGGGTGGAGCAGCTCCCCGTGCTTGTGCCGTGACCGAGTGTCCCGGCTGGGACGCTGTTCTCCCCGCTGCAATACCTGTCGCTGCCTCCCAGGGAATTCTCCTACCGGCTGCGTCCCACGCTGCCCGTGCGACCCAACTGGGCCCCCTCCTGGGGTTAGTTCAGGGGGGTGGAGCAGCTCTCCGTGTTTATGCCGTACCTGCATCCAGTCCAAATCCCGGCGGGATGGTTCCCCGGCTGGGACGCTGCTCTTCCTGCTCCAAGACCAGGCACTGTCTCCCGGGGACTTCTCCCACCGGCTGCGTCCCACGCCGCCTGCGGAACCAGCTGGCCCCCCTCCCGGGGTTAGTTCGGGGGGGGTGGAGCAGCTCTCTGCGCTTGTGCCGTACCTGACTGGTACGTTGGCTCCAGGCTCTGGAAACAATTGCTGCTTCCCCGTATTAGTTCGTTCTCCATCTCTAAATCTGTGTTTGTTGTTCAGGGTTCGTAGATTGTTATGTTTGCGATCGATTCACTTGTTTTTCCGTGTCTTTGTTGTAAGAGGGATCTGAGGTAGCGTCTGCCTAGTCCGCCATCTTGGCTCCGCCCCTCAATCCTGCTTTTTTTTGAAGGTTGTTTGCTTGATATTTTTTTTCCATCCTTTGAGTTTTAGTTTGTGTCTAAGTCTAAGGTGTGTCTCTTGTAGGCAGCATATAGACGGATCTTGTTTTTTAATGCATTGTGCCACTCTCTGTCTCTTTATTGGTGCATTTAGTCCATTTACATTCAGGGTAATTATGGATAACAAAACAAAGATAGATATGAATTTAGTGCTATCATTTTCATGTCTTTTTTGTGTGTTGTTGACAGTTCCTTTTTCCCACTTAATTTTATGTGCTGAGTAGATTATCTTTATATGTTGCCCTTTCCTCATATTTTTTGTTGTTGATTTTGTTTCTGCTGAGTCTCTATTATTTCTTGTATTTTATTTTGATGAGTAGAATAGTTTGTCTCCTTTGTGGTTACCTTATCATTTACCCCTATTTTTCTGAATTTAATCCTAACTTTTATTTCTTTGTATCGCTGTGTCTTTCTCTCCATATGGAAAGTGTATGATTACATTTCTTAGTCCCTCTTTATTATTTTATTGTTGTCTTCTTTTTTGTAATAACATCGCTGTTACCCTATTTTGACCTTTTTTTTTTTTTTTTTACAATCTTGCTTTGTTTTTTTGGATTTCCCTGTCTGGGTTGACTTCTGGTTGCTCTGCCTGGTGTTCTAGTCTCAGGTTGGTATCTGATATTATTGATTTTCTAACCAAAGAACTCTTTTTATTATTTCTTGTAGTTTTGGTTTGGTTTTTATGAATTCCCTAAAATGGTGTTTATCTGGAATTGTCTTAATTTCACCTTCATATTTAAAAGACAGTTTTGCTGGATATATGATTCTTGGCAGGCAATTTTTTTCCTTCAATTTTTTAAATATGTCATCCCATTGCCTTCTTGTCTGCACAGTTTCTGCTGAGTAGTCCGAGCTTATTCTTATTGACTCTCCTTTGTAGGTGACTTTTCTTTTATCCCTTGCTGCTCTTATAATTCTCTCTTTATCTTTGGTTTTGGCAAGCTTGATTATAATATGTCTTGGTGACTTTCTTTTAAGATCTACCTTATGTGGAGTTCGATGAGCATCTTGGATAGATATCTTCTCATCTTTCACGATATCAGAGAAGTTACCTGCCAACAAATCTTCAACAATTCTCTCTGTATTTTCTGTTATCCCTCCCTGTTGTGGTACTCCAATCACTCGTAGGTTATTTCTCTTGATAGAGTCCCACATGATTCTTAAGGTTTCTTCATTTTTTTAAATTATTTTATCTGATTTTTCTTCAAATATATTAGTGCCAAGTGATTTATCTTCGAGTTCAGAAATTCTAGCTTCTACTTGCTCAATTCTGCTCCTCTGACTTTCTATTGAATTTTCTAATTCTGTAATTTTATTGTTAATCTTCTGAATTTCTGATTGCTGTCTGTCTATGGATTTTTCTAGCTTATTAAACTTTTCATTATGTTCCTGAATAATCTTTCTGATTTCTTCAGTTGCTTTATCTGTGTGTTCCTTGGCTTGTTCTGCATATTGCCTCATTTCCTTCCTGATGTCTTGAAGAGTTCTGTATATTAAACTTTTGTATTCTGCATCTGGTAATTTCGGAAATGCATTTTCATCTAGAAGATCCCTGGATTCTTTGTTTTGAGAGCCTGTTGAGGTGATCATGGTCTGTTTCTTTATGGGACTTGATATTGACTGTTGTCTTTCAGCCATCTATAAGTTATTGTATTAGTTTATGTTTGCTTACTGTGTCATAGCTACCTTGCTTTGTTTTGTTTTGGTATACCCCTATGGGTTGCTTGAGTGAGCTAGCTTGATTATTTTTGCCTTTGGAGCTCTGGTGTCCTGTCCCCAGCTGGCTAGAGCTGTTATCAGGTATATCATTCTAGGAGTCCGTTCAGTTTTCTTGTATGAATTCAGCTCATGTTTCCAGGTAGCTGATCATCAAGTGTGTGGTACAGGCTCTGTCCTACAGTCTTGGAGGGGCAGGGGTGATTGGCGTTTGTACTGGTATCTGATTGCAGCAGGGGGTCATGCTCTGAACAAGGCAGTGGGCTGAGAACTGACCCCCAACTGTCTCTGTGGAAAGTGCTTTCCTCTTCCCTAGACCACTCAGGTGGTTGGGATCTGCAGCTGGACCATGGGCCCCCAATGTTTTTGGTTGTAAGGACTGGGAGGTACCAGTTATCTTTGGACCCCTGTTGCAGGTGGCTGGGTGACCTGAGTGGAGCTACCAATCCTTAGGCCCCTGATGTGGGTAGGTGAGGACCTTATCTAATAGGCAAAGCAATGTAAAACATCAAACACCCCCCTCTCCACTGCACAGCTGAAACAGTTGGAGTCTGCCCACAAGGGTCTATTCTCCCGAAATAGGCCCACACAGGTCCATGCAGAAGGGAAAGGTGATCAATGTCCATGGACGGTTTATGCCTGGACAGGAGCCGCTTCTGTCCTGAGCTCCCCCAGTTAGTGGAGCTAGCAAATTATCTTTTCCCCCAATTGCAAATTTTTTCCTTCCCCAAGGCCGGGAGGATGGCTCTAGGTGCTCAACTGTTCCTATCTCAGGCCCAGGGAATTCAGCCCCTGAAGCCAGCTTGGGGGTGTGGGGGCGTGGTAAAATATACGCAAGTACTTCGCTTTTGCCAAGAGCGGTGTTCTTCTCAGGATCCAGAGGTGTGAGTAGGCTGTATGGGTGGCTTCTTCTCCCTGAGGAAACTCTGGCCGAATGCTCGTACCAGCCCACTGCCACCACTGCTCTGGGAATGGTGCCTGAGGGCTCCCCTCCATCCAGGTCTGGTAGCTCCACTCTGCTTCTGAACCATCTCTCCCCACCGCCCCCTCCTCCACTCCTCAGTTTGTTTTCTAAGCCTGTCTTTGAAGCTCAGGGCTCCCAGCTTATCACAAATATACTCGTTTCACTTGTTTTTCGGGTCTTTGGGCTCGCTGGAAGTATCTGTCTATCCCACCATCTTGGCTCTGCCTCCTTGAGTTAGTTTTTGTGTATGGTGTGAGGCATGGATCCTGTTTTGTTTTTTTACAGATGGACATCCAGTTTTGTGAGCACCATTTGTTAAAAAAAAAAAACTGTCTTTTCCCCGTTTAGTGGACTTTGGTTCTTTGTCAAAGATCAGCTGACCATAGGTGGATGGATTTACATCTGGGTTCTCTATTCTGTTCCATTGGTCTATGTGTCTGTTATTGTACTAATACCAGGCTGTTTTGACTATCATGGCTATATAGTAGATCCTGAGATCAGGTAGTGTGAGGCCTCCTACTTTGTTCTTTTTCTTCAATAATGCTTTGCTCGTCTGGGGCCTCTTTCCTTTCCATATAAAGCCGGTGATTAGCTATTCCATTTTGTTAAAGAATCCTGTTGGTGTTTGGATTGGGATTGCATTATATCTGTAGATCACTTTGGGTAGGATTGACATTTTCACAATGTTGAGTCTTCCTATCCATGAGCATGGTATGTTTTTCCATTTATGTAGGTCTTTTTTGGTTTCTTGCAGTAGTGTTTTGTAGTTTTCTTTGTATACGTCTTTTACGTCTCTGGTTAGATTTATTCCTAAGTACTTTATCTTTTTAGGGAATATTATAAATGGTATTGTTTTCCCGATTTCCTTTTCAAAGTTCTCTTTAAGGAAGTGCCATATTTCTTTGTTGGTTGTAATCCAAATGATTTTCATATGTTGATCTCATATCCTGCTACTCTGTGGAATATTAAAAAAAAAAAATTTGTTTTTTATGTATAGGATCATATCATCTGTGAACAGGGATAATTTTACTTCTTCCTTTCCAATTTGGATGCCTTTTATTTCTTTTTCTTGCCTTATTGTTGTAGCTAGGACTTCCAGCACAATGTTAAATAGGAGTTGTGATAGAGGGCACCCTTGTCTTATTCCTGTTCTCGGGGGGGAATGCTTTCAGTATCTCTCCATTAAGAATGATGTTGACTGTTAGTTTTGTATAAATGCCCATTATTATGCTGAGGAATTTTTCTCCTATTCCTATTTTATTGAGAGTTTTTTTAATCAGGAATGGGTGTTGGACTTTATCAAATGCCTTTTCTGTGTTGATTGTTGATTCATAAGATTATGTAATTCTTTTCATTTGTTTTATTTACAGGGTGGATTACATTGAACCCCACTTGGTCATGGTGTATTATTTTTTTTTGATATTATGTTAAATTCTACTGGCTGTAATTTTGTTGAGAATTTTTGCATCTATATTCATCAGAGATATTGGTCTGTAACTTTCTTTCTTGTGGTGTTTTTGCTTGGCTTTAGTATCAGGGTTATGCTGGCTTCATAGTATGAATTCGGGAGTATTCCTTCCTTTTCTGTGTTCTGAAATGGTTTGAGTAGTACTGGTGTGACCTCTTCTCTGAATGGTTGGTAGAATTCACCAGTGAAGCCATCTGGGCCGGGGCTTTTTTGTTGTTGTTGGAAGTGTTTTTTTTTTTTTTTTTACCTCTTCCATATCTTCTCTTGTTATGGGTCTGCTCAGATTTCCTATCTCAGTTTGTGTTAGTTCAGGTAGGTAGTGTTTTTCCAGAAACTTGTCCATTTCCTCTAGGTTTTCAAATTTCTTGTAGTATAATTTTTCATAGTATTCTGTTATGATCCTTTTTTATTTCAGTTGAATCTGTTGTGATTCTTCCTATCTCATTTCTTATTTTGGTTATTTTCTTCCTCTTCTGTTTTTCTTTTGTCATTTTGGTCAATGGCTTATCTATTTTGTTGATCTTTTGAAAGAACCAACTTTTGTTCTTGGTGATGCTTTTTATTTTTCTGTTCTCTATTTCATTTACTTCTGCTCTAATCTTTATTATTTCCTTTCTTCTGGTGTCTGCGGGCCTCTTTTGTTCCTCTATTATTATTTGTTTGAATTGTAGGACTAGAATTTTGATTTCGCCCCATTTTTCTTTTTTGACGTGTGTATTTATTGCCGTAAAGTACCCTTGGAGCACTGCTTTTGCTGTGTCCCAAAGGTTTTGGTATGATGAGTTTTCATTACCACTTGATTCTAGGGATTTTTTTTATTCCTTCTTTGATTTCTCCTATTACTCAATTTTTTTTAAGCAAAGTGTTATCCAGTTTCCATGTATTTGGTTTTCTTTCCTTGATGTTCCTGTTATTGATTTCTACTTTTATGGTGTGATCAGAGAGAATGCTTTGTATTATTCCAATGTTTTGGATGTTATTGAGGGTGGCTTTGTAGGGTGGCATTAACATCATAGAGACAGGATCTACGACACATAGGAAAATCAACATCAGATCACAAAATGGTGGACAATCACCCAATACTGGGAATCATGGCCTAGCCAAGCTGACACACATTTTTTTAAGGGGGACACAGTTGAGTCCATAACAGGTAGTAAATAAGTTTCTCGTTTATGTGAGAATTATGCCTACCTTAAATTCGGAAGAAATTTTCATCACATAGGAGGAACATGGCTCAGTTACAAGAATACATTTACTCTGAGGCTAAGCGTACAGATACATGGCACTGGAAACGCCAGAGAGTAGACTACATCTATAAGGCCCATGGGTAGTCATTTTTGTAGGACACCTCCCCCATCTGTTCTCCTGTCTATTCCCTATTTTCTCAGTCACTGGATCAGAATCCCTTATTATGGATCACTGCTTTGATGACTTCAGAGACAGTCTTAAAAGCATTTAACCAAGCAGACTATCACAACAGCAAAGATTTTTCATGTCCTTTTTACTTAGGATAAGGATCCCTGGCAGCACAGTGGTTAAGCACTCAGCTGCTAACTGAAAGATTAGTGGTTCAAACCCACCAGTTGCTCCTTGAAGGAAAAATGTGTCAGTCTGCTTCTGTAAAGATTACAGCCTCAGAAAACCCTGTGGGGGCAGTTCTACTCTGTCCTATAGGTTTGCTATGTGTTGGAATCAACTTGAGAGCAACAGGTTTGTTTTGTTTGTTTGATAATTAGGATAAGGAGCAAGGAAAGAACAGAAAGAAACTAAAACCAGAGGGAAAAGTCATTGGATAGGAAGGTGCAGATTGAAAGACCTAGGTCTAGGTACACTGGAGAAGTAGGTAAATTACAGCTTGAACCTTATCAGTCTGTGAGATACAAATGGCTGGAAGGTTTTTTTCCAGGCTAAACCCACATACACATAATGCAGAAAGTTAAGCTGTCCAAGGCAGAGAAACAGATATCAAGAAGACCAACCTCTAAAGGTTATATTCTTGAAATGACAAAACTAAGGAAATGGAGAACAAATTAGTGGTTGCTAGGAGTTTGGGGTGAGAGAGGGGAAGTAGCGCAGGAATGTTCCTTTGGGGAAAGAAAAGAATCACACAATTATCTCAAACATACAGAAAGGCCATTCCACAAAGTCCAACACCCATTCCTGATTTAAAAAAAAAAAAAACTCAATAAAACAGGTATAGAAGGGAAAAGTCTCAACATAATAAAGGGCATATATGTAAAGCCAATGGCCAACATCATTCTTAATGGAAAGAGGCTGAAAATATTCCCCTTGAGAATAGGAACAAGACAAGGATGCCCTTTATCACCACTCCTATTTAACATTGTGCTGGAAGTTCTAGCTAGGGCAATAAGGCAAGAAAAAGAAATAAAGGGCATCCAGGTTGGTAATGAAGAAGTTGAACTGTCCCTATTTTCAGATAATATGATACTATACATAGAAAACCCAAAAGACTCCCCAGGAAAACTACTGGAACTAATAGAAAGACTCAGCAGAGTATCAAGATACAAGATCAACATACAAAAATCAGTTGGATTCCTATACACCAATAAAAGGAAATCAGGAAAACAATACCATTTATAATAGTCCCTAAAAAAAAAAAATAAAATTATTGGGAATAAATCTAACCAGGGATGTAAAAGACCGATGCAAAGAAAGATACAAACAAAAAGAGACTTACATAAATGGCAAAACATACCATGCTCACGGAGAGGTAGACTCAACGTTGTGAAAATGACACTTCTACTCAAAGCGATTTACAAATACAAAGCAATCCTGATCCAAATACCAACAACATTCTTTAAAGAGATGGAAAAACTTATCATTAACTTTATATGGAAAGGGAAGAAGACCCAAATAAGTAAAGCACTATTAAAGAAGAAGAAAAAGTAGGAAGACTTGCACTACCTGAACTCAGAACCTACTACGCAGGTACAGTAGTCAAAACAGCCTGGTACTGGTACAATGACAGATACTTTGACCAATGGAACAGAATTGAGAACCCAGATGTAAATCTATTCACCTGTGGTCACCTGATCGTCGACGAGGGCCCAAAGTCCATCAAATGTGGAAAAGACAGTCTTTTTAACAAATGGTGCTGGCAAAACTGGATGTTCATCTGCAAAAAAAAAAAAATGAAACAGGACCCATACCTCACACCATATACAAAAACTAACTCAAAATGGATCAAAGACCTAAATATAAAGCCAAAAACCATGAAGTTCATAGAAGAAAAAATAGGATTAATGCTAGAGGCCCTGAAACATGGCATTAACAGGGTACAAATCACAACCACCAACACACAAGCTCCAGAGGATAAGCTGGATAACTGAGATCTTCTAAGAATCAAACACTTATGCTCACCAAAAGACTTCACCAAAAGAGTAAAAAGACAACCTACAGACTGGGGAAAAAATTTTGGCTATTACAAGTTGGACCAAGGTCTAATCTCTAAAATCTACAAGAAAATCCAATACCTCTACAACAAAAAGAAAAATAATCCAATTAAAAATGGGCAAAAGGAATGAACAGACGCTTCACCAAAGAAGACATTAGAGTGGCCAAAAGACACATGAGGAAATGCTCTCGATCACTAGCCATTAGAGAAATGCAAATCAAAACCACAATGAGATACCATCTCACCCTGGCATTACTGGCATGAACCAAAAAGATAGGAATACCAAATGTTGGTATTTCCAACCATTTTGGAAGACGATATGGCGTTTCCTTAGAAAGCTAGAAATAGAAATACCATATGATCCAGTAATCCCACTCCTAGGAATATATCCTAGAGAAATAAGAGTCATCACAGGAATAGTCATATGCACACCCATATTCATTGCAGCATTGTCCACAATAGCAAAAAAGATGGGAACAACCTAGATGCCCATCAACAGATGAATGGATAAACAAACTGTGGTACATACACACAATGGAGTATTAGGCAATGCTAAAGAACAACGATGAATCTGTGAAGCATCTCATAACATGGATGATCTGGAAGGCATTATGCTGAGTGAAATAAGTCAATCGCAAAAGAACAAATATTGTATGAGACCACTACTGTAAAAACTCATGAAAAGGCTTACACACAAAAAGAAAGAATCTTTGATGGTTGTGAGGGTGGGGAGGGGAGGGGATGGAAAAAACACTAAATAGACAATAAATAAGTGGTAACTTTGGGAAGGGTAAGAGTACATAATGCCTGGAAAGCCAGCACAAATTGTCCAAGGCAAGGTCATGGAAGCTCCATAGATGCATCCAAACTCCCTGAGGGGTCAAATTGCTGGGCTGAGGGCTGTGGAGACTGTGGTCTCGGGAAACATCTAGCTCAATTGGCATAACCTAGTTTATAAAGAATATGTTCTACATTCTACTGTGGTGAGTAGTGTCTGGGGTCTTAAAAGCCTGTGAACGGCCATCTAGGATATTCCACTGGTCTCGCCCCTTTGGGAGCAAGGGAGAATGAAGAAAACTAAAGATACAAGGGAGAGATTAGTCCAAAGGACTAATGGACCACATCTACCAATGCCTCCACCAGACTGAGTCCAGTAAAACTAGATGATGCCCAGCTACCACCACTGACTGCTCTGACAGGGATCACAATAGAGGGTCCCAGACAAGGCTGAAAAAAAAATGTAGGGCAAAATTCTAACTCAAAAAGAAAGACCAGATTTGCTGACCTTACAGAGACTGGAGAAACCCTGCAAGTTTGGCCCCCAGACACCCTTTCAGCTCAATAATGAAGTCACTCCTGAGGTTCACCCTTCAGCCAAAGATTGGACAGGCCTATAAAACAAAATGAGACTAAAGAGGCACACCAGCCCTGGGGCAAGGACAAGAAGGCAGGAGGCGACAGGAAAGCTGGTAATAGGGAACCTCAGGTTGAGACAGGAGAGTGTTGACGTGTTGTGGGGTGGTTAACCAATGTCATAAAACAATATGTGTACTAACTGTTTAATGAGAAACTAGTCTGCTCTGTAAACCTTCATCTAAAGTAGAATAATAATAATAAAAAAAAGAATGTTCCTTTGTTGAAATGGACCAGGTCTATACTTTTATTGTGGTGGTGGTTACACAAATCTGTATGTACACATGCACACACACACACATACACACACAGTGCCTATTAAGTATTAAAGTGGACTACTACAGCATTAGCAATAGATATTTTTCTTCCTGCATTAAGATGCATACAATACTAAGTTGGAGAAGACAACAGGTAAAATATCTAATTATTTTGAATTGCATATATTGGAAAAATATAAAGCACTAAATAACAACTCTTCGGTGGCTATTTCTAGTTAGTAACAACTGATCAATTCTTGCTTTATTTATACCCTCCTGGATTACCTGTTAAGGAGCCCTGGTGGTATAGTGGTTAAGTGCTTGGCTGCTAACTGAAAGTTTGGCAGCTTGAATCCACCAGCCACTCCGTGGGAGAAAGATGTGGCAGTCTGCTTCCGTAAAAATTTTCAGCCTTGAAAATGCTATAGCGGCAGTTCTGCTCTGTCCTACAGGGTTGCTATGAGGCAGAATTGACTCAACAGCAGTGGGTTTGGTTTGGGATTGGACCACCTTTTGGAACATGCATTTTTTTTTCACCTAAGTAAAGCTATTTTCATCTCAAATGTTTCTGAGGATAACAGAGTGACCAATGCCAGCTCTTCGCAGCTCCCAGGTCTTAAGTCCTCTGTGAGCCACCACTCCCTAGGTTATATCTTTCCTCCAGATGAGGCCTCTAGCTCCTGACAGTCATCCAAGAAAAAATTAAACTCAAAGTATTTCTAGGAAACCCTGGTGGTATAGTGGTTAAATGCTACGGCTGCTAACCAAAGGGTCGGCAGTTTGAATCCACCAGGCACTCCTTGGAAACTCTATGGGGCAGTTCTACTCTGTCCTATACTGAATCCCCTTTTGGTGAGGATGAAAGAAGATTGTGAGGTTTATTGTTATCTTTTTGGCATGAGACATTGTGTCAGATACTATGCTAGGAACTTTAAATGCATTCTCATGTAACTTAAAACCATGATGCCGTTTGTATTTTGTAGATGTTGAAACAGAATTTCGAGGAGTTAGTGTGCCCAAAGTCAGGAGCTATGATTCAGTACTATGTTTTACTAGTACATACAGGCTTCATGCAGCTCTGGTGGTGCAGTGGTTGAGAGTCCGGCTGCTAATCAAAAGATCAGCAGTTCGAATCCACCAACCACTCCTTGGAAACCCTATGGGATGGTTCAACTCTGTCCTATAGGGTCGGTATGAGTCGGAATCAACTCAATGGCAACGAGTTTTTTTCTTTTTTTTAAATGGGCTTCGTGTGAACCTGAGACAATCCTCAGCATTTAGAGGAGCAACTACACACTGTGTAGAATGACCCAATTTCTGTCTTTTTTCCATCAAGACAGGAGATCTACAATTCACATGATTCCAGAATTTAAAGCACGCCCTCAAAATGGTCACATGAAGAGCAAAAATACAGATACTTTCAAACTTTGAATTTCATACCGGAGCTGTACCATACATAACTTACAGCATTCTCAGATTTTATTCAACTTTATGCTTCAGCAAATGGACTCCTTGGATAATTATACTTCTAAATGAAAGTTTAGTACTGGTCTTACATGTAATTCCATTTATCCTTTTGTTTCTCTTATGAACTATCCAAGCAGATAATCAACTAAACTTGAAGTAATGAGTTAAGAGAGTCATGATCATTGACCCTCCTTTAACCTAAGAAACACTTTGCTAGAAAGCCCTTGTTACTCCGAAGACTCCACTCAATACTCATTTAACACCAAGGACCATGATGATGCCACTGTTCTGTTGCCTGTGAGGCTTCTGGAAGTTCCTGCCTCATTGCTTGGTGCTGGAAGGCAGTTTGGCAACTGCTTTGCCCAACTTCTTCTGGAATTTGGGCTGTGAGTTATAGAGGGAGAGCAGATGTAAGCAAAGAAATAGGTCAAAAAAAAAAGAGTGCCTCTTAAAGCCACCCACCATCTGGGCCACTAAGGGAACAAGACGTCATAACTCCTTTAAGGACTCCTGCCATGTTTTAACTGCAAAAAAGTCTCCCCATTTTTCACTTTCTTGGATATTCATCCTGTCATCCTTTTTCCTCTTCTCTTACTGGGTGCTACTGCTTATGCTTCATAACAGGCTGTTATGACTACTGGGGGCGTCCCCGGGTGGTGCAAACATTTAATGTGCTTGGCTGATAACCAAAAAGTTGGAGGTTTAAGTCCACCTAGAGGTGACTCAGAAGAAAGACCTGATGATCTACTTCCTAAAAATCGGCCATTGAAAACATATGGAGAACAGTTCTACTCTGATATACATGGGCTTGCCATGAGTCAGAGTTGACTCAATGACAATGGTTTGGTTTTGGTGTTTTTGAGTTAATAAAAGGGGGGAGATATAAGTTAAGCAAGGATAAGAAGAGAATATAAGCTGGAGTCAGAAAAACAGAACAAAACAAAAACATCTCGATTGTTTAATATCCCATATGGAACACGTGTCTGTCAGTTTATCATACTGTGGGGGCTCGCGTGTTGCTGTGATGCTGGAAGCTATGCCACTGGTATTCAGATACCAGCAGGGTCACCCATGGAGGACAGGTTTCAGCTGAGCTTCCAGACTAAGAAAGACTAGGAAGAAGGACCCGGCAGTCTACCTCTGAAAAGCATTAGCCAGTGAAAACCTTATGAATAACAGCCGAACATTGTCTGATATAGAGCTGAAAGATGAGCCCCCCAGGTTGGAAGGCACTCAAAAGATGACTGGGGAAGAGCTGCTTCCTCAAAGTAGAGTCAACCTTAATGATGTGGATGGAGTAAAGCTTTCGGGACCTTTATTTGCTGATGTGGCACGACTCAAATTGAGAAGAAACAACTGCAAACATCCATTAATAATCAGAACCTAGAATGTACAAAGTGTGAATCTAGGAAAACTAAAAATAGTCAAAAATGAAATGGAACAAATAAACATCAATATCCTAGGCACTAGTGAGCTGAAATGGACTGGTATTGGCCATTTTGAATCAGATGATCATGTAGTCCACTATGCTGGGAATGACAACTTGAAGAGGAATGGTGTTGCATTCATCATCAAAAACAACATTTCAAGATCTATCCTGAAGTACAACATTGTCAGTGATAGGATAATATCCATACACCTACAAGGAAGACCAGTTAATATGACTATTATTCAAATTTACACACCAACCACTAGGGCCAAAGATGAAGAAATAGATTTTTATCAGCTGCTACAGTCTGAAATTGATCAAACATGCAATCAAGATGCATTGATAATTACTGGCGATTGGAATGCGAAAGTTGGGAACAAAGAAGAAGGATCAGTAGTTGGAAAATATGGCCTTGGTGACAGAAACAATGCCAGAGATCAAATGATAGAATTTTGCAAGACCAACAACTTCTTCATTGCAAATACCTTCTTTCACCAACATAAACGGTGACTATACACATGGACCTCACCAGATGGAACACACAGAAATCAAATTGACTACATCTGTGGAAAGAGATGATGGAAAAGCTCAATATCATCAGTCAGAACAAGGCCAGGGGCTGGCTGGGGAACAGACCATCAATTGCTCAAATGCAAGTTCAAGCTGAAACTGAAGAAAATCAGAGCAATTTCACAAGAGCCAAAATATGATCTTGAGTATATCCCACCTGAATTTAGAGACCATCTCAAGAATAGATTTGGCACATTGAACACTAGTGACCAAAGACCAGACGAGTTGTGGAATGACATCAAGGACATCATATATGAAGAAAGCAAGAGGTCATTGAAAAAAGAGAGGAAAGAAAGAAAAGACCAAGATGGATGTCAGAGGAGACTCTGAAACTTGCTCTCAAATGTCGAGCAGCTAAAGCAAAAGGAAGAATTGATGAAGTAAAAGAACTGAACAGAAGATTTCAAAGGGCAGCTCGAGAAGACAAAGTAAAGTATTATAATGACATGTGCAAAGAGCTGGAGATGGAAAACCAAAAGGGAAGAACACGCTCGGCGTTTCTCAAGCTGAAAGAACTGAAGAAAAAATATAAGCCTTGAGTTGCAATAGCAAAGGATTCTATGGGGAAAATATTAAATGATGCAGGAAGCATCAAAACAAGATGGAAGGAATACAGAGTCATTATACCAAAAAGAATTAGTTGATGTCCAACCACTTCAAGAGGTAGCATATGATCAGGAACCGATGGTACTGAAGGAAGAAGTCCAAGCTGCTCTGAAGGCATTGGCGAAAAATAAGGCTCCAGGAATTGATGGAATATCAATTGAGATGTTTCAACAAATAGATGCAGTGCTGGAGGTGTTCACTCATCTATGTCAAGAAATATGGAAGACAGCTTCCTGGCCAACTGATTGGAAGAGATCCATATTTATGCCTATTCCCAAGAAAGGTGATCCAACTGAATGTGGAAATTATAGAACAATATCATTAATATCACACCCAAGCAAAATTTTGCTGAAGATCATTCAAAAATGGGTGCAACAGTATATTGACAGGGAACTGCCAGAAATTCAGGCCGGTTTCAGAAGAGGACGTGGAACTGGGATATCATTGCTGATGCCAGATGGATCCTGGCTGAAAGCAGAGAATACCAGAAGGTTGTTTACCTGTGTTTTATTGACTATGCAAAGGCATTCGACTGTGTGGATCATAACAAATTATAGATAAAGTTGCGAAGAATGGGAATTCCAGAACACTTAATTGTGCTCATAAGGAACCTTTACATAGATCAAGAGGCAGTCGTTCAGACAGAACAAGGGAATACTGATTGGTTTAAAGTCAGGAAAGGTGTGCGTCAGTGTTGTATTCTTTCACCATACCTATTCAATCTGTATGCTGAGCAAATAATACGAGAAGCTGGACTACACGAAGAAGAACGGGCATCAGGATTGGAGGAAGACTCATTTACAACCTGCGTTATGCAGATGACACAACCTTGCTTGCTGAAAGTGAAGAGGACTTGAAGCACTTTACTAATGAAGATCAAAGACCACAGCTTTTAGTATGGATTGCGCCTCAACATAAAGAAAACAAAAATCCTCACAATTGGACCAATGAGCAACATCATGATAAACGGAGAAAAGACTGAAGTTGTCAAGGATTTCATTTTACTTGGATCCACAATCAACAGCCATGGAAGCAGCAGTCAAGAAATCAAAAAACGCATTGCATTGGGCAAATCTGTTGCAAAGGAACTCTTTAAAGTGTTGAAGAGCAAAGATGTCACCTTGAAGACTGAGGTATGCCTGACCCAAGCCATGGTATTTCCAATTGTATCATATGCATGTGAAAGCTGGACAATGAATAAGGAAAACCAGAGAAGAATTGACACCTTTGAATTGTTGTGTTGGGGAAGAATATTGAATATACCATGGACTGCCAAAAGAACTAACAAATCTGTCTTAGAAGAACTGCAGCCAGAATGCTACTTAGAGCCAAGGATGGCAAGACTGTGTCTTACATACTTTGGACAAGTTGTCAGGAGGGATCAGTCCCTAGAGAAGGACATCATGCTTGACAGAGTGCAGGGTCAGCGGAAAAGAGGAAAACCCTCAACGAGGTGGATTGACACAGTGGCTCCAACAATGAACTCAGGTATAACAATGATTGTAAGGATGGCGCAGGACCAGGCAGTGTTTCGTTCTGTTGTGCATAGGGTTGCTGTGAGTCAGAACCGACTCAACGGCACCTAACAACAATGACAGCAACATGGAACATTTAATTGGGAACAGAGCAAACAGTTAACATGCTCAGCTGCTAATTCAAAAGCAATTTTTTTTAGTGAATATGTGAGAGTTAAATATTATTTTTACCCTGTAGCTGTGAAAGTAAGAATGATGATCCAAGGACTTCTTGTCATACAAATTGAAGTACATATCCTGCCCCATAGAAAAGGGGTCATTTCAGGGTTTTCCATATTAAATGATAGAAAATGTGTGCCATGGTAGTAAAATATGTGACTCCAGAGAAAAAACTCAGGGTTAGTTTGGTAGACCACCTGATGATATGGGTATTCAGAGGCCTCGGTACAAAAGCTTACTACAAACATACAAAAGGAGTTGACACAATGCTTTCATGAGTTAAGGCAATGTTTTATTTCACACATTAAAAAAACAATCAAAGGCCATATCAGTCTGAAGCAGTATCCTGATCAAACCTCTAAGTGTTTCCATACTCCCTGGACCAACTAGTCCCTGTCAAGCCCCACCTCAGGACTGAGGCAACAAGCCAAGGGACAGTTTCCTGTTGATTTCCTCAGTAGCTTTACTAGCAGGTTTGGCCTCAGGCCCGGTTGCCTTGTTTTCATTTTCCAGAGGGCTGGAAGGGAATTTTTACAGCAATTCCAGGGGCTCTCACTGGATTCTAATGAGAGTAGGATCTTCTGGGTTCTCTGAAATATCATTTAAGATTTTCAGGCTTCATATTTAAAGTATAAATACATCATGGGTTCACAAGGGTGGCACAAACAGTTAAGTGCTCAACTACTAGCCAAAGGATTGGTGGTTTGAACCCGCCCAAAGGCACTTTGGAAGACATGCCTGGTGATCTACTTCTGAAAGGTCACAGCCTTGAAAACCCTATGGAGAAGTTCTACTCTGCAAGCATGGGGTCCCCATGAGTCGGAACTGACTTGGCAGCAACTAACAACAATAAGGCACACAAGTATCATGGTATATTGAATAAGAATTGTTCAAAACTGACCCTGGGTACTTATTTCTGGACAACAAACTAAGTGAGCTTGGAACATCCTTTTTCTCCCAGTGGGAAAGACTATCAAGCAAACCCAGCTTTCTGTAGGTCCAGTGGCATCTTCCCCCCAGCAATGATAACCAACATCTTATGGGCCCCTAGTCTCTAGGTGCTAGGCAGTTGGCATCCTCAGAACACTCTAGTAAGTACATGGCACCCAAATACAAACTGACTGGCTTCAAAGTAGTGTGATTTTTTTTAATCCACTGACAAGATACCTCTCTCACACTTTTCCTATAAAGTAGTGGAACATTGATGGTGTCAGTGTCCCTCCAGTTGAATATGGGCCCACCCTGTGTATCCTGCAGAAGGCTATGCCCTTGGCAAACTACTCTGTTGATGTTGGAGTGGAAAGCTTGTGTTTCCCTTCCCCAATAAAACTTATTACTTTTAAATTTATGCCATGTAGATTATGGCATTTGTCCAGAATTGTGGGGCATGGTAAGTGGAGACCCAGATGGAATACACACGGTATGACAATTATAAATGAAGCCATATCAAGTAAGAGCCAAAAATGACTAAGAGAAACAATTATAAAGTATGTTGGGGAATGGAACTGTGGTAGCTGAACAAATTCTGCCTGAGAGCCTCAGGCTATGCACTACTTAATACTAGGTACATAAATATGGAAGTATAATAGTGAGCACTCTTAACTAGTGGGAATGTGGGGTTTATTAGATTTTGGTCCAAACCCTTGTACCTGGTTCATTCATAGTGCAACACTCAACAAATACCATTCTAAGTGCTGGAGATACAGCATTGAACAAAGCGCTCCATCACTGAGGTTACTCAGTTTAATTTTTAACCACAAGCTCACCTTCTGTTTGAATGCCTTTCTCCACTTGTGGGTTAAATTTTCATGTAGTCCAACTGAATACACTGTGTATTCCTCTGATTAGTTGGGGGAAGCAAGGGAGAGAAGATTTTTAGCAGTATTCATCAACTGAAAAGACAAGGTGAGATGGGCTAAAATTGATATCCAGGCCATGAGAAAATCATTGGCTAGAACCATCTCAATGATCTGAGAGGCTAGTCTTTTGAGTCAGACTAGTCTTTTGAGCCTTCAAAAGCTTTTTTACTATGCTTCTGCTTAAGGCCCAGATGGAATAACAAGGATTGGACTTACCCTCCCATTTCAAACAACCAAAAAAGTAAATAGTATATGAAACAACTGTTTTCAAGACACTGGACATTAGGCAGTAAAGGACGATGATCCCTGAGAGACTAGAAACAAACAAGTTGAACCTTATAATTGTCCCAGCTTACTGCCTTCAGAGAGTTTTTAGGTCACAGAGCAGGGAGGGGAGACTGAGGTAGAATTCAGCAGACTCAAAGTTGAGAGGATGGAGCTGTGAGTCCAGAGAGACTAAGGTAGCTAAATTTTGTAAGACAGAAGTACAGGAAATGAGAGAGCTTCACAGATAGAAAACTACAGGAACCTGCAGAAGGTCCCCCTTGAATATTCAAAACTATTCAAAAGAATTAGAGGAAAGAGTGCCTGGTACTAATACAGGGCCAGGAATAGGACATGATCCCACCAGCCAGACTGTAAAAAGTTATAATTCATGGAGCACTGGGAAAAGTACTCAGGAAGTTCTTGCCTCAGTTGTTGTTAGGTGCCGTCAAGTCAGTTCCAACTCGGAGCAACCTCGTATAAAACAGAATGAAACACTGCCTGGTCCTGCGCCATCCTCACAATCGTTTCTGGTTGTGCCCGTCATTTCAGTCACTGTATCAATACATCTCATTGAGGGTCTCCCTCTTTTTTGCTGACCCTCTATTTTACCAAGTATGCTGTCCTTCTCCAGGGACTGGTACTCCCTGATAACATGTCCAAAGTACTTGAGACAAGGTCTCTCCATCCTCCTTTCTAAGGAGCATTGTGGCTGCACTTCTTCCAAGACAGATTTGTTCATTCTTCTGGCAGTCCATAGCATATTCAACATCCTTTGCCAACACCATAATTCAAAGGCATCAATTCTTTGGTCTTTCTTATTCATTGTCCAGCTTTGGCAAGTATATGAGAGGATTGAAAATGCCATGGCTTGGATTAGGTGCACCTTAGTCCTCAAAGTGACAACTTTGCTTTTTAACACTTTAAAGAGGTCTTTTACAGCAGATTTGCTCAATGCAATGTCATTTGATTCCTTGACTGCTACTTCCATGAGCATTGATCCAAGTAAAAAGAAATCCTTGACAACATCAATATTTTCCCAGTTTATCATGATGTTCCTTATTGGTCCAGTTGTGAGGGTTTTTGTATTCTTTATGTCGAGGTGTAATCCATACTGAAGGCTGTAGTGTTTGATCTTCATCAGTAATTGATTCAAGTTTTCCTCATTTTCAGCAAGCAAGGTTGTGTCATCTGCATACCGAAAGTTGTTAATGAGTTTTCCTCCAATCCTTATGCCACGTTCTTCTTCATACGGTCCAGGTTCTTGGATTATTTGCTCAGTATACAGAGTGAATAGGTATGGTGAGAGGATACAACCCTGAAGCAAAATTCTCCTGATTTTAAACCATGCGGTATCCCCTTGTTCTGTCTGAATGACTGCCTCTTGATCTATGGACAGGTTCCACATAAGTACAATTAAGTGTTCTGGAATTCCCATTCTTTGCAATGTTATCTACAATTTGTTATGATCCACATAGTCGAATGCCTTTGCATAGTCAATAAAACACAGGTAAAATATCTTTCTGGTATTATCTGCTTTCAACCAAGATCCATCTGACATCAGCAATGATATCCCTTGTTCCACGTCCTCTTCAGTTCCTTGTTGATGTACTGCTTAAACCACTTTTAAATGGTCTTCAGCAAAATTTTGCTTGCATGTGATAGTAATGATATTGTTCAATAATGTCCATATTCTCTTGGATCACCTTTCTCGGAAATAGGTATGAATATGGATGTCCTTCAGTCAGTTGGCCAGGTAGTTGTCTTACAAATTTCTTGGCATAGATGAGTGCACACTTCCAGGCTTCAGTGCAGATTAGACTTCTTGATTCAGTGCCATCAATTCTTGATCTTATGCTACCTCCTGAAATGGTTGCGTGTCAACCAATTCTTTTTGGTACACTGACTCTGTGTATTCCTTCCATTTTCTTTTGATGCTTCCTGAGTTATCCAATATTTTTCCCCTAGAGTTCTTCAATATTGCAACTCAAGGCTTGAATTTTTTCTTCAGTTCTTGCAGTTTGAGAAATGATGAGCGCATTCTTCACTTTTGGTTTTCTAACTCCAGGTCTTTGCACATTTCATTATAATGCTTTACTTTGCTTCTCTAGCAACCCTTTGAAATCTTCTGTTCAGCTCTTTTAATTCATCATTCCTTCCATTAGCTTTAGCTACTGTGTGTTCATGATTAAGTTTCAGTGTCTTTTCTGACAACCATTTATAGTGCTACAAAAATACCCAGCACTGAATGTGGTAAAATTCATAATGCCTGGCATATAGTCAAAGATTATCAGGCAGGCAAGGAAGCATAGAAATATGACTCGTAATGATGAAAATAGACCCGGAACTGGCACAGATGTTAGAATTAGCAGAAAAGAACATTAAAAGAGGTATTATAACTCTATGCCATATGTTCAAAATGTTAAGTATAGATATTGAAGATATAAAACAAACATCTAAATCAAACTTGTAGAGATGAAAACTACAAATTTTGAGGTGAAACATACATTGAATGGGATTAACAACAGATACTCCCTGGCTGGCACAAATGGTTAAGCGCTGGACTACTAGCTGAAAGGTTGGTAGTTTGAACCTACCCAGAGATGCCTTGGAAGATAGGCCTGGCAATCTGCTTTCAAAAGGTCACAGCCTTAAAAATCCTATGAAACTGTTCTATTCTGCACACATGTGGTCACCATAAGTTGGAATTAACTCATCAGCAACTAACAACAGCAACAACAGACACTGCAGAAGAGATTAGTGAATTTGAAGACACAACAATATAAGCTATCCAAAGTGAAAGGCAGTTCGGTAGTTTCTTAAAAAGTTAAAAACAAATTTACTATACCCAGTGCTGTTGAATCGATATACAATACAGCAATTCCACTCCTTGGTATTTACCCTATAGAAATGAAAACATACATCTACACAGACTTGCACGTGAATGTTCATAGCAGCATTATTCATAATAGCCAACAAGGAAACAGCCCAAATGTTCAGCAACTAATAAATGGATAAACAAAATGTGGTATATTCATACTCAGCAATAAAAAGGAATAAACTACTGGTATAAATCAATGCTTGTTACAACAACCTGAATACCAAAATAATAATGCTGAGTAAAAGAAGCCAGGTGTCCCCAAGAGCACGTACTCTATTATCCCATTAATATAAAATTGTTGAAAGGGCAAACTAACATGACACAAAACAGGCTGGTGGTTGCCTGGGGATGGGGCAGGGGAAGAAGGAGGGTCAATTATTGAGGTGTACAATGTTTAATAGTTGTGATGGTTAGTTTTGTGTGTCACCTTGGCAATCTATAGTACTCAATTTTTCAATTAAATACTAATCTGTTTCTGTAAAGGTATTTTGTAGATGAGCTTAACATCTACTATCAGCTGACTTTATGTAAAGGAGATTATCCTCAATAACCTGGATGGGACTTATCTAATCAGTTCAAAGGCCTTAAGAGTAAAATTGAGCTAGCAAGCGGCCATCTAAGATGAATCAATTGGTCTCAACCCACCTGGACCAAAGGAGAATGAAGAGCGCCAAGGACACAAGGTAATTATGAGTCCAAGAGACAGAAAGGGCCACATAAACCATAGACTACAACAGCCTGAGCCAAGAAGAACTAGATAGTGCTCAGCTACAACTGATGGCTACCCTGACAGGGAACTCAACAGAGAACCCCTGAGGGAGCAGGAGATCAGTGGGATGCAGACCCCAAATTCTCATAAAAAGACCAGACTTAATGGTCTGACTGACACTAGAAGGACCCCGGTGGTCATGGCCCCCAGACCTTCTGTTGGCCCTAGACAGGAACCATTCCTGAAGCCAACTCTTCAGACAGGGATTGGACTGGACAATGGGATAGAAAAAGATGCTGATGAAGAATGAGCTTCATGGATCAAGTAGACACTTGAGACTATGTTGGCATCTCCTATATGGAGGGGAGATGAGAGGGTAGAGGGGGTCAGCAGCTGGCTGAATGGACACAAAAAGAGATAGTGGAGGGAAGAAGGAGGCTGTCTCATTAGGGGGAAAGCAATTAGGAGTATATAGCAAGGTGTATATAAATTTTTGTATGAGAGACTGACTTCATTTGTAAACTTGCACTTAAAGCACAATAAAAATTAAAAAAAAAAGAATAATAAAAAAAGAGTAAAACCGAGTTTTCCCTGAGGATGAAGAAATTCGACCTGTGAACTTTAGCATCAGTTCCTGCCCGAGGGTTTCCAAGGTCCGAACTGCCCTATGGATTTCAGACTTGCCAGTCCCCACAATCATGTAAGTAAATTCGTTGAAATAAATCTCTTCATATCCTACTGGTTCTATTTCTCTGGTAGAACTCTGATATAGGAGCTTATCAAAAAATTCTCATCAGAGCAGGAAACAGTTCATTTCAAAGCTGACTTTTTGAGAGGAGGGCTGGGGAGCAGTGAAAAAAAACTCTCCCCTTTTATATTTCAGGCTTATCAAGGATATAAAAGGCATCCCTCACTATCTGAACTCTTTATCCAAATATTTGTTATAATAATTGTTTCCCTGAATTTGTTATTCAAATTGGAAATCTTTAATAATTCCTGTGTGTGCTAGTGAAAACATTCAAGTTGGTCACAAGTTTGGATGGTAGGGAGTTTGCTCCAATGGTATGTCAATCATTCTCCCCATAGGATTGAGAATTTTATTCATGCTGTTTAAACATATCTGTATTATGGTCATTATCTTTCCCACATTGTGTGAAACCTTCTGAATAAGTGGAAAAACCTTTGAAGAAAGGGTTTGTTCAACATGATTCTGTTAATTAAAGAAAGAGGCACAGACATTTAGTGTCAAATCTTTAAGGTTTACTATTAGTAGCAATCATGTCTATGTAACCATAATGAACAAAATCAACACATTCCAAAATGCAATTATAAATCCAATCCTGTTATCAGGAGCAGTGTCATTGCAAGCAAGGGAAATACAAACAGGTGTCTAATTTTGGTGTTTTTCCATCTCATTGCTTTACCTATGGCTTTTCCACGATGGTTTATAATAATCTATATGCAGAGCCTGGGTACTAAAAGAACAAGAGTTTTATTAATTCCTTTGATTCAGATTTGTTGAACTGTAGTCATTAACTGTCTCATTCACTGTTTCACCAGCTCAGGCTTTCTAATCTGTATCCACCAAGCAGCACAGTGCATCTGTCAGAGTCTAAACAGGAAAACAGAAGTCACTTCAAGGTTTTACAACAGATGATATTTCAAACAATGAACTGTTCACACAGGTGATAGAGGAAATGAGAAACAGATATGAGAATGGAGAGGCAACCTAGAGATGAGCAAAACAAGAACCAACTACAACCCTTAGCCTAGAGTGTCAAAGGAAAGAAGCAGAATTCCCAGAGTCCTGGGGCCAGGGCCACCTGGCAGAAGCTGGACCACAGCAGGATTTGGATCTCAGGAGGAGATGGCGCCAATGCCAAAGCAGCTCCTAAGGCAGAGAAGGAGAAATATTCTAATTTCTCCCTTCTCCTTGTACCCCAATCTCTGATCGTCGCCAATGTCTCCCATTGGATAAACCCAGCCAGGAGCCAGTTTTACAGGAACCAAGAAAATGCAGCCTATAGGGACCAGTTTCCTGTGATACAAGGCAGAGCAGAGAAAGGGCAGGAAGTAAATCTGTGAGAAATAATGCGCATGTCCTGAACATCTTCTTCCTCTCATCAAACTTCATTCAGGCAACTCTTCAACCCTTTTACATTGACTTGTTATTTGCATTTAGCTAATATTTCACTTTTTACATTATGTGTTTGTTGCTACATAGAAGGAAAAAAATATATACATATTTGTTGAATCCTGCAAACAAATGTATGCAGATAATGAGTTCACTAAGTATTAAGTTTAGAAATAGTGATTTAATATGCTATTATGAAAAACCCTTTAAGAATTTCTATAGGTGTTTAGGAGTTTTTTTCTGTTTGGTTTTTTGTTTGTCTTGTTATGTTTTTTTGATTTGTTTGTTTTTAGCAAAATTTGGGGGAATGGACTAGGGTTTAGGAATGTAATGGGAACATGTGTTTCCCATTTAAAGTAATTATTCCTGCACTTCCAAAATTTGCTACCATCATGTTTTCGGGAACACATTAGATTCAGAAAATGAGACATACATGGACGTGAAGCTTCAATCTTGTGCCAAGTTTTTCAAGTCAGGTCTATAGAGTCCCCTTCTCAGCTCTTAAATTGTATTTTAATTCTTCTAAAACTTTAGCGCTCTCTACAGCCTAGACATTTTAACGGGCATAGGGTGAGCCTTGCTTTTGAAGATTGATTATTTGTAAAGCATTGTTGTATGTCAGATACATTTCAAAACACCAGTAGACAAATTAGGTTACCATCCCATTATGAGTTAGACTATCACTGCCTTGAGACCTAGAGCTATTTGATTTTTTTTTAAAGGTTACAATGTTTTTGCTGCAACCTTGTTACTGAATTCTTGCACTCACACCAAACTTCACTTGGGGTGGAAGGTTGCTAAAAAGTGTGGCAATTTTTATTGTCCTTAACTCAAAGTTATAAGAATGAAGAGAAAGAATAACTAGTGTCCTGGTAGGATATTCATCCTATCAGTAATGTCCTTTATCATGTTGTATTGATAGAAATAAAGTTTGTGGAAAGAATGATGATATGAAATGTTTACCTGAGAGCAAAGCTAATAGGTTCATCCTTTATTATTATTTATTTATCTTTTATTTATTATCCTTTATTACGAGAATGCTAGTTTACCTAGTTTCAGGCTTATCAATGTTCCAAACATGTCATTCTCATCATAGCATTGCCACAGTATTCTACGATTTCACAAAAGTGAAACAACTGGCTGATGCTGATGATCCAGTCTCCCCTGACAGAGCAACTGATAATATGAGAGGGGGCAAAGGCAACAGTAAAAGGTCTCCAGTAATCTCAAAGGAGGAGGCCTGGTTGCACGGTGGTTAAGAGCTATGGCTGCTAACCAAAAGGTCAACAGTTCGAATTCACCTGCCGCTCATTGGAAACTCTGTGGGGCAGTTCTACTCTGTCCTATAGGTTGGCTATGAGAAGGAATCGACTCAACGACAATTTAAGTCAGAAAAGCTAGGAATTTAAACAGTCACTGTTAACATTCCATCTTGGGAGTGTGAGGCTGGTTTGCCCAAGGTCCCATGGAGCTCTGTTTGGACCATAAATACTTGAAGGGAACAGCTGAACGCTACTTGGTGAAGATGAAATGCAATAGACTTGGCAAGCCCAAGGCTATAGCCGGTGAAGAGAGCTGCTTCTGAGAAGGGGGGTACCTCAGCTTGGAACACCCCAACTTTTGGGATTCTATTCCTTCTCCAGTGGTAGAAGCTTGGTCCATGCAACATAATATTGCAAGTACTCTTTCAGGGTGAAAAGCAACTACGAAAATTCATGTGGGGTTAACAATAGATGTTCATGCACTTAAGAGATTAATTTCCTTAGATCAAGGCAGCTCAATATCCCAATTTTAAAATGGTATCAATATTAATTTCCTGGTTTTGACGTTGTACTATAGTTAGGCAAGATGTTACCATTGGGGAAAGATGGGTAACGGTTATATGTGTCTCTATTATTTTTGCAACTTCCTGTGCACTTTAGAATAAAACTTTTTAAAAAATGAAGTAAAGGAGTCCCAGAGATCTTGCCCAAGGTCATTGATCTTTTGAAAACTTGTAATTAAACCCCAGGCCTGACAGAATAATTTCTCTGCATTAGCTAGCCTGATGAAATATGCTGCCACAGTGGGGATCACCCCAACACATGTGTTACAGGCCAAAATAAGCAATCTACCCTTTAAAGTAGGGGTCCTTAACTTGGAGTCCACAGATGATATTCATGAGGTCCTTGAACTTGTTTGGAAAAGCATTCATCAGCTTAAGTTTTGTGCTTCCTTCAACTAATGCATTTAAACCACAGCAACATTAACAGAACCTATAAATTTGTCACCAAGAGAAATCAACCATTTCCATTTCACATTACCTTGTTGCAAATCTCAAATTATAATTTATGTTTATCACTACTTCAAAACTATGGTAGTGATTAGAATAGCCATTAGATCTCATGGAGCCCTGGTGGTCCAGTGGTTAAGTGTTCGCCTGCTAACCAAAAGGTCAGCAGTTTGAATTCACCAGCTGCTCATTGAAAACCCCATGGGGCAGTTCTACTCTTTCCTGTCAGGTTGCTATGAGTTGGAATTGACTTGACAGCAGTGAGTTTGGTTTGGTTTTGGTTTATTAGATCTGACATGACTGCTGTCTTTTTTGTGTCTACAAATACCAGTACAAGGCAACTGCCCAACTCTGGGGTCAGGTCTACATTGAGCTACCTATCAATAAAGTAGAAAGTTATTTCATGGGTTACCAAGATAGTCATGTTACTTTCTATTATTCCCTATGGACAATTATTTTTCAATCTATACAGGAAAATAACAAGTTATTCTCATAAAGTTTTTGCAAAACCAAAAGACTCAAATGAGAACTCTCCCAAAGGCAGCATGACTTGTAACAGTACAAGGGTGAACTGTCAAGTTCAAACATATCTAACTGTAAATAATACATTTAAACACTTATTACTAACGGATTATGCAATGTTACCACAGTGTAAATGTGGTAACAGGTGTTTTTATTTCTCCTCTGCATTAACAGTTTAAACAGTTGTTTTCTTTGATACACCAACATTCTGAGGGCAAAGCTTTGGGTCTCAAACCCTGCTGTAGGCCCTTGCCCTTTTGCACAAGTTTCAGGCCCCTTTTGGCACATTGGAACAACCACCATGTAGTCTCCCATGATAATCCACTTAGAAACTCCCACCACTTTTCCTCCGTGGTCCCATTTGATAGTCTTCTTGGAACTCACACCCATTCCTCCCACGTGGCCCCATCCCCTCCCCCAATGTAGTCCCATCTGACAATCCCCTTAGGACTCACATTTCTTCCTTCCATGTGGTCGCATCTGATAAGCTCCTTGTGACTCATGCCCTTTCCTGTCCCCACCCCTCCATGGCCCATTCAATAGTGCTCTTGGGAACTTGAGACATTTCCTTTCTCTAAGACATGAACTAAATATTATTAATAACATATGCAAGAAAAATTTTGCTGAAAATAAATCAAAAATGTTTGCAGCAGTACATCAACAAGGAACTGCCAGAAATTCGAGCCGGATTCAGGAGAGGATGTGGAATGAGGCATAGCACTGCTGATGTCAGATGGATCTTGGCTGAAAGCAGAGAATACCAGAAAGATGTTTACCTGTGTTTTATTGACTATGCAAAAGCATTCTACTGTGTGGATCATAACAAATTATGGATAACATTGTGAAGAATGGGAATTTCGGGACACTTAATTGTGCTCATGTAGAACCTGTACATAGATCAAGAGGCAGTCATTCCAACAGAACGAGGGGATGCTGCTTGGTTTAAAATCAGGAAAAGTGTGTGTCAGGGCTATGTCTTTTCACTGTACTTATTCACTCTGTATGCTGAGCAAATAATCTGAGAAGCTGGATCACATGAAGAAGAATGTGGCATCAGGATTGGAGGAAAACTCATTAACAATGAGTGATATGCAGACGATACAACCTTGCTTGCTGAAAGTGAAGAGAACTTGAAGTACTTATTGATGAAGATCGAAGACCAAAGCCTTCAGTTTGGGTTACATCTGAACATAAAGAATACAAAAATCCTCACAACTGGACCAATAAGCAACATCATCATAAAAAACAAACCAAACCCACTGCTGTCGAGTTGATTCCGACTTATAGCAACCCTATAGGACAGAGTAGAACTGCCCCATAGGGTTTCCAAGGAGTAGCTGGTGGATTCGAAATGCCAACCTTTTGGTTAGCAGCCAAGCTCTTAACCATCGTGCCACCAGGGCTCCTCTACATCACGATAAATGGAGAAAAGCATTGAAGTTGTCAATTTCATTTTATTTGGTTCCACAATCAATGGCCATGGAAGCAGCAGTCAAGAAATCAAACGATGTATAGCAATGGGCATAACGCAAAAAACCAAACCTGTTGCCATCGAGTCAATTCTGACTCAGCAACCCTATAGGACAGAGTAGAACTGCCCCATGTGGTTTCCAAGGAGTACCTGGTGGATTCGAACTGCCGACCTTTTTTTTTTTTTAATTAACTTTTATTAAGCTTCAAGTGAACTTTTACAAATCCAATCAGTCTGTCACATATAAGTTTACATACATCTTACTCCGTACTCTCACTTGCTCTTCCCCATTGAGTCAACACTTTCAGTCTCTCCTTTCGTGACAATTTTGCCAGCTTCCCTCTCTCTCTATCCTCCCATCCCCCCTCCAGACAAGAGTTACCAACACAATCTCAAGTGTCCACCTGATATAATTAGCTCACTTTTCATCAGCATCTCTCTCCCACCCGCTGACCAGTCCCTTTCATGTCTGATGAGTTGTCTTCGGGGATGGTTCCTGTCCTGTGCCAACAGAAGGTCTGGGGACCATGGCCGCCGGGATTCCTCTAGTCTCAGTCAGACCATTAAGTATGGTCTTTTTATGAGAATTTGGGGTCTGCATCCCACTGATCTCCTGTTCCCTCAGGAGTTCTCTGTTGTACTCCCTGTCAGGGCAGTCATCGATTGTGGCCGGGCACCAACTAGTTCTGGTCTCAGGATGATGTAGGTCTCTGGTTCATGTGGCCCTTTCTGTCTCTTGGGCTCTTAGTTGTTGTGTGACCTTGGTGTTCTTCATTCTCCTTTGCTCCAGGTGGGTTGAGACCAATTGATGCATCTTAGATGGCCGCTTGTTAGCATTTAAGACCCCAGACGCCACATTTCAAAGTGGGATGCAGAATGTTTTCATAATAGAATTATTTTGCCAATTGACTTAGAAGTCCCCCCAGGCCATGTTCCCCAGACCCCTGCGCTTGCTCCGCTGACCTTTGAAGCATTCATTTTATCCCGGAAACTTCTTTGCTTTTGATCCAGTCCAATTGAGCTGACCTTCCATGTATTGAGTGTTGTCTTTCCCTTCACCTAAAGCAGTTCTTATCTACTGATTAATCAATAAAAAACCCTCTCCCTCCCTCCCTCCCTCCCCCCTTCGTAACCACAAAAGTATGTGTTCTTCTCAGTTATTACTATTTCTCAAGATCTTATAATAGTGGTCTTATACAATATTTGTCCTTTTGCCTCTGACTAATTTCGCTCAGCATAATGCCTTCCAGGTTCCTCCATGTTATGAAATGTTTCACAGATTTGTCACTGTTCTTTATCGATGTGTAGTATTCCATTGTGTGAATATACCACAATTTATTTACCCATTCATCCATTGATGGGCACCTTGGTTGCTTCCAGCTTTTTGCTATTGTAAACAGAGCTGCAATAAACATGGGTGTGCATATATCTGTTTGTGTGAAGGCTCTTGTATCTCTAGGGTATATTCCGAGGAGTGGGATTTCTGGGTTGTATGGTAGTTCTATTTCTAACTGTTTAAGATGATGCCAGATAGATTTCCAAAGTGGTTGTACCATTTTACATTCCCACCAGCAGTGCATAAGAGTTCCAATCTCTCCGCAGCCTCTCCAACATTTATTATTTTGTGTTTTTTGGATTAATGCCAGCCTTTTTGTTGGTGTGAGATGGAATCTCATCATAGTTTTAATTTGCATTTCTCTAATGGCTAATGATCGAGAGCATTTTCTCATGTATCTGTTAGCTGCCTGAATATCTTCTTTAGTGAAATGTGTGTTCATATCCTTTGCCCACTTCTTGATTGGGTTGTTTGTCTTTTTGCGGTTGAGTTTTGACAGAATCATGTAGATTTTAGAGATCAGGCACTGGTCGGAGATGTCATAGCTGAAAATTCTTTCCCAGTCTGTAGGTGGTCTTTTTACTCTTTTGGTGAAGTCTTTAGATGAGCATAGGTGTTTGATTTTTAGGAGCTCCCAGTTATCGGGTTTCTCTTCATCATTTTTGGTAATGTTTTGTATTCTGTTTATGTCTTGTATTAGGGCTCCTAGGGTTGTCCCTATTTTTTCTTCCATGATCTTTATCGTTTTAGTCTTTATGTTTAGGTCTTTGATACACTTGGAGTTAGTTTTTGTGCATGGTGTGAGGTATGGGTCCTGTTTCATTTTTTTGCAAATGGATATCCAGTTATGCCAGCACCATTTGTTAAAAAGACTATCTTTTCCCCAATTAACTGACACTGGGCCTTTGCCAAATATCAGCTCCTCATACGTGGATGGATCTATGTCTGGGTTCTCAATTCTGTTCCATTGGTCTATGTGCCTGTTGTTGTACCAGTACCAGGCTGTTTTGACTACTGTGGCTGTATAATAGCTTCTGAAATCAGGTAGAGTGAGGCCTCCCACTTTCTTCTTCTTTTTCAGTAATGCTTTGCTTATCCGGGGCTTCTTTCCCTTCCATATGAAATTGGTGATTTGTTTCTCTATCCCCTTAAAATATGACATTGGAATTTGGATCGGAAGTGCGTTGTATGATTAGATGGCTTTTGGTAGAATAGACATTTTTACTATGTTAAGTCTTCCTATCCATGAGCACGGTATGTTTTACCACTTAAGTATGTCCTTTTGAATTTCTTGTAGTAGAGCTTTGTAGTTTTCTTTGTATAGGTCTTTTACATCCTTGGTAAGATTTATTCCTAAGTATTTTATTTTCTTGGGGGCTACTGTGAATGGTATTGATTTGGTTATTTCCTCTTTGGTGTTCTTTTTGTTGATGTAGAGGAATCCAAGTGATTTTTGTATGTTTATTTTATAACCTGAGACTCTGCCAAACTCTTCTATTAGTTTCAGTAGTTTTCTGGAGGATTCCTTAGGGTTTTCTGTGTATAAGATCATGTCATCTGCAAATAGTGATAACTTTACTTCCTGCTTGCCAATCCGGATACCCTTTATTTCTTTGTCTAGCCTAATTGCCCTGGCTAGGACTTCAAGCACGATGTTGAATAAGAGCGGTGATAAAGGGCATCCTTGTCTGGTTCCCGTTCTCAAGGGAAATGCTTTCAGGTTCTCTCCATTTAGAGTGATATTGGCTGTTGGCTTTGCATAGATGCCCTTTATTATGTTGAGGAATTTTCCTTCAATTCCTATTTTGGTGAGAGTTTTTATCATAAATGGATGTTGGACTTTGTCAAATGCCTTTTCTGCATCAATTGATAAGATCATGTGGTTTTTGTCTTTTGTTTTATTTATGTGATGGATTACATTAATGGTTTTTCTGATATTAAACCAGCCTTGCATACCTGGACTGCCGACCTTTTGGTTAGCAGCCGTAGTTCTTAGCCACTACGCTACCAGGGTTTCCACAATGGGCATACCTGATGCAAAACACCTCTTTAAAGTGTTGAAAAGCAAAGATGTCACCCTGAAGACTAAGGGGCGCCTAACATAAGCCATGTTTTTTTTTTATCACCTCATATGCATGTGAAAGCTGGACAATGAATGAGGAAGACCGAAGAAGAACTGATGCTTTTGAATTATGGTGTTGGCGATGAATATACCATGAAATTCCAGAAGAACGAACAAGTCTATCTTGGAAGAAGTACAGCCACAGTGCTCCTTGTATCACAGACTGATACAAGGATGTGGAGACTTCATCTCACGTACTTTGAACATATTATCAGGAGGGACCAGTCTGTGGAGAAGGATATCGTGCTTGGTAAGGTAGAGGATCAGCAAAAAAGAAGACCCTCAGTGAGATGGATTGACACAGTGGCTGCAACAATGAGCTCAAACATAGCAATGATTGTGAGGATGGCGCAGGACTGGGCAATGTTTCATTCTGTTGTACATAGGATCGCTTTGAGTCGGAACCTACTTGATGGCACCTAACAACAACAACAGGCGTGAACTTTAAAACTTAACTAGCAAACCAATGACCAGCACAGCTAACTGCTTAGCCCCACCGTGAAACCCCAATCAAGTCAGGTACCCACCATGCTTGCCCTCTCCTGCTCTCCTCTTGCAGTTGTCCTGCATCCAGTTGTGCTGCCGTGTGGCCCTTCAGGATATGCTGTGTACCTCTCTAGAACTGTGAGTATAATAAACCTAGTAATTTTTATGGCCTCCCTGACTGCTTTCCCATGTCACGCTTGACTTATCATCCTACAAATTTGTTAAAGCATCCTCACACTCTTCTTGTACACTGTCAGGCAATGAAGGCATGAATAGGCATATATTTTACAAGGAGTACCCATGTATCAGTCTGTGAAAACACCCATATTTAAAAAACAATTCTTGCAAGAAAATCTATTACACATGAAAACCATTTTTCTAGGAAAGCACAGACACATAACTGCAATGCTGGGAGAAAAAAGTGCTTTACTAGGATGAAGCTGTAATCCATTCAAATTTCCATCCACTTCTCTGACAAAAGATAGATGTGAACTCTTTCTAGACAGAAGAATTGAACCATGGATTCACAATCTTTTCTTAAATATAAATCTGTATCAAAGACTTTGGCCTAGCCAAAGATGAGCCTATTATTTTTCTCAATAATGGCTTTACAGAGATATAATTCACGTACAAAAAAAAAAACCCAACTAACCCATTTTAGTGTACAATTCAGTGGTTTTTAGTATATTCATGAAGTTGTACAACTATCACCACTAAGTAATTTCAAATAATTTTCATCACCCCAAAAAGAAACTCTGTACCCACTAGCAGTCATTCCTCACCCTCTTCTCCCTCTAGCCCCTGGCAATCACTAATCTATTTTCTGTTTCTATGGAATTGTTTATTTTAAACATTCCATATAAATGGAATTATACAATATGTGGCCTTTTGTGTGTGGCTCATTTCACCCTGCAAAATGTTTTCAAGGTTCATCCATGCTTTTTATTGCCAAATAAGATTCCATTGTATGAATATACCACAATTTTTCCATTCATTAGTTGATAGACATTTGTTGTTTCCACCTTTTGGCTATTTTGAATGATGTTGCTGTAAACATTCATATACAGGTTATTTGTATGGACATATGTTTTCAGCTCCCTTGGACAAATACCCAGGAGTGGAACTGCTGGGTCATATGGTAACTCTAAATTTAATATTTTGAGGAATTGCCAAACTGTTTTCCAAGTGACTGCACCATTTTACAATCTTACCAACAATGTATGTACCAATTACTCCACATTCTCACCAACTCTTGTTATTAACTCTTTTTTTTCTTTTAGCCATTCTAGTGGGTGTGAGTGGTATCTCATTGTGGTTTTGATTTGCATTTCCCTAATGACTAATGATGTAGAGTATCTTTTCATGTGCTTATTAGCCATTTGTATATCTTTTTCAGAGAAATGTCTACCTATTCAAGGGCTTTGTCTATTTTTTAAGTGGGTTATTTGTAGATTGTTGAATTGTGAAAGAGCCTATTGATCTTAGCTCAAATGTTTTACTACAATTAGACTTTAAACTCAAAAAATCTTGGAGAATTTAAGTGCTTTTGTTTTGCGATATGAACTAGGGGAGTTTTCATTCCTTTTGAAACAACATGTTTATGAAATGAGATTTTTTTCAACCCTTGTATCCATTAAAACAAAACAAAACAAAAAATAAGAACTGATGGTTCAATATGACACACATATTGTCTTATCCAAAAACCAAAAAAAAAAAAAGAAAAACCCTTGCCGTCGAGTTGATTCCGACTCATAGCAACCCTATAGGACAGAGAAGAACTGTCTCGTAGTGTTTCCTAGGAGCGGTTGGTGGATTCAAAATGCTGAGCTTTGGGTTGGCAGCCAAGCACTTAACCATTGTGCCACCAGGGCTCCTCTTGTCCAAAGACTGCTCTAATTAAATGTTCTGATTCAAGCTAAGCAGCCTTCATACTGATGTCTTTAGAATTAACTTTAACATGCCTGTGCTTTAAATGTATTGTCGTATTACCTAATGTATTAAGGCATATATTTTTATATTACAAGTTTGTTTTAAAATGGATACCCTTTCAATTTTTTTTTTCCTTTGGAATCTCATGTGTTTTATTTTATACCTTTATACACATTATTCTGAAGTGCCCACAGATTTCAGACTGCCAAAGTAATCCATGGAAGGGGAGAAGAAACAGAGCCACTGCTGCAAATGCAGAGAGAAACATACCTTCCAAAGGGCAGGAGGAATCACTGCAGCATTTTTTTAATGCCATACTAAAATACAGCCAGTGACAGTGAGTCTCTGGCATTTTCCTACCTCAATCTGATACTGCATGCTGGAGAACAGCCAATATTGCTGATTTAGTTGGAAGCAAAGGGAAAGACAAAGCTTTTGGCATCTCTATATAAAAAGTCTTTAACCCTTAAAGATGCAAACAAATAGACATTTCTGGAATAGCTTGTTTGTGATTGCTACAAGCAAATTTGTAAAGCAGATTCTTAGACCAACTTAAAATGGCAATGTCTGCAGAGCTGTGTTTTATTTTTCAGAAAAGCCTTCTCAGCTTTCTTTAGCATTATCACTGTGGGTAGCAGAGTTTATGTGAGTCTGTAAATCTTCACTGTTGTCTTATGGATGTGAGCAGAATGAGATTTTCAAACTAAGTCTTGTAATAGAAATATAAGCCAAAATCGCTGGGATCTAAGACATTTAACTGAATATCCCTGCCCCAGTAAAAGCCTTTCAGAGCAGAGCATGATAGTCCTTGGGTCCTTTGCTCTGTGCCTAGTAAAGCTGGGAATTACAGGTGATTTGTTTGGGGAAGCCCCAGGACCTGGACTCCAACACACAGGATAAATACTGATATTTCAGTACATTGAAGAGATGTGGCTGCATAATTTAATTGACAGCATCCCCATTCCACGGTCTCAGAGACAAGGAGAACTAGTCAGAGAGGACAAAGTTTGTCAGGTGCTAGACACTGCAGATACAAAGACAAATGACTGCTCTTGATTTCAAGGGGTTTGTCATCTGATATTTGGTATATTTAAGCATATCAAACTTAACATGTTCAAAATAAAACTCTTCAGATTACCCATGCCCACCTCCCTATAGTGTTACTTATCTCAGTCAATGTCACCATCCACCCAGTTTTTGGGGCCAAAAATTTGTGTCATCCTTGATTCTTCTCTTACCCTACAGTCAATCCATCAATAGTCATGGAAGCTCAAGCTTCAAAATATTCAAAATTAGATGTATTTCTCACTATCTCCCATCACCACCACTGGAGCCACCATCATCTGGTAGACTACTGTCAAATCCTCCTAACTGGATCTGTTTCACTCTCATCCCTACATGAGCCAGGGTGACCTTACTACCATATGTCAAATATCATGCCCCTGCTTGAGTATTCCAATGATTTCACAATAAGCTTTAAAAAAAAAATCCCAACTCTTAACCGTAGTCTACAAGGCTCTGTATAATCCAGTCCCTGTCTGCCTTATTTCTTTCCACTTTTTCCTTATTCAAAATTCCCCATGGAAACAACTCAAGTGTCCATCAACAGATGAATGGATAAAAAAAATGCAGTATACATGTACAATGGAATATTATTCCTCCATAAGAAGGAATGAAGTTCTAATACATGCTATGACATGGATAAACCTTGAAAACATTATACTGAGTGAAATAAGACAGACACAGAAGGACTATTATATGATCCCATTTATATAAAGTATCTAGAATAGACAAATGCATAGAAATAGAAAGTAGATTAGTGACCATGGGTTGGAGGGGAGGCATAGAGAATTATTACTTAATGGGTACAGAGCTTCTGTTTGAAGTGATAAAAAAAAAATTGGAAACAAAGAACAATGGCAGCTGTGATTATGAGTGTGATGTCACTGAATTGTACACTTGAAAATGGTTAAAATAGAAAATGTTATGTTGCTAACATTTTACCACAATAAAAAAGAAAAACAATTCTCCAGACACACTGGTCACATTTTTATCCAGCCTTCAGTATGAGTTATACCTCAACATAAAGAAAACAAAAATCCTCACAACTGCACCAATAAGCAACATCATGACAAACAGAGAAAATATTAAAGTTGTCAAGGATTTCTTTTTATTTGGATCCACAAACAACGCCCATAGAAGCAGCAGTCAAGAAATCAGATGATGTATTGCATTGAGAAAAGCTGCTGCTGCTGCTGCAAAAAAAGACCTCTTTAAAATGTTGAAAGGCAAAGACGTTACATTGAGGATTAAGATGTGCCTGACCCAAGCCATGATATTTTCAATCACCTCATATGCGTGTGAAAGCTAGACAATGGATAAGGAAGACCGAAGAAGAATTGACGCCTTTGAATTACAGTGTTGGCAATGAATGTTGAATATACTGTGGACTGCCAAAAGAACGAACATGTCTGTCTTGGAAGAAGTACAGCTAAAGTGCTCCTTGGAAGCAAGGATGGCGAGACATCGTCTCACGTACTTTGAACATGTTATCAGGAAGGACCAGTCCTTGGAGAAGGACATCATGCTTGGTAAGGTAGAGTGTCAGTGGGGAAGAGGAAGACCCTCAATGCAATGGATTGACACAGCGGCTGCAACAATGAGCTTAAACATACCAGTGATTGTGAGGATGGCACAGGACTGGGTAGTGCTCTGTTCATAGCGTGGCTATGAGTCGGAGCTGACTCGGTAGTATATAATAACAACTATAGCAGTTATAGCTCTACTCGAATGAAACCTCTTCCCCCAGGTATTCATTCTGCTGCTTCCTTCTTATTCAGGAATCTACATGAGTGTCGATCCATAGGGGGGCCTCCCTCATAATCTTGACTAAGACAGACACCCCTCTCAACCACATCACCCTGTTTCATCTTCATGGCACCTGGTTCTAAACATTCTATCATACAGGTGTCATACCACTATGTTAAAAGGTAAATTCCTTAGGGAATAGTACTCAGTCTAGATCCTGTGGAAAAAAGTAGTATGTTATGTCTGTTGGCTGCCTGACTCAGTAACAGCCACTCCTGGCTGTTATTTCTGGTTTGGTAGCTAAAATTGTCTATAAGTACAGTTATTTGATTTTTGTTTTGAACATTTGCTTATTGTTTCTTAAATGTATTCAACTACATCTTTTGCTCAGGTTGAGACACCTTCCTCTTCACTGAGCACATGTATCACATTTATTCCAGGCACCAGCATCTTGCTGCATGGTGTAGAATCACATTACCAAAAAGCAATTTGGCCTTTCGGTACTGGTTTCTGAGCTCCACCAAGTAACTGACCTTTACCCAGATTGGCTGGGGGACCTGCTTGGTGACTAATAAAAACCTTAGAACACAGAGGCTCTGAGGGGGTCTCCTGGTTGATGAGAGTCAGGAGAGGAATGTGGTCTTTTGGACATGGTGGCCCTGTGTTAAGACTCTCCCAGACTGGGTAAAGCTATGATGGTGACAGAGGCAGCAGCTGTGACAGACCAGAAAAGGCAGAGACAATGAGTGGATCTTGATGGTGGCAGCTGAGTGTGAAGACTGAACCCTGGCTGAGAGCTGTAACACTCTGAGGTCAGAAGCCCACGGAGCAGAGGCCATCCAAGAGCTATCCTGGAGCTGGCTAGGAGGAGCCTGGAGCCAGCTAAGAGGAGCACCCAATATCTGAGCCTGCCAAATGACACCTTTCCTATTTGTAAGATTCCTGATGGGTGAGAATGGGCATCAGCTTTTGAGATGTTGAGGCCCTGTACCGAGACCCCTCCCGAAGGCATATCTCCACTTTGGTTTATATTCATCTCTGTTATATTAAAGTTGTTATTACAGATATGGCATTTCTGTGAGTTCTCTGTGACCACTGCGACAAATTATCAAGCCCAGTATAGAAAAAGTACCATGAGATGGCAGGTGTCAGAAGGAAGTGGTGGATAAGCTGGAGAGGAGGAATATATTTGACCTCCACCTCATAGGAACCAACTTTGTGCTGATTCTAATGCTCAGAGTTATCCTCTCATTGCTTAGTAAAATGTCACAATTCTATGGACTAAACCACTTTCTTTCCATTCTATACCATATTTTGAAGATAAGCTCAAGGCTCATATCTCCTCCCGCTATCACTCTCAGGCAGCTAAGGTATATCAGTGGGATTTGAGGAATACCCAGTCCATGCTATTTCCCCAAAAGAACACAAAAGTTATATCTATTTTACTTTAGTGAGCAACTGCTTACCTCCAAAACAGTTCTACACCAAATACAACTTCTACCCTCTGACATCTACCATTGAATGTTCATCAAATGGACAGTACTTGAGGGATATTTCTCTTCTGCAATATCATAGCACCTAAACGTCCCTACCTGCCACCAGAGTCTCTTGGCTTCCTCATATTAATAGGCTCTGTTGCTCAGGACTTCCTTGCTTTTTGGACTAGTTACTCTTGTAGACAGAGTGAATTATCCTCCATCTAATTTGACAACTTGACTTTTCAACTTCCCACTTGCCTTTAAGATTTCTCACATATGAGTTTGTTACAGGATGAAGCACTGCTGCTTACTAGTCCAGGACTCCCTCTGCTTCTTGGATGACTTCAGTCATGCTTCCAACAGCATCTGGCCCTCCTGTGGAGCTACTCTGGCTTACTGGCCATCCTCACCTCCACAATCACCATCTCCATATCTTCCTTGTTATCCAGCCCAATAGGTCTCTTCCATTACTAGGGTTCTTTCTACTGGTTTTATGCCCCAAGGGCTATCACAAGACCATAGCTGAGCTGAGCCCCTGTTCTGAGACAAGGCTACCAATATGTTAACATCCATGCAGGTGCTATTGGCTAACTGAGAGAGTAGACTTATGTGACTGCCCAGTGAGATTCAAATGGAACTGCAGCCACAGTGCCTTCATATGGAATGGAGTAGTGGTGCAGATGGGCAAATCTTTGCAAAATAAAGCCTAGATCAGAGCCCCAGGCTCTTCTGGGAATCAAACAGGAAAGTCTGCAAACTTCCTGGCTCCAACAGAGATTACACACACAGAACAGAAAAATGCCTGCCCCACACCTTTTACAGACTGAGAAACTGAGAAGGAAAAAGACGTAACACAGGAAGTTAGAGTCAAAATCAAGCCCCTAGTAACTTAAAGCAAAGGATGTGATTTAACTCAATAACTTGAGGCTCAATTTTTCTCCAGAACTAGTTGCTTAGGTATCTTAGAATAACATGTAAGAGTTAAAAGAGATAGAAAAAATCACTTATGGGTAAAAAGCAGAATCTGGATCAAAGTCTTTTAAAGAGTCTAAAATAGTGAAGAAAAGGAAAAGCAATTAAATTTTATAGTTTGTTTCCCTGACTTGCAGAACTGAGATAAAAAATAAGGCAGAACAGAGAAGAACAAAGAGATTGGCAACAGTGAACTTCAGCTTTTTAACAGTCATAGGAATAGTGCACAAGTGGTAAATAATCAAGGAGAGACTATTGGGTCTAAAATCAATTCAGGCTGCTTTTCATATGGTGTAGTGGTTAAGAGCTCAGCTGCTAACCAAAAGGTCTACAGTTCAAATCCACCAGGTGCTCCTTGGAAACCCTATGGAGCAGTTCTACTCTGTCCTACAGGGTTGCTATGAGTCAGAATTGACTCAACGGCAACGGGTTTGGTTTTTGTTTGGTATGTCAAGAGTGAAGAATTCCCTCTAAAGATTAACTCATTTGATTACTGAAGATCCTCAACAGGTGACAGCAAAGACAGCAGTTTCTTGAAGAATGCCATTTTCTAAAAGAAATCTACGTCTAGAAGCCAGCATACAGGTATTTGAATTTCTTCCTCATCCTCAACCAGAAGATTGAGCTCCTTGTGCATGTAGGGTAGAGGGGACACACATCGGGGAGGAAGTGCTAGCAAATCATGAGGAGGCCCTGGGGAGCTGCATTTTGGGCAAAATCTTAGCCATAGGCAACTTATGAAACAACCCAAAGCTGTAACACTCAACGAACTCATTTCTCTTTCCCTCGGAAATATTCTTAAAGTGATGCCTTTTGAGCGAACAATATTTTCCTGGAAAACTAGCCAAATCATTGACCATCTATTTTACCTCAATCAGCCTAAGACCACCAGGGACAATCCTGTAGCCTGACAAAGTCAAGTTTATATTGACCCATTGCAATAAGGGAAGTGGCGCTACACAGGAGACATAGGGTGTTTCAACAAACAAAGGTAGTTATTGTAGGATTTTTGGAAAAAGTGGAGTTTAGGTAAAGGATGGGATCAAAGCAAAGCAGGGCTGTGCATAAAGGGGTTAAGACTGCAAAGTAGACCCAGGCTCTTGTGTCCTTGGGAATTACAAAATTAAGATAGATGTGAACTTTGTGTCCAGAAACCCTTTATCTGTACCTGGGATGGAAATTAAGGCTGCTTCTGTGTCACAATGACTTAGATCCTCCAGACAAGAGTGAAAGATTTCATCTTACTGATTAAATTTCAAACAGCTAAGTTTTGGATAGTCTGTGCTTTTAGAGAACAGAGTTTCTTAGGAGTACAAAAGCAGTAGACACTCAAAGAACGGGGTTGTCATAACACTTTATAGCTGCAATGACCTGGAGACAAATATTGTTTCCTGATAATTTTGCAGCTTCCTTCATCTCTATCTGTTACTCCAACTTGATGAATAGCAGGACAGATTTTTACCTTCCCAATCTAAGGTAATTTTTACTGTATCATATGAAAGCAGGGCTTTTCCATTGCCCATGATTTGTCCACCAAGTGTTTTCTTGAAATTAAGTCTTTGTCTAACTCTGATTAGGTCTAAAAAGTTCTGAGGTAGAGTGATAGTACTAAGAGCAGGAAATACTGAGGTTATTGATGCTTTGCTCATGAGAGAATCTCTACCACTGTCTGTCAGTTTGCTGTACAGGCAGTCCCTGGGTTACAAATGTCCAACTTATGGACAACTCCTACTTGCCCTTTAATGTTATGTAAATTTGTTGCCACTTTGAAAGGATTGAACCAACCTCTACTTGCAACAAATTCTTCATCACAATCACCTTCACTTGATGCACATGCAGCTTTTAAACCATTGAAAAGGCTTCAAGCCTTTTCATGCACTAAACCAAGAAAACCAAACCCATTGCCAGCGAGTCCATTCCAACTCATAGCAACCCTATAGGACAGAGTGGAACTGCCCCACAGGGTTTCCAAAAAGGGGCTGGTGGATTCAAACTACCTACCTTTTGGTTAGCAGCCAAGCTCTTAACCACTATGCCACCAGGGTTCCCTTGCACTAAAGTAAGGCTAAATAAGAACTGTGTGCAACTGATCCGACTTACCTACAAATTCAGTTTAAAGACTTAAAGACACAGTTAGGAATGGATCTCATTCATAACCCAGGGACTGCCTATACTGTGGTAGCTTGTGTGTTGCTATGATGCTGGAAGCTACGCCACTGGTATTTCAAATGCCAGCAGGATTACCCATGGTAGAAAGGTTTTGGTGGAGCTTCCAAACTAAGAGAGACTAGGAAGAAAGGTCTGGTGATTTACCTCTGAAAATTAGCCAGTGAAAACTTTATGGATCACAACAGAATATTATCTGATATGGTACTAGAATAAGTGACCCCCTAGGTTGGAAGGCACTGCACAATAGCTGCAACAATGGACAATAGGTAGGCCAGGATAAAAGGCATTCTCTTAAGTCCTAACTATACCAGAAAGGTAAGCTCATACATGAACAAAAGTTAGATTAGAGAAGAGTCATCAAGGCAACTGATTGAGCAAGAGTCTAGAAAAGGCAGAGCCAGTCAAGAGAGAACTAGATTTTCTAGTTATTGTACAACAGCAAAAACTTTCACTGGAAACAAGTTAAAAAAGTTAACCCCAGCTGACAATTTGAGAAAGCCCTTTATTATTGCTTCTGTTATGATTTGATTAAACAAAGGAAGCCCCATGTTATTAGTTTTGGCCAACTTATTTCAGAGCCAAAGAAAAATTACATTTTATAGTCATTGACATTTGAACTTTATTGAAATTTGAGGCCATTTCTATTGTTTGAGGTCAGCAAGCACACAAAGGCTCTCTGGAGCATGAAGGTCAGTACTGCTCTATCACACGTTTGTTTTAAGACTGAACTTATTTGGATAGGAAAAATAAATAAATAAGCCCAGAGTCTCATCCCAACACAGTCACTTCCTGACTTTGTGTCCTTCGGCAACTACTCGTCAAAGGCTTCAGTTGTTTGATTAATGAAGTATAGATACCAATGACATGCCTAAGGACAAAAAGAGAACTTTGTGAGCTGTCAGCTTTGTGAGCTGTCAAGCGTTACACAAGTGTAAAGTATTATTGCGCACAGTCCATTGGAGAGGCAAGCGTTAGTGCTAAAAAGACCAATTTAGAGGTAAGTCCTACTGTGACAAGGATAATCTAATGGTGGGGCCCTAGGGTTTTCCCCCTTAGCTCTCTAGACATGTAATTGGAAACTTTTAGAAGTTGCTGGAGTGTTTTCTGTGAACTTCTTTTAAAGTTATTAGAGTGTTTTCTGAGAATCTCAGTTAAACTCATAGCTATAGCACTGAAAGTTAATGTATTCAGAAGAGAATTGACATGTGAGGGAGCAAAAAAGGGAAGCAAACAAGAATGTAAGGCGTGTCTCAAATCCTTGATCTATGGTTGTCCCATGCAGTAATGGTCTCTAAAATACAAGCTACTGCAAATCAAATTTCAGTGTCTGGTTTCTCATCTGGCCCACATAGTTAAATTAATCAAGCAGAGTTTTTAGAAGCAGGGCTTTGAACCAGTTTGTTCCAGTTTGAACCCCAGCCGAGAATTTTAATTTCTAACAAGTTCCCTGCTGAGAATTTGTATTTCCACCCCAGATATACTGAACCAGAATCTACAGTTATCAATGTTCCCAGGTGATTCTTATGTATAAATTCCTGGGAACTTGTTAGAAATGCAAGTTCTCAGCAGGGAATTTGTTAGAAATGAAAATTCTCAGTAGGGGTTTGAACTAGAATGAACCAATTAAAGTCCTGTTTAGAACTGAAGAGCAGACACCAGATTTAAATGTTGAAACTTAATTAGGTTTAAGAATAAAATAATTTAGAGTAGGAGAGAGTCAAATGCCTGGATTAGGTATTCTCTGTTAAATTATTCTAACTGTACTCACTTCCAGTTATTTGCTATAATTGCCACACGTTGACTACACTTCAAAACTTACATGTTACATTTTGACCAAGGACAAGGTAAAATTAGCTTTCTGCTCTAATGGTTAATAGACTACTTTGTTACATCAATTCCCAAAGTTTAGGCATTAACAGAAGAAAACAGTAAACAGAAAAAAAAAAAAAAAGGTTAACTAGAGAGAGAGCTCCTAAACAAGAGACTAAAGAAATTAAGAGAGAAAAAACAACTAATTTGACCACATTCAGGAAACTTTAATGATATTTGTCTACTCTCTTGATACAGGCTGGCTTCCTGACATAATGACATCTGGAACTCATATTTTACCAGGTGCTCCCTTTTAAATTTTGGCTCAGAGCTATTGCTTCTAGAAAATCACTACCATCAAAAGCCTACTGTGCTGGGAATGTAAAGTAGTGCAGCTGCTGTGGAAAACAGCTTGGCAGTTCCTCAAAAAGTTAAACATTATCATCCAAAAAAAAAAAAAAAAAACCCAAACCAATTGCCATCAAGTTGATTGTGACTCATGGTGACCCCATGTGTGTCAGAGCAGAACTGTGCTCCACAGGGTTTTCTTTGGTGATTTTTCTGCAGTAGATCTCCAGGCCTTTCTTCCACAGCATCTCTGGTTAGATTTGAACTGCCAACCTTTCAGCTGTGAGTTAACTGTTTGCAACCACCCCAGAACTTCAGAATTACTCTATCACCCAGCAATTCCATTTCTAAGTATATACTCAAAAGAATTGAAAGCAGGAATGCAAACAGATACTTGTATACCAATGTTCATTGTAACACTATTTACAATAGCCAAAAAATGGAAACAGCCCAAGTGTTTATCAACAGATGAATGGACAAAAAAAGCTAGAAATAGAAATATCTTATGGTCCATCAATCCCACTCCTAGGTATATACCCTAAATAAATAAGAGCCGTGACATGAGAGACATATGCACACCCATGTTCATTGCAGAATTATTCACAATGTGATATATATATATGTATATATACACACAATGGAATATTATTCTGCCATTAAAGAGAAGTGAAATCCTGATACATGCTACAACATGGATGAATCTTGAAAACATGATAAGTGAAATAATCCAGACACAAAGGGACAAATACTAAACAATTCCATTTATATGAGGTATCTAGGATAAGCAAATTTATAGAGACAGAATGTAGAATAGAGGTTACCAGGGACTGGGATGGGGGGAATGGGAGTCATTGCTTAATGGGTAGAACTTGTTTGGGATGATGAAAAGTAATTCAGTCCCCCCATGGTCTCAGGGGACATCTAACTCAATTGGCATAACATAGCTTATAAAGAAAATGTTCTACATCCTACTTTGGTGAGTAGCATCTGAGGTCTTAAAAGCTTGTGAGCAGCTTATCTTATGTTAGATAAGATACTCCACTGGTGTCACCTTGTCTGGAGTAAGGGAGAACGAAGAAAACCAAAGACACAAGGGAAAGATTAGTCCAAAGGACTAATAGACCACAACTACCACAGCCTCCACCAGACTGAGTCCAACAAACTAGATAGTGCCCGGCTACCACCCACAATAGAGGGTCCTGGACAGAGCTGGAGAAAAATGCAGAGCAAAATTCTAACTCACAATAAGAGACCAGACTTACTGGTCTGACAGAGACTGGAGAAACCCCAAGACTATAGCCTCCAGACACCATTTTAACTCATTACTGAAGTCACTCCTGAGGTCCACCCTTCAGCTAAAGATTAGTCAGGCCCATAAAACAATAATACATGTAGCTCAACCATGTATACAAGGCTAAATGGGCACACAAGCCCAGGGGTAAGGACGAGAGAGCAGGAGGGGACAGGAAAGCTGGATAAACGGAAATGGGGACCCCAAGGTCGAGAAGAGGAGAGTGTTGATACGTCACGGGGTTGGCGACCAATGTCACAAAACAATATGTGTATTAATTGTTTAATGAGAAACTAATTTGCTCTGTAAACCTTCATCTAAAGCATAATAAAAAAAGGAGTTAAAAAAAAGAAATATACCATCCTGAAATATTCACCTACTTATGTTACTTCCTAATGCAAAACCTTCCGTAGCTCACTATTGTCCACTGATACATTTCTCCAACTTTCCCTCCTGGATTCACTTAAGACTATACTCACTCCATGCCTATGGAATGAATATGGGCACATCTGTATCACGGCATTATAATTCAAAGCGTGCAAGTATGTTTCTCTGCCCAACAGAAAGTCCCTCGAGGACAGGAACAAGAAATTTATCATTCTGTGTCCAATGCCCAACGCAGTACCTGGCACTAAACAGGTAATCACTCAATAAATGGTTAATGAATGCAAATGAAAAAAAAAAGAGTATATGGGAAGTTTTTTGCAACTCTTCTGTAAATCTAAAATTATTATTTTTTAAATTATTAACAAACAAAAAGCCTGTTGTTACCCCTGTGCTCTGCAAGGAGATTGATGGCCTTCAAAAGCTGTGTAGACCCTTGCTCTATCAACTGTTCAGCTTCTGTGAGTCAATTCTGGAATATAAGGAAGCTTTTCAGGCAGCATTCAGCTCAGATTGCATTTAGGCTCTGGGAATACAGCTTCTTTGATGAGAAGGGGGAATACTTCCAGGGGCAGAACTCTTTTCATGGTGGGAGAGAACAAGGTGCTCCACAGGACTTGTCACTGCCTGTTTTGCCCTTCTCCAGCAGTGACTGGATTCTGGAGTCCATCAAGAGGGCCTCAGGAGGAATATGACTGTTGGGGAACACCTTACACTGGGGAGTCTGTTAACACTTGCTTTCCTCATGCAAATGCTCCTTTCAAGAAAGCTCATCTGCTACTCTAGTGGCATTTGTGATGAATGCTGCCAGTTTAAGTGGAGAGAGAGCACGCCATTGACACATGTTGGCAGTGTGTTTTGATGGCTGGAGTTTCTATTTAGGCAAAGAGGTGCTTAGCAATGTCCTTGACATTATTTTATTGAGGCACTCCAGCTGAGGATTTATAATATAATTAATTGGTCTCTATATAGGTGTGGGTTTTTTCTTCTGGGTAATCTTTAGCCAGTTACTTCCTTATAGACAGTAGATTATTTACACCTAAAAAAAATTTTTTTTTCTTTGTTGTAGTGTTCCTACCTCAAATTTGTGATGTATAAAAGCTAACATTTAATCCTAAGTGAAATAAGTCTGTCTCTAAAGGACAACTTTGTATGATCCCACTTATATGAAATATCTAGTATAGGCAAGTGCATAGAAACCAAAGTTTATTAGTGATTACCAGGGGTAGGTGGTAGGGAGGGGGAAAGGGGGGACTCATTGCTTAGGGGACACTGAGCTTCTGTTAAGATGGATGGAAACATTTAGAAATGGATAATGGTGAGGGTTGAGCAAGATGATGAACATAATGAATGTCACCAATTTAAGTAAAAACTATGAGATGGACAGGCATGGCAATTTTTTTAAAGGAATAGATAATGAATCAGATTTACCTACAAGTTCATTGAAACCACTATTTCCAGCTACTACGAAAATGCTATTCAGTTATCAGTGATAAAGAACTTGTGAATATTCTAACAAAATATATTTCTAATAGATAAATTGGATGCCTGGGGGAGAAGGAAGGCAAGTGGCAGTTTCTAAAGGAAAGAATAATCTCTATTCCTATGGTTCTCTGTACTGATTTGTGTGGGTAAGGATGTATCAGGGTGTGTGTATATATATATGTGTGTGTGTGTGTGTGTCTTAGTTACAAGACAGTGGTCTTAAAGAATAGAAATTTATTTTCTTACAGTCTGGAGACTAAAAATATAAATCATGATCTCTGTCAATTCCTCCTGTGGGCCTCTCTCCTAGTTTCTGGTGGCTGTCAGCAATCCTTGGTGTTCCTTTGCTTTTAGACAGGTCCTCATATGGAGTCTGTCTTGCCCCTGTATGTGTGTCTCTGTGTCTATTCTGCTCTCTTTATAAGATACCTTTATTAATAAGTAATTAAGTTTAAGACCCACCCTACTCTGTATGAACTCAGTAATATAACAAAAGAAAACCCCCATTTCCAGTGTCATATTTACAGGTACAGGATGAGGACTTCCACATTTCTTTTTGGGAGACACAATTCAATACACACATATATATATGTATGTGTGTAGTTTAGTGTACATTATCTCACTGAGCCCTTGCAACACCACTGTGAGTATAGGATAGTTATGCTTATTTTGGAGATGATGAAAACAAAGTTCAATAACATTGTGCACTGTGTTCAAGTCATGTTGCTAATACACAGTAGAACAAGAATTTAAACCTACGTCTTTCTGGTTTCAAAGTCTTTCTCTGCTTTCTCCTGTGCTCCATGCTGCCTACCAGAAGTTCACAAACTAGAAGTTGGCACAAAAATATGATATAAGCTACAATTTTTAAAAATATTATACTTGATATAAACAAGTTTCAAAAACAATCCGAATTGCATTGGTAGAGAAAATGAAGGCACATTGTCATTCCCACAATTTTTGGCTGGTCCTTGATGGGAAGGTAGGGCTGTGGAAGAGGTGATGCAAAAGAGGAGTCTGAAGGCTGAGATATTTTTCTCCCAACATTTTGGACATTTTATCAAGTCCGCCTGGGAGTACATATCACTTTGGCATTACCAAAAGACAGACAAGCCCTGATAATAGGAAATGCATTTTCCAAATTATGTTGTGAGCTAATGCTGCTGTACGGCTGAAAATTACAGTTTTGCTGCAAGGATTGAATCTTTGAGGTTCCTTGAAACTTAGCTTAAGCCTAATAAAAAATTAATAAAATTTTCCATGGCAAGGAGGGCTAAGTTTGAATTTTGATATGCTAAATACAATTTTAGGTTAAATACAATTTTAAGGAGTAACGATAAGGCATTAAATTCATATGAGGTTTTTGCCTCTGATAAGGTATTGACTTTCTTGGAGATACCATTCATCATTCGAACACAGAAAGGGCAAAGCAAGTTAGTTCAACCTTTTTTAATATCATGAATGTGGCACAACCTTCTGAAAATTAAACAATTTTAAAGGCAGGGTTTCCTGTAATTCTTTCCACAAAACCTAGAAATGTTGATTCTTCATTCCCCACAAATTGCTGGTTTTCTTTTTCTCTGTGTGTTACAAGATAAAGTCAGACTTTTGGATGGAAATGAAAGACCTCTTTCCCCTGAATATTCACATGGAAGAATGCCTTACCCTCACCTATCCATCATGGTGGATCATTGTATTAGTTATCTACGACTGAGTGAAAACCTCAAAACTTAGTGATATATCTCACAGTTTCTGTGAATCAAGGATTTGAAAGTAGTTTAGTGGGTGGTTCTGACTCAGTGTCTGTCATGAGGTTGTAATCAGGATGTTGGATAAGGCTGTATACATCTGAAGGCTTGACTGGGCTGGGGGATCCAATATCAAGCTCGCTCATATGACTATAGGTAGGCCTCAGTTTCTCATTGATTGTTGGAAGATCTCAGTTTCCCACTGGCAATTGGCCAAAGGCTTCAGTTCCTCACCATGTGAGCCTCTCCATACTGCTGCTTGAGCCTCCTCAGGCTAAGGCAGCTTTCTATTTATCCCAAGAAAGAATGAGGAAGCCATGATGCCTTTTATGACCTGGTTTCTGAAGTTATACACCATTACTCTGCCACATACTATTTGTTAGACATTAGTCATTATATCCAGCCCTCATTTTAGGGGAGGGATTTAAACTCCACTTCTTGAAAGGAGTATCAAAGAATTTGTGGAGATACTTTAATCCAGCACACTCTACCCTCTGGACACAAATTATTTATACTTCTCTCACATATAAAATAGGCTCATGCCTTCCCAAGACTCCCCCACCCCAAAAGTCTCATTCATTTATAGCAGCAGGACAAAGCCCAGGGTCTTATCATAAAATCAAGTCCAGGACTGAATGAGGTGCCTTATCTACTGCTCCTCAAATACAGTGCCTCTGAAGAACAGTGAATTAAATAAACTAATTACCTTACCCCTGCCCCCACACACCCAACATACAATTATTGCACATGAATAAACTAATCACACAGACATTCGTGTTCAAAGAGGGGAAAAAACAGAAGACAGTCACTAGTCCATAGCAATTCTGAAATACCGTTGAGCATAGATGGGCAGTTTCTTTTTTACAATTCAAGGCCTGGGAATAACACTCCATGGTTCTTGGCTCTGCCTTATGGGCTCTTGGTTCTGCCCATTAAGTCGTTCTTCTTTTTGATGGCAGGGAGCACATGTTTGTAGCAAGTAGTTTTCTCAGCCAATTAACTCCTTGTAAAACTTTGGGAGTCCAAAGATGTTATGAATTGAATTTTGCCCCCCCAAAACATGTGTTGTAAATCTTAGCCTCTATGCCTGTGGTTATAATCCCATTTGGGAGTGAGTTGTCTTTGTTATGTTAATGAGGCAGGATTAGCTAGGGTATATCTTGAGTCAATCTCTTTTGAGATATAAAAGAGATTAAACAAGTGAGCAGAGGAGAGATGAGGAAGAGAAATGCCATGCCACATGAAGATCTCCCACAATCAGAAGCTCAGAAAGACAAGGACCTTCATCCAGAACCAACAGAGAGAGAAAGCCTTCCCTACAGCCAGCACTCTGAATTTGGACTTCTAGACTCCTAAACTGAGGTAATAAATTTCTGTTTGTTAAAGCTGCCCACTTGTGTTATTTCTGTTATAGCAGCCCTAGATAACTAAGAATTTGGTACTGAGAGTGGAGTGCTACTCTAACAGATACCTAAAATGTGGAAACGGTTTTGGAATTGGGTAACAGGTAGAAGCCGGAAGAGTTTTATGGTACCTAATGGTAAAGCTTAGATTGCCTTGAAGAGACTGTTGGTAGAATTATGAATGTCAAAGGCAATTATGGTGAGGGCTCAGAAGGAAGTGAGGACAGCTATAGAGAAAGTCTCTATTGTCTTAGAGAAGACACATGGCACCAGCAATAGAATGTTGCTAGAAATGTGGATGTTAAATGTGTTTCTGGTAAGGCTTTAAAAGAAAATGAAGAACATGTGTTTGGACAATGGAGGAAGGGCAATGCTTTTTATGCAATGATAAAGAACTTGTCTGAATTATGTTCAAATGTTTGGTGGAAGGTAGAACTTGTAAGTGATGATATTGGATTTTTAGCTGAGAAGATTTGTAAGCAAGATCTTAAAGAGGCCACGTGATCTCTCTTTGCCTCTTGTAGTAAAACGTGAGAGGAAAGAGATGGACTTAAAAATGAACTGTGCAAAATGAAAACAGAACTTAAAGATTTGGAAGATTCTGTTGTACAAACTAAGGACACATGTCCTAGAATTTTCACCGAGGATATGGCTACACAATCTTTTGTTAAAGAGATTAAGCCTATGACTGATGGATCTAACAAACTACCCCAGCAGAAAACCCAACAGCTTCGACTAAAGGGGGCAGAGGAAGAACAAAAAGAAAGAATGCTGTTGGCCTCTTGGAATACTACAGCAAAAGGAGCTACATCTGCTGTCCTCCAAGAAAAGAAAAGGACCATCCCTGGAGCAGCCTGAAGATCAGCAGAACTGTTGGAAGGAGCACAGGAAACAGGGTCTTCTTGATTTCAAAGGGTGGGGTCACAGTCTTCTGAATGTCAAAGGGTGAGAGTACAGCTTCCTAGGTTTCAGAGTTGGAATCTTCACCAACTTGGTTTCAGTTTCATGGTGTGGGAGTGCCGTTAAGGTGTGCCAGGGGCATGAGTCCGCCACCCAAAGCTGAGGGGGTGGGGCTGCCACACCCAAGGAGCAGAAGAAAGGGGCCTGCTGGGGCTGAGAAGGTGGGGTCATCAGGCAGATGGACTAGGAAAATGGGGCTGCCTAAAGCCAAGGGAGCACAGTTGCCAACCCAGACGGTCTGGAAGGTGGAGCTGAAGCCCAGTGCCGAGGGGCCTGCACCCAGAATCCAGAGGGCATGGCCAAGTCCCAGAGTTTGGAAGGCAGGGCCTTTGCCAGGATGGTCTCAGAGAAGTGAGGATTATTTTCAAGCCTTGAGAGATAATGCAATTTTTTCTGCTGGGTTTTGGACTTGCCCGATACCTGTTATCCCTTCTTTCCCTCCAGTTTCTTCCATTTGTAGTGGAAATGTCTACCTTGAGCCTGTTCTACCATTTTACTTCGGAAACAGATAACTTGTATTCTAGATTTCATAGGTTCACAGATGAAGAGGAATTTTGCCCCAGATGGAATACACCTAAAGTCTCACTCGTATCTGAATTAGATGATTCAGAAGTTGAGATTTTGGACTTGCAGTTGATTTAAGACTTTTGAGATGATGTGATGGGGCAAATGTGTTTGGCATGTGGGCAAGACATGAATCTGGGGTGTCCAAAGGGTGGAATGTTATGGACTGAATTATGTTCCCCCAAAATATGTGTTTTAAGTCCTAACCTTTATGCCTGTGTTGTCTTTGTTATGTTAATGAGACAGGATTAGTATAGGGTATATCTTGAGTCGATCTCTTTTGAGATATAAGAGATTAAACAAGTGAGCAGAGGAGAGAAGGGGAAGAGATATGCCAAGCCACATGAAGATTGCCCAGGAGCAGAAGATCAGAAAAGACAAGGACACTTATGCTTAACAAAAGACTTCTCCAAAAGGGAACCTACAGACTGGGAAAAAAAATTGGCTACAATATATCCAACAAGGGACTAATCTCTAAAATTTATGGAAAACTTAAACATCTCAACAATAAAAAGACATGCAATCCAATTTAAAAATGGGCAAAGGATATGAACAGACACTTCACCAAAAAAGACATTCAGGCAACTAACAGACAGATGAAGAAATGCTCACAATCATTAGCTATTAAAAAATTGTCACTGTGGAGTCAATTCTGACTCATAGTGACCCTATAGCTATTAGAGAAATACCATCTCACCCCAACATTACTGGCACTAATCAAAAGAAACAGAAAATAACAAATGTTGGTGTGGTTGTGGGGAGATTGGAACTCTAAGACATTGTTGATGGGAATGTAAAATGGTACAACTACTTTGGAAAATGGCACGGTGCTTCCTCAAGAAGCCAGAAATAGAAATAACATATGATCCAGCAATCCTACTCCTAGGTATATACCTTAAATAAATATGAGCAATGACACGAATAGACATATGGACAACCATGTTCACTGACGCATTATTCACAATAGCAAAAAGATTGAAAACAACCTAAGTGCCCATCAACAGATGAACGGATTAACAAACTGTGGTGCATACACAAAATGGAATACTGCACAACAATAAATAATGACAAATCTGTGTAACATCTCACAACCTGGATGAATTTGGAGGACATTTTGCTGAGTGAAATAAGTTAATCACAAAAGGACAAATAATTTTATGAGACCACCGTTGTAAAGTAACAACAATAGGTTTACACACAGGAAAAAAAAAACATTCTTTGACGGTTACCAAGGATAGGAAGGGGAGGGAGGGAAAATTACCAATTAGAAGGAAGACAGAAGTATTGGTGAATGGAAAAGGCAATACATAATACGGGGGAAGTCAGCACAACATGACCAAGGCAAGAGAGGACACTAAGAGGAACGCAAAAATAAAGGGCAACTACAGTAACTACTATACCTTAGACAATCCTGCAGCAATAGTATTAACAAACAATAATTTACAAATGGACAAATAGGTAGATAGATAGGCCAAGAAGTATGGAAGGATGTAAGGGAACACACCTACCGACAAATATAGATTTCTTGGTGGATATTTCTACACACATGACTGTGGTGCAGATCATACAGAGCACACAAGTGGAATAGTCAGGGAAACCCCTTAGACATAATTAAACACTTCGCAGAATGAAGTTTCTCAGCTGGAAGACAAAGGACCATAGACTCGGGGGACATCTACGCCAATTGGCACAACATAGTATACAAAGACAATGTTCTTCATCCTACTTTGGTGAGTAGGGTATGGGGTCTTAAAAGCTTGTGAGTGGCTATCTAATATACAACTGTTGGTCTCTTCCCATCCAGAGTGATGGATAGCGGAGGAGGCCAAAGACTCAAGGGAGAAATTAGTCCACAGGACCGAAGGACCACATGAGCCTGAGACCAGAAGAACTAGATGGTGCCTGGCTAGTACTACCAACTGCTCTAACTGGGATCACAATAGAGGGTCTTGAACAGAGTGGGATAAAATTGTAGAACAAAAGATCAAATTCACAAAAAGGACCAGGATTGCTGGTCTGACAGAGGCTGGAGGAACCCCTGAGGCTATGGCTATAAGACACCCTTCTGACCTGGAAAAGAAGCCATTCCCAGAGACCACCTCTCAACCAAACAATAGACAAACACATAAGATGAACAATAACAACAGAGGGTAACATATTCCTTGGAACAATCTTTAGAACAGTATGGGATCAAAAGGGCATTATCTGCCCAAAAGCAAAGACAAGAAAGCAGGAAGTGGTAGAAAATCAGGACAAAAGAAAATGGGGAAACCAGGGCAGAAATGGGGAGAGCGCTGACACATTGTGGGGAAGGAAACCAAGGTCATGAACCATTTTATGTACAAACTATTGAATTGGAAACTAATTTGTTCCGTAAACTTCCAAATGAAGCAATTTTTTTTTAAATGGGGGGAAAAAAAGAAGAGACAAAGACCTTCCTTGAGAGCTGACAGAGAGAGAGAGCCTTCCCCTGAAGCTGGCACCCTGAATTTGGACTTCTAACCTCCTAAACTGTGAGAAAATAAATTTGTTTGTTAAATCCACCCACTTGTGTATTTCAGTGATAGCAGCACTAGATAACCAAGGCAAAAGTCATCTTTGAAAATGAAAAGTTTATACTCTCTCTATTCCTTTCAAGGAGCCCTGGAGTCACAGTGGTTAAGTGCTCGGCTGCTAAGCAAAAGGTTGGCAGTTCAGACCCACCAGCCAGTCCACAGGAGAAAGATGTGGCAGTCTGCTTCTTTAATGATTTACAGTCTTGGAAACCCTATGGGGTGGTTCTACTCCGTCCTACACGGTTGCTGTGAGCTGGAGTTGATTTGACAGCATTAGGTTTGGTTTGGGGTTATTCCTTTCAGTCCAAGCTGGCAGTGTTTTTGCAAATACAATCTCTTGAAAACTTTGTGGGTCTCCCATGAATCATCCTTAAGTTCACTTCATTAAACAAAAGCCACACCCACAAATCTTTTGAGTAAGCCCTTCTCTACTTCAGGCTTCAAGACAGACAGAAGCAAGGAGAAAACCACAACACTTTTATGACTTAGTCTTGGAAGTTACACACAACACTTCCACATGTGCTATTCATTGGAAGTGAGTCTCAAGTCCAGTCCACACTAGAAGGGATGAGAATTAAGTAGGAGCGTCAGAGAATTTATGGATTTATTTTAAAACTATCACAACCCCCGAACTGAAAAGCTAGTGTGCTTCCTCAGGAAATAAAGAAAGTTTCTATTGAATGCTAGTGGTGCTTCCTTGTGATTGACAGTTAAGAGTGATGAGTTTCTTAGTAAGAAAACAAAATAATGGTGACTCACTCTATCATATCGGAAACCATTTTGATGCAATGTTGTCCTACAAAATCATTATTAGGCAAGCTATCCCAGTGATCACAGAACAGAAAGGCTCACAGACCAAATTAAGATGTTTGATTCACGCACAATTTATTAAATCAACTTAAAAACACAGTGAGAAACAAGGAGAACCAGATGCTCAACACACTTAGGATACGACAAGTAAGACAGGACTACACACCTGAATCCTGAGAATATTCTTACCTCTCTGTCTCCCCCAGATTTGCCTTCCCAGCTGATCGTGTAGTAGAAGTGCCATAGTTGAGATTTTTGAGCAAGGGGTCTACAATGGAAGATGCTCAGGACCAATGGCACACACTTGCTCTGTTGCAGCGATGCAGGGACAAATATGCCTGGCCACAGCTGTAGCTTGTCAATGAGCCTGCTGAACAGCTATGCATTTTATTTGTATTTATTAGGCAGGTCACATGTGAAGCTAGGATTGGACCCTACCGAGTGTCGCCAAAGGAGCCCTGGTGGTGCCTCAGGTGAGGCTGCTCTCTACAGCTGAGGCAGACTCTGAAGGAGCAGATAGGTGAAGGCTGTCTACTGACTACACTCGCCACAGCTGAATAGCAATTCCTTCCTTGAAGGAGGATCTGGTTGGCAATATTTCTGTGTCTAATACAGAGCAAGATAGATCTTTCCCAGTGGGATAGAGTGTAGTTTTCCTGATAGGGAGGAGAGAGTATTCAGATTGATGAATCTGAAAGAAAGCCTTCTTGTGAGGCAGAGACCAAATCTGAGGAAAGGAAAACCAATTAGGTGTCAGGGAAAGCTGGGAAACAGTAATCCTCTTGAAGGGAAGACCTATGTCTTTGAGTGCATTTCTTGGGAGATAGGAAGGGAAGTCAAATGTAGCTAAAACTTTAATTTGTATTTTTAATCTCTCTCTCTCTCTTTGCTAAAAATGTTCTATCCCTTCAGGAACATGATGTAGGGACAGGGTGGTAAGGGAAATGGAGTCTGTTGTACACTATCCCCCCATCCCTTGCTCCAGCTTTCAAGGGGCTGCCGGGTGAACCACATCTTGAAGAGAGAATATGGTAGTGATTTCCAGTTTTGGAAAGTTTTCCAAAGTTAAACCAGAAGCAGCAGGAAGAAACAAGACTCTAGAGCCTCTAGAAAATGTTCTGCAGAGAACATATGCAGTAAATAAGACCAAACTTTTGGGCTATGTTTATGGTTTAGCAAATTATGCCTCCTAAGAAAGAAGGAAGGAACCCCAGGCCATTCCTGGTTTGCTTACAAACTTTCTGCATTGAAATAAAGTAGCTCTTTCTAAAATGTTTACCTTGGAACCATAATATAATTCTAACCTAAATCCTGAATTTTTTTAATCAATAGTGGGTGGATTAGTCAAGAAACAGTAACAAATAAACCGTAAAATCTCAGTGGTTTAACACAACAAAAATTTATCTCTCACTCACATTATAGAATCAACAGAGTCTATGAAAGACTGCTCCACACAATCACGCAGCCAGACATGGAAGTGCCACCGTTTTGTAGCTATACCATTCAGAAAACATAGCCTCCACCCACTTCCATGCACAAATCATTATCCAAAATCCAGTCAACTGGCTGCAACCTCTTTGCAAGGGAGAATGTAACCTTCCTATTTACCCACATAGTAGAAAATTAAATGGGATTTGGTGAGCACATAGCATTGTCTCTGTCACAATGAGGATCAGCTGGCTGTCTTGTTCTGCAGAAAAGCCTAGTGACATTTAAACCTTCTCAGTTGCTCTTACTTTTCTCTGGATTAAATAATCCCAGATTTTGGACCAAGTACCGGCAACAAAGAACAACTACATTTGGGAAAGGGATGTGAAATTACACTTTTGAGACAAATTGGTACTCCGGGACTAATGCCTTACCTTATTTTTAAACCTTGAAACTGTCAGGGAATAAAAATGATGAGTGACGAGTACTACTGAAAAACTACGTTAATATGTTCATATTCAACTGGTAATTTAGAAATAGTCTTCACAATTTGAAGAAAGCCAGAATCAATAGACGTCTGGTGCTCCCTCAAAACACAAAGGAGCAAAGTAACCATTTGTCTGTATTTTCTCTTGGAAAGTAAGATAAAGAAAGTAACTCTAAGAAGTTATTTCTGTGAATTATTCCTAAAAAAAAAATTTTTGAATACACAGAATGTTTCCAACACATTCATGTCATCTAAATTCATGGATAGATGTGGCAGCTGAATATCTTTTCATTCATTCCATCTCTTTCTCAATTCAATGAATCCATGATACATTAATAGGTACCACAGGTTACCTCCTGGAAATGGATAGTTGATTTACTTTCCCTCTACAAATATTTATTGAACATCTATTAGGTGCAAGGCCATTTTATCTGGAGATAAAATAGTGATCATAGCAGAAAAGAAAATCCCTGCTCACTTAGAGCTTATAGTCTAATAAGTTAAGATTGACAAATAATTCAGTAAAATAGTATCTGTGGTCATAAGTGCTATAGAGTAAAACAGAGCAAGGAAGATAGATGGGAGTTGAGATGAGGTTTGTCACTGGGAATTAGGATCTGAGGGAAAAGGAAAGAAATGATGGGTTTCTTGTGGGGACTGCCATAAACAAATATAAAAGTCATGGCGAGATTATTCCTGATGCTCTCAAGGCAAACAGTGGTGGTAAGGCTGCGATAGTGTCGAAGGTGAGGTGAGACGATGGGAGTCTTGTCAGTAACATACAGAGCTCTGGGCTCCCTTTTCACTCCTGCCAATGGTGATTCAGACACCAAGAAATAGATGATTGTAGCCAGAGAATGGGGAGCTCTGGAAATCCCTGTGGACTCTTGCTCTCCCTTGATTTGTGTTTTTCCCACTCAATTGTGAATTCCGTGAAGTCAGGTACTATGACTAGTACCTACTGGGATTCAATAAATGTTTGATAAATAAATTGCTATGAGATGCTGTCTTGGTTATCTAGTGCTGCTATAACAGAAATATGCTCATTAACATAACTGCCTCTAATCCTGTCTCAATAACATCATAGAGGTAAGATTTACAACACATAGGAAAATCATATCAGATCACAAAATGGTGGACAATCACACAATACTGGGAATCATGGCCTAGCCATGTTGACACACGTATTTCTGGGGGACACAATTCAATCCATGACAGGTGCATTTTTAAATGTTATGGTGTTATTTATTAACTAGCAAGCTATAGGATTAGTTTGGTACTTGCGGTGGCCTTATAATGAGCCAACTTGCCCAGGCTGAACTGCATTTCCAAGAATTCTCTTTCTTGTATGTTTCCAGACAGTTTTCCACAAAGGAGATTCTTGGGAGATTTGGAGAGTGGAAGGGGAGCAGTGGGCATTCTGTAGCTCACACACATTGTTATTAATGTGCTGACTCACCTTACTGGTGTGAGGCAGGGGCTGAACCTACAACTCCTCTCCCTTTCCCTGGATCTACCTTCAGCTACTCCAACTCCTGGGCCAGGTGTGCATGTTTAGCTCCATGAGAAAGCAGGAAGACCATACCACTAAGGTCAAAAGCAGCAAGAAGTGACATGACTTTTAGTCCATCCTAGTGGGGTTCCAGCTCATACTCGGGGGTTCCAACCTGCTTTTCTCTTTCTCACTTTACATCTGTGTTCCCTTCCTGGCTGCCTGCCCTGTGAACTTCAAGTTCTAGCATAAGATACAAAGATAACAGCTTTATAGAGACTGAGTAACAAGCTCCTGCAATAGTATAAGGTTGGTTATATATATTATATAAAAATGTTAAATAAATTTTACCTTATATAATACACACTCACACATGTGCACATATCCTGGTGGTTTTCCCTTTCTAATTGAACTATGACTGATACAAATATGATCATTATTAATGTCCTCAGAAAGGTAAAATATTGTACCCATGAAGCAAGATCTGGATATTATAAAGGAAGGAACATTCAGAAAACAACAAGCAAAGGAAGTTATTAGAACTCGAAAACATGATAGAAAAGTTTAAAAACTCAATAGAAGGTTTGGAAAGTAAAGATGAGGAAATTTCCCAGAAATTAGAGTGATAAGATTGTGACTTCCACCTTGCTGGCTCTTTCTGTATCTTCTTTTTTGCTTGATGAAGCCAACTGCCACATTGTGAGCAGTCCTATGAAGAGGCCTGTGTGATAGGGAACTGAAGGCAGCCCCCAGCCATAGCGAGCCAGGAACTGAGGCCCTCAGTCCAACAGCCCACAAAGAACTGAATCCTGCCAACAACCAAGTGAGAGTGCTTGGAAACAGATCTTTCCCCGGTTCATTCTTGAGATGAGACCACAGCCTCAGCTGACACCATGACTGCAGCCTTGTGAGAGACCCTGAGACAGGGGACCCAGCTAAGCCACACTGGATTCCCGACCCACAGACATTGTGAGATAATACAAGTTTGTTGTTTTAAGCTGATAAATTTTGGGGTAATTTGTTACACAACAATAGATTGCTAATACGCTAATGGTGAACCATCATTAATCTAAAATCAATTGATCTCTATTCAGAAGTTATATATACAGCACGATCTCTCTTATTTTAGACATATCCAAATGGAATTGTGTGTTGGTTAGGCGGAAGGCATTATAGTTTGGGAGTATAATAAACAGAGAAAACGTGGTTGTGCTTTTTTTCCCCTGCCTAGAGTACCATGGAACAAACTTGGTAGTGAACAAGAAGACATTCTCAGAAAAGGAAGACAAGTTTCTGTGAGTCCAGGACTGGCATTAGAATTTGGCAAGTCTGAGAGTCCTGAAGTCTAAAAAAATAAATAAATAAAGACATTTTTATCAGTGATTAGGCTTTCCTGGGAAGTTTTCAGAAGTGAATAACTCACACCTTGATATAACAAGATACCTAGCTCTAGGTGAAATGTGTAATTATTAAGGGTGGGTTATGCATTTGTGTCAGTCCCTGGGTGGTGGGAACAGTTAATGGGCTTGGCTGCCAACCAAAAGGTTGGAGGTTCAAGTCCACCCAGAAGTACCTCCGAAGAAAGCCCTGGCGATCTACTTCCAAAAAATCAGCCCTTGAAAATCCTATGGAGCACAGTTCTACTCTGACACACATGAGGTCACCATGAGTTAGAATCAACTTGATAGCAACTGGTTTATTGGTTTATGCCTGCGTGTATGTAGGAATGCCTTACTATTAATTAGAAATCACTGAGAAAGGTCAAGGTACTGCAGTTTCAGGATTAGCCTTAATTCTGAGATTATTCTTCTTTTGCTGTGTATTTTGGGAAGTATTTCTATATGCCAAGTTGTGACATATTTGTAATGTCAAATATGTGTTTTGGTCTCATTTTCCTTTTTCATACAATTGCACAGTGTATGCATCTGTCTTGTAATTAATAATTATCCTATATTTAGGAAATATATTCCATGAAAGCAATTATAGCTGTAGTGTTGAGATAATAGTTCAAGTATTTCTGTGTGAAAAAAATGTGCATCACATAGAGCTACTTTTGTAGTTTTTTTTTAATGGAGGAAATTTCATATTGCAATGAATCTTTTGTACATGTTTAAGATTTAAAAGTATAGAAAATGAAGAGGATGAAATAAAAGCTACATTGTTGTGCTCCGAAAGAATTAGTAGTCTTAGATTAGAAAGCTTCCCCATGTGATATTCTGGGGTCAGGGTTCCACCAGTATTGCACAATGCCATCTCAGTATTGACTTTTTAGTATTTATTTTCTCACTTCACCTCTACAACTTGCTGAGAGACAGAAACAAATCAGCAAATAAAAATGCACGTGAATAATTATAGGAAAAATTATAATAAAATTGACTTTTTAGTAATGTAAAACTCTTTAAACACAGGAATAGTGTTTATGATTCACGATACTAGGTTTTGAAAATGGAAGAACTGACTAATTAGCAGAATTGCTTATTAAAAGAACAGCATATTGAGTTTTCCTTAAAATTTAAGTTATCTCTAATGCCTAAACTATCACCCTGAGCCTAGTTACAATTCTAACATATTTCATTCATTCATTAAATAAATATTTGTGCACCTAGTATAGGTTAGCCCCCTTTGGTAGTTGTTGGGATTATGACAGTGAGCAAAATATAAAAAATTCCTGCCCTCATGAATCTTACATTGTATAGGAATATAGATAATTAAACAAACAATTGTGATAAGATGTTTCAAGTGCCCTTATTAGAGGGAAATTACAGTAGCACATGGCAGGGAGGCCCAAAAAAGTGAAGGTAATCAGGGAAGACTTCTTATAAAAAAAATATTATTATTTTTTTTTTCTTATACGGAGTGGTAATTCAACCAGGTAGAAGATGCTGCTGCTCAGTAAAATAATGGATGAGGAGAGGCAGTTACGGCAGGAAACGTGAAAAATTTTGTTGCAGACTGGTTGAGTGAGCCTATGGTGCCTTCACATGAATGGTGATATTTTGTTGGCAATCAGATATGTTTTGTCTGGAGCTCACAAGGGACATCTCACTTGGAAGTCTTCATAGTGTGGATGGTAAAGGCAGTCAGAGGAATAAATGAGCTTACCCTGGCAGAGGGCATGGGGTGAGAAGAGAGAATCCCTAAGGCAAAACCGTGAAAGACAAGGTAGAAGAAAGGGAATCAAAGAAAGAGCTGTCCGAAAAGCAGAAGGAAATCCAAAAGAGTGTCGTGTGCCAGAAGTAAAGGGGAAAGAGTGTTTCAAGGAGAGAGGGAACACTGAGTGCTGGTGAAAAGCCAGATAAAATGACTACTGAGAACTGTTCGTTAGCAACAAGCAGCTTATTGATAAACTTGGCAAAACCAGTTTGAGGAGAGTGGCAGAGACAGAATACAGATTGGAGTTCATTAAGGAGTGGGAAGGGAGCCCTGGTGACGCAATGGTTAAAGCACTTGGCTGCTAACTGAAAGGTTGGCGGTTCAAACCCACCCAGGGGTTCTGTGGGAGAAAGAGCTGATGATCTACCTCCGTAAGATTACAGCTTAGGAAACCCTATGGAACAGTTCTACTCTGTCCCATTGTGTCGCTAAGAGTTGGAATTGACTCAACAGCACCTAACAACAAGAACAAAGATTGGGAGTTGGGGGCAACAATTATAGACAACTCATTCAAGAAGTTTGGCTGTGAAAGGGGGTTGAGAAAGCTAGAGAGGGAGAAAGGAAGAAACCAAGAGTGAATTGAATGAGCAATACGGGGCATGGAGTGGAGGACAAAAAGAGACTTTTTCTTTTTTGTCTCGTTTTGTTTTTTTTACTGGGAGAAACTTGATCACAGTTATATTTTGATGGTAAAGTAAGTGTAGAAAAGGGGTTAAAAAATAAAAGCAGGAGAAAGAGAGAGAATGAAAATAGACAGAAATGATAAGAATACTAAGGAGTACAGGTTCTATTGTAACTGGAAGGAATGAGGAAAAAACTGATAACAGTGTGTAGATTTGATTGTGGGGGGTTCAGACAATTCCATTATCTGGTTTCCTAAGCTACATAAGCTTAAAAACAAAAGGTGTGGAATTATTGGAGGCAAGTACATTGGCAGTCATAAAAGTAATGAAGAATATTTGATTCATTCATTTAACGAACATCCACCTAACACTATAATAGTTTTTATGGGACTACTTCAATGAAAAAGATGTTGTCTTAATTTTATAAACAGGTGAGGAAAAAACCAAAAGTTCCACTCTCAGTAAATGGTCCCACCATTCATCTAATTATTCCTAGAAGAAACTCAAGAGTCTTGGTTTCTCCCTTGATTCCTCCCTTTCCCTCACCAATCTCCCGACACTCACCCTGTACCCTGCCACCACAGGGCACCAACACATATGCACCATATCTAACTTACCTGGAAGTCCTGTCAATTCTACTTCCCATAACAGGTCTGAAATTTGACTATTTCTAAGCCACCAGCACTTTTCACCTGGACTATTGCAGTTAGCCTTCTGTCTCCTCCCCATATCCACTCTTCTTCCTTTCTAGCCATTCTCTACATAACAGCTAGCACATAGAATGGATCATTATAGTCCCCTGCTTAAAATACTCCAAAGGCTCCCAACTGCTTGAAAAATAAATTCAAAATCCTTATTATGCCTTGCAAAACCCTACATGAACATTCTCCTGCTCACCTTTCCAAACTCATTTCTACCATGTTTCCCTTGTTCAAATCATTTCCTCCACATGGACCCCATTTTAGTTCCTGAAATATACCAAGCCCTTTATCAACTTAAGGCTTTTGAACTTGGGTATTCCTCTGCCTAGAGCATGATTTCACTGGCTTTTTATATGACTGGCTCTTATCATTCAACTTAAATGTCCCTCCTGAGAAAGACCTTCCTTGGAAAATCCATCAAAAGTGCTTCCACTTTATCGAGCTGACTCATTAGGGGGAGAGTAAATGGGAGTATGTAGTAAGGTGTATATAAGTTTATATGTGAGAGACTGACTTGATTTGTAAACTTTCACTTAAAGCACAATAAAAATTATTAAAAAAAAAGTGCTTCCACTTTACTCTGTATCACAGCACTTTAATGATTCCTAGCATAACCCTTAGGGCAATCTGTAATAATTTTATGTGTTTACATAAAAAAATTGTTATGATAAAATATATATACAACAAAAAATTGCCATTTTAACCATTTTTAAGTGTACAATTCAGTGGCATTAATTACATTACCATGTTGTGCAACCTTCACTACTATCTACTTCTAAAAGTTTTTCATCACTCAAACAGAAACTAAGTATTCCTTAAGTAATAACTTCCCCCAATCCTTGATAATCACTAATCTACTTTTGTTTCTATACATTTGCCTATTCTAGATATTTCATATATAAATGGGATTCTATAACATTTTGCATCTGACTTATTTCACTCAGCATGTTTTCAAGGTCCATCCATGTTGTTGTATGTATCAGAACTTCATTTCTCCTTATGGCTGAATAATATTCCTCTGTATGCATATACCATAGTTTTGTCTATACATTCATCTGTTGATGGACACTTGGGTTTTTTCTACATTTTGGCTATTGTGACTAGTGCTGCAATGAACATTGGTGTACAAGTACCTGTTTGAATCCCTGCTTTCAAGTCTTTCAGGTATATATACCTAGGAGGTGAATTGGTGGATAATACGCTAATTCTGTGTTTAACTTTTTGAGGAACTGCCAAGCTGTTTCCACAGAGGTTGCACCATTTTTATGTTTAGTGTGAACTATTTTAAAAACTCCAAATACATTACATACTTTTTTAAGATTTTCACTGAAAATAGTTAAAATTATGATGCCTATATAGATCTATTAGCTGAAAAATTCACTTAAGCAGAACATCGTGTACTTCAATGGGCTCAAGAAGTAAGGTAATTATGCAATGAAAACTATACAACGCTGAAAGAGATTAAAGAAGAAAATTTAAATAAATGAGCATATCCCACCTGAATTTAGAGACCATCTCAAGAACAGATTGGTTGCATTGAACACTAATGACTGAAGACCAGACAAGTTGTGGGATGACATCAAGGACACCATACATGAAGAAAGCCAAAGGTCATTAAAAAGAGAAGAAAGAAAGAAAATGCCAAAATGGATGTCTAAAGAGACTCGGACACTTGCTTTTGAATGAGGAGTAGCTAAGTTGTCAAGGATGTCATTTTACTTGGATCCACAGTCAACGTTCATGGAAGCAGCAGTCAAGAAATCAAACAACGGGAGGTGGAGCCAACATGGTATGATAGACAGAAGCACCATGCCGTCCCTCGGCAGCACAAACCCCAAATACTAAGTAAAACAGATACAAACGTCAGTCCTAGAACCCTAAGTACCAAATGCCTGGTAACTGGTATAACGTCAGACACATTGACCAACTGAACAGAATTGAGAACCCAGATGTAAATCCATCTACCTACAGTTACCTGGTTGACAACAAAGGCCCAAAGTCCATCAAATGGGGAAAAGACAGTCTTTTTAACAAATGGTGCCAGCAAAACTGGATGTCCATATGTAGAAAAATGAAAGAGGACGTATACCTCACACCATATACAAAAACTAATTCAAAATGGATCAACGACCTAAATATAAAACCCAAAACTATAAAGGTCATAGAAGAAAAAGTACAGTCAATGCTACAGGTATTAATAAAATAGCATTAACAGGATACAAACCATAACTAACGATACACAGACACCAGAAGATAAGCTACATAATTGGGATTTTCTAAAAATTAAACACTTATGCTCGTTGGAAGACTTCACTAAAAGAGTAAGAACAAAACCTACAGATTAGGAAAACATTTTTGGCTATGACAAATCTGACAAAGGTCTAATCTCTAAAATCTACAGGAAAATCCAACACCTCTACAACAAAAAGACAAGTAATCCACTTAAAAAATGGGCAAAGAATATGAACAGACAATTCACCAAAGAAGACATTCAAACAGCTAACTGACACATGAGGAAATGCTCGTGATCACCAGCCATTAGAGAAATGCAAATCAAAACCACAATGAGATACTATCTCACCCTGACATTACTGGCACGAATCAAAAAAACAGAATATAACTAATGTTGGAGAGGCTACAAGGAAATTGGAACGTTTATGCACTTCTCGTGGGAATGCAAAATGGTACAACCATTTTGAAAATGATATGGCGCTTAAAAAAAGCTAGAAATAGAAATCATATGATCCAACAATCTCACTCATAGAAATACATCCTGGAGAAATAAGAGCCATCACATGAACAGACATATGCACACCCATGTTCGTTGCAGCATTGTTCACAATAGCAAAAAGATGGTAACAACCCAGGTGCCCATCAACAGATGAATGGATAAACAAACTATGGAACCTACATGCAATGGAATACTACACAATGATAAAAAACAATCCATCTCACAACATGGATGAATCTGGAGGACATTATGCTGAGTGAAATAAGTAAAGGACAAATATTGCATGAGACCACTAGTATAAAAACTCATGAAAAGGTTTACGCACAAAAAGAAAATCTTTGATGGTTATGAGGGAGGGGAGGTGGGGAGGGGAAAACACTAAATAGATAATAGGTAAGTGGTAACTTGGTGAAGGGTAAGACAGTACACAATACTGGGGAAGTCAGCACAACTTGTCCAAGGCAAGGTAATGGAAGCTGCATAGACACATCCAAACTCCCCAAGGGACCAAATTACTGGGCTGAGGGCTCTGGGGACCATGGTCTCAGGAGACATCTAGTTCAACTGGCATAACATATTTTATATAAAAAAAAATGTTCTACATTCTACTATGGTGAATAGTGTCTAGGGTCTTAAAAGCTTGTGAGCAGCCATCTAAGATACTACACTGGTCTCACCCCATCTGAAGCAAGGGAGAAAGAAGAAAACCATAGACACGGGGGAAAGATTAGGACTAATGAACCACAACTACCACAGCCTCCACCAAACTGAGTCCAGTGCAACTAGATGGTGCCCAGCTACCACCACTGACTGCTCTGACAGGGATCACAATAGAGGGTTCCAACACAGCTGGAGAAAAGTGTAGAACAAAATTCTAACTCACAAAAAAAAAAGTGACCAGACTTAACTAGTCTGACAGAGACTGGAGAAACCCCAAGAGTACGACCCCCTGGATACCCTTATAGCTCAGAAATGAAGTCATTCCTGAGGTTCACCCTTCAGTCAAAGATTAGACAGGCCCATAAAACAAAACAAGACCAAATGGGCATGGCAGCCCCAGGGGCAAGAATGAGAAGGCAAGAGGAGATAGGAAAGCTGGTGATGGGGAACCCAAGGTCGAGAAGGGGAGAGTGTTGCCATTCCGTGGGGTTGGCAACCAATGTCACAAAACAATATGTGTATTGTTTAATGAGATACTTTTTTGCTCTGTAAACCTTCATCTAAAGTACAATAAAAAATTAAATATAAATAAAGAAATAAAAATAAAGGAAAAAAATCAGTGTATTGCATTGGGTAAATCTGCTGCAAAAGACATTTTAAAGTGTTAAAAAACAGAGATGTCACTTTGAGGACTGTGGTGCACCTAACCCAAGCCATGGTATTTTCAATAGCCTCATATGCATGCTAAAGGTGGTCAGTGAATAAGGAAGACCAAAGAAAAATTGATGCCTTTGAACTGTGGCGTTGGTGAAGGATATCGAACATACCATGGACAGCCAGAAGAACAAACAAGTCTGTCTTGGAAGAAATACAGCCAGGGTGCTGCTTGCAAGTGAGAATGGTAAGACTTCATCTCACATACTTTGGACATGTTATCAGGAGGGACCAGTCCCTGGAGAAGGACATCATGCTTGATAAAGGAGAGGTCAGCAAAAAAGAGGAAGATCCTCAACGAGATTGACTGACATAGTGGTTGCAACAATGGGCTCAAGTATAACAACTATTGTGGGTATGGCGCAGGACCAGGCAGTGTTTTGTTCTGTTGTATGTAGGGTTGCTATGGGTCAGAACTGACTCGACGGCACCTAACAACACTATACAGCTACAGTAATCAAAATAGCTTGGTACTGGTATAACAATAACACATAGACCAACTGAATAGAATTGAGAGTCCAGTAATAGACCTACGTATCTGTGGTCAACTGATTTTTGACAAGGGTGCTAATTCCATTCGATGGGGAAAGAAGAGTCTTTAATAAATGGTGCTGGGAAATTTGGATTTCCACATGCAGTAAAATGAAAACGGATCCACGCCTCACACCAAACACAAAAATAACTTTAAAAATGGATTGAAGACCAAAATGTGCAAACTAAAACCATGAAATTCTCAGAAGAAAAAGCAGGGGCAACTCTGTCAGGCCTAGCTTTTAACAATTTAATACACAGTTTAATATACAGGCAGTCCCTAGGTTACAAACAAGATACTTTTCTAAGTGTCTTTAAGTCGAATTTGTACGTAAGTCAGAACAGGTGCATATGGTTTGTATTTAGCCTTACGTTAGTGCAATAAAAGACTCGAAGCCTTTTTCAATGATTTAAAAGCTGAATGTTTAGCAAGTGAAGGTGATTGCGACAAAGAATTTGTTGAGAGTAGGGATTCGTTCAGTCATTTCAAAGTGAGGGCAAATTTACATAATATTAAAGAGCAAGCTCAAGTGGTTGGTAAGTCTGAAGTTCCTAACAAGAGGCTTACTGTAATAACGAAAGCACAAACAGCAAAAGACAAAATAAATAAATGGGACCTGATAAAAATTAAAAACTTTTGCTCATCAGAAGACTTGGCCAAAAAAGTGAAAAGACAAGCTACTGACTGGGAGAATGTCTTTGGAAACCATATATCTGACAAGAACCTAATAACCAAAATATATATAAAACTTCAACAACTTAACAACAAAAAAAGACAATCATAAAATGGGCAAAGGACTTGAATAGACATTTCACCGAAGAGGAAATTCAAATGGCCACCAAATACATGAAAAGATGCTCAGTATTATTAGCCATCAGAAAGATGCAAATCAAAACCATAATGAATACCAATTCATTCCCACTAAGATAAAAGAAAAAAAACAGAACATAACAAATATTGGCGAGGATGTGGGGAAATTGGAACCCTTATCCATTGCTGATGGGAATGCAAAATGGTACAATAGTTGTGGAAAACAGTGTGATGGTTTCCAAAAAAACTAAAAAATAGAACTACTGTATGACCCAGCAATTCCACTCCTAGCTATACACCCAAAAGACTTGAAAGCATAGACTCAAACAAAGAGTTGTACACCAATGTTCATTGCAACACTATTTGCAATAGCCAAAATATAGAAACAACTTAACTGTCCATCACCAGATAAATGAATAAACAAAATGTGGTACATACATGTAATGGAATGCTACTCAGCCAGTAGGAAAAATGAAGTTTTGATACATGCTACAATATAGATGGAGCTAGAAGGCATTATGCTCAGTGAAATAAGTCAGTCACAAAAGGACAAATATTGTATGACCTCACTTATATGAAAAGACAAGGAAAAACAAATATATAGAGAACAAAGTTTATTAGCAGTTACCAGGGGCAGGGGAAAAGGAGGGTTTAATGGTGATGGAAATATAGTGTTAATTAAGGGTAGGGTTGCACAGCCGATTATTGTAATTGCTGTCAGTAAGTTGCACACCTATAAAAAGTTGAATTGGCAAAAGTTCTGTGATAGATATAAACCCCCCCAAAAACCCCGATAGGTATAGTTACCAAAAACAAAAACAAAAAAAAAACAGCAGCTGGTGAGGCTGCCTATGTACAACCAAAAACCTCATGGAATTTGTTTTTTTGTTGTTGTTGTTGTTTGGAGGTTTAGGGTAGTGGTTTCATGGGACGTCCCAGTTAATTGGCCGAATAATAGCTTTAGTGTTTCTGTTCTACCTCCTAGTTTGTTGCATAGTGCCTGGGGTCTTAAAAGCTAGCCAGTAGCCATCCAAGGCACAACAATTGGTCTCCATTCACCTGGAGCAACAGAGGAAAAAAGAGAGTGAGGAAAAGAAGAATATGGAATGCGTGGCTAATTGCTCCCACGAACAACGGCCTCCTTCGCCATGAGACCAGAAGTACTGGATGGTGATCGGCTACTGTTACTGAATATTTTGATCAAAGATTCTATAGAAGAATCTCGATCAAAAGGGGAAAAATGCAGAATGAAATTTCAAATTCTCGTAGACTCCACACTCCCTGGAGTCATGAAGGTTGAATGAACCCCTGAAACTATTGTCCTGAGGTAATCTTTAAACCTTAAACCAAGTATAGCCTCTGAAGACTTCTTAAAACCATAGTTTAGCTTAACTAGTAAAAAATGTCTGCCTTGAGCATCATACTCTTTTAAGAACTACCTAGATGAGATCAAATTGACAACAGCAACTTGAAAGGTTAGATAGGCTCCTTAGGGGGCAGTGAATTTTTGTTAATGAGGGAGGAAACTTAGAAAAGGAGGGTGAGAATGATTATACAACTTGAAGAATGTAATCAGCGTCACTAAGTGGTACATGTAGAAACTGTCAAATTGGTGTATGTTTTGCTGTGTATAGTCTCAACAACAAAATAAATAATTTTTTTTTAAAAAGGAAGTAAGGTATTAAATATATTAATGACATTAGAACAACCACAAGAACTAGACCAGGATTATCGTCCCCATTTTACTAAGGCTCAGGGAGGTTACTTGATTTTTTTCATAGTTGCACATGCAGAAAGTGGTTTCTCTAAAGCTAGAGTCAAGTCTGACTCCAAGAACGGCACACTGTGCTTCCTACTACTCATTGCATGAGTACAGGGAATTTGGAAGGGAAGAAGCAGAGCCATTGATGTTGATGCCATCTCAGGCAGAAGTGTCTGCTAAGAAAACATTTTGTGAGTGGCCCCCATCTCCAAGACTCCCCTAACAACTCCCATGACTCTTCCTCATTTCCATGTGATACTTGGCGTTATTTTCAGCAATGAAACTATGATTCTTTAACAGGTATTCACTGAATCTGGATATAGACGGGGCTCTGAATGGAGCCATCCTTCATTTCTAGGGGATTTTTGTATATCTACTCTCTGGTTGTAGATAACAATCAATATAAACAGAACTGACTCTGCCAAATGACTATATTCTGCTGGGGTCAAGAAATTTCACCTCAAAGCAGATAAAAGCATTTAAGCCAATGTCCAGGAAACCATACCTTCAATATCAAAGTTCGAGAGCTGATTGGCTTATGACCCAGTCATAGGGAGGATGTGGTGCATTAGAGGAAAAGGAAGAAATGGGGCCCACTCTGGTATACAGACTGTTCCCAGGTTATGAACGAGATCCATTCCTAAGTGTTTCTTTAAGATGAATTTGTAGTTAAGTTGAAACAGGTACATATGGTTCTTATTTAGACTTACTTTAGCGCAGGAAGAGGTGTGAAGCCTTCTCAATGATTTAAAAGCTGCATGTGAAGATTGTGAAGGTGATTGTGATGAAGAATTTGGTGTGAGTAGGGGTTGGTTCAGTTATTTCAAAGTGGGGGCAACTTTACATAACATTAAAGGGCAAGTATTGTCAGTAAATTGGACATTTGTAACCCAGGACGTTTGTATAGTGGTCCTGGGAAGGTCAGAGTCATATCAGATCTGCAGGGCTTGGCTCAGGCCTCTTCCTGGGCCAGCAAGTTGAGTATGTATGATTCAGATAAAGCCCACATAGCTATAGAGTCCCATATGAACTTTGGAACGGGCAATTGTAAATACCAAGAAAGGTAGGAACTGGATCCAAAGCTCCAAGGTAAAGCTCCAGGTAAGACTCAGAATTGGGAGAAACTCTGAGACCAAATTATGTTTAAAAACCCACTCGAACTCCCAGGCCTGTGGAAAACCAGACCATATATGACAGAAAAGGAATCACTCACCTGAAAGAATTGCAACCTTTGCCAGTGTTTTCAACCTTGTCGCAGATACTGTGGTACATCACCCCAGATTTCATCTTCATGACTGAGACATTCGTTACCCCAGCTGATAACTCTCAGACTCATCCCTCTCTAGGAATTGCCACAGGCCAAAAAGAGCCAACCGTCTCAAGGTTGTGCTCCTTCTCCAGGGATAAAAAAGATAGAACTCACCAAATGACTGGTGGATGCTGTAAAACCTGGTCCCCTTGCCTCCTGGTGGAACAACTTTGAAGGGCCACCCCAGCTTCAGAGCTCCCTATGAGGCCAACTGAGACCTTGGTTGTAATTGCACTGCGGTTCACCTCTACCGATTCTGCTCCCTTCACTCCCACAGATGTTGATCCTGAGGATGAGCCTTAATAAACTTCCTATACTCTCAGCTCTGGTTTAGAGTCGATTTCCTGAGAAATGGAGAACCTGACCTAAAACAATTCTTTACGAAATACAAAAAGTGTTCTAAGTTTGTGAAACAGGAAGGCCATGAGTACAAATAGCTAAAATATGAATGCACTAGAAAATATCTTCCTTAGAATATATGTCTTTAGAGGTGGTAAACTGAGACATTCTGAAAAGAGGCCAATATGAAACTGAGATTCAAAAAAAGATTTAGTTTAGACTCAGTTTCAGTTTTAGGGGTGTTTCGTCTGTGATTATTTTAGAATTGGACACCCAGGCAGAAGTGCTGAACTTACAGTTGTGGTAAATTTGGCATGGATAGGCCAAGGGCTGATGTTTTGAATGTCTAAGAAGCACGTATGCATCAATAAAGAAAAACATAAATACTTCAAAAGATATAAATGATCAATGGTATGATAGCGTTCTTAATATTTGCTTGCTTTTGAGTTGCAAAAAATGCAATTGGAATAAACCAATATTTTCCCTGTTAAATTAGGATACACTCAAAAATGATAAAAAGCCTAACCCTGCTAAGGTTTCGATGAAACACACTCTTATTTACTACCAGTGGGGTATAAATTGACGGTCTTTTTGAGAAGCACTTTAACATTTGATATTAAAACCTAGAGATTAATATTCTATTCCCTGTTACAGTAATTCCTTTCTGGGAATCTATCCTAATGGGAAAAACACTGTCCTGCTTTTTTTTTTAATCCCAGCATTATTCAAGTTGCAAAAACATGAAAACAAATACATGTGAGACTTGTTAAATAAGTCATTATATACAGCTGATGGACTGTTAAGCAATCATAAAAAGTTATTACAAAGAATTCATAAAAATTTGGAAACTACTCGTAACTTGATGCTAAGTGAAAGAAAAAAAATACATGCATTCTGTATTTCCTTTCTGGTGTTGAGTAGAGAATTTCTCTTCCAGCTGATACCACTTTTAAATACTTACATCCTCCATTTAAAATATTTTTCTTCCAAAATTCAAGATACTGAAAAGATATTGTCTATATCAATTTTACTTAATTCTAAGATGATCCTTATCATGTTGGATATGATTCATTCCTATGAGTTTTCTCTCAGAATTGGACAGAATGGCTCACTGAAACTTTGAATGGAACACAATATTGTAGCAGATTAAAACACTGTCCCACCATGCAGTTGTTTCCAAGAATTTTAGGACTATTAAACAGCCCAAAGCCCTGGATCATTGTCTTAACTGTATTTGCTCTAGTAAATGCAGTAAAAGACTTTGTTTACTGAACAAAGGGACTTTGCCTCAAGGTTGCTTGGCCCATAAACGCATCAACGGTAAAGCCCAAGGACATTTTGGCAGAGTGGCTGTACCCTCTGGTGTTAGCTCTGGCAGGAGGAGCTGCACTTCATCATTAGCTGGCTTGTTGTTAGCTACAATCAAGTCGGCCCCCAACTCATGGCAACCCCATGCACAACAGAAGGAAATGCTGCCCAGTCCTTCGCTATCCCCATGATCGGTTGTGAATTGAACCATTGTGATCCATAGAGTTTTCATTCGATGATTTTCCAAAGTAGATCTCCAGGGCTTTCTTCTTAGTCCACCTGAGTCTGGAAGCTCTTTGAAACCTGTTCAGCATCATAGCAACACAAGCCTCCACCAACAGAGGCTTGTTGGCTGTGCATGAAGTGCACTGGCCAGGAATCAAACCCCAGTCTCCCACATGGAAGGTGAGAATTCTATCACTGAACCACCAATGCCTCATTAACCAGCTAGTCCCTATGTTAGTTAAGCAGTGTGCAACCATAAATGAAGGTAAAGGCTTTATGTTTTGTACAAATATTCCAGAGTAAAATCCACAGTGAGTTACTAGAAATATAGAAATGCTTCAATTACATTTCTCTGCATTTCTTGAACCATAATTCTTGAGGGACAAAATGCTCATCAGATGACTTGGTCTGTGACTTACTTCCTTAGCCTCATTGCCCTGGATGAATTTGATACATATACAAGTCTATTCCTTTACCAGAGCTGTACTTGGGAAATCACTTACATATTACCAAGAAATGTGCTCATTATTGAACACTTTGAATGTTTGTTTATTTTTACATTTCAAACCAATGTGGTGAGAAATGTATCATCTGTCTTCTTATCATATAACTTTGCAAAAATTATTCCTAATATGTTAAAATAATTCAGCTGTAGGAAAATGAAGCCAATGGTTTTCTTACTTTTTATATTTGAACTTTATTGCTTTATTTATTTTCAGTGGGACATGATTTTCTATAACAGCATAATAAGGACCAAAATTTTAAGAGAAAGTAACATTTGTTAGAACAACATTATTATTTTTTGTCCCAAATACAGATTTACATGCATTCCTTAAAAAAAAAAAAAAAAAAAAAAAGCTTTTCTCTTTTGGTGTAACTATAGCAAATCCATCTTTCCAAGAAGATGGCAAGGATGTGGGAACTGGAACTCTCATGCATTGATGGTGGGGATGTAAAAATAGCATAACTACTTTGGAAAACAAAGGAATCCTGGTGGCACAGCGGTTACGCACTTGGCTGCTAACAGGAAGATGAGTAGTTCAAACTCACCAGTTGCTCCATGGGAGAAAGATGTGGCAGTCAGCTTCCATAAAGATTATGTCCTTGGAAACGCCATGGGGCAGTTCTACTCTGTCCTATAGGGTCATTATGAGTCAGAATCGATTTAATGGCAATGGGTTTACTTTGGAAAATAGTTTAGCAGTTTCTTAAAAACTTAAAGATATACCTATTATGTGATCCAGCCATTCCACTTCAAAGTATTTAACCAACGAAATGAAAGCATAAGTCCATACAAAGACATGTACAGGAATGTTCATAGCAGCTCTGTCTGTAATAGCCAAAAAGTGGGATCAGCCCAAGTGCCCATCAGAAAGTGAACAGATAAACAAATTGTGGTATATCCACAATTGTCCAGTATACACAAATATCCTATATCAGCACTAAAAAAGAAATGAACTATTGATGCACACAACAATATGAATGAATCTCAAAACAATTATACTGAGTGAAAGAAGCCAGGTGAAAAACAATACGTATTATTTAATTCCATATATATAAAGTCCTAGATAATTCCATGTGTATAAAAATCTAGAGTATCAGAAAGCAGATCATGGATGCCTGGGGGTTAGGCGTAGGGAGGTCCAGTAGGGAGAGGTGACAAAGGAGTACAAGGAAACTTTTGGGGCTGATGGATATGTTCTTTATCTTAATTGTGGTGATGTTTTCAGGAGTGTATACATGTCAACACTTATCAAGTTACACCTTTTAAATATGTGTACTTTATTGTATGTCAATTATATATCAATAAAGTTATAAAAATAAATATATAGAAATAACATAAAAGTAAATTATTCAACTAAACAAAGGTTATAAAAAAATAAGATGTGGTGACAGAATTTTTTAGAAAGGGGATATGACCAAATGGTCAACAAATATTTTAACACACAGATGAAAAATTTGGGGCGGGGGGCTATGAGGCTAGGTTAATGGAAACAGAACAACTAGAATGGAAATAATGAGAATGTTGCTATAATGTGAAGAATGTAGCCAATATCACTGAATAATATGTGTAGAAATTGTTGAACGAGAACCTATCTTACTGTGCACACTTCTACCGAAAAAACAATAAAATATTATTTTTAAAATGGGGGGATATAAATTTTACAGAGCCTATTTTTCAAAGACTTGCTTGGGGAGCCTGCATAAGGACTAGCAGTAGAAATAGAAAAATCCTGTGGGATGGACCGTCACTAAGTGACTTTCTATTCACTAGGCCATCAGCTATGTAATAATAGTACTTCTGGGACAGATACAGATGTTCTATTAAAAAAAAAAAACCAACAATCAGAAAGTTAGGGAGAGCAATGTATAATACCAAGCAAATAAAATCCTGGTCCAAATATAATCTAAAGGTCCTCCATCCAAGGGAGAGGGATAAAAAAATAAAAAGGCAATTAGAATAAACAGAGGGCCACTCACCTGAGAAATTATAGCTTATTTGGTGGGGCCATAAGCCATAAAAGGTAGCTAGGAAGTGCATGTGAGGGCACTTATCACCCAGCAGAATCTCTTCTTCTAATGAAATTCCACCCATGGCCAATTTCTCCAAGCATCCATTAGTATTTAAAACTTAAACCCAATTGAGAGATTTTACATTTCACTTAGGGATGAGCTAAGTAAATAGAGAAGCAGTGAGAGTGATAGAAAAGAAAGGCCAGAGGCCTGGGGGTCTGCTGTCCCTGATTTGATGTGCCACGGAAGCAGATATCCTAACTGAGTTAGGAATATTGGATCTGCCTTCATCTTCAGAGCTAGGGAGTAATCCTATTGATTCTCTTCCCTCTGACGCTGCTTTGGAACTGCTGTTACACCCCAAATCTTCTCTGAATCCTTGAGATACGAGTGGTGAAAATGGGCTTCCGGTCTTGTTTTTGATGACCTTCCTGTGAACAGAAGGAGTAAGCTTACAAAATTCTGACATGGACAGTGGCCAGTGCTAGAAGTAACATGAGTGTGAAACAGACAAGAAGGCGAGGAGAAAATAAAACAAAAGAAATAACAAAGAATGTAAGAAGAGATGAGAGGAGGGAAGAAAGACCCTAAGTAAGGTGATAGAGGGTAGGAGAAGGAAAGGAAATTGGATTGCCTGAAAGGCAATCTCTTGGAATGCCTGGGATCCCACAACATTTATTGGTAGATACAGTGCTGCATCTATCAATAAGGGTAACACAGAGAAAGCCCTGTCTTAAAGAAGTGTGCAATCCAGTTGGGAAACTGGACAATGCAAACAGAGATGAATATACAATTCAAGTTGTTAGTAAAAGTTCAAGGTGGAAGCAGTCCTGTTGCAACAATGGGAAACTTGCCTGCAGTGGTGACTTCATGCAATCCAAAAGGTAATACAACAGAAAAAAAAAAATAGATCTAAGTGTTGAAAGGGTTGCTTGCTGTTTCTGTTGGGAAAGGAGGTATTTACAAGCAAGCTGTGACTTTGACCTGTTTTACTTGGCAGTTTTGTCCTTTGCTTTTCAACTGAGGGCAAATGAGGGTTAGAAAATGGGAACAGGAAAAATAATGGGGAATGGATTCCTTTGTCCTTAGAGGGCAGTGTTTCTGGGAGGATTTTCCACTGAAGTTACTCCCTCCTGGACTCAACAGAAGCCAAAAATCTATTGTGATTACTCAAAGGGCAGTGAGTGAAGTGGTCACTGCGATCTAAAGCTCAACAGCGACTAGAGAAATCCCAATGATTTCTAAGTCAGGGCCAGTTGTCAAAGGCAGATTATCTTAAAGATTTTAGTGCCATAAACTCTGTGGCAGCCTGGATTATAATGTTTCTAAATGAATAAATTATCTAGGATTTTAAAGGAAATGAGTTACACTAAAGCAAGGTTATCAAAATACTAAAAAATTATAACAGAGTAATATGTGTGCTTCTTTATTAGCACATTAAATAACAAGGTCTAGCAGTGGGCTTTATGACTCACTTTGAATTGTGATGCACATAAAGGATATTTCAAGGTTTCTATGACCGATGACTCTGCTATACAATACAATATGAAAATACCTGTGATTTTTGTTGGTGATAAAATCACAGGCACTGTTAAAACTACTGTGGCTTTGTTACCTGCATTCAAAATTGAAGGGCATGCTCATTTCAGTTAGAGGTTAGTGAAAATGAAGATGTAATTTTTTTTTTTTTTTTTTACTTTTCAAGATCACAGATAGCCCCTCCCCCTAATTCTATTCATTATGAATCCCTGGTCTAAAAATCTGTGATCTGATTGTACACCCCCACACTGGATCTGTTAGTGTGTCATGAGAAAACCGTTATACACCAAACTACGTTCTTAGAGACAAGAGTCAAGCCTTTCCAGATCCCCCTTTCCCTCCTCAAATCACAGATAAGTAGACAAGGGAGTGGGTGGTACCTGGCAACTCTGCTATTCCCATAGTATTTGATCATGTCTTTTTTATCCAGAAATCTCTCTGTTTACTCCATCTCTGATATCCCTGGAACTCTCTCACTGCCCTCTTTTTTTAAATTGTATTGTTTAAGATTTTAGTTTGCTCTGGGGAAAATTTTTTTTTTTTTAATCTTAATATATCACAGTTGTAAACTGGAGAGATGTTCTTGGATACAGATGCTCTGCACATATTGCAAGAGCTGTTAGTTCCAAATTTTTATTCAGAATGCAAAAGCAATTGAAAATAACGAGGCTGGCTCATGCTGCTATTTCTCAATCCAAAACTGCTCTTCAAAACTCTCACCCCTACGCATAGGATCATAGTGACTAATAACAGATATTAGGTGAAACCTTTTCATTTTAAACATTCTTTTCTGGTTCAGCAAATTCAGGAAGTTATATTCAACATTGTATATACACTGTGATTACAGCCTCATCTGGGGAATATTTTTAAATGACTCGTTCAAAAATACAGCATAGAAAGCGGACATAGCACCAAAGTCTTGCTCGTCAGCCACCAAACCAAAACCAAACCCACTGCTGTCAAGTAGATTCTGACTCATAGCAACCCTATAGGACAGAGTAGTGCTGCTCCGTAGGGTTTGCAAGCAGAAAATCTTTTTGGAAGCAGACTGGCACATCTTTCTCCCACAGAGTGGCTGGTGGGTTCGAACCACTGACATTTTGGGTAGCAGCTGAGCACTTTAACTACTGTGCCCCGAGTCTCCTTTGTCAGTTACCAGAGTAGGTTTTATTGACACAGTGGACCATCAATCAGGGTCCTGATAAGAAACATGTGAAAATCTCAGGTGAGGTTTTTTTTTTGAAGAGACTTTAAAAAGGGAATGTTTATAAAGGTATGGGCTGGTTTAAGGCAACTAAAGGGATGCCGAAGCACTCAGAGATTAACAATGGTGGGAAATCATGACTTGGTCTGACAGAACATGAGGAGAAAATGGCATTAAGGATCCTGCCTGAAAGCTGGAGCTGTGGGAGATGGCAGGACAAAAGCTTCAGTTACAGGGAAGCAACTATGGCCATAACCTCATTAAGTCAGGGAAGGGAGGACTGATGGTGATGGAATAAACACCCTGATCTTTCTCTCTTGCCCTTCAGTCTCTTGCCAGTCCCCACCCCCACGGCCCAGGTGCTGCATTCCATGGGGGTCAGAGCAGGGCAGAGAAGGGTAGAAAATCAAAGTTTAGGAAAAAGGAATGGAGAATAACCAGAGGCATACACCCTCAGGCCTTTTGGTCAGTGTTTGTACAAATACAGATTGTGGAAATTGAAGGCAGTTATCTGGCTTAAAATTCAAGTCCCTCTTAAGACGATGCTTTCAAGGAAGGTCTTATTTGCCTGGTGCACCATATTGATCAAATTGTGTAGATAATTGTTTGTTTACCTTACCATTTTACTTTACCTTCATAGTCCCAGTCAGTGGAAATGGCTGGAGTTGTACCTCTTAAGTGAGCTTAATTGCTTATTTGCTCAAAGGAGGCCACTACCTGGCTTTTTTTTTTTTTAATCATTCTTGTTGTTCAAATTGTGTCATGGAATATTGAAAGTTAAAGAGATGATTTAAAGAAGAGACTGGACTGAGGACTGCCTAGAGCCGAATGACTCAGAGGATTCTCCGACTCTTGTCTATTCAGGTGAAGGGAAGAGTAAACACGTTTATAAATGTCAGACATGGCCTCTGTAGAGGCTATTGATGCAGACAGCCAGACCCAGGTTAAAAAAAATTATCCAAAGGGCTTGATTCAATATCATTGCTGACCAGAAGTCTGGGAAATAGCTGATATTAACGTGCTTGGAAAGCCTACCTTTCCCTCATGCTCTCTCACTGCACACAAGAACTTCTTTAAAGTGGCCAGCAGTTCTTGTGGTAAGAATCTAGAAACTTTACCTTTGAGCAGCTGGGATGATGTAATTCCCACCTCACTGCCATAAATTCTGTGCCTCTGCCTGAACTTAAGTCTCCAGTTACAGAACTAAACTACATGCATTTATAGTTCTTCTTATTTCTGGGGATCTCTTCAGAGAATTTAATTCAGTCCACATGTATCAGATCTCAGTGATACCAGTGTAGCTCCTTCCCACAATGGGATTATATTACAAAGCATTATTCTGGTTTTTCCCTGATCCCTCTTCTCTCTCACTGGTATATTGAGGGCCAATTTCACTTTTATAGTCTACATTAAAGATGAAATAAAAGCGCAGAAAAAAGATTCAAAGAAATTACTAACTTATTTGCCCAATGAAGACTCTCAGGTGTGTGTATGTTAGCTTTTCCTCTCTAGATTTAGATAAGACAAAATTTACTCAATATAGGAAAAGATGGAGAAGTAAAGACTCAGGTGGAAAAGAAAGGACAGAAGAATGTGAAGAATAAATTTCCTATCACAATACCCAGAGAGAAGAATAAAGGGATTCAACCCCCACCAACTCATAATCTATGGCCAACCCAACTTTCAACAACTTGGATACCTTAAGTCCCTCCCCCCGCCCCACATCACACATACACTAAGGTGGAGATGGGAAGTAAGAAAGAAGAACCTCAGCCTCTGGTAAGATGGAAGGAACTAAACAGGACCAGTTGGGAATACCCTCCTTGAGCAGGATAACAATAGACACACCTTTACTCTTCCACATTCATTTAAAGAAGGATTAGGTTCAGGAGGATTAAGTTCAGAATGATTAAACCAAAAAAAAAACCAAACCCGTTGCCGTTGAGTCGATCCCGACTCATAGCGACCCTATAGGACAGAGTAGAACTGCCCCGTAGAGTTTCCAAGGAGCGCCTGGTAGATTCGAACTGCTAACCTTTTGGTTAGCAGCTGTAGCACTTAACCACTACGCCACCAGGGCTTCCTCAGAATGATTTAAAAAAAGAATGATTAGGTGACTTAAAACCTCAGATAATAATGGTTTAAACAAAAAGAAGTGTTACTTATCTGTCCTATAAAAGAAGTCTAGGAATGCATACTCCTTCCATCTTATTACGCTGGCAGCCTCCTTCCATTTCACAGCCGTGATGGCAACTTGAGTTCTAGCCTTCATGTTTTAATTCCAGCCAGCAGGAAGGAGAAAGGACAGAAGAGGGGACAATCCTTCCCTTTAAGAAAACTTCCTGAGAGTCTCACGTGACAGTTCGAATTACCTCTATTGGCCAGAACTTAGTCACATGCCACAATTAGCTACAAGGCAGGCTGGGAAATTAGTCTTTATTCTGAGCAGCAAAGAACTATGGGTTGTATTCCTGAGGAAGAAGGGGAAAACAGATACTGGGGGAATAACTGTCTCTGCCACAAAGATAACCACAAAGATCTTCTTTACATTCAATGGAGTAGGAGATGGGTAGAACATTAGAGGAAGAAACAGGAATAAAAGAACAAAAATAATACGTGATTTCTTGAGATATATGCTAAGATTGGAATTGCACTAAAAAAATCAGTCCCCCATAATAGGGAGATAGATACATGAAAATGAAGTTTTAATATTTATTTGTGCTACATGCAGCAGAAGATGTAAGCACACAGTAGGACCAAGGGATACGCATTTAGTCAGGACTGGCCCTGGTGGCACAGTGGTTAAGAACTTGGCTGTTAACCAAAAGGTCAGCAGTTCAAATCCACCAGCTGCTCCTTGGAAACCCTATGGGGCAGTTCTACTCTGTCCTATACAGTCACTATGAGTCAGAATTGACTCAACGGCAAGGGGTCGGAGCCTGGTCAAGGAGTGCAAAATGGAAATGCAAGGCACCCTTATTTAAAAAGGGTATCCAGAATGCTCTTTGCAAGTGAGGCAACAATGGGACGACAAAGAGCAGAGTGCACACACATTGCACATATCTTCTTATCTCATCTGAATGTTCCATTGTCTCATTGGACTTAACTTACAAAACAGAAGTTCAAAGATAAAATGATTAAGAGTTTCAACATGGTGACAGCAGGGCATTAAACCAAGCCTGGGTGGGACTTTCTGAGCATGGATTAGAGCCCTGTGTGAATGCATAGGTCACATAGCTACAAACCCAGCCCTGGGGTACAGCAGCTTACATGGTGACATGCCATTCATATTTATCAAGAGAGGACTCTCTGACCAGATGTGACAGCCTCCAGCTGTGATTTTCTCCAGGCTTTGCCTTAGCTTCAGAGTCAAAGTCACAGTATTTTTGGGGTAGCACAAGCCAATGACTAAGCAAAGCAGTAATAGCCAAGGGGACACACTTCGTAGAGCAACCCCCAGTGAATGACTGAGCAAAGCAGTAGTACTGGGGCCTGGCCATTTCCACCCAACATGGGGCTCCCCTAATGGGCACCCTTTGCTCGGTCTGAAGGCTGCCCCTGCCCAATCCTGCTCACTCCCCTTTTTCCTTCACAGGGCTCTTCCCATAAAACTTTTGCACTCCTAACTCCATCTCAGTGGTAGCTTCCCAGAGAATCCAACCTGGAACAGCTTCATTAAGAGATAATACTTAATTTAGTCTAGAAGAATAAATAGGGGACATCCAGGGGAAAACTCATATAGAGGGAGAATGAACTCCAGGAAGTAGCACAAGCAAAGGGTGACATCACGAATCATCATGCTGTTATTGCTGGTGTATCAAATGTGTGTGTGTGGCTGGGGTCAGGGGTGAGGGGAAGATGGGGTGGAGAGGTGAGTGGGACCCGAAATGGGAAATTGACACTTGCACATTATTAACTAGACTATAGATATCTTATCAAATAATGATGTTTTTAAAATTGCAATGTTAGCATTTCGATAGTGGTATGTATATAATTGTTAATGGCTTATGTGGACTATCATTTAGAAATAACTTCAGTGATTGTGGCGAGCACATACTGACTATGCAAGTACATTCCCTGGTTTTACAAATATACTATAGTTATGTAAGATGTTACTACTGGGAGAAAGCTGGGGGAAGGGTACAGAGGACCTCTCTGTACTATTTTTACAACTTCCTTGGAAACTCTATGGGGCAGTTCTACTCTGTCCTATAGGGTTGCTATGAGTCGGAATCGACTCAACGGCAATGGGTTTTAATGGGTTATGAATCTATAATTATTTAAAAATAAAAACTTAAATTTTTAGCTTAATGTTTTGATAATTCTCCCTCAATCTATAGATTTTACTTTATATAATGAGACCGCACTTCATTTAAATTTTTATCATGCTTTTTATTCACTCAAGCTTGCATCATAATTATTTTCCCATGCCATGAAAATATTCCTTGTAAATATAATTTTTGAAGGCTGCATGATCTCCAACAGCATTTTTATAACATTTTTCCTATCCATTTCCTTATTGTTGCATATTTTGGCTGTTCCAAGTTTTAGGGGTTCTTTTTTGGAGGGACTTATTATAAAAATTATTGACAATAGTTTTTGTACATAAATCTTTCATCTGTATTTATATTTTTATGTGTCTCAGGAATGGAAATAGTAGGAGTAAACATTTAGGCTTTTGATACACATCACGGAATTGTTTTTCTAATAAGTTTGTACCAATCCACCCTCTTAAGAGTTAGGGGTGAAACTATGCATAAACACATGCCAGTTGCCTCAAAATTAAAAGCAGTGAAAAGACTTCTGGGATGAGGTCTCCACTCTCCGATCCGATTGGGCCATACTCCCAAGACACTCACACAGTGTCAGCAATTGAAAGCCATTATTATGATTTAAACAGTACACCACAAGGACAGGTTACTTATAAAAACCAGACAGTAAATGATGGGAACAGATTTGAGATTAACTGGTCCCCTCCACTCCTATGAGTACCCCACTTAGCATTGTAGGGGAGGACTCTCCATGTTTTAAAGGGGACTGTAGGGTAATGCTATTCAGCTGTATGCATCCCCTCCCTAATGGAATCAGCTTTGCTCTTCCCCGAAGCATGCTGGGGATGAATTTGGGATGGACTTGGGCTAAGGTACAAGGCCGGGAGGGGCATGACTGGGCCAGGGGCCAAGGCTGAAGAATGCCTTAGCAACAGGAAGGAAAACATCTGGGCCTGGACGTGAAGTCCCTGGGAACACTGACTGCCCAAGGACGTGGGAGAAAACAATGAGCCTTGGTCCCTGCTGGAATGGTATATAGGCTTGGGTCCCTTGCTAGTTGGTTGCAGAAAATACTCCAGCTGGCTGCCACTGGAGAAAGCAGCTGCTTGCCCATGTAAGTTTCCCTGAATAAACATATGGATCTGTAAACGGCTACGTGTCAGTTCTTTAGATTACCTGCCAGGATGCACAGCCCTTGCTGGGGCTGTCCCCTGACGAGTGGCGTAGTCAGCAGGATCCGAAGGGCACACCATACCTTCCCACATGCGTTGGGGAAAAGCAGGCTTCATTGTGGGAAATCCCAGAGCGGCCAGGGACGCGTGCCCTGGGACCACTAGCCCAGGCTGTTGATGCCTGGGGACCTGTGCGTGAGTGCAGGAACACCCCGAAAACACCACGGGGATTGTTGCAGTTTCACAAGAGTCTTTGCAAGTTGAGAAAGAAATGAAGGATGTTCGTGTTTTGGTTGTGGGAGTCGTGTGGCCACCGTTGTGGGAATGGTGATATTCATGGAAGGCCCCAAAGCAAAAGCCAGATTGCTGTGCTGAGGCGGCTTGTATGGGGTGGCTTCCACTGGCAGCATTGAGAGGGGTGTCTGATGCGGAGCCAGCCACTAGGGCCCTAATTAGGCAGCTGGAGGCGGAGCTGCAACTGGAGGATTTGTATGCAGCGTATTCCTCCTCTACTGAAACATTAGTGCCCTGTTTGCAGAAGCAAGAGGCAACTTCGGAGGAAATCCCGGACTCAACGTGGGGAGGTCTGGCCCGTATGCTTTTCTGTGGGAGAAATCCCAGGGTGGCCAGCGAAGCCCGGCTAGCTCAATCGGTAGAGCACGGGACTGGAGCTAGCTGGAGGGGATAAACAGGTTCCTGGCGCTGAGAACACCCTGTAACACCCAGTGCAAAGCAAGAGTTAAAACAGCAGGGGAAAAAAAAAGGAGTAAAAAGCCCTTCAAGGTAGCTTGTGTTGAGCAACCTTGAAGAGACCTCAGAATTCTCTGATAGCTGCCCCTGCCAAGGTAACTAAACAACAATCTAGCTGCAGCTGCAATGGTAAGGGGAAAACTAAAAGAGGGGGGCCCACCTCCAGGTTACCAGGCGACTGGGCTGGACCTATGCTTGCGCTTGGTGTGGTGGAGGCATGGCCCCACAAATGAGTGAGGGCTCTGCCAACTTTGCCCAAATCGTCTTTCAGAAATAATTAAGAATGATTATTTCTTAATTGAGAATTAAGCCTAATTTCTCTGTCACCAGCGAGAAGCAAAGGCTTTGTGTTACGATTAAAGTCCAGTGAGGTATACTTTGGGTCTGAGGTCACTATCATTGAGACACTTGCCCCAGCCTGACTATGGATAAGTCTCGTGGGGCCCCTACAAATCCTTATTGTATGTACTGATGATGTTGATGTATTAATGCACACCTTTGTAGACTTTTGCCTCCAAGTCCTGATGGGAATTGCTGCAGTTAGGGCCATTTTTAGAGGGGCACAAGGAAACTGTGACATGGGCTATAGCTAACAACAGCCTAGCCATTCAGTCTGGCTGCTGACAACCTCGAACTGACATATAATGCAAGCCCCTATAGGAATAAGGCATCCGGACAAAAAAAAAATCAGTTCTGCTCCTGAGAAGCTTTTGTTACTTGTGTGGGTAGTCATCAGAAAAGCCCCTATGCTGAGAGTGGAAAACAGTCAACGAACAGACTGCTCGTACGAGCTGACTGCAGAGGCTGAAGCATTGTCTGTTCCAGAGCAAAGAGATGTGCAATCAACCACCCCCTGGATTTAAAAGAGGACAGTCCATGGAGAATCACACACCATCTCAGACTGGGCCTATGTGCATGGACTGCCACTGTCATCAGAAAATGCTGGGAAGCACAGGAAAGCTGACCCACCTACGAGACCCTGGCCAAGGCTAAAACCTGTGCAGGGACAAATTCCCAAGCCAACAGGCCAGGGCGTTCTCGGCAGGTAAATCATATTGGGGCTTTTTGTCCTATACAGAGGCTTCCACTGGATCTTGAATGAACTCTTCACACTATCATCCCAAGACATAGGGGCAATTGAGCACTTCAATGGACAGGTTTAAATGGCTGATGGGAGGGAACAAGACAACCCCAGCCTGAACCATGCGTTTCAGACAAACAGTCTGGGGTCTCAATGCAGCAGTTCTTCACAAGGGCATTTCTTATTTGTGCCATATGTTTGATCAAACTGTCTATTCTATAAAATGTGTTTCTTTGGTGTAGAATTGTTCCCGACAAAAGATCTGGGTTTCACAAAGGCACTGACCACAGCCCATGAGAGGAGGGCAAGCCTACAGCTCCACTGCTGAGGGGTGGGAGTCTCCCTCACCCCTCAACTAGGGGTGTGGCCAAGGTGCACTGCAGGTGCAGGGAGCTCTCCGCTAGGTGACTGAACTGGAGGCCGCACATTGAAATGATTATACACTGGACCCCCACTAACAAGCAACATGTTTTGGCTTTAGTGGACACCAGAGCAGAATGCAACCTGAAGTATGGTAACCCAAATAGGTTTAAAGGGCCACTAACAGCTATTGATGGGTATGGGGGTGGGGCTGTCAGGGTGTGCCAAATCAAACTAGTGCTGCAGATTAGAAGGCTACTCCCAAAGGCCTACAAAGTATACATAGCCCCGATACCAGAATACATTCTGGGCAGAGATATCTTGTGGGGCTGGAGCTGCAAACCTCCAGTGAGTTCCACCTGCAAGAGCCATAAAAACTATAGTACAAGGTAATGCTAAATGGTTCCCTGTGCAGTTGTACTCCCCAACTCGGGTCATGGCCCTTAAGCAATACTGCCTCCCTGGTGGGCACCAAGAAATCACTGAGGCCATGCAGGAGCTACACCCAGTAGGGATTCTGAGACCGGCCAAGAGCCCCTTCAATAGTCCTGACCGGCCAATGAGCACACTGGACGGCTCCTGGAGAATGGAGGCAGACTACTGGGAATTGAATAAGGTGACTCCCCTTGTTTGCGGCTGTACCCAACATGGCGCAGATGATGGGGCAAATGGGGGAGGCATTGGGCACTTACCCCTTGGCTAATGCTTTCTTTAGCATCCCTCTACACTCAGACAGCCAGGACCAGTTTGCCTTCAGTTGGGAGGTGAGGCAGCGGACTTTCACGGTGTTCCCACAAGGGTACCTGCATAGTCCCAGCATACGCCACGGCATGGTTGCCACTGACATCAAGCGGTGGATTCCCCCTGCTGAGGTGGCCACGTTCCACTATATTGATGATGTCATGCTGACCTCTGACTTGTTTGCTTCTTTGCAGACTACAGCTGGTGAGGTAGTCACACGCCTCTAGTTGCGGGGATGGGCAGTGAACGAGGGAAGAACACAGGGGCCTGGTTTCTTGGTCAAGTACTTGGGTGTTATCTGGTCGGGTAAGATGCAAGTGATGCCTGAAGCAGTGATAGATAAAGTCCAAGCCTACCCCACTGCAGAAAGTCTAAAGCAACTACAGGCAATTGTTGGGCTCCTGGGGTACTAGCCCATGTAGCCCACATCCTATGGCCCCCATATGGGTTAGTGAAAAAAAAAAGTGATACTGAAAGAAAGAGAAACAAGAAGATTGGATAAGAAAGTGAAAAGGGGTGCTAGAGGGAATGAGAATAAGTGAGAGAGACAGGTAAAACTGGGGAGAGTTCTACAAAGTAAGGGTGAGAAAAGAAGAAAGAGCCCACAAAAAGAGAAACAGAGAATGTGAAAAAAGAATCAGTGTGTGATTGAGAGACAAAGGAAGAGGAGGCCTTCCAGCAGACGAAGGTCACTGTAAAACAAATACAGGCTTTAGAAGGGTTAATACAAGGTCAACCATGCCAACTGGACATATTCTGTTACCCCGAGGGGTACGGGTAAGGCCTGTGGCCACGGCAAAGCAACAAGAGAGTGCCACTGGGAATTTGGTCCCAGTTGTGGCAAGGAGCAGAAGAGAAGTACAGCATGTTGGAGAAAGTCATGCGCAGTGTATAATGCCCTACTGCAAGTAGAAGCAAGTCCTTATAAAGGGCCAAGTTCCCCTTTACTGGGAGCGCGTCGGAACAGGACTAATACCTCTTGTCCCGTCGGAGTGATGGGTTGGAACCCCTGCAACAGTGTGCTAGAACCCTGCTAGTTGTCGCCAATAGTTGGTTAAGGAAGCAAAAGCAAAGCCTATGGGCAGGGGCATACCCATCGCTTAAGGGGTGGCTTTGGACATGTGGCTTCCATGGGTGGCCATAACTGCCCTACAACTGGGTGGGGCGCTGCACCTGGGGGCAGCTATGCATAGCTGCTAATATTTACACCACCCTCCCAGTGTTCCCAGCAATTGGTAAACTGTAACAGCCCAGCACAAATACCAGCACACATCATGGTGGTTTTGCCCCTTGTCCCTGTTCTTGCCCCAGGCCACCACCATAGACGTGTAGCGGCAGGTAGAGGTGCTAGCGAGACACACCACAGCTGGACTTAACACCAGGTGGGCTATCACCCTTCTGAATGGGGAGACTCAACAAATACAGAAGGTTGTCCTTCAGAGTAGGATGGCCCTTGACATTCTGATTGCCACCCAGGGTGGCACCTGTGCCGTGATAAAAACTGAATGTTGCATGTATAGCCCTGATGCCTCTAAAAATGTGTCTTTGGCTCTACGGGACTTGCTGTACCACCACACTTCTATCAAACAAGACGCCGCTGACCCTGTCTCCAGCTGGCTGCAATCCCTCCCATCTGCCTGGCGGACAGCCTTCTGGATGATATTGGGACTCTTATTACTATGTCTTTTCCTGTGTTGCTGGTTATACTGAGTATGTGGTCTGGTTTTGCAATGCTCCTCTGCATACCAAGTCCGAGGGCTATCGCAGAAGAGGGGGCAGTAAGATTGTAAGGACATTAGGAGGATATGCAGGGGTGGGCTGTAGGATAATGATATTCAGCTATATGCAACCCCTCCCTAATGAAATCAGCTTTGCTCTTCCCCGAAGCATGCTGGGGATGAATTTGGGATGGACTTGGGCTAAGGTACAAGGCCGGGAGGGGCATGACTGGGCCAGCGGCCAAGGCCGAAGAACACCTTAGCAACAAGAAGGAAAACATCTGGGCCTGGACGTGAAGTCCCTGGGAACACTGACTGCCCAAGGATGTGGGAGAAAACAATGAGCCTTGGTCCCTGCTGAAATGGTATATAGGCTTGGGTCCCTTGCTAGGTGGTTGTGAAAAATACTCCAGCTGGCTGCCACTGGAAAAAGCAGCTGCTTGCCCATGTAAGTTTCCCTGAATAAACATATGGATCTGAAAAAGGCTACGTGTCAGTTCTTCGGATTATCTGCCAGCACGCACAGTAAGGTTCTTCCTTGCTGGGGCTGTCTGCTGACAGGAGCCCACTCACCCTTCCCAAACTGTCCATTTCTGTGTCACTGGGCAGGCACACCACGAACCAGGTGTCAGCAGGTATCTCTCTCTCAGCAGGTGTGTCAACAGGTCAGGTGGGGTATGGCATGGCTGTGTTCATCTCCCTCTCTCTCTCTCTCTGTGACTCTCTCTGCAGCTTTTCTTGGTGAGATCTGGCTCCCTGTGCTTGCTGGTCCATCTCTCAACCAGTAGCTTCAGGACAACCTTGGGCCAATGCCACCGTTAGGCCAGCATTACAAAAGCTCTTGAGGCAAAACTATTACGAGGAATCCTTATATGATGTATACCCAAGCCTCTACTCTCTTGGCAACCTCCTGCCCAGAGGCGCCTATTTCCATTGGCATTCTCATACCTAGAGGTGCCCAGCTCTCCTCCGTGGGTCAACCCTGCTCACTACTACTGTCTGCTCCATGGGCCAATTCTGCCCACTGCCATCGTCTGCTGGTCTCTTGGTTCCTGCCACTCGCACCGCTGCTGTCATTTCTCTGCCACTCAGTTCTGCTGTGCTTGCCGCCATTGCTGTCAGTCTTCAGTGTTACCAGCTCAGTGTTACAGCCCTTGACCTGTACTACAGCTTTTCTAGGAGGTTCTCGCTGCAGGGCCCCAAGTGCAAAGAATGTGCTTCCCTCCTGGCTCTTGTGGATCAGAAAGCCCCCAAAACTTCTGTGAAACTGGCCACATACATATAAAAAAAACTCCTTGTCAATTTCAGGGCTTGGCTTTCATAAACTGACCAATCACTTAGGCCCGTTATAAACCAACCAATCCCTACAAGCCGCTTATGCGGATAGTAAACCAACAAATTGCTTGCAAGATTGTGGTCCAACCAATCATTTTGGCCCTACGGTTCCAGGACCAGAAAGGCCATATAAAAGAAAACTCATTGCATGCAGGGGTGAAGGAACTTTTCACTGCACGCTTAAATTTCTGTTTCTGAAAGACCAAATCAAAAATCACCTCAAACAGCAGATTACTGAGGAATCCTGAGAAATGGTTAATATATACTTTACTACCCCCTTTTTTTTTTTTTTTCAGTAAAGGAGCCCTGGTGGTGCAGTTGTTAAGCTTCAGGCTGCTGACTAAAAGGTTGGCAGTTCAAACCCACCAGCTGCTCTGCGGGAGAAAGATGGGTCAATCTGCTTCCTTAAAGATTACAGCCTTGGAAACCCTATGGGGTAGTTATACTCTGTCCTATAGGGTCCCTATGAGTTGGAGTCGACTGCATGGCAACAGGTTCATGTCCCCTTCAGTACTAGCATACACCATTTGGTCTCACCTAGAAATTTTGTTTTTGCCAGCTAAGATCGTTATAGAAAATGAATGGCAGGAAATCAGAGACTGAAGTTGTTTACAAGCTAAAATGTGTTTATTAAAAAATGCACATATTCTGGATACTAGGCCTGAAAATAGCAAAGATGGGGTTTTGTTGTGAAAATAAAGGTATTTGATTCATATTCTTGCTTTAATTGAAGGCTACCTGTATCTTCCAGTTGCCCCTCCAGATCTACTTCCCACTCTTCTCCACATTGTTTTCTGCTTCTTGCTTTAATTGAAGGCTACCTGTATCTTCCAGTTGCCCCTCCAGATCTACTTCCCACTCTTCTCCACATTGTTTTCTGCTATGAGAGGCTGTTATATTGAGTATGTGATCTGGTTTTGCAATGCTCCTCTGCACACCAAGTCCGAGGGCTATCGCGGAAAAGGGGGCGGTAAGATTGTAAGGACATTAGGAGGGTATGCAGGGGTGGACTGTAGGGCAATGCTATTCAGCTATATGCATCCCCTCCCTAATGAAATCAGCTTTGCTCTTCCCCGAAACATGCCGGGGATGAATTTAGGATGGACTTGGGCGGGAGGGGGATGACTGGGCCAGCAGCCAAGGCCAAAGAATGCCTTAACATTCTTCGTACTGTGTATAACTGGCCCTCTTATGTTCTGGCATCTGGTTGAGTTCATCCAATGGAGATACCTGCCAGAAGATAAGACGGGGGAGGCAAGTAAGTTCAGAGTATTTGTTCCATGGCTCCCTCCCTGTGAGGTCCCCAGGCCTACCCGTGTTCCCCAACCAGTGGTGGCAGCTCTTCTCAAGGCGGCCCTCTTCATATGACTTTATCCTTCCAGGTTGTAGTAACCACTTCCTCACCTTCTTCCTATTGGCCCGACCTAGGGGTGCTAACAGTTTTGCTATTACTTCCTCAGGGGTACCTCACTATCCTATTTTGGTCTCTCTGTACCCTGCCCACACCTTTGTAAACATTCTGTTTACTAAACCTGCCTCAAATTATCCTAATTTGTGTGTGCCTTCTTTTTCCCAGTGGGGCCCTTCTTCAAGGCATGGCTGGCTATAGTAGCTCCAAAGGAGCACATAACAAAATACATTCTGGAAAATTAAGATGAAATAATTAAATTAAAAAATGTCAAACCATCAAAAAACAAAAGAATAGATTTTTGTCCTTCAGATCTCTGAAGGACAAGGACTCTTTATGCTTAAAAGCAATGGAAGAAATCACTAAAGAGTAGATACAAGTGCATAAATTTAAAATGTCTGCCTATCAAAAATGTCATAACTAATACTAAAATATAACTTTGAATAAACTATCTTCAGTGAAAGTAACAGACAAGGGGTTAATATCTTATTATGTAAAGCATTTATAGAAATCAACTGCAGAAACACAAAGTCTCCAATGGATAAATGATCAGAAGGCATGAAATGATAATTCACAACAGAAGACATTGAAATGGCTAATAAATACATGAAAAAGTATCTTATTAGTAATCAAAGAAACACTAATTAAAATAGCAATGCCAGGCTGATTTTTCACCTTTCAAGTTAAGAAAGATTAAAAGGTTAACCTGCCTAATTTTGAAGTGGATGTGGCAAGGAAGACAGCCATTCTTAGACGTTGTTGATAAAGTCTAAGTTAGGGCAAGAACTTTGGCAATTTCAATCAAGAGCTTTAAAAACTACCTAATTTGAGTATGCTCTTTCCTGCTGGAACTCTGATTGATACAATTTATGAGATTCTACAGTTGAGGCAGACACAGAGAAGTTAAGTAATTTGCCCAAGGTCACACAAGGGAGGAAAGGTTGAGATATTTCTTAATGATTATTTATTTATTTAAAAAGTCTTTTTTTTTTTAAAGATATACCAGTATACAACACAAGCAAGCAAAATAGAGAAAAATCACCATAATTCTACCCATCTATTATTACTTTTTTTTTTATTATTACTTATCAGCCTATTTCCAGCTCATATTCCTCCTTTAAGTCTCAGGTCTTACACCCAATTGCCTACTCTATAACCTTCATCTGGATGTCTCTAAGGAGCTTGAAGCTCAACGTATACAAAAACACACTCATGGTCTTCCATATGCTAGCCACAACCAAGTCCACAGCCAAGTTTAAGACATGTAAACGTCTCTAATAAGTCTACATCTCTCCATCCCCACTGCTGCCATCTACCTTAGTACAAGACACCATCAACTCTTCAAAGAATTCCCAACTTTGGTCTCCCTGGATCTATCTATTTTTACCCCCTTCATCCCATTATCCACATGGCAGGCAGATAGACCTTTTCAGAATGGAATATAATCATGTTACCTTTTGCTTAAAATCTTGCAGTGGCTTCCACTGCTCTTAGAACAAAGACCAAAGATCTTCCTTACCTTGGCCTTTCTAGGTCTTATCAGCCTATCCTACTTCACCAACCTCGTCTTTTGTACTTTTTCCCTTACTATAGCTCTTTTTTTATAGCTCTACCACGTAGCTTTCAATTGCTCTGAGTCATGCTTCTTTCTACCACAAGAACTTTTCCCACATTCTTCCCTCTTTCTAGAATATTTTTACACTCTCCATCCCAAAGTTGCTTTCAGAGGGATCAGGGTACCCTAACACTTTCTTGTCACTATGAACCTTCCCATCATAACATTTACTGGAATTAGTATTTACACATCATTTGTGAGGTTGTCTATCTCCTCTACTAGACTGTGTGTTCCGTGAGTTTATAATAGCCTTGTGTATTCCCAACACCTTGCACCGTGCCTACCACATCATATGAGATCAAATATTTAAATGAAAACAACAGAAATAAAGATAAAAGTGGACACAATCGTATTACAAAAAGCTAAATTCTTTACTATTTCCTCCCTTTGCTTCAAAGTCTGACAAGATAAAAATGATACCAATTTAATCACAAGCCTCAACTCCTTTTTTTTTGGAAAGTAAAATCTATTGAAACAGAAGAAAGAAGTAAATCTACATTTCCTTAGTTTCTTCAACAAGAAGTTTGATGCAGAATGGGGTAGTGGGAGGGCAGGAGAAATGTTTATAGATGGGAACGGATATCTGTTAACTTCCTAGAGTTCTCATCAGTTAGTTCATGCCATAATTACATCCAGTTTTGAGGGTTTCAGTGATGACAAATTGAGCTTTAGAATGACAAGTAAAAGTGGAAACTTTAGAAAGGGGGTAATTACGAAAGCAGGAAGCTGCATAGTAAAATATAGCACGAAAAGCCACTCTTTTCAGTAGAACAGGGAAACGTTTTCTTTTGTTTCTGCACCTTAGCCATCCTTTAACCTTTGCTTTTAAACTACAGATTCCACTTAATCTGTGCTAGTGGGGTTCTAATTTTTCTTGTCTACTTGATCAATTTTGGTTAAGTACCTCAACTTGAAAAAAATCTTAGAATCAATAATTTCCAACTCTAACCCCCCCCCCGAAAAAGACAGTTATTTTCCCGTCCTCACGCCCCCTCCCCAGGAAAGGTGCGCGGCTGCGCAGAGCTCATGGGGGGGGTCTTGTGACGTCACAAAGGGACCCTACCAAATGGGACAGAGGCCTCATTAATTTCATAGCCTTTACCGGGTCCTCTTCCTTCAAATACTAGCTTCCTTAAGCCCACTCCAGCCCAGCCCCCTTTCAGTTAAAACGTAAGAATGAAAGTGCCAGGTTGACATCCCCACGCGGCCACGCTCACACCGACGCCCCTTGGCCGACCACTACGTCCCCCCCCCTTCAGTGGCGTCGCCCGGCCACTCTAGGCGCGAGAGCCCCCTGAAAGCGCGCAGCGCTCTTACGGGAAGGCGGAGCCAGGCCACACCAACGCCCTCGTCTCGTCGCCTGCAAGTGGGCCGGGCTCCCGGGGCGGGCCTACGAAAGAGCGGACCCGGGACTCGCCGGGCCAGACAGAGCGGACCCGGAGAGGCGAGCTTACTTGGGGGAAGGGCGGGATAGAACAAAACGGCACCCCATCCCTGCCCGGCGTTTGAGAACCATGAGCACAAACAGCTCCGCGGACTCCCGCGGCGGCGGCGGGCGGGGGCGTGAGGTGGAGGGTGCACCCGGAGCCAGGGCCAGCGCTGCCCAGGTCTCGGACTCGTCCCTTGTAACAGAGTGGAGCGGTCACTCCGAATGGAGTGTTTCCCAACCGTTTTCCGGCTCCAGGTCGACCGCGTCCACCACGTACATGTCCGACTCCTGGAGCTCTAGCGCACACTCCATCCTCAGCTCCAATTCTGGCCCCAGAATTGACCCCGACTCCAAGCCTGGCCTCTGGGGCTTTAGCGCCCGCGGTCTGAACGATCGGATCCCCAAGTCGCCAACCCCTAGCCCTCGCGTCTCCGATGGGGCCTCCCTAGCCTCCAACCCAGACATCGGCTCCAACGCGAATCTGGGGATCTCCCCGCCCTCGATACCTGGCTTCCCCAGAATATTAGTACAAGGACACCCTACGCTCGCAAACACCTCCACCACCATAGGGTCGGTACAAGAGCTCGCCCCGCCTTCGATGCCCAACACTCCTCGGGGTTCGATAGAAATACCTCCTACACCCGCGAACACCCCTGTAGGGTCTGTACAAGGGCTTGCCCCGCCTTCGATGCCTAACTCCCCCCGGGGTTCAATACAAGTACCTCCTACACCCACGAACACTCCGGTGGGGTCGGTACAAGGGCTCGCCCCACCTTCAATGCCCACTTCCCCCCGGGGTTCAATACAAATACCTCCTACACCCATGAACACCCCGGTGGCGTCGGTAGAAGGGCTCGCTCCACCTTCAATGCCCACTTCCCCCCGGGGTTCGATACAAGTACCTCCTACACCAACGAACACCCCCCGAGTGTCAATAGAAGGGTCCGCCCCGCCCTCTGTGCTCAGCTCCTCCCGGAGCACAGTTCTAGGTTTTGCTCAGCTCTTGAACAGCTCCCCAGTGGCAGTTCCTGGGTCCGCCCCGCCCTCAGTGCCTGGCTCTCCCAGCAGTTCAGCACAAGGCTTTGCTCAGCTCTGGAACACCTCCCGAGTGTCATTACCAGGGTCTCCCCCGCCCTCTGTGCCCAGCTCCCCCAGGGTATCCGTACAAGGATCTGCTCCGCCCTCGGCCTCTCCCAGAGTGTCAGTAACAGGGCCAGGGTCCGCTCTGCCTTCTGTGCCTGGCTCCCCCCGGGTATCCATACCAAGATCTGCTCCACCCCCGGGTTCCCCTGGAGTGTCGGTACCAGGGCCCGCCCCACCCTCGATACCCGGCTCTCCCTGGGTGTCTGTATCAAGGTCTGCTCCGCCCTCGGCCTCCCCTGGAGTGTCGGCACCAGTGCCGGGCTCCCACCGGTTATCCGCACAAGGATCTGCTCCACCCCCGAGCTCCCTCGGAGTGTCAGTACAAATGTCCACTCCGCCCTTGGCCGGCCCGACTCCTATACCCACGTCTCTGGAAAGTAGCAAGCAGAGCATGGCGAGTCAGGAGAAGAGTCGGGAGAAGGCGAGTATCTCGGGCCACATGTTCGACGTAGTCGTGATAGGAGGCGGCATCTCAGGTCAGTGTGCACAGTAGCGGTCATCTGAGGCGCCCTACTCGGCCCGGAGTGGGGAGTGCTGGTGGCATTTGGGGGTCTCGTTCATGCAAGAGTGTAACGGGTCTGTGAGGTGGGAGTGGGAGTCAGGCTGGCTTTGTTGGTAATGTGTACTAGGGGAGGCAGGAACAATAATTTTCCTGCTAATATTAAATGCTAATATTTACTTTGCTCTTGCTGTGAAATTATATTTAGTACTTTATGTGGATTTTCTCAATCCTCAACAGTTCTGTGAAGTGCGTAATTACTCACTATTTTACAAGACCAGGAAACTGAGGCCTGGAGAGTTTCAATAACTCTCCTGAGAACAAATCACTTAGGTGGGAAGTGGGTGAACCAGTTTCTCCAATTTAAGACTGACACTAATTCCTGAGGTGGCTGCTGTGCCTCACTGATTTCCCATCCTTTGCCTAAAACAACATTAACGAATGAGTTTTTTTTTTTTTTTTTGGTAGTATTCAGGTAGTGGTAGTAGTATTCCTGTTCTTGAAGCATTTTTCCTTAGAAAATGTAGTAGGTGAAGAGGAAGGTGGCAAAAATGTTCAGGGAAAGGTAACCTACTCCTGCCAATTTTTAGAATTTGCAGGGAAGTGTAGAGCATTTATTACCTAAAGGGAATTCCTTTGTGAAGCAGGGGCTGAGAGCAGGTCAGTAAGTGACCTGTTGTGTCCTTTTTTCACTAAGTGCCCCCACTGCCTGAATCCTGTCCTCTGATGAGCCAGCTTCTCCGAGGGCTTGGGTTCCCAGATTCTGGCTTGGATTTGTGGCTGACCAAGTGAGCGGTACATGAGGTTTTTCAGTATTTTTCTAGAAGCCTCACTATGATTAATTTATTAAATTATCACTTAGGTTTTCTTGTTTGGTAAAATGAGTTTAGAAATTATGTTTCAGCCTTAGGTAGAATAGAACAGTGACCTGCCCCCTATCCCCGGGGGCCTTAATAATTCCTGTAGAATCTGAAAGTAGAGGAGCTACTTTTATATGTTTCTTTTGAGGAGGCTCTGAACATTTTTGTAAGTTACTTTTGACTTGGCCTATTGAGGATAAACAGTCTTAATCACTAGGCAGAGATGAGCATGAAATGTTGCTTTGACAGCTCCAGTCAATGCCAGCAAAAACACGCATGTATGTTGGGAGTGGCAGAGGAAAGCAGATCCTGGTGAAGTGTAAGAAAAAAAGGGTGTTTGTTTCCCTTTGGCCATTCATTTATGTATTCATTCCCCCAAGAAACACTTGTTGAATGCCTGCAATGGAGTGGACTGGTGTTTCCAAACACCTGAACCTCCTAGGCAAGACTGCTAGAAAGAAGCAACATGATTGTTGATTACTGGAACATCAATATGATGATAATGTGTTGTGTAGATAGATTAGTAGTTCTGTCTCCTCACCCATCTCCATACACCCATCCATATTCCACAATTCAGGGTTTTTCCTGGGATTTTCTTCTGGACTTTTTCTTGTTTTGAGCTCCAGTGTTCTTAAGGAGTGTTTTGGCATTTATTTTTACTTTACCTGATAACCTGCTCTTTCTTCCTTTCCACACTTTTCCCCCTGTACTTGGTCACTGCCAGAGGTAGGCTTACCAGGTAGCTAATGAAACTTATGGTTTTTTGCCCTTGCAACTGCAGGCCCCTTCTGGTTTTCATTCAAAATAAATGACCAGTTTCGTACGGAATTTTGTATTCATAAATTTGCATTGTTTCTCAAAGAGAGCAGATCTGTCCATAAAAAAAAAAAAAAAAGATCTGTCCATAGTCACTATTAATTTGATCATTGCCATTTTGGGTAAGTAGAGGGAATTTCTTGCACAGTGGTTCACACTCCTATTCCGGAGACCAGCTTCCTGTTCCACCAGTGTCAGAAAAGCCAGTTGGTTTCCTCTACGGTTATCGCCAATCAGTCAGATCCAAGTGATTTTAATACCCTAACTAACAAGAAACATTGTTTCCTATCTGTGGAGCCTTCCCAGATGGTCCACAGCTAAAATGAAAGTAGGTGCAAGCCTCGCTCATGAGTAAACCCTGGACATAAACGAAGCATTCCTTGAGAAGGTACGCAGCATTACTTCCGGAGCAGTCTTGAGAACTCAGAAACAGCTTTTTTGTCTGTGCTTAGCAGCATCCTGTGAGTTACTCCTCCTTGGATCACATTTAGATGAAACTTTTATCAGGACTTAAACACTCTGATGTGCTACTCACGCATTATAATATATGGCAAATACTTGGAACCTGCAGAGTTATACCTGTTATGTAACAAAATAGCTCCTAGGAAAGTACAAATTCCAAATGAAATTATTCAAAACTGATCAATGTTAACAGTTATTCTTTTTTTTATGATTGCACAAATAGCAGCATCTTAATATATCCCCTGCCTCTTTTGTAATTAAAAAGTGTATAATAAAGCATGTCTTACAGCCGTAAAATCTCTTATGTCCACCCAGCAATTAAATAATTTGATATACTATGTTAGTAGGTGGGGGGGGGGGGAAGCAAACCCTGCTCATTTGTAAGTAGTATAAACCAAAACCAAACGCATTGCCGTCAAGTCCATTCTGACTCACAGTGACCTTATAGGACAGAGTACAACTGCCCCATAGGGTTTCCAAAGAGCAGCTGGTGGATTCAAACTGCCAGGCTTTTAGTTATCAGCCGTAGCTCTTAACCACTGTGCCACCAGGGCTTCTGTAAGTAGTATAGTGGCATCTTTAACATGCTTTGGCCCGTACCCATCATCATTTGACACCCTTTTCTTTTTGAAACTCCATACATGTTTTCCGTGACAATGTCAAATTCTGAATTTTTATCCCAGACTGATTGCTCGTTTTCTGTTCCTTTCATTGTGTTCATATTCTTGTGAACTTCTAGTTTTGAAATGGCCTCAAGGTTGAGCTGTTCATCTCTTTTGGGCTCTTATGTACTCTCCCACTCTCCTTCTCATTCTAGGACTTCAGCTTTTCCTTATGAGTAGAAAGCTCTCAAGTCTGTAATTTGAATCTTTTTCTTTCTCCTAAACTCCGGTCCGATAGCTTATCTGCTCGTGGATATTTCACACTTGAATGTCTTATTTTCATTGTAGATTCAGCATGTCCAAAAGCTACCTTGCCTTCCAACACAGCTTCTCTTCCTCAGTTGCTTGACTCTCTTCTTGGCACTACCATCTTTTCCATCATTTAAATACATCCTTTTCTTTCATCTTCTACACCCAGTCACCAGATCCTGTTAACTCCTTCTTTGGCTATCTCTCTTCTCCATTTCCAGTCCCACCCCACCTTCAGGACAGACCCTTGACCCCTTAAACCCACATAATTATTGCTACCTTTTCAGTGGCCACCCTTGACTTTGGCCTCTCCCTTCGTGTCCATCCTGCAGTGTTCTCCCAAACTTAATTTTTTAAAAATTACTCTGGATCTCTACTCAGGACCTTCAATGGTGTCCTATTACCAGTCTCTCAAGCCACGCTCCCCACACCCACACATCCAATTATCTGGCCTCACTTTGTTGGACAAGTAGCGTATCCCACTATTCCCCAGCATGGAACCAGGCTTTAGTTACACTGCTTTCTTGTCCTCAGTGCTATACCATGTTTATATATTATTTTGCCTTTGTGCCTTCTGTGTTACTGTTTTTCTTAACTTGGAACTGCTTTTCTCTGACCATTTTTACATCCTGTCCATTCTTCAGTACCTGGTTGAAGATCATCTTCTTGATTACTCTGGCTCACTTTGATTGTTCTCTCCTCTTGTAGAACCTGCAATCTGTACTTAACAATTCACACTTAATTATTTTCTATTTATTTCTTTTTAAAAAAATAATTTGTGTTGTTGAGAATATACACAACAGAACATACACCAATTCAACAATTTCTGCATATACAATTCAGTGACATTGATTACATTCTTCGAATTGTGCAGCCATTCTCATGCTCCTTTTCAGAATTGTTCCTCCCCTGCTAACATAAACTCACTGCCCCCTAAGTTTCTATTTATTGACATTATTTCAAGTATAGTGATTCAGTATCTGATTTTAGGTGCTAGTTTTTACTTTTTTTTTTTTTACTTATGAACCAATGCAAATGTAACAAATGACAGAAAAGCAGCAGCACAAGATTTTAAAATCTGCCCTTAAGTAAGACTTTCTGAAATGGCTCTCTTGAGGGAGAGAAAAAAAGGAAAAGAGAGAGAAAAAAAGTACAGCTCCAAGGGAAAATGGATACTTCCTTCATGGGTCTTTTTGGAATTTCAGGGTCTTTGGGCCAAAGGGATTTTAAAAGGCAAGCTAGTCCTATCACCTAAGATTTTAATCTTCTTGATAGCATCTCCTTAGTAATTTTATGGCTGTAGTGTTGAACACGTCCAGGGAACGGGAATGAATGCGCAAAACAACTCATCATAAGTAGAGGCAGCTCTGGTTTCTGCACTTGTTCAAGCATTTTGGGAACCTTTGTCATATCCTGGGCAGTGGCTGAATCACTGAGAAAGAGGTATATAGAAATGAATAAGTAGTACCCCTACCTATCAGGTGGTCTTTATCCTCTTGGAAGAAGTAATCAAGCTGGCCAATAATTGACATTAATATAGGGAGGTGAATATTAGTAGTATGGATATGAACAAAGGGCTGGAACCTTGAGAGATAAATGGGATTTTAACAGGTAGCGATAAGAGGGTGGGAAAAAGGTCACACCGAACAGGAAAGACCAGAGGAGCACTGATGCAGAGTGAGCTGCACATGGGTAGTGCTTAATTTAAGCCCATGGCGAGAGTTCAAAGGAATGAAAATCACTGCCTGCTGCTACTCTAGCAACAGGGTCCTGGGAGCTATTGATATGACCTTCATGTGCCACATCTGCTCATGATTTTTGTGTCTGTGTGAACCGTGAACTGTCAGAGAGTGCAGTGAAAACTCCTTAGTCATAATGCTGCATGGTCTTGGGTGAACAGAGTATTTTCATGTTTTCTGAAATTAAATTCCAAGTATCATGTAGAAGAGCTATTTGCAAACCGTGTTTAAACAAGAAACCAAAACAACAACAAAAACCCAAACCTGTTGCCGTGTATTCCCACTCAAAGCAACCAAAAAAAAAAAAAAAACCCTGTAGTACTTCCTTATATATTTGTGGAAAGAACCCTGGTAGTGCAGTGGTTAAGCACTCAGCTACTAACCGAAAGGTCAGTGGTTTCAACCTGCCAGCTGCTTCGCGGGAGAAAGATGTGGCAGTCTGCTTCTGTAAAAATTTGTAGCCTTGGAAACCCTACGGGGCAGTTCTCCTCTCTCCAACAGGGTCACTATGAGTCAGAATCGACTTGACGGCAATGGGTTTGGTTTTTTATATTTTTGCCCACAAGCCAAGCTTTATTAAAAGAATCACAAGCACTAGCCACCCAAAACTCCATGCTGTATAAAATCAGCAGGGATCGAATCTTTCTCATCATCTGAGACAGAAAAGCCATTTTGCAAGAATGACTAATGTTCTGAGTTCTGACAATTGAGTTCACAACATACCACAATTTCCCTATTTGCTGAAATATATCACCCGTTAGCATCATTCCTGCTAGGACCCTTTTTGGCATTTTAACCAAGAAGTTGGCAGCACATGCTGTGGTTTTGTAGTAATTTAAGAAAAGCTTACATTTTAAAAAAAGCCACTTATTCTTGCTGCCTTAGTTATTCAAATACTCGGAGGTTCAGGGTAGGCTTAGTATTAATTTTGGGTTTTTTAGGCTATTTCCTTGCCCTCATTTTATTTTCTCAGAATAAACTAGGATACGTATACTTTATAAACTTTTTCATGTTGAATAAAGAATACAGTAAATTTATTTGGGTTCTGGTTTTTTGAAATCTTCAAAATAAATGAGTTTTTTGGGTTTAGCTGACATTTAACGGGCAATTTTAGCATTTAGCTGATACTAATTGATTTGAATTTGTAATCCTCAGCTAATGTGAAAGACATATTTAACAATAAATCTAAGTATAGTATAATTGCATGGATCAGAGACCAGTAATTGAGAAAAAGAAATGTGAAAGCCTACTATTGGTAAGTATTGGTCATATAATCTTGGTGCAGGTGTGGCATACACATATTTTAACATATGGAAGTCTTACCAGTGTTTAGATCCTACAGTATTCAGAAAGACTGAAGTTGTTTTGTAGTTTGATATCACATACATAGGCTTGTAAGAGTACCCAGTCCTGTGTTATCGAAAGTATAGATACCCAACGACTATTTAAAGAATATACTTGCACGTATAAGATGGATAGATTTCATAACGACTTTTTTTCATTTTGTTTGAGTGATTAGAACTTGAGAAAATGAATCAAAAGACGTTTATGTTTTCTAAATGTGAGCATTATTGGGAGTGTATTTTTCCACTTATTGTAAGAAATATTTTATATTTTTATCAGCAATTTTTATTTTCCTTTGGACAATCTATTCCCTGTTATGTTGTAATCTAGCTTTATGAATTAGGACAGCTTAAGAAAGGCCTGGTAATCTATTTCTGAAAAATCAACCATTGAAAACCCTGTAGAGCACAGTTCTACTGTCAAACACAGGGTTGCCATGAATTGGAATCAACTTGACAGCAACTCATGTTTTTACTGGTAAAGTTTTGTGTGATGGTTTTGTCATCTATAAAATTAGGAGGTTGGATTAAGTTATATGTGATATAATTTCCAATATCTTTTTTAATATTAGTCTGCTTTGTGAAAGTCTCTTTCTTCAGCTTTTTCTTTCAGGCTCCTCTTCAATACTTTTTTTCCTAGGCTCCATTCTGGAAATGGTTTGCATACTCTCTCATCTTGATTCCCTGCACTAACTGAAACCAGGGTCTGGGTCTTTCCACGGGTGCTCATTCACACCTTGTCCATGGCTTCTCTGAGCTTTCCTTTAAAACCCCTTTTCTAGTTGTTGCTATGCCAAAGTAAGCAAGACCCCACTTTATAACTGTGGAATTGATTGATTAGGTAAGAGTGTCAATAAGAACATAACCGGATGATAAGCTTTGAGAGTTGACTTAATTACATATTAACCATATTCAAGGGTCACAGAATTGCAACCTGTAAGGGATTAAAGGGACCGAAATGGAGGCTCAGAGGGGTCAAGTAAATTACCAAATGCCGTAAAATTCTTAGCGTCAGAACTTGACCCTGAACTCTTAAAATATTGACTGCTAGGATAGTGTTCCTTCCATTCCCCACCTCAATGAACTTGCTCTGCAGGCTTACGCATAGAGCTTCAGTGAGTCTTGTAACTGCTTTACCTTGAGGCTTGATGCCCTATATCTGGTGACTATTGGGTCACCGTAATTTATATATTTAGAAAACTGGTTGCCAATGAGTCAGTTATGACTTGTGACGACTACACGTGTGCCAGAGTAGAATTGTGCTCCATAGGGTTTTCAATGGCTGATTTTTAGGAAGTATATCTCTAGGCTTTTCTTCTGAGGCACCTCTGGGTGGACTCAAACCATCAACCTTTTGATTAGCAGCCGAGAGTGTTAACGATTTACACCACTCGGGACTCCAATTTATATATTAAAATAAAAAAAAAAAAACTTGTTGCCGTCGAATCAATTCTGACTCATAGCAACCCTATAGGACAGAGTAGAACTGCCCCTGGAGTTTCCAAGGAGCGCATGGTGGATTTGAACTACCAACCTCTGGTTAGCAGCCGTAGCACTGACCACTACACCACCAGGGTTTCCAATTTATGTATTAGGATATATTAAATGGAATGTTCCTGCTCTGTGGACATTTAAATTTAATGATATGGGACACACTATTAGATAAAATAACTTACTTATGAAGAATTTATTTCCTTTTTGAAATGTCCGTTCCTAGTATGTTTAGGATAATGTATAATTGTTTTAATTGTTTAGGTCAGTGATTCTTAAACTTTTAGATCAAATGGTCCTTTGAAAATCTGATGAAAGCTGTAGACCTATTCACCAAATAAATGCATACTTTCACTTAAAGACATTTTTTTGTGTGTGCCATACAAACATCAGATGTTCTAGAAACCTATTCGGCGTCACTGGCCCTGAAGTGTAAATATTTTGAGCTGATACTAAGATTTCACAGAAGTAGTGAAAAATAAGGATGAAAAGGATTCTTAAAGTTATTAGACAGATACTAGTAATGAATTTGTAAATAGACCATGATAAAAATAGTCAAAGCATTCACGCTGAAAATAAGGCACCTGCATTTCCTACGTTAAGACTGTGGTGAATAGAAAAGTAAACCACATGTTTTGAAAAATTGGGGGAGAAAGCATTGGCAAAGGAAGTGGAAGGCTGAGGTGGGTGATATGATTTCTTTTAGCAGTTTACCAAGATTGCTGTTTAAAGATTGACATATTGAAGTGAAATCATTGGTATTAAGTGTGCATTCCTGATTTAATATGCATGTGTAATAACTTACAAAGATCATGGGTAATTGAAGGCATTTGACAAAATTTAGGGTCAAATGGAAGAGGGAAGTTTTGGTCTGAGGGTGTTCCCTAGTTGGTCAGTCCATTTGTCTATCCAGTGACCTAGGTGGGGTACAGAGTCCCTCTGTGTACTGTGGGTTACAATTATGAGCCTGTCATGCTGTTGGTACTTGAGGTTGGTTTAGGGATCCAGTGACAGCACAGAGAAAACCAGTTGCTGCTGGGTCAACTCTGACTCATGGCAACCCATTTGGGTCAGAGTAGAACTGTGCTCCATAACATTTTCAGTGGCTGATTTGTCAGAAGTAGATCACCAGGCCTTTCCTCCCAGGCACCTTTGTATGGACTCAAACCTCCAAGCTTTTGGTTAGCAGCTGAGTGCACTAATCATTTGCAGCACAGAAAAGGGAACAATTATCTCTATCTGGAGGAAATATGTGACAAGGAAAGAAGTAATGCTTGATAGAAGTGTTGTTGATTTTGGATAAATTCTGAAATGTAGTGAAGATGACTTTTAAGGGGACCATTTCCAGATTAAATGAGTTAGGTGTGAGCTGTGGCTTAAGACCTTTTTCTTGCATGCTTATATGCATTCATTCATTCATTCAATAAATATTTGTTGATTGAGCACTCACTATGTACTTACTTAAAGACCTTTTTTTTTTTTTTCACCAGGCTAACATTTAGGGTTTTTAATCTCTGTTTTTCTGCTTCAGGAGCATTGCTTCTAAAACTTCTGCATGATCTGATGTTTGACCATTTTTTTTTTTTTATTTTTGACAGTGTTCAGTCTAAGAGGCCAAGCATGGAGCTATATAAGAATTAGGTTAGCCAGAGACCAGTTCATTGACTAACAGAGAATTAACTTTTCTAAAAATTTAATATGTAGTGTACACGATACACATTCCTAGGTGGTATTGAGCATCAGAGTTGAAGAAAAATACCACTTTTAGAAGCAAAGAAGATGATAAGAGCCAGCAGAGCACAAGCTATAGCTACACTAAAGTTTTGCTTTGACACACCCAGCTTGTGCTCTAGGTCTTGCTTACCTAGGGCCCTGTCCACAGGAGTTTATTACTGTAAATATTTGAAGGATCTCATAAGAGTTTCAATCAGCCTTCCCCAGGCATATTTGGAGGTATTTAAAAAGGCAGAGGGTGGGAAAATGTGAAGTTAAACAGGGCTCTTCACCGCAGGACTTCTCAGGGCCTTTAATATACTTGTGTGCACCATGCATTTCCCAGGAGAAACTGCACAAGGTTTTCCAACTTCATGAATGTTGATACTTTTCCCCAAAGCATCTTGAGGACTAGTGCCCCGTAAAACATTTTAGAAACTACTGTTTTAAACTACAGCCCTTCCCAAGAGTGCAGAATCTGAGTATAGCAGTGTGAAGCAACCCTGGTTTATTTTAGGTTTCAGTGAAGTAGCGGAGCAAATAATGAATTAAGGGGTAATTGCATTCCCTAACTTGAGTGAGATCTGTTTATCAAAAGTGAAGATAAATGCCGAACAATAATCAAATAAATTAGGACTGTCTAGACCACCAGTCTGTCGAATTCACGGCAAATTGAAGTTAATTGTTAGCTTTCATGTTTTTATTATTTGAGACAGCATTGTTTTTTTAGCTTATCAAAGGCATTAGAAGATTTGGCATTTTCAAAAACAGAATTATTTCTTTGAAAGGAAGCACAAAATACAGATGGATGGATAAATATGCATAGGGGACAAGTTTGTGGGCATGTTGGTATTCTCTGTTCTCTTCTGCTACAAAGCACAATACTAGTTCAAAGTCTGTAAAATATATTAGTAGTATTTAGAATCTGCTGACTTGCTTAGGCATAAAGGTTAAAATGACATGGCACCCTATCCTTCTCAGTATTTCTTAGTTGCTTGAGATATATATAATCTAAGTGGCATTAGAAACATCCCTGTTGCCCTCATCCACATTAGCATGGCTTTGTTTTCTTAGTATGTGGTTCGTCTATCATTGCAACATACATTAACATAGTCCCTGCAGAGTGCCAGGCTCTAGTCTAGAGTTGCAAAGATGTAGAATACTTTTTCGTCCCCAAGAGGTTCATAATACACATTTAGCTCATTTAGACATCTCAAAGTTAATATATCTAAAACTGGCTACTTCCCCATAACTTACTCTTACACTGGCCTTTTTCAACTTAATAAGTCACGCCGCCATTTACTAGTTGCTCAGGTCAAAAATCTTGGAACCGTTTTTGATGCCTCTCTTTCGTCATACAACACATTCAACTGGCAAGTCCTGTTGGCTGTGGCCTCAAAATACGCTCAGAATCTGACCGCTTCCCACACAGTTGCTACCTTGTCCAAGCAGTTGTGGTCTTTTGCCCTTATCTGAGCTACCATGATCTCTTATTGCCTCTTAACTAGTCTCCCTGTTTCTTTCTTCTTTTGTTCTTTTACAATCTGTTCTCACAGCTACCAGGATGATTTTGAGTGTGTTTTTTTAATGTGGTAAAATATATATAACAAAATTTTGCCATTTTAACCATTTTTAAGTGTACAGTTTATTGGCGTTAATTACATTTATCATGTTGTGAAACCATCACCACTATTTACAAAACTTTTTATCACCCCAAAGAGAAATTCCATTCCCCTTAAGCAATAACTCCCCATTGCCCCCACGCTCTAGCCCATGGTGATCTCTAATCAACTTTCTCTCTCTCTGTACTTACCTATTCTAGATATTTCACATAGGAAGGGTAATATTTGTCCTTTTGGGTCTGGCTTATTTCACTCAGCATAGCGTTTTCAAGGTTCACCTATGTTGTAGCCTGTATCAGAACTTCATTCCTTTTTATGGCTGAATAATATTCCATTGTATGTATATGTGTGTGTGTGTGTATATATATATATACATATACATATATATATATATACACACACACCACATTTTGTTTATCCATTCACCTGCTGCTGGATATTTTGGTTGTTTCCACCTTTTGGCTATTGTGAATAATGTTGCAGTAAACATTGGTGTACAGCTATCTGCATTGCTACTTTTAAATCTTTTGAGCATATACCTAGAAGCTGTTGGATCATATGATCATTCTATGTTTAACTGTTTTGAAGAACCATCAAACCAGGATGATCTTTTAAAAGGCTAAATTAATCAATTCGCTCCCCTACTTATAAACCTCCAGTGGCTCCCCATTGCACTTATATCAAAACCCAGGGCCTTTAGCTTAGTCTACAAGGCTCTACGTGTTTTGTTTTTTTTGCTTAGTTCTCTGACCTCATCAGCTCCTTACTTATTCCTCTGTGGCTCTCTTTTGAGCACATCAAGCTTGTTGCCATCTTCCTCAGATACTGGCATAGCTCACTTCTTTACTTCAATAAGGTCTCTGCTTTAACATCACCTCTGAGATTCTTTCACTGATGACCACATCTAAAAAGGCACCCCCCAACCTCTATCACTCTCCCCTTACTCTGCTTTATTTTCATAGCACTTAATATTTTATTAGTATTTCCTAACACTTACTATTTATTTCTCTATGTCTCCCCCACGAGAATGTAAGTTTCATGAGGACAGGGACTTGGTTATATTCACCACTGTATTCACAACACCTCATATGGTGCCTGGGACATAATCAAAACCCAAACCTAGTGCCATTGAGTCGATTCTGACTCACAGCAACCCTGTAGGGCAGGGTAGAACTGCCCCATCGAGCTTCCAAGGAGTGCCTGGTGGATTCGAACTGCCAGCCTTTTGGTTAGAAGCTGTAGCACTTAACCACTACACCAACAGGGTTTCCTGGGACGTAGTAGGAGCATAATATTATTTGTTGAATGAGTGGATAGATTAATGAATTTAGTCGGGTTAATGATACTTGTGAAGGTATAAAAATAAGTACTTGCAAAAAGATTCAGTTGCTATTCATTACCTAGATGCTTCTCATGAAGGTAACCCTCATTTCATATATCTTTAGGCTATATTTCAAACCTATATATTGAAACCTTTTAAAGGGAAAAATAATTTTAGATGGAAAAATACGTTTTGATGTCAATGTGTGTAGTAGTTTTTTCTTTGTGAATATGGTGATGTCTGTATAAACACATAGATGCAGTAGATTAAAACAGCTCAAACGAGTATATAATGTAAAATGAATCTTCTATCCTAGACCCCCAGTAGTACACCCTGAAAGATTACCACCATGATAGTTTACTGTATATCTTTTCAGTTATTTCCTGTAAGGAAGTTACTTAAAAAAAAGAAAAAAAAATTTTTTTCTTTTTTTTTTCAAGTATGGAAGTATGGGTGCATACTACATAGGGCTCTGAACCTTGCTTATTTCACCTTATATATTTCAAAAACTTTCATTCTTTTTAATAGTTATGTAGTATTTTGCAGAATGCCTTTATCTTATTCTTGTTTGGAGCTCTTTGTATAACCTACTGCCGTCGAGTCGATTCCGACTCATAGCGACCCTATGTATATGTGTGTGAATTTATATGTAGGAGAGAGCTTATTAGGAATGGAATTGCTGGATCAAAGGGATGTGCATTTGCGGTTTTAATAACTAATACTGGCAAGGTTTAATCACTGTTCTTTGCCACCAACAGTATATGAAACATTCTGTTTTCTATACCCATGTCAACACTGTATTTAATATTTTTTCATTTTTAATCCAATAAATCAAAATTTCACTGATTTTAATTTATGGGAAGAAAAAGGCCTGGAGATCTGCTTCCATTAATATTACAGCCAACAAAACACTATGGATCAGTTCTACTCCGTAACACATGGGGTCGCCATGAGTTAGAATTGATTCAGGGGCAACTAACAACATCAGAAACAAATTAGGAGTGAGAGTGAGCATCTTTTCATTCAAAGAAATTTGTATTTCTTTGGTGAAACCTTACATTCAAATTCTTTACCCATTTTTAAAATGTGTTTGGTCTTGTTTCTTATTGACTTGTGAGAACTTTTTATAATTTGCAGAAATCAATCTTGTGTCAAGTGGTTTTTTTCTTTTATGGCTTCTGGGTTTTGTGTCTTACACAGAAGGCATTCTTTACTCCGAGAATGTTATTTTTCTAAAATTCCCCTGCTTTAGTTCTTTTATGTTTTTATTTTTTATATTTAAATCTTTCGTCTGAATTTATTTTGAATAAAGAATTAGAAATTCTGCCTTGCTTTTTTTCCTCTCCTGAAGTCAGATGTCCTAACACCATTTATTGACTAAACTCGGATTTATCTACTGATTTGTGTAATTTCTCGACCATATTCTCTTATATTTATCCACTTGTCTAATTTTGTGCAGTTCCACTATTTTTTTTTACTAGAGCTTTGTAATATATTTTAATAAAAGGTTGCCTCTTCTTCAGGAATTTCCTGCCAAGTTTACCATGTTATTTTTCCATGTGAAGTTTAGAATCAGGGACTCAAAATAGTATTAACATTTTTATTGGTATTTCATTATATTTTTAAATTACTATTTAAATTGAGGGGAAATTGAGGTCTTTATAATACTGTTTCTTCCTATCCAAAAATAATGACTATCTTTTCATTCAAGTCTTCTTTTGGGTCTTTCAGTAATTTTCAGATTTTTCAAGATATTTCTCATGTGAGTTCTGCAGAGTTGTTGAGTTTCTAATATTTTGTCATTCATGTCACTTTTAGAAGTGAGTTCTTTCATTATATTCTCCAACTGATTGTATGTAGGGCTGTGATTTATTTTTTTAATAACAACTTTTAAACTAGACACCTTGCTACTTGAATTCTCTTCTTTCATCTTTCTTCTGTTACTTTTTTTTTTATTACAAACCATGATAATTTTATCTCTTTTCTGATTTTTATGCCTTCTTTCTCTCTCTTCTCTAATAGCATTGGCTAGTACTTGCAAAATGATGTTAAATAAAATCAGTGATGGTAGGCATCTCTTCCTTGTTTCTGACTTTGATGCTACTGTTATTTCACCATTAACCATAATGTTCAAGACATTGACAGTGGGATCACTGGACATTTTTCATGAAGAATACACTACATATCTAGGTTTATTCTAGTCAGGAAATGGAGATACCAAGTACAGATCATTTGTTGCAGAAGAAAAATCAGAAATAGCTCAGGAATTCAAAAGGGTGGCATGAATCAAATGGAGGAACTTTTTCCCCCCTATAATGGAGTAGATGTGAATGTAAGGTAGAGAAAAGGGCTCTTGGCGAGGTAGAGAAGGCAAGGGTAAGTGTGGAAGCTGGGTTCCACAGTGACAGGATGCCTGAGATTTATATTCCAGAAAGCAAGGGTCATTTCTTTAAAGGCTTCATTGCAGATATTAACTGCCCCTCCAGCTATATAGGTAAAATCATTTCTATGGGGACAGTATCCATCTGAAGGCAAGGAAAGCACTGCAGAATTGATGGGAACAGTTTCCATGGGCAGTGGCTTTAAGGAGCTGGATTGGAACTGGTTTGACGTTGCCATGGCAACATAGATGTAGGCTGCATACATCATCTCGCCCAGGCTCCCCTGATCTAATAACCGAGACTAGCATTGTCTGAGCTCTGAAATGATGTGTGCTTTTCACAGACGGCACTGGGTTTTTTTACCTTGAATTTTGTTTGTTTTTTAACCTCCCAAATAAATCTATTACCCTATCTTTTATTTTGGTTTCTGTAAAATCCAAACGATTGAAGAGAGAGAGATCAGGAAAGGATTTGTACTGTGTTAAACTCATCACCCCTATTTAAATACTTATTGCAAAGTGATTAAAGATTTGTCTGTGCCATGGCCCACAATTTCCCTGTTTTCAGGTTTCTCCATTTTGAAAGTGATTGGATCCTCATTTTACACGATAAGGCCTTCATAAAATCTGTGTGAATGTAGCTTCTTGAGGCTCTTTATTCTCATAGAAAATCACAGGGTATTTGGGAGTCTCTGCCTCCTAATGAGCCCTGTCTGTCATGCTTTGGGAAAGGAAGAGCTCTAGGTGCAAGGGAAGGAAGATTTTGCTAATGCCTGCTTATACTTCTTGCCTCTACACACAGGCAGAAGAAAAACAGACTTTGGACACTAGGGCACTTGAGAGTCAGGTCCAGTGGCCCTTTTCAAGTTGTCTTCTCATCCCCTACAGCCCAATGAATATCATAAATACTTGCTGACTTCATAGGCCATCTCTCTGCTCCCCAGTTCTTCTATCGCTATAACCATCGGGGTATGGGAGCCAGCTCCTACTGGCTCACAAGGATTGACTGTGCGTGTCTCTTCCCAACTCAAGGTTCAGTGACATCACGTTGGTAGCTTGAATCACACTGGTAGTTTGAAATTGCCCGTGGTGGGAGTGTATATATGTTGCAGAAATTAAAAATCCAGGTTCCCACACCCCCAGTGGTTGCTAATCATTTACTGGCATGCCACTGTATAAAATCCTTTTATTTTTTCTTATCTTGGGGATGGGGGTTCCCCCAGAGGAGCCAACTTCTTCTATCCCCCTAGATTCCATGTGGCTATTAAATGATGGGAAATGAAAGAAAGAGCTATAACACATAGCACTCTTAGTTTTGACTAACCTGTGTTTCTTGGAACAAGATGAAATAAAAGGTCTAATATGAGATGTTCTCTTTTCATAATGAAAAAATAAAAAAATACTTGGTTATAATATGTATTTTTATGGTGGCTACATTGTATTTGGTGACTTGCCTTCAAACATTTTCCTAACAAATCTTACCACCTTTACAAAAACCAATAACTAAGAAGAAATATTTTTGAAAGATGGTGGCAAAAAGCCTTTAAAATGATCTGTGGAGTTGACAATTGAGGTATATTTTTTTATTCTGTAAATAATCATTGAATTTTGTAGCGATGAGAGGGGGAGAATGCATACCGATGCATAGGCTAAGTAGAAAAAAGAGTTGATGAGTATAATCTAAGACGTATCTTTAATAGGCATCATATTCGTTTTTTTTTTTTATTATTGGAATCAACAGCCACAGTTGTTATATTAGAAAAGCTTTTCTTGACCACAAGTGTTTGCCTGTGCTTTATTTATGACTTGCTGAGCATTCAGAAATAACTATTTTCCTAACAGCATCTTATTTTTTATTTTCATATTGTGTATTTTCTAGCCTTTAAATGGTCCTGGAAGTTTCTTATCAGGGTCTTCTTCGCAATAAACTTGCAGACTGAAACATTAGCACTGCATTTATTCAGCATATTAGATGAAATTTGCATATAAGTAGATTTTTCTAAATGGCTTAAACCATCTCCCTTCTAATTGCAATACTTTTTAAAAAAGATTTTTCTGAAATCCTTTTTAAAGGCTTAAATATTTTTCCTTATTTCTTAAACTATGAGTTTAAAATTTCCTTGCTCAGATAGGGCTATTTTCCTGTAATGCATAAATAATCATTTTTGTCAGCTTTTTAATTTATTTGGTTATAGCCTTAAACGCTAAACTGCAAAATGACCTTTGTTACTGGTGTGGTCATAGTACTGGCTCAGGTAGCCCTGCTCCCACCTTCTCTTTTATCTCCTGAGTAGGATTTATTATTGGCACTGAACCCCACTCACCAAACTCGTTTAGAGTTATTCATTAGATTTGATTTTATTAAGGCTCTAACTGAGGGCATGAGAAGTAAAATCCTTAGCTTTTGTTGTGGTCATTCATATCAGGCATTTGATTTGCTCATTTGGAATATGGAGACAGTGAAATCTATTTTAAATCTGCCTCCTTGAGAGCAGAATAGCTACATCAGTTATTTGGAATTTTTCTGCACAGGAGATTTGTTCCCTTCTTGACTAACAAAAAAAAAAAAACTAGTGAGAGTTTATTCAGGTTAGCTGGTGAGTCTTTTTGACCCTATCTTGGTTGGCTCTGACAACCATCTTGCTTTCTGGTATTACTTGACGTTCAGACTCATCTTGTACATTTCTTGCCCCAATCCTGGAATAGGTCAAGAGCCTTGGTTCAGTTCATGTGACTTGATTTTTTAGAAACCATAGTCTGGGAGTATTTATTGCTACTGAGTAGGTTATTTTTTTCTAGGTGTTTTCACTGGACAAGACTAAGAAATATATATTTTTAAGGATAGAATATATCCAGAGATCATACTGATAATTCCAATCCATATATAGAACAACCGGGTTTTTATTTAACCTCATTGTTCTTATATCTGAGCACCCTTACTCTTATGTCAAAAATCCTGGTTCTCTAGCACACCAGCCTGATTTTGCTGTATCCCACACAACATGTATAACAACCTCAGAATAACAATACTGATACTGATACCGTCACCATCTAAATGATTACTTTTTGTTTGTAGTTCTTTTTGTCTTTGAGGTACATATTTGAAAAAAAAAAATTTTTTTAAGGAGCTATCAAATTACTGGATTTTTAAAATCACTTCTCTGTGTAGTTATTCAGCCACCTGTTTGCATATTTAAATCTTGGATGTTTAGTATTTATATGTTAATACGTTCCTATATTTTGCTTTCCCTTTAGGATTGTCTGCTGCCAAACTCTTGGCCGAACATGAAGTTAACGTTTTGGTCTTAGAAGCCCGAGATCGAGTTGGAGGGAGAACATATACTGTGAGGGTAAGTGATTTTAATACTTCACATATACTATCTCACACAAACTAGAAGTGGCACGATTGAAAGGCACAGGGCTCGAGGAAATCTCAAGAGTTCATTCAGTTAAGCCACTGGCCCAACATAGCTCTAAACCACTCCAAGTAAGTGTCCATTTTCTTAAACAAGCACTCATTGTTGTGTGACAGTCTCTGACCTTCAGTAGTTTACATTCTAGTGAAGAAAATAAACAGGTAAACAAATAACTTTAATACAAAAAACCAAAATTCATTGCTGTCCAGTCGATTCAACTCATAGCTACCCTATAGGACAGAGTAGAACTGCCCCATAGGGTTTCCAAGGAGCAGCTGGTGGGTTCAAACTGCTGACCTTTTGGTTAGCAGCCATAGCTCATAACCACTGTGCCACCAGCGCTCCAAATTCCATATTAGAGGCCTAAATATATCTATATATAAAACCAAAACAAACCAAACCCAGTGCCGTCGAGTCAGTTCCGACTCATGGCGACCCAGTAGGACAGCGTAGAACTGCCCCATAGAGTTTGCAAGGAGTGCCTGGCGGATTCGAACTTGGTTAGCAGCCGTAGCATTTAACCACTATGCCACCAGGGTTTCCATATATATATGTGTATGTGTATGTGTATGTGTATGTGTATGTGTATGTGTATGTGTATGTGTATGTGTATGTGTATGTGTATGTGTATGTGTATGTGTATGTATATATAATTCCATATTAAAACAACAACAAAAAAAATCCAAACCCATTGCCATCGAGTTGATTCTGACTCATAGCGACCCTATATAATACAGGCCTAAATGAAGTATGCAGTGTTTCGGGTGGGATTACTGTTTGGCTGGAAGCACATACACGTATGTGTGTACACACACACATATACACATGGCACATACTTGCTGTGGGTTTCTTTTTTATTTATTCAAAGACACAGAACAGAAGTGAGCTGGCTACAGTAAGCAGGAGCAAATATAGCATGTTTTTGTGCAACTTTTTCTTCAGCCCTTATTCCCTAAGAAGTGTCCTACTGCCTAAAACATGCTTTGCTCAGGTAGAATCTAACTAGATATGAGAAAGAAGCCTAATTCTTGCCACATCATTACGTTTTTATACCTGGGTCTGTATCACCATTCTGGAAAAATGCATGCTAATGCTTGTTTACTGTTCTTCAAGGGACTGGTTGCAGGTGGTTGAATCTGTGGGAGCTGATTAAAGTACACAGGAAGAGGACGTAGGATGAGAAGGAAATAGAGCCAAAGATGGGAGTTGGGGGAACATGCTGATTTAAGGTTGGACATAGGCAGAGGGGCCAGAGAAGCAATAGATGCAGAGGAGGAGGGTGAGACTGGAACAGTGCTATGCAAGTCAGTGGAGGAAAGAGGAAAGGATGATTAACAAGTCAAATGACAGGCATTTGACATAGGATAAAAGCCCTTGTGTTTGGTGATTGGAAGATTAATGAGGCCTTTGCTAGAGCACTCAAATAGAGCGTTGAAGGCTGGGGAATTGGCAGTAAGGACAATACTAGACTGTTGAAGTGACTGAAAGGTGAGGAAGCATTTAACTAATTAGAAGATGTATTTTTTTATCAGACTAATAACTGAATGGCTTAAGCAATGATAACATCAATGGCTTAAGCAATATAAAGATTTAATTCGTTCACATAAGAAGAGTCTGGTGGTAGATAGTCCAGGCTGATTCAGGTGTTAGCTTTGTCATCAAGGTTTCTGGCTCTGTCTTCTGTTCTGCCATTCTTTGCATGTTGGCTCATTGCCTGTGGTAACAAGATGGATGCTGCAACCCTAAGCATCAAATCCTTATTCAAGGTGGGAAGGAGAGTGAAGGGGCAGCACCAGTCCTACCTACAACAAAGCTTCTTTTGGCAGGAGACCCCAGCAGATGTTTGCTTTAGTCTCATGGGCCAGAATTGGGTCCCTTAGCTGCTAGGGACCTGGGAAAGCAAGTATTTAACATTTCCAGCTGCATAATAGAAGCAGACACGTTGTTGTTGTTGTTGTTAGTTGCCGCAGAGTCGATTCCAACTCATGGTGATAGAAAAGGGAATATAAATGGATATTGGAATAGCTAACCAAAGACATCTGAACTAGAATATTGTACCAGTTCTTTGTGTCACACTGTGTCATGCTACCCTTCTGTCATTTGCTTCCTACCTTTTTAGATACATGAGCCTATTTTCATGTTGCTCAGCTCTAAGAGTGCACTATAGCCTTGCTACTCAAAGTGTGGTCTGCTGATTCTGACTATCTCAGAATCACCTGGGACCTTGTTAGAAATGAAGAATCTCAGGTCCCACCCCCAACCTGCTAAATCCAAACCTACATTCTGACAAGATCCTCAGGGGATTCACGTGCACATTAAAGTTTGAGAAGTGCTGCTCTATTGTATATGCTTGCTTCTTTGCTTTAAATTAATGTAAATCCAGATTCATTTTATTTGGAGAATGTCTGGTTACTTCCTCAAATGTGGTCCACTGGGAGTCTGTTGGTTTAGGGATTCCACTGGGGTTCTAGCCTCTATACTGGCCTAACACACTGTCTTACCTTTGGTAAGTGCTATTAGCACTTTACATCTCCGTTTCCTCATCTGGGCAATGAGATACAATCTAAATGTACTCGAAGCTCCCTTCCAACTTCAAATTTTAATTTAAGGCAATGTGTTATAGTACAAAAGAAGGGTTGCATATTCTGCCTGTATGACCTTGTTAGATAAGATTCTTCTGTCACTTTCTGAAAAATATTTCTTCATTTTGGAGATAGTTATTAAGTTGTCCCTTAGCCCTACTTTTCTTATCTTCAAAACCTTCTGGTTATTAAATAGGAGCATCTGTCATGTTGCAGATTTTCAATTAAGAACACGATTCTTGGTAAAGGGAAATGAAAATTCCAACATGCTTGTCCCCACCTATGCCATTGACCCAGGCTGCTTTTCCAGGCTGTATCATTTATATGTCAGAAACTATTGTTGTATACTGAGCATGATATTATACTCTTCCTGAAGTATGTGAGACAGGAATCTCTGCAATATTAAAGATTAGGACTTAGATTTATCAGATTTCAGATGAATAGATGTAGGGGAAAGGCTTTAAGGAGAAACAAAACTGGTATTTAATAAGAAACTGAATTGAATATTGTTTTAATTGTTCCCAATAGCATAATCAATTAGGATAATTTTGAGAGAAGATGCTATAAAAGCTGCTCTCAAAACCCACTGCCGACGAGTTGATTCAAGCTGCTGTAGATCTTTAAATATTAAAATGTCAAATTTGATACTTTCACTTGGCAGCTGTTCAGATCAAGCTTCTATTAGTTCATAAATTAGCTTCCCTATTTTTCCTAATGTGATTTCTCCATAATTCTTCAGGGCCAAATTAATAAAGTTGAAATGCCTGCATGGCCACCCCAGGGATGCTGTATTTGTTTCCTAATATAGTTAAGTGTTTATGTCTCTTCAAAGGCTGAGTCATAAGATCTAAATTAAGACCTGAAAGACTAAGGTGCGACATAGCAAAATATGGTATTATGGTTCTAGTATCTTCATACTGAACCAAGGTACCTCTTTTAGAATGTTTCTGCTTTGTAAATAAACATTCAGTGAAATCCCTTACACTTTTTACCATATCGTTTAGGGTTATTCACTGTAAAGATAGTATCGGTGTTTAAAGACATCGTGTTTACAAACTACCAAGAGTCGTCTTGCTGTCTTGGTTAAAGCCTAGGCATTTATTGACATACTGACTCCAGTTTTGTTCTTTATAACTCAAAAAGGATGTTGGACACTAGAGAAGGTTTGGAGGACAACACCAATGGTTAGAAAAAGAGAAAGTAAGGATAATATGAGGGAAAGATTAAAGTCAAAGGAGCACTGCATTTCTGGTATCGCGGCAGAATAGAAACCGTGATTAGCTCCCAATTAAAATAAGTAAAATGCAGAATAAAATATATTGTGTTGACCTGACATGAAAGTTAGAAATTTGAAGATCTCCTGGATGTTTAACACACATATGAAACTTAACACATCCAAAATTGAGCTACTTATCTTTCCCATCAAGACTGCTGCTTCAGCAGCCTTCCCCATATCAGGGATCACAACTCCAAAAAGACTCAGTCATCTTCAGCATTCTTAGACCCCACATTTACTCTGTCAGCAAATTCTGTTAGCTCTGCCTTTGTAATTCATCTAGAATTCAACAATTCCCAGCACTTCTGCTACTACCCTGGTGGGAGTCACTATCATCTCTAAGCCAGATTACTCCATTAGCTTCCTAACTGACTCCCCTGCTTTCACAGTTGCTCCCTATAATCCATTCTTATCGTAGCAGCCAGAGTGAACCTTTCAAACCTAAGTCCGATCTTGACATTTCTCTTCTCAAAACCTTCAAAGGCACCCTTCTTCACCCAGAAAGCCAATGTTCTTACAATGTCCTGTGAGGCTTTGCATGAGCTGTCCCCTCATCCCCTTACCTCTCTAACCTCATCATCAATTCTCTTTTCCTTGCTCAATCTATTCTAGCCACGTTGACCTTCTTGCTATTTCTTGAACACACCATGCACACTTCTGCACTAGGTCTCCCTTCTGCCAAGGATGCTCTTCCCCCAAATATGCGTGTGGATAATTCCCTCACCTTCCTCAAGTCCTTATGCAAATATGTCACCTTTCCAAGAATTCCTACCTGTTCACTGTATTAAAAATTACAACCTGTTCCTCTCTTCCCAGCAATTGTAGTCCCCCTTATCCTGTTCTAGTTTTTTGTTTCATAGTAATTATCAACTTCAATGATATTATATCTAGTGTTCACTTTCTGTCATTCTCCACTGAATGTGGGATTCTTTCTCCTCAAGGAAAAGAGAAAAAGTTCCTCAAGGGCAGGGAGCTTTGTTTTGTTCAATGATATAACAAAAACTCCTTGAACAGTATGTGACACCTAGTAGGACCTGAAGATATATTTGTTGAATGAACAAATGAATCCTCAAAGCAAAGCAAAATCATGGAGCCAAATAAACAATAAAAGCGGTGGAAATGAAGATATAACTACTAATGCAATAAATAATAAGCAAATAAAAAGGATGTTATGAATAACTTTAATCCAATTATTTTGAAAACAAATATATGTGAAATGTATACATTACAAGAAAAATATAGGTTATCAAAACTAACACTGATTTAAGAAGAAATAGAAAATATGAGTAGTGCTTTAACCGCACAATAAATTGAATCTGTAGTAGAAGATCTTCCCCACAAGGAATACACCAAGCCTAGATACTCTACAGGTGTGTTTTACGTAATGTTCAGAGAATAGATGATACTATTTATATACAGACTCCTAGAGAATAGAAGAGAGTATGATCACTAACTACTGGGATTAGCAATACTAATGCAAAAAGCAGACAAGTAGAAGAACGGAAAATCATAGGCCAGTCTCAATCTCACTTACGAACACAGATATAAAAATCCTAAACTAATGTTAACAAAGAATATCCTGCAATAGAAAGACACCAGGCCACGTTATCCCAGGAAGGTAAGATTCAACGATACTACAAACCAGACCCACTGCCATCAAGTCGATTCCAACTCATAGCAACCCTATAGGACAGAGAGAGTCACTATGAGTCAGAATTGACTCGACGGCACTGGGTTGTTTTTTTTTTTTTTTTTTTTTTAGGACAGAGTAGATCTACCCTATAGGGTTTCCAAGGCTGTAATCTTTAGGGAAGCAGACTGCCACATTTTTTTAGGACAGAGTAGATCTACCCTATAGGGTTTCCAAGGCTGTAATCTTTAGGGAAGCAGACTGCCACATTTTCTCCTGCACAGCAGTGGTAGGTTTGAACCACCAACCTTTTGGTTAGCAGCCAAGTGCTTTAACCATGTGCCACCAGGGCTCCTTCGATAATACTAGACACTTGATTTTCTGGAAATAACACATTAGGTAAGTTGTACCAACCCTCCTACTAACTCCAAAAGAATAGAGAAATTGCACTGTACACACACACGCACCTACACCTAAGCCTTCAAAATATCAGAGAGCTAATGAGATAGCGAAGAATCACTGGGCCGATATCCAGGAGAGATGGAAATCCAGAGAATGTGAAACCTCCTTTTCTCCTGGGGGTGGAAAGGTGGGAGACACTGAAGAAGACCACTGAAGAAGCTGCTGAGAGGCTGAACAGTGCTTTTGATAGTCTTAAAAGCCAGGGTGACAAAAGGTCAAGTCCAGAGCCACCCTCCCCTCCAAGTGTGGTAAACTCCTTACGCCTTGCGTCGGGCTGTGTCATAGAAGTAAGGGTGAACTGGAAGAAGACAAGGCTACATGTGTACCTCAGCCCAACTTCAAATCATCTCAGGTCTAAAAAAATGGAATAAGGTTATGTAGTATTGTTAGTGTGGCCAGGTGCTGGGCAGAAGCAAGCATGAATCCTCTCGGAGAAAGATAGTGTCATGTTATCCCCCTAGAATTTAAACTATTTCTTTGTTTTTTGTTTGTTTTTTAATGCACTGAGTGGCATGCAATAAAAAATAATCAGACAAACTAGGAGAAAAGGCAACACGAATGAGAATATAAACAACAAAATAGAGACAGATCTATAGACATTATTACGAAAACATGGAGGAGTTGTACCTCACCAATATTCAATTTATTGATTAAATCATTAGGAAATGTGTTGATTTAAAAGCTGAAAGGTGTAGATCTACATTTAAGAAGGGGAAAGTAAGAGTTTTAGTTTATGAAAGATGGTTTGTATATTTATAAGTAATTTATTAGGTACATGAATCTTTTTGTACTCTTTTCCTATAATGCATTTTCCCTGGAAGTGTTTTAAAATAGGATAAAGAGCCCATCATTAAAAAAAAAAAAAAGCAGACCCGTTGCCGTCCAGTCAATTCAAAGTCATAGAGACCCAGTAGGACAGAGTAGAACTGCCCCATAGGGTTTCCAAGGAGCGACTGGTGGATTCGAACTGCCAACCTCTTGGTTAGCAGCTGAGCTCTTAACCACTGAGCCACCAAGACTCTGTCATAGTGGGTTGATTTAAGATTTCATCTACTGGACATGAGCAAATTAGGCCTAATTATCTCTGAGTGTCTCCTTTAACAGTAACTCAAAAGAAAAACATGTATAATAACTTAAATGCTTTGAAAAGGATCTAGACCACTGGATGTACTTTGGTTTTCTTTTCTGTTTTTTCATTTTATTGCTGAATCTGCCTCACCGATAACCATACAAATGGGGCTGCTTAGAGATGAGTGCCATATAGTGTCGTGCCCCAGTTCTTGAGTGGGGGAGAAAGAACTGCTATTTCAGTCATACTTTATAAAGCACATTTAAGTTTTTAAAAACTTTTTTTTAAAGACAGATTTTTTTCAAGTTTTAATTAAAGTCTTCTGACCACTTCTTCTCTTTTGATAGAACGAGCATGTTAATTACGTAGATGTTGGCGGAGCATATGTGGGACCAACCCAGAACAGGATCTTACGGCTGTCTAAGGAACTGGGCTTGAAGACTTACAAAGTGAACGTCAGTGAACGCCTTGTTCAATATGTCAAGGTAAGCCTGGCTTTTTACTGAAGTGACCAGTGGGAGGATTTTAAGAAAATATTTAGTTTGGTTTTTAGTTCTTATTTTTTTCTCAAGACAATCATAAAATAGGCTCTTTGCTTTAAAGCGTGTTCTGTCTTTCTCTTCGTTTTCAAAAAAATCCCTGTGGACTGCTAGAATCACTGCAGAGAGTTTCAGCTTGGCCCACCTCTGCATCATCCACCCTCACCCCCACCCAAAGTCCAACTGGAATAGGGATGGGAGGCTCTCAGCTGCCTTCCCTCCCCTTCCTCATAACGGGAGTATGCGCATGCTAGCACACAGGCGTGTGCGGGCACGCGCATGCACACACACACATACACTCTGGCCCCCAGCCCCAGGCGACCTCTCAGACATCTGTGAGGCAACTGTAAGGCCCCAAGGAACACAGTATTTGAGCCCACTTCTTTAGACTTTGAGCAGGTTATTCATTCTCCTCATTCTTACTTGGCATTCCTTTGAACACTGATAATTTCCTCTGCACTTGGCCTTGACTCATGGGAAGTCTAGATCAGTTATGTAGTTTCCTACTGTTTAAACAAGAGATTGTTTAAACTCTAGCTGCTGCTGTCAACCTAAGAAACAGCAGCTGTTGCCAGTGTTATTCTTTCTTATTGAAGCCAAACATAGAGCAGCTGGAGTCTGGAAATGGGCCTGGAGAAATCAAGTTTCCGAGCTGACATTGCAGTCCAGTTCCTGCAACTGGTGTCTCTAGGGCAGGGGCCATTTACACATTCTAATATCAGAATTTCCACACACCGCTTCTTAATGGCCACTTCTGCCCCTCACCCCACCCCAGGCAATCATTGTGGCTTGGTAGTCTGCAAGGCCTTTCAGAGATACTTGTGCCCACTGATGCCCAATCAGAGGAAATGAAGCATCCTGGAAAACGCTAATACCAGGTGGTTTGGTATGCTTGGGAGGGTATGGAAGGGAGATAAATGTGGAAAAACAAACCAGGAGCCTTTAGAGAAACTCTGGCTTCAGAGGTCAAGGGAGGAATGAAGACAGTGTAAAGGAGTATTCAAAGTGTTTAGGAATGGTGACTTCAATAGGGCCACGATAAAAAAGGAAAGCAAACTTGCCTCTCCACTTTCTCTTTTCCACACGGCATGGTGTTGTGTCCCTGGACTGGTAAGTAAGAATAGTAATAATAGTAGCAGCTAAGATTTATTGAGCAGTTTTATGTGTGTTGTCACATGGAGTGTAGGAAGAGAGACCGGATTTTTTGCCTCCAATTACTTAATTGTATTGGCTACACATGCTGCTCCTGTGAGGCTGTGTCACTGACGGACTAGCAGGATGAGTGCTCCCCTAGGAGGAGCTGCGATGTTGGCTGGCAGGCACTGAGGCTCAGTAGTCATATTTGTGTGTCTTCTGAGTTTGTGCACACTGTAGTGTCGTTGTTTAGAACATAGTTGGTGCTGGAGAACACTTACCCACTGCCAAAGGGACATATGTATTCTCTGCCTGTTTGGGCCTACCAACACCCCAAAAGAAAGGTGGAACAAAACAAGTCATGTAAATTTCACTTTCTAGTGCATTTACTGGGAAGCAAATGAGTATGATTATCCTGGGATTTGAGTAGACTCATGCTTATAATCCCTTCCTTCCTAAAAGTCAGGTGTTGAGAGATTTTTATTTTACCTGGAGGCTAGCAATAAACAACTAAAGGCTTTTTATGATTACCAAAAAAAACCCCAAAACGTTGCCATCAAGTTGATTCTGACTCCTAGCGACCCTACGGACTCATTAAATCCTGACATCTATCTGCCCTGTTAGGCATTATTATCCACATGTTACAGATGAGAAAATTGAAGTTGAGAGGTAGAGTGACTTGACAAGGGTATAAAAGTAGTAACAATTTGCCTAACCCCTGAATAAAAACTAGAAAACCAAGCCAATTGCCCTGGAGTCAGTTCTGACTCATGGCAACCCCAGGTGTTTCAGGATAGAGCTGAGCTCAATAGGATTTTCCATGGCTGTGAACTGTTGAAAGTAGATAACCAGGCTTTTCTTCTGAGAAGCTTCTGGGGGAGTTCAAACAACCAACCTTTGGGTTAATAGCTAAGCACTTAACCGTTTATGCCACCCAGGGACTCCAACCCCTGAGTAAAAAAATACACACTCTTAATTATCCCCATATACAGCCTAGGAAACGAAACTGAGGGTCCAAAACAGAAATGTGCTGGACCTCCAACATTTGTTTGGCTTAACCACATATATATTGTGTGATAATTCAGCTTCTTTTGCACTGAAGCCTGACTCATATTATGAGTAGATACAGTTATTGAAAGAGCACTTTTCACTTTCTTAATCTTTTCCGAATTTCATGTTCCTCTGGGTGGCGCAAATGCTTGAGCATTAGGCTACTAACCAAAAGGTTGGTGGTTTGAGTCCATCCAGAGGTACCTTGGAAGAAAGTCCTGGCAGTCTGTTTCTGAAACATCAGCCATTGAAAACCCTATGAAGCACAGTTCTACTCTGACTATATATGGGGTTGCCATGAGTCAGAATCATCTCAATGGCAACTAATTTTTTTTTTCTTTGAAAGGGAGAAACCGGAAGCCTGTAGGTATGTTCTCACACTAGGTGCCTTCTAGTCTCTCCCAGCTATGCCTGCTCTAAACATTGATGGTAAGGTGAGATTTTGAAAGTGGTGATGTTCAGAGTAGCCAGCTTTTGTGATGAATTCAACCCCTTCTTGTTTGTGATGAAGGCAAGATGGAGTTAAGATGAGAGAGTGCTGTGTGAGAACTTTGACATTGCCTGAAAGTTATCAACAGATGATGGCATGCTGCTCCGCCCTCCTGACAGTACCTTCTGAGTTAAGTGTCTTTAGCTGGGGCTTTCTGACACTGCTGGAATTTTCTGAGCTTCTCAGGGAATCCTGCTTTCTAGACATTTGGGTGATCATTCAGTACTTTGTTCTGCTTCAAGCATTAGTAGAGAATGAACTTGTGAAAAGACTTAAGGAAATGCTGTGTGGTACATCAGGTACCTAAGTAGGGAAAAGGAAGCGTTAAGTGTAGCATCCAGGATCACTTGCTTTGGTGATACTGCTGAGTCCCTCTCTCTAAGAGTAGGTCCACACCATCCCTAGTAGTACTGTTCCTAAGAAAAAGCATAGCTTCCAGCTTTCCTGAGAGGAGACCTACTCAACTTCTAGCCTATTTTTCTTTCACAAAAATACAAATATGGCTGAACTGCTCATAACCTACTGGAGAAAGGCATCCCATGGCATTGAACTTGGTAGCCCAAGGCTCCTTTCTTAACCTCTGGAACCTTTGCCATTGCTTGACCACGAATATCACACTGGTAATAATAATAAATCATAATTATGGAACACAGGATGTGGCAGGCTTGGTCCCTTTCTTCCCCTGCACTTTGGACAATAAATAACACGTTTATATCATGACCACAGTTGTTCATCCCTCAGGGTCAGCACCATTCCTTTAGTAATGATGATGATAGCTATCCTTTACTGAGCTCCTGTTACATTCCAGGGAAACCCTAGTGGCATAGTGGTTAAGTGCTATGGCTGCTAACCAAAAGGTAGGCAGTTTGAATCCACCAGGCGCTCCTTGGAAACTCTTATCGGGCAGCTCTACTCTGACCTGTAGGTCACTATGAGTCAGAATCGACTCGATGGCAGCAGGGTTTTTTTTTTTTTTCTAACACCATGGCCTTCACCTCCATTAGCTCATTTAACCCTCATAAGAGACCCTACAAGACAGAACCTCACAGTAAGTAAGGGTTAGAGGCCAAGTAACCTGCCTAGGCTAGTAAGGCCACTGAGCTGGAATTCAGGTCAAGGCCTTTCCACTTTTCCGTGCTGTTTGTTGCTGTGCCCAATTCCGGTGCTGGGGACTTTGGTGCAGCTGCGGACTCTAGGAGGCTCTTACAGCTGTTGCTTGTCCTGGTCCCCTTTGGGGCTTTCTTCTTAGGGTATCCTCTGTCCCTGTGTGCAGTGCTGGAGATCATTTCATTTTGTCCTTTTTTCTGCAAGCCTGAAAGAGCAGTGTAATTACGTGCTATAATGTGATCACTGTGTCTTGGTTATTGTGTTATGGATGTAGTAACTGTACAACTGCCATTTAAGTACCCGATGATGAATGTTTAAGCTTTATTTTAAATTTTAGTACTTACAAATAACCGCTTAAGATGCTAAACATTATCCTTTTCATTATATTTCATTAAAGTATGATCTCCTGTAAGGAAAAGATGGAGAATAAACCACCCTCTCACATTAAACCACCCTCTCACACACTTTACCCTTCCAAAGAACACATATTTTCACCCAAGGTAAGACAACAAGGTTAAGGCAAAAAAGTAGTGGGTCAGTTAGAGGTTAGTTTACCTGAATGAGTGCCTCAGTTTTGCTAGTGTGTCTGATAAATCATGTCATTTCTGTAATGAGAAATACTCAGTGTAGTGAATGTTTTATGATGGCTAAGAAACCGTAGAGGCATTGGTGATTCAGTGGTAGGATTCTCCCTTTTCATGCGGGAGCCCTGGGTTAGATTACCAGTCAACACACCTCATGTGCAGCCACCACCCGTCTGTCAGTGGAGGCTTGTGTGTTGCTATGATGCTGAACATGTTTCAGCAGAGCTTCCTGACTAAGACGTACTAGGAAGAAAGGCCTGGCAATCTATTTCCAAAAATCAGCCAGTGAAAACTCTGTGGATCACAGCTGTCTGATCTGCAGCTGATCATGGGGGTGGGGAAGAACCTAACAGCCTTTGTTTTGTTGTGCATGGGGTCCCTGTGCGTTGGGGGCCAGCTTAACAAGAGCTAACAGCAACTACAACAGGAAACTGTAAAGGAGGGAGGCCAGAATAAAGCGGGAAGATATTCAGTTAAACAAATATTCCAGGCAAGACTACTAATAACTGTTAGTAAAACATTTGAAATATATATATACATCTTATTTAAAAATATCTCAACACTCGCCATTCTATCCATTTCAAGGAAAATACACTCCGAAATGATAGTATATTGTGTTAATAATGCACATTGCCTTTGTGACACTCTTTGCATTGTCTAGTGTCAACCCTGACTTCCGTAACCTAATACAGTGCGTTCTTTTCTGTAAATAATACTGAAATGAACTGTGCAAATCACCAGCAGGTTGCCATTGTTTTGTTAAACCATGCTGTGTTCTTTGTGATCCAGACTGCCCCAGTTCTCAAGTTTTTCAAATGGTTTCTTCTGTCAGCAGTCAGTAGTGCATCTAATTTCATTTTTCTAGGCTTGGCATAGTGCTTAAGCGCTCAGCTCCTAACCAATAATGGTCAGCAGTTCGAACCCACCAGCCTTTCCAAGGGAGAAAGATGTGGCAGTCTGCTTCTGTAAAGATTTACAGCCTTGGAAACCCCGTATAGAGTAGCAATGAGTCAGAATTGACTCAATGGCAATGAGTTTTGGCTTAGGATTTCTTTTAATATTCACCAAAGAACTGTTCTTTACCTTTGCTAGATTGTGTTTATAATGCACATTTTGACATGGCAATATGGAATTACAAACCTGAGCCTCTTAGCCAAGCCCTGGGGGTACACTTTTAGTGGTGTTTCCCATCCCATCCCTTCTCCAAGAGAGTACTGCCTGTCTGCTTCTTTCATAGACAGTTTACAATATTATGCTAAATTCATTCATCTGTTAAGTAAGTATTTCCTGAGCATTTACTGTATACCAGATATTATTCCATACTGGAGATAGGAGATAGAGTGGTAAATAAATGGTTAAAGTTTCTATTCTCATGGAGCTTACAATCTAAAGGCAGAAGACAGGTCAACAACGGCAATAAATAATATTATGCTTCATAGATCTTGTGAATAGAATCATCATTCTAATTCTGGTTTAGTCATTCCTGGCTGTTCTTATAGAATAGGCCTTTGGTTTTACAGCAAACAAGTTTTACAAATGTTGTGAATTTGATGTGGCTTCATTTGGGAGATTATATTGGGTCTGTGAAATTAATATAATTTAATCATGTTTGTCCTTAACCTAAAAGGTGGATTTTAAGTGCTACCAGCTAGATATATTTAAAACATTCTCTTCATCAATTCTTTTCCTTGGGGTGGTGTAGGGGATGCAAATGGACTTGAATGCTTGTTGGACTGATTTATATGTTGCATCGGTAAATAAGATGATCCATCATTAAATTTGTTTTATGAGTGAGTTTCATTGCGTTTTAGAGACTTCTTGTTAAATCTTGTAGCGGCGTCTTGGAGAGGAAGGAGGAAATGCTTGATTCTTTTTTTTTTTTTTGCTATTCATGGGTTCCGCCAGATTGTAATAAATAATGCAGGTAGGGTGAGGGGTGTGGAGAGGGAGGACACTGCCAGAGATGGAGCAAAGCATTTCCCAGGAGCTGCTTTTGAAGGAGAAATATACATATTCATGTATTCTCACTTTCTCCGTTTTTCACATCCTCTCTAAATAAAAATAGAAAGGAGAAATATATGCCACATGTTTGTTTTCAGAGAAAGGCATGATAAGGATTTATTTAAAAGAACATAGGCTTTCCTGATAGTAACAGCTAAGCAACCAATTTTTCCTAGTGTTGGTTCCTTTCTTCCCACAGCCATTTACTCCATGTTTCTATGCCAACGGGTGAAATCAGAGGCTTTTCAGAATACGTTTTTGGAATACTAAGTAAGCTTTGTTGTTGTTGCTAAGAGGTGACCTTTATTTTAGCTAGTAGGCCATGTTGAAAACAGGGGATGTATTTGTTGTTTGTGTTGCTGCTTGCCAGCTGACCCCTTTTTTATAATCAATTATTTCTTTTGGATAGGGAAATTTGTTTATTTTTAGGCTTATTTTAACACCTTTTCCATACCAACTCATGAAAGGCATTTACTTTGTTTTCTGTGAAAGTTGTATTTTCACTTTCAACCCCTCTCAGTAGGAAACTCAGGAACTCAAAGGTGCCAAGCCCCTGTGGGGATGTTGTGTGTAGTGTCTCTTATCTCTGTTCTTTAAGCACCTAAGTGCATCCCTTCCTAACTCCATGCTGTTAATGTTGCTTGCCATCCGTAGTACACCTATACATGTTTTACCTCATTTGAGCTTCCCAATTATGAGATAATGAGCATTATTTTCCCATTTTACGGATGAGAAAACTGAGGCTCAGAGAGTTTAGGAGCCAAAGTGAGGCTTTCCAGCTCAGAGCCCAGTATTGTCTGGGTTACAACCATGGGGAGAAACTCAACTTTTGAATCTCCTCTTCTTCTTTGTTTCAAACTTTCGCATTCCAATCCCCGGTAATATCAATGCACCTTGATTGCATGTTTGATCAATTTCAGACTGCAGAAGTTGGTAAAAATCTTCAATTTCTTCATCTTTGGTTGGTGCATACATTTGAATAATAATTGTATTAACTGGTCTTCCTTGTAGGCATATGGATATTGTCCTATCACTGACAGCGTTTACTTCAGGATAGGTCTTGAAATGTTCTTTTTGACGATGAATGCAACACCATTCCTCTTCAAGTTGTCATTCCTGGCATAGTAGACCGTATGATTGTCTGATTCAAAATGACCAATAGCAGTCCATTTCAGCTCACTAATGTCTAGGATATTGATGTTTATGCATTCCATTTCATTTTTGACAATTTCCAATTTTTCTTGATTCATACTTCCTACATTCCACGTTCTGATTATTAACGGATGTTTGCAGCTCTTTCTTCTCATTTTGAGTTGTGCCACATCAGCAGATGAAGGTTCTGAAAGCTTGACTCCGTCCATGTCATCAAGGTCGACTCTACTTTGAATAGGCAGCTCTACCCCAGTCGTATTTTGAGTACCTTCCAACCCGGGGGGCCCATCTTCTGGCACTATATCAGACAGTGTTCCGCTGCTATTCATAAGGTTTTCACTGGCTAATTTTTTTCGAAGTAGATTGCCAGGTTCTTCTTCCTAGTCTGTCTTAGTCTAGAAGCCCAGCTGAAACCTGCCCACCCTGGGTGACCCTGCTGGTATTTGAAATATCAGTGGCATAACTTCCAGCATCACAGCCACACACAAGCAACCACAGTATGACAAACTTACAGGGGAGTGGTGGGCTTATCTTATAGGTCCAACAAGAAAGAACGATGTGGGAGCAATAAACTCTCATCTCCTGTCAATAGTCTGCTATTATGAATATTGGTAGATTTTTTTTAAAGATGTGGTTTCTCAAAAGGACTTTAGTATTTTGGGCACAATTCCAAGGACATCGTGTTCTGCTTCACATCAACAATTTCTGCAGTATCAAAGGCACTGTCATTTAAAGATTAGAGAATGGGCCATTTGGGAAGGGTTAGGTTTCAGGGTATAGGCACACAATGAACTCGACCTTTATTCAGATTCCTTATGCTTTTCTTTTTTAAGAGCTGCAGGCATGTGGGAGTATTTCTAGAGCTCCTGCTTGCTGACAGGTGGTTTAGGATTGAGAACTTGCCGAAACCTTTGTGAGGAAACTGTAGAATCGCATTTAAGAGACTGAGAGAGTCCTGGTCTCAAGCAGTTCTCATTCAGCCTAGGGACATTAGGAATTCACACTCACACAAAGTAGTCCTGAGTTGTCTAGCCTAGAAGTAAGCCATGGAGGAAATAAGATCTTCTGGGTGCTTGTGAGGAAGGAATAGGTCATGTAGGTGCCTGTCTTAGTTTCCTAGGGCTGCTGTAACAAAGCGCCACAAACTGGGTGGTTTATAAAAACAGAAATTCGCCTTGCAGTTCTGGAGGCTAGGAGTCCAAAACCAGGGTATCAGCTGTGTTGATTCCTTCTGAGGGCTCTCAGGGAGAACGTGTTCTATGCTGCTCTCCTGGCTTCTGGTGAGGGCCAGAGATCCTTGGCATTCCTTGACTTGTAGATCACTCTATGGTCACATGACCATCCTCCCTCTGTGTCTCTTCTCTTTTATAAGGAAACCACTCAGATTGGGTTAGCACCTACCCTACTCTAATATGACCTCATATTAACTGATAACACCTTCAAAGACCCTATTTCCAAACATGGCCACTTTCACAGGTACCTGGGGTTAGGCTTTCAACATATCTTTTGGGGGGTATACTATTCAATCCATAATAGTGCCAGTTCCCCACATCCATACATTTTTTTTCCAGCAGTTTTAGGTTTTCTGTGGAATGAGAGCAGAGAAGCCAGAAAATAAGGGTGAAAGGAATTAATGAGATCCCTTTATCTATTTGGTACCTCTGTCAGTAGGAAAAAAAATGTGAGAGCAGGTCTTTGTGGTCTTCTTTTAAAATATTCTATGACTTATATTCCTAAAAAGCTTGTCAGCTCTCCTGTCTCCCTGAACTCTTTACTTCTCCTTCCCCTCTGTGTGTTTATCAAGGCCCAGATCATTAGAACGTTACATGAAATCATAGGTCTTTAGGACATTATATGAAGTCATACTCAGGTTGGCATTTTCCTGTGAAGAACTGCATTAGGGAATATGAGACACATATTGTTGAATTACATTTATAATACTTTTCTCAATGTCCCCAACTTTTAATAAGATAATTTTTTCGATGCAAATAATACTTTTGTATGAGGCCATTAGTTGAGTAAAAACACATTTTACAGAGAAAAATGTAGATTTTTTTTCAGATTTCAGTGAAGAATTATAACAAGAACGAGCTGTTTTAAAAGGTTGCCACTGAGCTATTACTTAAGCCTAGCCTCTCCCTTCTCCATAGCTGTTTTTGTGTTCTGTGTAAACTGTCTCTGCCCATTTCAGAACAGAACAGTTTTAGCATTTTCCAAAGTTGGTCATGTTTCCCCAGCAGTCATCTCATACCCCGGCACGTCTTAAGTCTATTTTTACTCCTTAGAAACATAAAAAGATGCATGTGAAAGATGTATAAGTTTCACATTTCAAAGTTTTCTTTGTTTTAGTTGGAGAGTTTAAGATGATCTCTAAAACAAACACATCTCAGCATCCTGCCAGCCCTATAAAAGGCAGGAAAGCTTAATGTTTAAAAGCAACGGCTTTTAGAGCAGGATATTTTTGTTCTACTATTTACTAGCTGGTGTCCCCGGGCTTTGGTTTGCTCATTTATAAAACAGGAGTAATAACAGTGCTTGCCTCCACAGGGTTGGAGTGAGCATTACATGAGATAATGCATATGAAGAACTTAGACCAGTGCCAGGCATGGAGCAAGATCTCAGTGAATGGTAGTGATAATGGTGGTGATTGATGGTAGTGGTGATGATGATAAAGGATTTGGAGTCTTGAACAGTTGTATTAGAGCATAGCGTTTTCAGATGAGAAATCAGATCACATAATCTGCCAAGGTTATTTGAATTTGCTGCTGTGGGAGGGAAAATTACTTCTTTGTCACTTAATGGCTCCCATAGATTCTTACTGTGTAGGCGTGGGTGTGTGTGTGCACATTCATACATGCTGTTATGTCATGTGTCCCTGGCTTGATGGTCAGGAGTTTTGCTTTAGCCCCTCTCCCCCAACCCCCTTTTTTTAATCCAACATGACTCTTAATATTATGCAGTGCTCACAGTAGAGTAAGCTTTCTACACATATTTATTCAATTAAGAAATCAAATTTTCATGCAAAATTATATTAGTAGATTTACTAGATGTTTATAAGACCTTTTAAAGGTTTACAAAGAAGTTTTATTTTTAAAGCAAAGGAATTAAATTAGCAAATAAGGCCTTAGAAACTACCTAGACCTGGTCTCTTTTCCTAAGGATTCACCCACCACCCCTACCCCTGCTTTTGCTTAGCACAGTGCCTGTTACACAACTGAAATGAAGTAAGTGCTCACTAATAATTAGCTGTCTATGAGTTAGAGTTCTTAGTATCAAGCAACATAAATCAGCTTGGGCTAAGAAGAGGAAAATTATTGAAAGGATGTCAGAGAGCCCACAGAATTGACGTGAGGCTGAAGGACCATACTTAAGAATGGGCAGAGACTAGGAGAGCTCTGAGCAGCTAGGGGCAAGAATCACAGCCATGGCCTTTGTAGCAGGAAGAAGCTGCTCACCATGCTGCCACCAGGAAGAGGAGCTCACAGTTATCTTTCTTCTATCCTTGGGTGACCCACTTCTGGGTTAGAGTTTTCTGAGAATGTGTGATTGGCCAAGCTCAGATCACAGGCTCACAGCCTGGCTGTACCAGTAGCTAAAGTGGGGGAAGAGGGGTAGGAGGATTTGGTTGGCCCCTCACCTTCTGTAATGGGAGATGGTACCCAGAAACATCCTACCTACATGGCTGTACAAAGAGGAGGAGGAAAGGCAGTTTCCCCAAAAGAAACCAGGATACCACTAAGAAAGGGCGATGGATGCTGGGGAGTCAAAAATGGCAAATATCCATTGTTCTGTGTTTCTAATATTTTTATTTCTGGCATAGTCCGTAGTCTAGCCAGTCTTTATTTAGCCAGTGTGAACTTTAAAACACAGTCACAGATGTTCCACTTTGCCATTCATGTCCTGTATGTGGTCTAAAGATAGTCCTCTACATTATCATCTTGCTTTCTCCTGGGAACATTCTTCAAAGAGATTCGATAGGAACTCAGGAGTTGAGAATATTGTAGCATCTGTATTAGATACTAGGATGACCTACCTTTATTCTTTTTCTAAGTAGAGGTAAGTTCAAAGCTATTATTTCCTCTAAGTTAAAAGGGACTAACTGCAGTTCAGATCCACCAAGTGCTGCTTTGAAACGCTATGAGACAGCTCTACTCTGTCCTATAGGGTCACTATGAGTCAGATTCAACTCAACAGCAATGGGTGTGGCATGGTATAACATGACACTGGGGAAATTCTGCTAATCTTACTGAAATTTAGGGCATGTATAAATAAAATATATTCACTTTCCCTCAGAAGTGATGCCTCTGACACAGTAGAAGATCCTGTTACTTTGAAAATCTTTGGTTGGTTGGCTTTTGGTTTTAGAATGCCATCCAAATTTAAACTGTTGTCCATTTCAGTGTATTCCCTTTGCTTTTATGTTCTAGGGGAAAACTTATCCATTTCGGGGTGCCTTTCCTCCAGTGTGGAACCCGATTGCATATCTGGATTACAACAATCTGTGGCGGACAATGGATAACATGGGGAAGGAGGTAAAATGCGTATTCAGCTTGCACATGACCCGTTACTGAAATAACAGTAACAGCTGCTTAATATGCTTCTACAGTGGAGGGAATATTGCTGTGGGCATTGATATGTGTCATTTCTTATGCTCACAACAATGCTGCAAGTATTACCACTTTGCAGATAAGGAAAATGAAGTGCCAAGAGGTTATGTAATTTACCCAAAACCACACAGTAATGGAACTGGGATTCAAAATCATATATCTATTTGATACAAATGTGTGTGTGCTTCACCTGCATACCATTTAGAATTTATGTGAAGTATTTTCGCCAGGTATTTGTACTTACAGTCTTCTTATCCATGCATGATTGCACTTAGATAGAAAAGGAGAGGAAGACTTGCTTTTCCAAAGCTTTTTTACTTAGTTTCAGTCTCTATAATGTTGCTCTCTTTAACTTGAATCAGGGACCTAAAATAGGGGTTAGCTTTTAAAATAATAATCAATGTCATTAATATTATTTTTTATTTATATATAAGTATATAGACATTTTATATAATTACATAATAAGTATTATTATTGGCAACAGTTTTAAGGTATAGAACCCAGGGAGCTACCCTCCCCCACCATCTATAAATAGAAGTCCATGCCAATCACACTTTCCAACATAGACACATAGAAACTGGTTTTCAGAGGTTCTCATGAGGGCCTCTCTGAGGGGCAGTGGACGGTCATCACACATGAATGCGGGACCTTCTTTCTCTGCAGATTCCAGCTGATGCACCCTGGGATGCCCCACACGCCGAAAAGTGGGACAAGATGACAATGAAAGATCTCATCGATAAAATCTGCTGGACAAAGTAGACGGGGCTATTTAAAGTTTACTTTTTGTCTTCCTTTCCTATCATATCTGTATTGAGCTGTAGTGTTTGTCTTAGTAACTTATAAGAAAAAAAGGGAAAACTTAATGCTCTTGTAGTTAGTAACAACTTTGAAGGCACTGTAGATACTTAAGAGCAGGTTTGAGCATAAAATGGATCTGTCTGCAACTTAGAAATAAAAGTAGGTGAATGAAGTAGAACTTTCAATGAAAGGGTTATATGATCTGCAATAAAATGAGTAATTGTATACTCATAAAAACATCAGCTATAGAAACAGTTTAGAAAGAGATTTAAAAAGTAATTCTATCTAGATAAAAAAAAAATTCTAGATAGATGTAGAAAAATATGAAATTGGAGGAAAGCTAGTCTGTATTAATTTAAAAATGTAAACTACATGATGTTTTAAATTAGAATCCATGTTATTAGTTTAGTTACTTACAGTTTATTCATTGAGTCAGCATGTATTTCTTTTGTGCCTGCTATATGCAGGCACTGAGGGCCAGTGGTGAACTTGTTAGGCATGGCCCCCTCTTTCATGCAATTGATATTCTTCTAGCAGGTGAGACTGATGTTGAACACATAATTAACTAATGCTAGGATATTGCCCGCAACAAGGGGAACCCGACCTGGTGTGCATAAAGGAAGGTTCCCTTGACAAAGCCATCATTACGTTGAAACCTAAAGAGTTAGAGTTAGTCAACTAAGCACTAAGGCACAGTGGCTGGGGAAGACAGGGAAGGGCGGATGGTGTGGGAGGGTGGTACCTTCCAGGCAGAGAGAATAAAAAAGTTCTCTCTGCCTGGAATAGGGTACAGCTTATACAAACGCCCTGAAATAGGAAGGAAATTGGCATGTTTTAGCGACTGAATGGACGGTATACTTGCACCACAGAAATGATGTGGGCAAGTGGTGTAAGGGGAGGCTGGAGGATTGGGCAGAAGGTGCAAGATTTATTGGCCACATCTAAGATATTGACCTTTTTCCATAGGAAGCCACTGAAGGGTTTTAAGCGGAGGACTGATGAGTTTTGCACTTTGAAAAGATGTCTTTGGTTGTAGTGTGGAGAAGGATACAAGAGGGGATGTAGGATGACCAGTTAGGAGCCATCATTGTTGCAGTGCAGATGAGGCACAGTAGTAGCCTGAACTCAGGGCAATGGAGATGGAGAGGAGAGTATGGGTGTTAAAATGAGTGGGAGTAAATATCCCAAATGACCACAGACAACCATATTGCTCTCTTAGACTGCACTGGGAATAGCAGATTTGGAGGTAACCCATAACTTCTTAAAAGCAAGGGAAAACTGTATTATCTCCAAGAGTTAAAAAATGCATTCCTTCAGAAACTGAGCCCATGAGCTTTTTTCAAAGGCAATAGAAATACTCTAAACGTATAAACTTGTGTTTCTAAAACATATGATCCTGTTAAGCATGTATGTATTTGTGCCTGACTTCCCATTCTTGTTCTGTGAACAGGACGGCTAGGCAGTTTGCTTATCTCTTCGTGAACATCAACGTGACCTCCGAGCCCCATGAAGTCTCTGCCTTGTGGTTCTTGTGGTACGTGAAGCAGTGCGGGGGCACCACTCGAATCTTCTCGATTACCAACGGGGGCCAGGTACGAAGTGCTCATGCTGAAATTCTAACTTAATTTGTAATCTTGCCCTCACCCCAAGCAGTACTTTAATAATTGCTTCAGTATTTTGAAACACAAATAATTAACAGCTTGAAATGCTCTCAAAAAACCTTTCTGAAAAAAAAAAAAGCTTTATCAATTCATTTTCTTGAAAATAAGTTTACAGCTAAAGAATGTTTGATTTGGAATTAATTAGGTTTTGGAAATTAAGTTATTTACTTTAGGTAGTAGGTAATAAGTTAGCCTATTTATGTAGGGGAAGCTCAATTCCTAAAATAAACCAATTCCCTCTAAATTCTAGTACTTTTAAGATTATTACATTTAAGGCATCTCTGTTTCAGATATAAGGCTTTTGTCCCATTTTTTTTTTCTCAGAGTTATTCTTTTAGGTTATCTGTTGTAGAATGGAAGTAATTGGCCTTCCTTCTAATTCACACTTAAATGAATTAGCCACTCTTTCAATAGTCGATTCTATATTTTGGATTTGTAACTTTTACTGCCACTTGCTTTTATGTGGCTTCCATACCACTTCCATTACTAATGATTGAGCTCATTTGGTCAGCAAAGCCAGTGGACTTTGGCTGGACACCCAGCAAAGCAACAGTGAAGCCAGAATCCTAATTTCCCGATTTGCCAGATTCTGAAATTCTTTGTTTTGAGGCTGTCCCTTACCCAAAGAGAGTGGGTATATCTTTTCTAGGAGTATTTTGTCTGCGTGGGATAAGATTTAATTAGTAGCAGTTTATTTACGCTCTGCTTTGTTCTCTGTATCCCGGAATTCCAAGTGTGTATAATGCAAGGTCTAAAGTCTCCACTAAGTGGACTCACTATTCCTTTCCTTAGGAGATCTCCAGAAGCCCCCCAGTTGTTCTTGTGGCCCCAAGGTTTATTGGCCATTTGGCCCTTACCCAAATGCAGGACAGTTGCATTCTCTTTATTGTGCCTGTACTTACAGGCAGAAATTCTACATTGTACCTTTTAACTTATATTTTACTTTCTGAGGCATCTTGACTGGTATTTGGTATTTGTAGCCTTCATTTGGAGTCCTTGAGTGGCAAAACAGTTATGCACTCAACTATTAACTGAAAGGTTAGTGGTTCAAACCCATCCAGAGGCACCTCAGAAGAAAGGCCTGGCAATCTGCTTCCAAAAGATGACAGCCTTGAAAACCCCATGGAGCACATATGGGGGTCACCATGAGTTGGAATTGATTCAATGGCTACTGGGCTTTTTTGTTTTTATCCTTTATTCAGAGTAGCTGGAATACTTCCAGCCAAAACCTACTTGACCTTTTGGAAAGCACAGTTCAGATTACAAATCTCAAACCATTATCATATCTTTATAAATAATTTGGATTTACCTTTTAATAATTTTATTCAACAAATACTAGACACAAGGGGGTAGTCAATGAACAAGATAGAAATAATTCATGGTCTTTCCACTATACCAAAATCTAAAGTAACTCTTGGAAAACATAGGTCACATTGTAAATTAAATGATTCTAGTTTCTTGAGGAAGAACAAATGGTGAATTTAAGTTTGAACTGTTTTAGGAATGATTTTATGAAGAACCTTGATGGTGTCATTAAAACAATAACCAGTAATAAAGGTATCTTCTCATGCAAGGTTGTCAGGGGAGCATGATTGTGGTACCTACTTGTCAAATGTTGGGATGTGCCTCAGTCTATCTACATGCTTTCCTTACCTTTCAAAAAATCTTCTACAACAGGCTAAAAATATTCCCCCATTCTTCCAAAATGCACTGTATTAAGGCCCTACCTTCTTAGATTAATTTGGAACTGTATCCATGGTGAGTGTAGCAGATCACAGTGGGGCAGAGCACTCATGGCCTTAGAGGACTACTCAAGGGAACCAATTCACAGTATCTGAAGGGACAAGCAGGCACTTAGCCTTCACTCCTCTGCCTCTGCAGTGAAACTCCTAGACATTTTTGTACAAGAGTACTTGAGATCTGAGATTCCTTTCTAGAACATCATTTGGTGATGACTAGTAGAGTCGACTCTCCCTGAGAACACCCTGAACTGTTATCTTAGAGTAGCATTGTGTATAATATGGTGCTGTCTCCATCTTTACCTTCCTAGACAACCATAGCCCATGGCTATGAGAAGATAAGGATAGTCAGAAACTGCATCCCCTGGGAGAAGTGCAGCACTCTCCCTTTTCACAGGCCTCCCTCCATGCACCGCACTCCTGGGCATTCAAAGCCCAAGGCTTGTTGCTATTGTCATTTGGTTAGGTGCCACTGGCAATGGTATAGGTGAACTTTTCCTCTGGTTCTATAATTTTATAAACTAGCGATGGCTTTTCATTGCTGGAAGCCATGCAGAGAATGATAATTGAAGTGCCTTGGCCAACTCTGCCTCTGTACTAATGAAGAATCCAACAGTTAAGTTTGCAGAGAGTAGAGGTGCCTTTCTGGAGATTGTTCTGAGCAGTGGCAAATATTATGATTTTCCTTTCTTGGGCTTCAATAAATTTACTTTCCTTCTTGCCTCCTTCTGTAGGAACGGAAGTTTGTGGGCGGATCTGGTCAGGTGAGCGAGCGGATAATGGATCTTCTTGGGGAACGAGTGAAGCTGAGGTGCCCTGTCAGCTCTATTGATCAGTCGGGCGAAAATATCATCATAGAGACGTTAAATCATGAAGTCTACGAGGTAACTTAATTTAGTTAAAAGTATATATTGAATAGGCATTGTGTCTTCTAACAGCTTTTAACCAAATAGAATCCAAGCAGTGGCAGAATTACTGCTGGCCTGTTTCTGACTCAGTCTTCCAGTTATCACCCTCAGTTGACTTGCCGTGTTCTGTTTTGTTTACCGACAGTTGTCTCATCTTGTATGTTATTGCTGCTCCGCGTCATTCCAAATGATAAGAATATTTCAGCCCTTCTTCAAAGACTCACAGTTTGAAGTGTTTTTTTTTTTGTGTGTCTGTGTATTTTAGTGCAGATACGTAATTAGTGCCATCCCGCCACCCTTGACTTCTAAGATCCACTTCAGACCGGAACTTCCATCAGAAAGAAACCAATTAATTCAGCGTCTTCCGATGGGGTCTATCATTAAGTGCATGATGTATTACAGGGAAGCCTTTTGGAAGAAGAAGGGTAGGCTGCTCTTGTTCATATTTAAACTGTATTACATGCAGGAAACACACTCTTTAAGAACATTGTGTCAAGCACTGAAAAGAAAAAGATAAGTGTTTTCAAATTGGTAAAGAGAAAGGGTCAGAAATCTTAGTCCGTTGATTTCCTCATAACTCCTTGCAACACAAAATGATCCCAAGACCACATGTTGGCAATGGGGAGAAGGAAGAGATCACCCCTACCGCAGGGCCTCCATTACCCTGGCTCCTCACTTACGTCCTGCCACTTACTCTTCATGAACAAAGTGAGGCAAAGGGGCACCGTGGAAATAGAAAAAAAGTCTTTTCATGTAAAATGGTGACAGTAATACCTACTGTGCAGAGTGTTACAAGCAGTAAATGAGACAGAGACTGGGACATAGTAGACTCTCAGGATACAGGGGATACTGTTAATAAGCCTTCTGTTCATGTTCACAGGATTCCTTCCTACCACACATTCCATGGGTGGAGGCAATTCCCTTTGACATATCCCCTCTCTTTTCCCATGTATTCCAGAACTCGAGAGCCATCGTATCATTTTTCTCATGTATTGGTCATCAGCCCTTTATGTAAAGATCACAGACATGGATCATTTTCCATGTGTGTGGGTGAATAGACATCCTTGTATAATGAGTGTGTGCTTAATAGGAAATAACTTTTGGGTTGGAGGAAAAAGTTTAAGATTTGCCTTCTTCATAGCAAAATTGTGTGTGTGTGTGTGTGTGTGTTTACCCTTAAATCTCTGAAGAGGTTGGTCTCATTCTACTATTGATTTTCTCCTGGCTAAGATTACTGTGGCTGCATGATCATTGAAGATGAAGAAGCCCCAATATCAATAACCCTGGATGACACCAAACCAGATGGATCGCTGCCTGCCATCATGGGGTATGTGAGAATTGGGCACTTTGCATTTTCCAAATTATGTTGGGGTACTGGTGTGGGTGCTGGCAGAGAATACTTTTTTGGCATCAAGCTAAAGCAATGACACAACCACCTTATAAAATATATCATATTTTCATGTACTAAAGTAGTGCAGTAATGTTTTATATGTGACACAGGAATCCTAGGAAACTTTACTAAAATGAACACCATTTTCCCCCATAAACTTACATGTCGAGGATAGAGTAAAAAAGCATCTAGACAGGCAGTATGGTAGACAACCCTGCTTAGAGGCAGAATGTCCACAATCATTCTGGAATGAGAACTGACCGTTTTATCCTGTAAAACCTTCAGAATTTAGGGTTTCTAGGCTTTATCCTTTTCTCCATTGCAAACATCTGCTAAATAGCAAATGGTAGATCCCCTGAGAGATAAGATGGATGGCCGGTTAGGAGTCACACTTCTAAGTCAAGCCAGGCCTGAGTGGATGGCACTTTTTCCATTAGGTCACTATGCAGCTCTCCTTGACCAGCATTGCGTTCCTTCCCCTCTGTCTGAAGTGCAGGCTGGTCTAGGGCATAGTTCTGTTTATGGAGGGGGAGAGCTCTATCCCTTTCCTCCCATCTCTGTCCTTTGGGGATTAGGGATCCAGAGAAGGAAGTGAGACCGTCACAAAAGAATTGCTAAGCAGTGACACAGCCTCCCAGTTGCCCTGCCTTTAAAAAAAAAAAAGCCTTTTAGCCCCCCTCAAAAACCATACAAATAAAGGGGCTATTTGTTCTCCATAACGCCACAAAAGAGCACAGCTTCTGTAGCAGGCAAGTGACTTGAGGAGGTCAGTAGTTTTTTCCTCCACCCCTGGGAAATGCATACCTCATGTCTTTTTCAGGGGCAGAGGGTAAGTTGAGCTCATGAGCATTGAATTACTGAAGGAAAATTACAAGCACAAAGTAGCAGACCCATGTCTCAAGGGACTTACAAAGCAGCTGTGACACTGCTATGCTAACAAGACATTCTGTAAAATGTAGGAAATAACACCAGCCTGCCTGCAAAGACTTACAACATAATGACCATAGAAACAACACATCCTTTTCACCTCTAAACCCATTGGGCAAGAAAGGATACAGGTTGCTTTGGCATTTTGACACCACCTACTTTATGCCAAAGGGAAGCAGGAGATTGAGGTTTAAGTTTTCAGAAAATATCAGTCAAGACCAATGTAACTATGGATGGAAGAACATTGATGTTCTTCTTGTCCTGGGAATTAGATAATAGTGGTACCTGCCTTTCTGTTCTTTCTTTGGCTTTATAACTAGGACATTGTATAGCAGAACCCTTCCAGATAGATATTAATGGCATTATTTAGGTAGTTCCTAGAAGGAGCCCTGGTGGCACAGTGGTTAAGAGCTCGGCTGCTAACCCCCACCCCTCCCCCCAAAAAGCTCAGCAGTTCGAATCCACCAGCTGCTCCTTGGAAACCTTATGAGGCAGTCTACTCTGTCCTGTAGGGTCACTATGAGTCAGAATCAACTCAGTGGCAATGCTTTTTTTTTTTTTTTGGTAGAAAGAAATATTCTTATCTATTTTATATGGACAAATGCCTCCACCCTGCTCTTTGCTCTTTATAAAAGCCTTGAAGATAAAAAAAAAAAAAAATAGGGATGGTAATTGCCCAGCACTGTGTTTGTGATAACCAGCACCTTTTGGAAACTGTAAAGGACCTTGTACTTTAGAACTGTAACATGTACCCAACACAAAAGCCAGTGTGTGAATTTCCTCAATAAAACACCAAAGATAGTTAAAGAATATTTGTCCATATAGTTACATAAAAGAGGTTATGTCATTTGTGATTTGAGATTTGACAGAAATAGCCAGACTTTTGAAAAAGGAGCTGTAAAAACCATGCAAGATGAGTTGACTAAAAAGGTTTCCAGATGAAGTATTTTAATCTTTCATCATATGTTCGTTTTCATTTAAACACTGAATAAATCTAAAATTAGTAATTCTTGCAAAAACCAAAATTTAACTAAAATCGTTAATAGCAAGCTGTAACATATGTTAAATTAGGCAAAATTATGAGTATATCCCATAAAGTTCAGTAATTCAGAATTTCTTAAATCAGTAATCTGCAGCTTCCTCTGAAATACTGTTCTCTGGATTAGCACACATACCTTTTGTATCTTTGCCTCCCAGGATTCTTTCAAATAGTAGTCCTAAAGGAATTACCAATTGAATTGAGGAACAGTTAATTGGGGCAGGAAGGGAAGTATCCATTTTCAGCCCTTGTATTTTAAGTCCTGATGTACTTGTCTTTCTTGCCTAAAACAAAATTAATACAATTTTAAAACTTTTTTTTGATGGAAAACAATTTCATTGTCTGTTAGCTTATTTGGATTTTTTGAAAGCTTTCTAGTAACAGTATAATTAAGGACTTCATGTCACTATTCAATTCTTTAAAATATACATGCAATTAGTGATATCAGTGTAGAAGAGTCTCTGAAACTTCCTTTTGAATGTAGAGTAGCTAAAGCAAATGGAAAAAATGATGATGTAAAAAAGAGCCGAAGAAAAGATTTCAAAGGGTGGCTCAGGAAGACAAAGTAAAGTATTATAATGAACTGTGCAGAGACCTGGAGTTAGAAAACCAAAAGGGAAAGAACACTGTCAGCATTTCTCAAGCTGAAAGAACTGAAGAAAAAAAAAATTCAAACTTCTAGTTGCAATATTGAAGGAATTGATGGCAGAATATTGAACAGCACAGGAAGCATCATAAGAAGATGGAAAGAATGCACAGAGTCACTGTACCAAAAAGAATAGTCAACTTTCAACCATTTCAGGAGAGTAAATAAGAATAACCTCTGACTACTCGAAACCATGCAGGCAAGAAGGCAATGGGATGACATATATAAAGCCCTGAAGGAAAAAAATTTCTTGCCAAGAATTATATACCCAACAAAACTGTCTCTCATATATGATGGCAAAATTAGAGCATTTCCAGAAAAACAGAAGTTTAGGGGATTTGTAAAAACCAAACCAAAATTACAAGAAACACTAAAGAGAGTCCTCTGATTAGACAATCAATAACATCAGATAACAACCCAAGACTAGAACACAGGACAGACCAAGCAGATACCAGCCCAGACAGGGAAGTAAAAAAAATAAAGCTAAAACACTGAAAATAGGGAAACAGAGAAGTTGATATGTAAAAGATGACAACATTAAAACAAAAAAAGGAACTAAATAATGTACTCACAGAACTTTCATATAGAGAGGAAGTCAAGGTGTTATAAAGAAATAAAAGATTGGCTTAAACTTAGAAAAATAGAGGTAAATACTGAGGTAACCACAAAGGAAACTAACAATCCTACACATCAAAAGAAAAAAGAAAAAATAAAGACTCAGCAAATATAAAATCAACAACGATGAAAATACATAAAGAAAAATGACTCAGCACAGAAAATTAAGTGGAACAAAGAAACTGTCAACAGCATGCCACACACACAAAACATTAGAATGATAGCACTAAACTCATACCTATTAATAATTATGCTGAATGTAAATGGACTAAATGCACCAATAAAGAGACAGAGAGTGGCAGAATGGATTAAAAAACACAATCCTTCTATACGTTGCTTACAAGAGACATGCCTTAGACTCAAAGACACAAACAAAAACTCAAAGAATGGAAATATGTATATATCAAGGAAACAATAAAAAAAAGAGCAGGAGTGGCAATATTAATCTCTGACAAAATAGACTTTAAGGCAAAATCCACCACAAAGGATAAGGAAGGACACTATATAATGGTTAGAGGGTCAGTACACCAGGAGGACATAACCGTAATAAATATTTACACACCCAGCGACAGGGCTCCAAAATACATAAAACAAACTCTAAAAGCATTGAAGAGAGAGATAGACAGCTCCACAATAATAGTGAGAGACTTCAGTATACTACTTTCAGTGAAGGACAGAACATCCAAAATGAAGAACACCAAAGACGCAAGGAAAATGTTAGCCCAAGAGACAAAAGGTCCACATAAACCAGAGACTCCATCAGCCTGAGACTGGAAGAACTAGATGGTGCCTGGCTACCACCAGTGACTGCCTTGTCAAGGAACACAACAGAGAGTCCCTGACAGAGCAGGAAAAAAGTGTGTTGCAGAATTAAAATTCACATAAAAAGACCAGACTTAATTGTCTGACTGTGACCAGAGGAACCCCAGAAGACATGACCCCCTGGACTCTCTGTTAATCTAGACTAAAACCATTCCAGAAGTCAACTCTTCAGACAAAGACTAGACTGGACTATAAAACATAGTAGTCGTAAAGAATGTACTTCTTAGTTCAAGTAGATATATGAGACTAAATGGGCAGCTCCTGTCCAGAGGTGGGATGAGAAGGCAGAGAGGGACAGGAGCTGGTTGAATGGACACAGAAAAGGCTGGGTGGAAAAGGGGAGTGTGCTGTCACATTTATATGGATTGCAGCTAGGATTATATAACAATATGTATATAAATTTTGTATTAGAAATTAACTTGAGCTGTAAACTTTCACCTAAAGCACAATGAAAAAAACAGGGGAGTGGATATCAGAGGATGTATTGCGTTGGGCAAATCTGCCGCAGAAGACCTCTCTAAAATATTAGGAAGCAAAGATGTCACCTTGAAGACTAAGGTGTGCCTGACCCAAGCCATGATATTTTCAATTGTCTCATATGCATGCAAAAGCTGGACAGTGAATAAGGAAGACCGAAGAAGAATTGACACCTCTGAAGTATGGCGTTGGTGGAGAATATTGAATATACCATGGACTGCCAGAAGAAAGAACAAATCTGTCTTGGAAGAAGTACAACCAGAATATTCCTTAGAAGTGAGGATGGCAAGACTTCACCTCGAGTACTTTGGACTTGTTATCAGAAGGGACCAGTCCCTGGGAAGGACATCATGTTTGGTAAAGTAGAGGGTTAGCAAAAAAGAGGAAGACCCTCAACAAGATGGATTGACACAGTGGCTGCAACAATGAGCCCAGGCATAACAACATTTGTGAGGATGGTGCAGGACCGGGTAGCGTTTTCATTCTATTCTAAAAAAAAAAAAACCCCACTGCTGTCGAGTCAATTCCGACTCATAGCGACCCTATAGGACAGAGTAGAACTGCCCCATAGAGTTTCCAAGGAGCGCCTGGCGGATTTGAACTGCTGACCTCTTGGTTAGCAGCCGTGGCACTCTTTTGTACACAGGGTTTTTATGAGTCGGAACCAACTCAGTGCCACCTATCAACAACGAGAATGTTTGATTACAAGATGCCGACAGATTATAATGGAGTTGTACTGACTTAACTCAATTTCCGGACTGTGTTTAGTCACTTTCCCAGGAAATGGACTTGAGGTGGAGATTAGGGTGCAGGAGGTTTATTGGGAAGTGCTCACAGATTCACCACCTGTGAGAGAGAGAAAGGGGAGCAGGATTGGCCAGAGGGAGAAAGTTAAACTGCACTGTTGTCCCAACAAAGTCTCAGCAGTCCATGAGGGGGTGTGGAACTAGGATGACCCTTCAGAGTTGTCCTTAACTGAGGCAAGGGGATGGGCCTTTGTACCCACCCCACCCCAGGGCCAATCACTGGGTGAGGACTACCCCTGGGAAAGGGTGGGACCTTGAACAAAGCAGATCTCTGCCACAAATGCAATTGCCAGGAAAGAATTCAGCTTTCAGCTAAGGGACCCGATTCGATTGCCTTTGTCCTGAATGGGCATCTGAGTGGCACACCCTGGCATCCACTGTAGGCGTGCACTTACATTTGTTTTCCAGCTTTTATCAAGTATCTGGCAGAAGGCAAATAATGCAGCATCCAACATTTGGTTTCCTACTGTATGCCAAAAACTGTGGTAAACTTTGGGGATAAAATATAGACTTAAGAGGTGACTTGCCATTTCAGAGCCTTTTGGACACAGAGGCAGACTGACGACAGCATGGATTTGCTCACAGAGAGGGAAATACTGGGAGGGCCTGAAGAGAGTTCATTAATGCTGAGTAGGTGGAGGCAAGAACACTTCAGAGACAAACGGGGACTCTTACGATGTGCAGCTATAAACTGACAATTCAAATGTAACCTCTCTCCTCAGCTTTATCCTTGCCCGAAAATCTCATCGATTCGCTAAACTCCATAAAGAAATAAGGTAAGAATTTACATCTGAAAAACATATAAAGGGTTAGCTTGACATTATGTTAATTGCACTAACAGCAGTAATAATAAAAAAAAATTTTTTTTGAAAAAGCAAGTAATTCATTAAAAAAAAAATTCTCAAAATCCCAACAAAATACCCTTTTTGTATTTGCTATGACCCCCTTGACCCAGTCCTTGCTCTATACACACATTAATTTTCCATATTTGTGTTCATTCTATAATATAGAGGTCAGGTTTCCCTGTAAGATGGATGGAGAAAATTCATAGAAAACATTAACTGTGGAAAGAGTTTTAGAGACCAAGTCCTGATCCCCTTGCAAGGCCATTATGCCTTTTCAAAGGTTCTCTGACATGTATTGTGTGCTAAGCATATCGATCTGTATGTGTTTTAACTGTAGCAACGTGTGCACGTAAAAGTAATCCCCACTGATTATCTGGGACCCATCACTGATGTCCGCTTTCCTGAAAGCTTCCTAGTATAAAACAGTTATTTTAGAACTGTGGCATTCTTCTCTTTCTTTTTCCCTTTTTTTCTTTCTGCCTTGCTGAATTTGTTTTGTTTTGCCTTGGAATTCTTTGCTCAAATAAAATCTTACCTAGAAGGGCAAGCCTTTTAATATCAGAGTCGTTTGACTGTTGGGGGAGGCCTCTGGGAATTTCCAGGCCTTCTTTTTTTTTTTCTTACTTTAGGAAAAAAAAAAAACTCGTTGCTCTCGAGTCAATTCCAACTCATAGCGATTCTATAGGAGAGAGTAGAACTGCCCCATAGGGTTTCCAAGGAGCAGTTGGTGCATTTGAACTGCTGACCTTTTGGTTAGCAGCTGAGCTCTTAACCACTGTGCCACCAGGGCTCTTCCCATTTTAGAAAAAAAATCCTCTGCTAGCTAACCTTTGAAGAGGACTAATACACAAAAGAGTCCCTGGTGGTGCAAACTGTTAACGCACTTGGCTACTAACAGAAAGGTGGAAGGTTCAAACCCATCCCAAAGCACCTTCAAAGAAGGGCCTACTTTCAAAAAGTGATCTACCTTAAAAAAATCAACCATTAAAAATCCTATGGAGCACAGTTTTACTCTGACACACTGGGATCACCATGAGTTGGGGTCAACTTGAAGGCAACTGGTTTTTAGTACACACAAAGGCCTACTTATTTCTAACAGGTTCTAAGCAGAGTAAATTAAACAGCAAATGTATTAGCAAGCTCTTGCTTTGAAAAAGTTACTTTGATGATTTTGCAAGTCAGGAAAAGACTACAGAAGAGTTCCCACATTTGTACACAGATTTGTTTATTTGAGCCACCATGAGACTTGATGTCAGGAAGGGAACTATTTTAATGTCCACCTACTCACTCAATAGAGGGGAAGTTTGGGGTCCAGTGACAGGAAGTGGTTTGTCCAAGGATCCACAGCTGGCTTGGGACAAAGTCAGGAGTCACCTCTCATGCATACTCTTTAATTAACACCGCTTTAAGCTTGACATTTTCTCTTGGATTTCCTGTCCCTCCCCCCTTTTTTAGTAAAATAAACAGCACCCTAGATGTAGACACTGGTTGTTTCTACACAGTGGCTGAACTTCTCACAATTCCTTAGAACTCTCAGCATGTCATTGACTAGAGTAGCAGTTCCCAGAACTGACTGCATCAAAATCTTCCAAAAAATGTTTTGAAAATATATTTTTCTGTAGATTATGGGATGGGACCTGAATATATGTATTTTTTAATAAGCTTTTAAGGTAATTATGATAAGCTTCAGATTTAGAGACCAGGATAAATTCAACTGCAAGATGATTTGCATGGTGATGTCTTTTGGCCAGTGTTCAAATTATGTTATTTTTAGGGCCAAATTAATCAATCAGTATATTGCTCCAACAACCTTCTCTTAAAAATCTCTTCCAAAACTTAGACTTTAAAGGGAGGAAAGTAAGGGGAAAATAATTTCCTGATGTATTTGTGCAGACATGCCCTTGACTCATCTAATAATATGAAATACAGTAAATACTGACATATTTCTATTGCAATTGGTTTTATCATTTATGAATGAAAAATTAACTACAGTGTAGTTAAGTGTGAATTGGATTTTAGGTTTTACTTTGTTTTAATAAGTATAAAGGTATGAAAATCAGCTAAGCACCATTAAATTTTTCAGAATAATGATTAATACTTTTATTTTCTTATTGACACAAAACGTCTGAATTATTCCTTCTAACACCCATGTGAAGTAGGTAAGAATGAGTCATCTCTTCATAGTGTAGGAAAAAGAGTACCATACTAGGCTAAAGATTGATTTTGATTTAACAAATATTTATTGCACACCTACTATGGGCAGGATACTCAAGAAGAGTAGAACCTTGACCCTGCTAAATTAGCTGAACAATGTCAGATGAATCTCTTCAGCTCACAGAGCCTTAGTTTCCTCATCTCTGAAGTAAGTGTCTTGGATTAGATAGAGACAAACAGACACAGACAGCAGTCTTGAAATTTCTTCCAGTTCTTTCTTTCCTTTATGATTTTTTAACTGTAGCATAAACAGCTCTTTGAAGGAAATTAAACTTTTCCTGACTGTTCTGGAATCTAAATACCCACCTAAAAATGTTGTGTGACATCATATCAGGAATAGCATTTGTCTCTCCCTTAAAACCTTCCATGATAAAATGGTAGCAGTAAGCAACATTTTATAATTTCATTTCCTCCTCCTGACTTAATGTTCTATAGGCATAAGAAGTTCTGGGAGTTATGTAAATGGTGTAAGTGAGGATTTGGGTAAATTTATAAGGTTTTTATTTTGTTCCATATTATTCAGAGAAATTGGGGATATGTTTTAAAAACCTCTTTCTAAGGTAATTGTCAATGTAAAATTTTATCTTTTTTAATGTACTTCTTCTGTTACTACTAAGCCTGACCCTGCTCTCACACACATACACATATTTTTGGCCACTTGTCTCTTCAGCTTTTATGCTTGTTTACAGATTTAAATTAAACCCTTTGCCATATTTCTTAGCAAATATGTTTCCAGTTGGTTATTAGCCTTTATCAAATATTTTGGAGCACTTTCAATATTTAAACTATATGAAGAATAAAGAAGGTAAATATGAAAAGTACATGTGGATCTGTGTGAACCTGTTCAAACAAATCTTGAAATAATAAAATTTTTTTTTATAGAACCATTAATTTCTAAAATGGGTGATTTTAGTAAGTTAGAACTTTTTTATTTAGCCAAGAGTAGTTATCCCAACTCCCCCAACCCTGATTCAACTAGACTTAAATAAAACTCATAACACACGGACACACACACAAAAGAGTGGTTGTGAGTTTAAAATGTATCTTGTTTCAAAAAGGGCTTAGATAAATTAAGCTACTAATGTTTAAGACCTAATATGTGCCCTGTTCTGTGCTAGTCATTTAAATAACGAATTAGGAGGGGAACCAAAGACTGTGTTTAAGGTAACATCACAGAACGCATTGTACCCACCCACCTAATGCCCTTTGGAGTACCGTGCTTTATAGACCATGCTACCATGTGCAAGGTTACTAGACGGGTATTGACCATAGTCCTTTCCTAGCATGGCATATCTTACACTATGCTTAAAAGATTAAATGAGCTTTACATGTTCATATATATCTAGAACCCAGTGTAGGGTTGTTAGAAGACCCCCACCTTCATACTTAACTGTCAGAAACCAAACCCATTGCCTTCGAATGGATTCCAACTCATAGCAACCCTATAGGACAGAGTAGAACTTCCCCATAGGGCTTCCTAGGTGGGCCTCGTGGATTTGAACTGCCCACCGTTTGGTTAGCAGCTGTAGATCTTAACCACTGCACCACCAGCGCTCAAAAATAGAAATTTCTGAATTCTACAGATTCCAGAAAAGTGACTTAGAATCACTTCCTAAAACTAAGTTTGATTTAATCTCATTTTCCCCATTTTAATCTCAGATATCTCATTGATTAGTGAGAGAGGCATAGTGTAAAAAAAAAATGTGTTAAATCTTCAAATCAAATGACTGCATTAAAGAGGGTTAATTTGAGTGCAGAAATTAGTGGAACTGTATGTTTTGTGTAGCTACAGAAGGCCATTGATTTTAATTTTTCCTTAATAAATTTGGCTGTGTGGCAGGAGCCCCGGAGCTGACTGTATTTATTCTATACCCACCAGTTATTACTTCCTTAGCATTTATTTTTTGTTGTTCTTTCTCATAGGAAGAGGAAAATCTGTGAGCTCTATGCCAAAGTACTGGGATCCCAAGAAGCTTTACAAGTAAGCTTTACAAACACAGCAGGTTCTGCTGTGTTTACTCTAAGTGGTAAAGCAAGACAGTCTGGTTTCTTGACTGTCTTATGAAGAGGGTATAAAGGGACATGCTTAACTTGAAGGATTAACTACAGCTATTGCAAAAGGCTTTTAAAAGCTGATGACATGCATCGAATTTCTGATAAAGGGGTTCCTTTGGGCTGTAATGCTCACTGATAACCTGCAGCCAATTGTAGTTAGTGCCTGGAGCTGCAGGTATTATCTTAAGTTTGGGTAAAATAGGTTCCCTGGAACAGAGATTCTGCCCTCTGGTCAGTGTCAACTGGCTGCTACAAAATAAAATTCCAGATATATCATCATTTGTTAGTGAAGGCACAATAGTATATACCTAAACAAATTTTTTTTTTTTGAACAAAATAGGCAGAATCTAGATTCTCTTCCCATACTAATTTTTTCCTTCTGTAGACTCGGTTCACAACTCATTTAAGGAATTTCAGTGCTTGAGTCCACTACTAAAAGAAATTATGAGAATGAAATTATTTCTAAATGCCCTGTCAGGGCATTATCTGTGAATTTTACAAATAATAAACCTTCAAAGTGTGTTAGAGAAATCAAAGAAGATTCTCTTATGTCGCATTTTTCATCTTGTCCACTTTTTAGCAGGATTCCCATCATTCATTTTTACTGCTTAGAGAAGTGATTGTGAAAAAAACGTTTCTCAGACAAGTGTGCTTAACATCTCTTTCCTCCCTCCCACCATTTGCTCAGCAGTAGTGCCTGAGTAGATGGGGATGTATATTTTGTTATTTGTTGATGGGGCTTCCTGTAGGTTTAGGTATAACCCCCCCCCCAAAAAAAAAACCGTTGCTGTCAAGTTGATTCCAAGACCTTAAAATCCATATAAAGATGTCCTTTCTTCCAGATAATGGAATACTCCATGTGTACCAGATTGAGAAAAACAAAATTGTACATCTCTTATCACTTGGTACCTCACAAAAGGCCATTACTTGGCGCTATCATGTTTCCCCTCAAATGAGTTCAGGGACTTCTTCTTTTTTTGTAGTGTGAACTTTTTATTAAAGTAAAATGCACAAAAGCCTTCCTTGTTGACTGGCAGCATTTCAGCTTTTTTTCCCTTTGGAATTTTCTCCCCACTCAACTGCAGCCCGTGCACTATGAAGAGAAGAACTGGTGTGAGGAGCAGTACTCTGGGGGCTGCTATACAGCTTACTTCCCCCCTGGGATCATGACTCAATATGGAAGGTACTGTCAAAATACTACACTGATTAACAAAAGCCATGAACCATATTTAAAAGATAATCAAAGTTCAGTGAAATAGTAGTCATCATTCTTATTTCTATTATAAATAGTAGTCATCATTCCTATTTCTAATATCTTTCATAGTTTGTATATCAGTGGATGTCCATAGATACTTAAGTATGTACTTATTGTCAGTACCTATAACAATAGCTGAACACTGGAGAGGATTTGAGACGTCAGCAGTACATGTGAAAAGGAAGCAGCCTGCAGTGTCCACCAAGGGGCCTTCTTGAGCTCAACTAGACATAAATCTCACGTAACTACTTGGTACCCGTCTACTCAGAAGGATATAGTATAAAGACATCTTGTGAACAGAGCAGCAACAAATGTTCCTCTTCAGTGGGAGGAGACCTCACTGTATACAGTTAAAGTGTGAGGGAATGAAATCCACACAGGGGGCAGGGGAGGTCCACCTTGGTTTAGAAGCCCCATCACCCTTCGGAGCCATTACCTCTTGTAGCAGTCTCATAGGCATAGCATCCAGTGTCCCTACAAGGGACATACCCAGTTACAAGAGTCACCACACTCAGGGAAGCCCCCAAAAGATGCCCTCATGCCAGGTATTTACATTTACATCTTTTACAGACCTCCCAGCCCAGATGCAATTTATCAATGGGGGCAGGAGCTCATTTTTAGCATTAGCAATGTTGTATAGTAACATAGATACAATATACCTTTATCAGATTTCCAGAGGAGAAAAGCTAGAAAGTTACCTCAAGGTCAAATTTGTCCACAGAGAAGGAAGACAAGGAACTCGACGGCAGTGGGTTTTTCCCTATATTAGCTTTTTAAAGATCCTTTTTTCTTAATTGAGTCAAATAGCCTTTGGTAGTGATAACAGGATTGATTTATTGGTTTAGCTCTAGAATCAAAGTAGAAGTCTAAAAGATATGACTAGGATCAGCAATAGATGAAAGTAAGAATTCCTGAATTGGAAAAAGGGGTGACCGGGGGTTTAGGTGAAGGCCTTTGGGGTGGGAGTATACATCTTGGGAGATTTCATAAAAGTGACTGCAGACATGGCAGGAGGCAAATCTGAGAAGGTAGGAGGGGACAGTTGCCCACTCAGCCCAGCCCTTTCTTGGTTCTCTTTGCCAAGACCTCTTTGTAAGAAGACAATTCCCCTGTCCTCATCCAGTCCCCAGATAAGTTTATGGAAGCTAACAATATAGAGGCTATTTTTAAGGAGACAGACCCATATAACCCCTCAGGTCTCTCCTCTGCCAGAAATGACAATTCATCTCCCCTTTTTCCCCACCCCCACTCCAGGTACTCCTGACACTGGGAGGGCCTGCAGGGTTGGGATCTGCAGTCAGATGTGATCTTGTGATGGACGAGGCTCTCGTCAAGGCAGGCATGACACAGCGTAGGGAGCAGAATGGACCTCAGACAGGAAGCACACAGCAAATAAATCTGATTATAGATTCAGTGCATGTGCTTATATTACAATTTGGCTGGCTTGAAAAAGGTCAGCATCACCTTTAGTGATTGATGATCTGACAGCTTGAGTCCATCTGGCTTGAAAGTTCAGATCCTGGGATGCAGGCCCAGGAAACAGGAAGTAGCTTTTCACCTTCAGCTGAACTTTGCGGGTGGTTTTTAAACAATTTGAGTTTCCATGTCTTCTGTGGGATAAACAAAAGCAGTGATTAACTCATTCACCCTGAGCACCTTCCCAGGGAACTCAGTGTGACTTGTCTGTTCCCTTCAAGGGTGATTCGACAACCAGTGGGCAAGATTTACTTTGCTGGAACTGAGACAGCCACACAGTGGAGCGGGTACATGGAAGGAGCAGTCGAGGCCGGGGAAAGGGCAGCTAGAGAGGTAAGGAGGAAACCAAGTCCCTCTCGCTCCTGAGTCACAGCAGTGCTGCTGGCATCTGGTCTTTCTAGTTCTTGACCCTGATAGAATCTGTCTACTTCTCTGCCCCTCACTCCTGGGGCTTCTCCATGTCCAGCAGATCCTTGAATCTGTCAAAACCACAGAGCCTCATTTCGTAATACCATGATCACTTTCTTTCAGATCTTGAATGCTCTGGGGAAGGTAGCAAAGAAAGACATCTGGGTCCCAGAACCGGAATCACAGGTACGTTTGGTGGCTCTGTCTCCATAGACCAGTAACCAAATATAAAACTCCAATTTCATCTCTCTTCTACTGGCCTGTGATTCAATTGTAAGTCTAGCTATCCATGTGCTATTTCTACAGATATGTTTCACTCCTCCGTGTCAATACAAGAGATTTCTGCTAATATTATGTGTTCATTCATCTAGGATGTACCATCTATTGAGATCACCCACTCCTTCTGGGAAAGGAACCTGCCTTCAGTGGCAGGCCTGCTGAAGATCATTGGCTTTTCAACATCAATAACTGCCATGTGTGTTGTGGTGTACAAATGCAAACTGCTGAACCGCCCCTGAAGCTGCATTCTCACGCTTTATGCTGCCCTTTCCCCGGCCTTCCTTCTAACAAGGAAAATACTGGCAAATCAAAGGCAGTTACTTGGACCATCTTTAAATGCACTAGATTTAACCCATCGATTTAGTTTCCATCAATTTTAAAGTAAAAACCACCAAAAGAATCACCTAATTCATGTCAGTAAGACCAAGTTACATCTCTTACTAGTCTGTGTAAAATAATTCGCGTTGCTGATAGAATAAAACCTTGTGAGCGATATCTTCATTTCACGAAGTTAAAGTGCTCATCAGAAACTATTTCTGTGTCCTGTTTTTTCTCTCCATTAACGCAAAATACCTAATGATTTCAGAAATAAAGCATTAAACTTTCTCTCTGTAAAGGCTGAGTAGGTTTAAAGGCCTAGCCTGTGAGTGCTTTTCCTAGTCCTGAGGAAATGGTGATGCGTTGGTACAGAGCCTGGAGGCTCCAAGCTTCCTGGGGTGAGCAGCCTCCACTTTGGATCTAGGAATAGTACTTAAAAGCATTTGGAGGTGGGGTCCTACCAGACCCTCAGACCAAGTAGGAGGACATCTTGTGGGCTGCCACCTCGGGAATATCCTGACCACTTCTAATTCCTGTGAATTTTCTAGACATTCAGTCTTAACGTCAGCTTATTTGTATGTTTTCCTCTTTTGCTTCATAAAGTGTTTCCTAAGTTGGAATGCTTAAATTGACTTCCTGGGTCTTTAGGCCCCCAGGTGAGCAGAGTAAAATAGTGCCAGGACTGGCCCCCAGGAGACCTCTCTATCTTTGCATGAGACCAACTGCAGCAGGTATATTCTCTTCCTCATGGAAGGTGGCTGGACATCAGTTCCCTCATTGTCCATGGTAACATTCTATACCCATTTCAGGAAAGCAGTATTGTCCTTTTTTCAGGTAAATCCTGGCTATCTGAAGGCCCCTGGTGGCATATATTTTTTTCATTTTTTTAATGGCTATAGTAGAAGTGGGCAGATAATTTTAACTTAAATATGTCTTCAGCAGAAACCCTGGTGGCATAGTGGTTAAGTACTACGGCTGCTAACCAAAGGATTGGCAGTTCAAATCCACCCAGGCGCTCCTTGGAAACTCTATGGGGCAGTTCTACTCTGTCCTATAGGGTCACTATGAGTCGGAATCGACTCGACGGTGCTGAGTTTGATTTGGGTTTGGATGTCTTCAACATGGTAACCTTTGAGGAAATATTAACATGCCAATTTCTCTCAAGTACTAAAACACACATAAGAAATTTCTGATTATTTGTTGCAATGATCAAATATAGAAAGGAAACTGAGGGTTCTATAGTTTAACCTCACTTGCTTTAGTTATTTAATTTTATAAGAGACATGAAATAGTGGTTTTATATATGAAGACTATGTTCTCTATCCCAGGAGTAATGTGAGCCCAGAATAATGCCCACCTCTTATCTCCCCATTTAAAAATTGTCAGGTTTCTAAAAATCCCTTCCAGATGTTCCAGCCATAAAATTCTTCTTTAATATAAATATCTGGAAAAAATCAACAGAAATGGGATCAAATAAAGCAGTTGAGAAGATTCAGTAGGTTTGGGTACACATGTGGTATATATGCAGTAAAACCTTGCATCCTTGATGAGTGAGGCATTTCATTTTAAATGGAATTTCTAGATAACTGAAGCTTACTCTTTTATGTGCCAAGAATTTTAAATACAAATTTTGATGGACATATTTCCATACATTATTAAATAAACTAGATTCATATCTTTATTATTCAGGTTAATCATTATGTGCCTCAATTATTTTATACTTTTATGATACCATTTGTGTTTGCCTCTGTACTGAATGTCCCAAAGTTGTTTTATAGCTGATAAGCCTACTGCTCCTTCTATGTTAGCCCATTTTCAGTGTTTTATTTCATATCCATTTCCCAATACCTCTTGCCCTAATTTCCTTTTTTTATTTAATGGAAATTAATGATTGCCAGATGAAACCAGTCAACCAAGTTTATTGCATCATTAATCTTATCGTAAGCCCAAAATTAAGCCACTAGACCTTAAGACCTATGAGGACTTAAGGTCTTCCAAAGCATCGCCTTTCCTAAGAGCAAAGGGCAGGATTTTTCACTAACTTGGGAGTTTGGGTAATGTCTTGGGTGCACTCCAGTATATAAGGAGTTGCTGTATATTAGCAAAGTACTTTGAGAAATCTCATTCCTAATCCTTTTCAGTTGTTTCTGTTCATGTACTGATTAACTCAGCCCTGACACACCTTCTGAAAAATCCTGATTTAAACTTCTGAACTGGCAACAGTTTTAATAGTAATCAGGTTGTTAACATAGTTAAGTCTTAAATGTTGAGAAACTTCTGGGCGTGTGATTTACTGTCTTAAAGATTTAGAAAACCAGTTTATCCTAGTTAGATCAACCCTGTGAAGCTTCAGATTTGGTATCAAAATAAATGCGAGTTCGGGTGTGCCTAGACATGAAATTGGAACAGAGAACTATCGTATATGAGGTTGTCTAACATGAAGATGCCATAGGTCTTTTTGTCCAAACCAGAGAAACTAAAGTTGTTTTAAGAAATTAATAGGGCCTGGCCTGTTAGGACATCCACTTCACAGTTCTGAAGGCTGAATCTGCCTCACTCCACAGTAAGACTGAGAAATAGATCTTAAAAGTTAACCTTTTTTTTTTTTTTTTTGGTCACACTTAACTGTTAAGTAAGATCTTATACTACATTGAAGAAAAAATATTGAAGGATTGTGAACTATGTTTAGTTTGCTTGTGAACTCGACGCCTAGTATTTTATGTCTGAAATTGCACCAGTTCTACATGTGTGTGTTTTGCCATTAAAGTGAGATTCTCCCTATGGTACTGTTTTGTTTGTTAATAAAGTGTACTACCACCATGATTCAGCCCTGACTTTTCTATTCAGTGGATGGTCAGAAGGTTAAATGGCTTTTTAGAGCAGGAGGTCTCAGTGAGGCATTGTCCACGGAGGATAGGCTTCCAAAGCCACTTGGTATTGACTCCAGATTCTCAAAGTTTGGTTTGATTCTCACATGTTGCTGAGGTTTCCTGGGAAGTGATTAAAGTGGTAGAATATTGTAATCTGCCTGACTGAGCCGCAGAAGATCTGGATTCTGACTCAGGTTTTCTTACCTAACTAGCTATGATACCTTCAGCAAATACCTTGAGGTTCTCTGCCTCAGATTCCCCATCTAGAAAAGGAGTGGGTTGCACTAGATAACCTCTAAGGATATTTTTTTCATGGCAGCATTACATGATTTATGAATTTGGTTGCCATTGCTGCCTATTTTTTGCCTATTGTGATGGCCAGGGGTAAAAGACTTGGCCTTTCTGTATGCTAGTTAACTCCTTATCTTAGCGTGAGTTCTCTGGAAGCAGACTCTGAAATGCAGAGTCTGGGCAGAAAGCTTATTGGGAACAGTTCTCAGGAAATACACCTAAGGGGGTGGGTGAGGAAGGCAGGTTGAAGCAGGAGAAAAGCTGAGTTACGAGGTAATTGCAACTGAAGCCTCAGTAGATCCTAATGGGGAGCTGGGAGGGCCCTTCAGAGTTGTTTTCCATTGAGGCAAAGGAATCTAGAATCTGTATCCCTTCATCAGCCATCCCCTGAGAGGGGATGTTACCTTGAGTGAAGCAGGACCCTATGACCAAGGCCAGTTCCTAGTGAGGGACCACAGATGTGACCTGAGACCAAGAGTATGGGCTGAGGAGTCTAGGACAGGCCCACAGTAGCCACTCTACTCCAGGGAATAAAAAGTTGCCTTTGTCACATAAAAGACATTGTGGACTTGGGCTTTGGTTTTACAGATGGGATGGAACTATGTCTGAACCTATCTATCCCTATTAGGTAAGGGAGCTGCTTTTAAAAGCTTGTATTTCTGCACTATTATTTATATGGAAGAAAAAAAATCAGTTGGAAGGCATCCTGGAAACAATTTTAACTGTCTTCTCAAAGAAGGAACACCTGCTACAGAAAGATAATATTAATAAAGAAAAAATTTACCAACAGGAATCCAACACCCAATGTCTTCAGGAGCAGGTAGCTAAAGATGAACAGCGGCAGGCGTTAGCATCAGGGAGTAGTAGGGATTTTGGCTGACCTGGTTAGTATCTGCCCTTCTGAAGGATATTTGTGTTCAAATGTCTTTAAAAGATTACTGACCAATCAAAACACATTTGAAGGCTTTCCCTCCATGCCCAGATTGTTCTCAAGCCCCTGAAAAATAAACGCAAGGTTTCGTTTTGTATCATTTAAATGACGTTATTTTTGAATGCTTTCGATTTTCTGAGAAATGAGCACTGAGACTACCAACCATTTTGAAAAACTACCTGGAACAGGCAAAAGAGACTTGGTTTGGAGAGGGAAAAAAAAAAAAACCCAGAAAATAAAGCCCTCTTAGACCAGAAACCTCCCTAAAAAATAACCCTTCCCACAAACCCATTGCAGAGCACGCTTATCTCCTGCTATTTAAGTATCGTGATTGACTGAGCAATGCCAAACTTTATTGGAAAAACCGCATGCTCACAGTGAGGTAGAAATTGTAGTTCTGTCAGCATTTAATCTGTACTGACTATAATTCCAGTAAACAGGACATGAGCATTGAATTGATTAATTTTTAAAAATTATACCATTCACTTGACACTGAGGTGGTGGTAAAAATGCATGGCAGATCCTTTAGCCTAAAGATGCTGGCTACAGAAACAAACGAAGGTACTAACAGTAACAGTTCTATATCAAAGCTCAGGGTTTGGTTGCCTTCCTTGGCAAAGGCCATTCCCTTCAGTTTAAAGCAGGTCTCAGTGACAGCTGGTGTGAACAAATTGTCCTTAGCCTGGGACTAGCTTTCTGCAGGTAGCTTTGGAACTTGCAGTTCCTTCAAGGTGGACCATAGGCCACTCAAGCAAGATTCCTTTAAAGCCTTTATGACCCGTACAGGACTATTATTTATTTACACTCCTTTATAATCACCTCAGTAGGAACCAGGTTTTCCTATTAATGAACCTCCGATACTTTCCAAGAACCACCAAGATCCATGGATGAAGTGGTGGTGAAGTGTGGGGCGGGGCGCGTGGGTGCATGCTGGGGGCAGTTTGGGAGCAAAGAGGAGGGAAATGAGAGGATTGCTTAAAGATCCCCAGAGCAACACAGTGATGGAAATCTTGATGGGTTGATACCACTGAGGTGAACAGGGCTCTCCTGAACCTTGTGTCATTTACTATTTATGTGCCCTTAGGTAACCACTAAGGAGTACTGGTGGCACAGTAGTTAAGCCCTTGGCTGCTTAGGTCAGTGGTTGGAACTCACCCAGCTGCTCCACAGGAGAAAGATGTGGCAGCCTGTTTCTGTAAAGATTACAGCCTTGGAAACTCTGTGGGGCAGTTCTACTCTCCTACAGAGTCACTATGAGCCACAATCAACTCAATGGCAATGGGTTTAGATAAGCACTCTGTGACTCCTTATACCTCCCTTATAAAGTTGTTGGGAAAAGTAAGATGATGCATGCAAAGGTATTGGAATAATAAACACTCAATTTTTTTTCTCAGTTGCCTTAGAGTTGGTTCCAACTCATGGCGACCCCATGTATGTCAAAGTAAAACTGTGCTTCATGGGGTTTTCAATGGCGGATTTTTAGGAAGTAGATCACCAGGCCTTTCTTCCAAGGCACCTCAGAGTGGACTTGAATCTCCAACATCTTTGTTTAGCAGCCGAGCATGTTAACCATTTGTACCACCAAATATTAGCTATTATCCATTGACCTTTTAGAATAGAAGCAGGCAGAAGGCACTTTTTTAATTTCATGAGTAGATATCCACCTGAAATTTCTTGCAGTCATTCAATACATTTATTGAGTACCTACTGTGTGCTAGGTAGGCACCATGCTGTGATTCAGTAGTGAACAAGACAGAGCCCACCATTGTGGAGCACGCAGTCTATGGCAAAACGCCAAGCAGCACATTAATCATAGCTCTGGTAAGTTTTTTTTTTTTTGTAAGTGCTATTAAAGAGCAGAGGATTCTATGAATGCAGAGTAAATATCGGTGAGAAAGTAAGATTCAAGGGGAGGTTACTAGGATTTGTCCTCGAGCCTCCATAAGCACCAGTGTGTGTCAACTCAGTAAAGACACTGCATAGGACAGAAAAAGGAAATAAAAGGGCAATGCCATGGCTAAATGGTAAAAAAAAAACACAGGTATCATCAATATGTGCTGAATGCTAAGTTCCATTTGTTCATCGACCATCGTTCACTCCACCAGTCTTTTCCTCTTTCGCTGTCTACCCAGCCCTTCTCTTCACTTTGAGATCTCTTTCATCTGTGACTTACCATCTCCCAGTCTCCTGTGCTATAAACCCAATCCATTGCCGTCGACTCACAGTGACCCAATAGGACAGAGTAGAACTGCCCGCTAGAGTTCCTAAGGAGCGCCTGGTGGATTCGAACTGCTGACCTTCTGGTTAGCAGCCTTAGCCCTTAACCTCTACGCCACCAGGGTTTCCTCGCCTGTGCTTATGGAGCCGCCTGAATTCGTTTTAAAAGAGTGCCATCTTCTGGCCAAACACTGCAGTTTCCTTCCAATGGAAATCTAACGTATTCGAGAGAGCTTCCAAAAGCCCTAGTGGCATAGTGCTTAAGAGCTACAGCTGCTAACCCCAAGGTCGGCATTTCGAATCCACCGACAGCTCCTTGAAAACCGTATGGGGCGGTTCTGCTCTGTCATAGGGTCGCTATGAATCGGAATCGACTCGACGGCAACAGGTTTGGTCCCTGCTAGGGGAAGTGAAGAGTTGCCACTTCCATCCAGAGTTTCCTCCAAACACACTTGCTAGCATTCTCTTACTTTCTTTCCAGTTGTGACTGGGCTCAAAAGTATTAGTGTCTAATATTTACAGTCTTTCCTCTGCCCTAATCTCCCAGGAAGATTCTTTGTGATAATGGCTTGATTCTTCAGCCTCTGTTGTATCCATCTGGGTGATGGGTGAAGAGGAAAACTGATGGAGGGTGAGAGACGTGGAATTGGTTTTACTTTAGATAGGACTGGGGAACTAATCTGGAGAAAGCAGGAGAAAGGGGCTGGGGAGAGGAAGAGAAAGTTTCAGAAAGTCAGCTTGGAGCTGTGGTGTGCAGTGGAAGAGAAGGTTTCAAAAGCTTCCTTGACAACCTAGGTAGACAAAGTGGGGAGGGTTTTAGGAACTTTATCTAGGGGCCGTGTGGCATAGTAAAACTTGCCATTACTTATATTAGTTTCTGAGGGCTGCTGTAACAAAATATCACAAATTAGATGACTTTTAGGAACAGAAATTTATTGTCTTACAGTTGTGGATGCTGAGAGTCCAAGATCAGGGTGTTGGCTGCGTTGATTCCTTCTGAAGCTCTGAGAGGCAATCTGCCCCATGCCCCTCTCCTAGCTTCTGGTAGCCCCAGGCATTCCTTGGTTTACGGCTGCACCATCATGCAGCATCCTTCCTCTGTCTCTGTGTCTCTTCTCCTCTTTTATAGGGTACCACTCAGATTTGATGAAGACTCACCCTACTCCACTATGACCTCGTATCAACAGATAACATCTTCAAAGACCCTATTTACAAACAAGGTCACATTTCACAGGTTCAGGGATTAGAGTAATCTTTTTAGGAGACGCAATTCAATCTATAACATGATTCTTTGAGCTTTGGGAGTCAAAATTGTGTTTCTTTTAGACATCGTATTGTACTGGGACCACCTTGTTGTTAGTTGCCATTGTGTCAGCCCCCCACTCATATTGACCCTAAGCACAATAGAACGAAATACTCCTAGGTCCTATGCCATCCCCATGATCAGTTGGGAATCAGACCATTGTTATCCATAAGGTTTTCTTCGGCTGATTTTCAGAAGTAGATCACCAGGCCTTTCTTCCTAGTCTGTCTTAGTCTTGAAACTCTACTGAAACCTGTTCAGCATCATAGAAACATGCAAGCCTCCACTGACAGGAGGTGGCTTCCCCCATGGAAGGCGAGAATTCTACTACTCAACCATCACTGCCTCATGGGGCCAATTTAGAGCTCCCTAAAGCAACCTAGATTTTTTTGGAATGTACAAATTCAGAAAAAAAAAATGCAGCTAATAGTGCCTGGCATCTTTAATGGTGCCCAAGGGTCTTGTTTGTTCCGCTTATGGGATCTTGGTGGAACTACACAGAAAGAGCCTCAGCAACACTGCCCCGAAAAGATCAACACCTAAGCTGGCAAACTGTCCACTCCAGGCTGGATACACACTAATACATCTGAAAGGAAATTCTATTTAAGAAAATGAGCAAAGGAGGTGTGCTTGCTCAGTGTTTGTATTCAGCAGACTGTAAGGGTCATTGCATCAGCATCAATCAGCAAACATGGGAGATACAGATGCGGACCCTCTAGATGGGCCTCGTATTTGAACTGTGCAGAGGCAGGCCAGAGTGTGCATCCCAAAGGCAAGTTCCCTAGAAGCTGGAAGAATTTCACACAGAGTTCAAAGGAATGAGGGCAGATCCACTTCTCCCACAAGCAACCTGGCAACCTTTGCTATGTCAGCCATTTTAATTTAATGGGTTGTATTAATTTCCTGTTGCCACTATAACATATTACCAGAAACTTAGTGGCTTAAAATAACATGAATTTATTATCTTACCATTTTGGAGATAAAAAGTTTAAAATGAGTCTTACTAGGCTAAAGTCAAGGTATTGGCATGTCTGATTCCTTCTAGAGGCTCCAGGGGAGAATCTGTTCCTTGCCTCTTCTAGCTTCTAGAGGCTTCCAGCATTCCTTGGCTCATAACCACATCATTCCAGCCTCTGCTTCCATCATCACATTTCCTTCTTTGACTCTGACCCTACTGCCTCCCTCTTATAAGGACCCTTGTGATTACATTGGATGCACCAAGATAATCTGACTGGAAGGGATCCATATTTGTGCCCATTCCAAAGAAAGGTGATCCAACAGAATGCATAAATTATCAGACAATATCATTAATGGTGAAAGGATACAACCCTGATGCACACCTTTCCTGATTTTAAACCTCACAGTATCACCTTGTTCTGTTCCAACAACTGCCTCTGGGTCTAGGTACAGGTTCCAAATGAGCACAATTAAATGTTCTGGAATTCCCATTCTTCGCAATGTTATCCTTAATTTGTTATGACCCACACAGTTGAATGCCTTTTTCACAGTCAATAAAACACAGGTTTCTGATATCTTTCTGGTATTTTCTGCTTTCAGCCAAAATCTATCTGACATCAACAGTGATATCGCTTGCTTCGTGTCCTCTTCTGAATCTGGCTTGAACTTCTGGCAGCTCCAGAATTTTCTACTTCAGTAAGCCAAGGAGAGGACAGTCAGCTGGGCCCAGCATGGCTCTTCTTTGAAGTGACATTCACACCGTATACAGATATGATAGGGTGACCCGAATGGATGGGCAGGGCAAAGCAGCAGGATCCCAGGTGGGGCTGGCAGGTGATTTGATTTGATTGTTCTGAGGAAGCAGGTCTGGATGGATTCAGGGGCCCAGCTCTCGGCAGGGGTATGAAGGGCCCTATTCAGCAATGGAGGAGATCGGCAACCGCTGGGCTCCAGTCATATCACTGCCCTACAGGGAGATGTGGGGAAGAACAGGGTAGTTTTAATGCCCAGTACAGACCATGAAGATAGGTGCCTCAGGGGAAAGGACTGGCCCAGGAGCCATCAGCAGCCCCCCAGGAATTCCACAGGAGGCCCAGCTTCTCCTCCTTGTGGGTAGGGCTTTCTGGCTTGAGATTGAAATTGTTTCCTGCCCCCAGATTTCCTATTATTATCCTCTGCCTTCCCTCTGAGGCACCCTAGACCTGTTAGCCTGGAACCAAGACTAAGGATGGCTGGGCCTTGTATGCCAAGCCTACCCTTTCCCCTGAATATCCCCTGACCACTGAGGCTATTGTTTCCCTTTGCTAACACTGGCCACCCCACGATATTGCCTCCACTCGAAGAGAGGAGCTTGCCCCAGGTTTGAGCTCCTTCTCCCTATCTCAGAGGGACTAGTTGTGCAGAAACCCCTTTCGCCTGGACATTGATCTATGAAGAATGTGGCCTGCTGTGCTCTCCTGAGAACTCACCTGACTCTAAACAACGGTCTTATTGTTTTGATACTGTCTTCTGTCCTTACCGAACCAAAAATTCCACCATGGATTCATGTGTGTGGGTGGTGAGGAGGATACAGGGGGTAGAGGAGAAGGTTGGCCCAACTCTGAGAAGCCAGAACCACCCTTCCTGGGTGAACCCAGTGTCAGCCCCGAGGCTTGGAGGGAGCTGGGGTGAGACTGAATTCTTTCCTCTCTGTTCTTTTTTCATTTTAATTTGTTAATTTTGTATTTCAGCCAGCTACCCAGCTTCCCCTGGAGACTGATTATATAATAAATGATGGAATGAAATAAATAATGAATAAATCCTTCTCTCTTGGATTCTAATTTAAATCCAAGGAGCCTTACTGAGATCTGAGGACTGGTCCTGTCAATTATTCCTTCCAGATTGTTCTCCGGTTGTTAATTGGCTCATTTAAATTCTTTCTTTTGAGGGCATGTTACAATGGAAGTAAAATAATTAGACAGCCACAAACTTGAATTTATGGTTGGATACAGTTTGAAGCTATGTCATTACCATTATAATATGAGGCACCATATGTAGCCCAGAGAAATGACAGTGGCTTTTAATTCTTGTAGTGCAAGTGATGTTTCATAGCAAAACTGGAATACCAGTGGTGATCGTTGATACTGCATTTGCTTGCTTCTATCTCTATCTGTACCAAAAATACTAGCTTATGGCAGTGTTTCCCAACCTTTATCACATCATGTCACACAAAAAACAATGATTGTGTTTGTATGGCATACTGGGTAAATAGATCAGGTTACTCCATGCCTGGAAGTGAGCAGCTTGGGCTAAAGCCCCCCAAGACCCTGTCGTTCTGCCTGGAGGGTTGATGGGCTCCCACTTGCTGCCCACATACAACCCATTTGAAGTGGGGCCTAGAGTTTGGAGGGACAATAAACAGGCACTTAAATACATATTACCACTATTTTATAGCATTATCCATTGCCATCGAGTCTATTCCAACTCACAGTGACCCGATAGGACAGAGTGGAACTGTCCCATAGGGTTTCCAAGGAGTGGGTGGTGGAATCGAACCACTGACCTTTTGGTTAGCAGCTGAACACTTAACCACTGTGCCACCAGGGCTCTTTTAAATACATGTCGTTAGGTACCGTCCAGTCAGCTTCACTTCATAGAGACCCTGTGTACAACAGAAACATTGCCCAGTCCTGCACCATCCTTACAATCGTTATTATGCTTGAGCCAATTGTTGCACCCACTGTGTCAATTCATCTCGTTGACAGTCTTCTTCTTTTTCACTGACCTTCACCTCGACGGCAATGGGTTTGGTTTTGGTTTCTACTTTACCAAACGTGATGTCCTTTTCCAGGGACTGGTCCCTCCTGATGACATGTTCAAAGTATGTTAGACATAGTCTCGCCATCCTTGCTTCTAAGGAGCATTCAGGTTGTACTTCTTCCAAGACAGATTTATTCATTCTTTTGGCAGTCTATGATGATATATTCAATATTTTTCGCCAACGCCATAATTCAAAGGTGTCATTTCTTCTTCAATCTTCCTTATTCATTGTCCAGCTTTCACATGTATATGTATATGAAAGCACTATGGTTTGGGCCAGGTGCACCTTAGTCCTTAAAGTGACGTCTTTGATTTTTAACACTTTAAAGAGGTCTTTTGCAGCAGATTTGCCCAATGCAATGAATTGTTTGATTTCTTGACTGCTGCTTCCGTGGGTATTGATTGTGGATCCAAGAAAAATCATTCAAAAATCATTCATTTGAAGATCATTCAAAAGCAGTTGCGCAGACATCAACAGGAAACTACCAGAAATTCAAGCTGGATTCAGAAGAGGGCATGGAACAGGGATAGCACTGCTGATGTCAGACGGATCATGGCTGAAAGCAGAAGATATCAGAAAGATGTTTACCTGTGGTTTATTGACTATGCAAAGGCATTCGACTGTGTGGATCATAACAAATTATGGATAACATTGCAAAGAATGGGAATTCCAGAACACTTAAATGTGCTCCTGAGGAGCCTGTCCATATATCAAGTCACAGTTGTTCGAACATAACAAGGGGATATTACGTGATTTAAGATCAGAAAAGGTGTACATCAGGGTCGTAACCTTTCACCATACTTATTCAATCTGTATGCTGAGCAAATAATCTGAGAAGCTGGACTATATGAAGAAGAATGGGGCATCAGGATTGGAGGAAGACTCATTAACAACCTGTGTTATGCAAATGACATAACCTTGCTTGCTGAAAGTGAAGAGGACTTGAAGCACTTACTGATGAAGATTAAAGACCACAGCCTTCAGTATGGATTACACCTCAACATAAAACAAACTGGACCAATAAGCAACACCATTTATGTAAATAGGTAATTTCAAATCTTTATGTGGGAAAGCAAAGGGAGTGATTAGAGATTATAATGGAATTAATTGTTGGGGAGAGGTTTTCAGGAAAGAAAGCTCTGAGGAAGTGATATTTAATCAGAGACCTGAAGGATTTAGCCAAATAAGGAGTAGAGAATAACTTTCCAGAGAGAGAAAACTGAGACAGGAAAGGAGTGGACATATCTGAGGGTTTATAAGAAGAACTAGGTGGCTGGAAAGTTCTGAGAGAAGAAGGGAATGGCCTGAGACAGGGTAGGAAAGTAGGGGGGGATAGAGTAAGCAAGGCATTGTGAGTCACTGTGCATCATATCAGCAGTGCAATGAGCAGCTATTGAAGGGACTCAAGCCTAGACTGGTATGGTTTGACTTGGATTTTTTAAAAGATCACTTGGGCTATTAAGTGGAAAATGGACTGGTGGTGTGGTAAAAGAGAAAGTGGGGTATCCTTGCAAGAGATGACTAATTAGAGAAGTGATAATAGAAGAGATGTATTTTAGAAGTAGGAGTCATAGTAGGCCACAAACTGATCTTGAGCCTTCATTTTTTGTAAAGTAACATTTGTTGTCGCTAAGAGTTTCATCTGCATTAGCCCACGGAATCCTCAGAACAACCAAGGTACTCCATTTAATAAATGAGATAAAGTACACTCAATACCAAGATTCCTCAGTCCAGAAACCTGAGCTTTTAACATTTATGTTCTGCTACCTCTCAAATACCCCATGCTTCTGTCAGTTTATCCTACTGTGGTGGCTCGTGTGTTGCTGTAATGCTGGAAGCTATGCCACAGATAATTCAAATACCAGCAGGCTCACCCATGGTGGACATGTTTCAGCAGAGCTTCCAGGCTAAGACAGACTGGGAAGAAGGACCTGATCATCAACATCTGAAAAAACTGGCCAGTGAAAACCTTATAGATAGCAGTGGAACATTATCTGATATCATGCCAGAAGATGAGACTCTCTGGTAGGAAGGCACTCAAAAAACGACTGGGGAAGAGCTGCCTCCTCAAAGCAGAGTTGACTTTAATGATGTGGATGGAGTAAAGCCTTTGGGGCCTTCATTTGCTGATGTGGCAAGACTCAAAATGAGCGAAGCCGCAAACATCCATTAATAATCAAAACATGGAATGCATGAAGTATGAATCAAGGAAAATTGGAAGTTGTAAGAAAATGGAATGGAACACTTGAACATCAACATTCTAGGTATTAGTGAGCTGACATGGACTGGTGGTATTGGCCATTTTGATATGCCTATAGGATCGTTATGAGTCCGAATTGGGTTTTATTTTTATTTGTTTACTATGCCAGGAATGACAACTTGAAGAGGAATGGCACTGCATTCATCATCAAAAAGAACATTTCAAGATCTATCCTGAAGTACAATGCTGTCAGTGGTAGGATAATATCCATACACTTACAAGGAAGACCAGTTAATACAACTATTCAAATTTACCCACCAGCCACTAAGGCCAAAGATGAAGAAATTGAAGATTTTTACCAACTTCTGCAGTCTGAAATTGATCAAACATGCAATCAAGATGCATTGATAATTCCTGGTGATTGGAGCGCAAAAGTTGGAAACAAAGAAGAAGGATAGGTAGTTGGAAAATATGGCCTTGGTGATAGAAACTTTTTCTGGAGATCAAATAATAGAATTTTGCAAGACCGACAGCCAATTCATTGGGAATACCTTTTATTGACAACAAAAACAGCAACTATACACATGGACCTTGCTAGATGGGACACAAACAAATGAAATCAATTACATCTGTGGAAAGAACTGATGGAGAAGCTCAATATCATCAGTCAGAAAAAGTCCAGGGGCTGACTGCATAACAGACCATCAATTGCTCCTATGCAAGTTCAAGTTGAAGCTGAAGAAAATTTAAACAAGTCCACCTGAATTTAGAGAACATCTCAAGGACGGATTTGATGGATTAAACACTAATAACTGAAGACCAGATGAGTTGTGGGATGACATCAATGACATCATAAATGAAGAAAGCAAAGGTCATTAAAAAGACAGGAAAGAAAGGGCTGTCACACAAATAGAGGTATCCACACCCACGTTCATTGCAGCATTGTTCACAACAGCAAAAAAAATGGAAACAACCTAGATGCCCACCAACAGATGAATGAATAAACAAACTGTGGTGTATACACACAATGAAGTACTATGCAACAATAAAGAACAATGATGAATCTATGAAGCATCTCACAACATGGATGAATCTGGAGGGCATTATGCTGAGTGAAGTAAGGCAATCAAAAAACGACAAATAGGAAGCAGAGCCAAGATGGCGGAATAGACAGACGCTTCCAGCGAGCCCTCTTTACAACGAAGACCAAAAAAAACAAGTGAAACGAGTATATTTGGGAGAAGCTGGGAGCCCTGAGCATCAAAGGCAAGCTGAGACAACTAACTGAGGGGCAGGGGGAAGAAGAGACCATTCAGAAGTGGAGAGGAGTTACCTAACCTGAATCGCGGGGAGCCCTCAGGCACCATTCATGGAGTGGCGGTGGCAGCGGTGGCGGTGGGGTGGTACAAGCGATCGGCCACAGTTTCCTCAGGGAGAATCAGCCAGCCTCACAGCCTACTCACACCTCCGGAACCTGAGGAGAAGGGGGCTCTCGGCAAAACCTAAGTACTTACATACATTTTACCGCGCTGCCCCCCACCAAGTTGGCTTCAGCGGCTGAATCCCTGGGCCTGAGATAGACCCTGGTGAGCACCGAGAGCCATCCCCCTGGCCTGGGGAAGGAAAAAATTTGCAACTGTGGGGAAAAGATAATTTGCTAGCTCCACTAACCAGGGGAGATCAGGACAGAAGTGGCTCCTGTCCAGGCATAAACCGTCCATGGACCTTGAGCACCTTTCCCTTCTGCATGGACCTGTGTAGGCCTGTTTTGGGAGAATAGGTCCTTGTTGGCAAACTCCAACCATATCAGCTGTGCGGTGGAGATGTGGGTGTTTGAAGTTTGACATTGCTTTGCCTATTAAACATGGTCCTCATCTACCCACATCAGGGACCTAAGGACTGGTAGCTCCACTCAGGTCACCCAGCCACCCGCGATGGGGGTCCAAAGATAACTGGCACCTCCCAGGCCTTACAACCGAAAACATTGGGTGCCCCTGGCCCCTCTGCAGAACCCAACCACCAGCACGCTCTAGGGAAAAGAGATGCATTTTCCTCAGAGACACTTGGGGGTTGGTTTTCAGCCCCCTGTCTTGTTCAGAGCGTGACCTCCTGCTGCAATCAGATACCGGCATATACTCCAATCACCCCTGCCCCTCTAAGACTGTAGGACAGAGCCTGTACCACACACTTGAAATCAGCTACCTGGAAACCTGAGCTGAATTCATGCAAGAAAACTGAATGGACTCCTAGACTGATGTACCTGGTAACAGCTCTAGCCAGCTGGGGACAGGACACCAGAGCTCCAAAGGCAGAAATAATCAAGCTAGCTCACTCCAGCAACCCATAGGGGTATACCAAAACTAAACAAAGCAAGCAGCTACGACACAGTCAGCAAGCATAAACTAATACAATAACTTATAGATGGCTCGGAAACAACAGTCAATATCAAGTCACATAAAGAAACAGACCATGATCACCTCAACAGGCTCTCAAAACAGAGAACCCAGGGATCTTCTAGATGAAAGTGCATTCCTGGAATTACCAGAGGCAGAATACAAAAGTTTAATACACAGAACCCTTCAAGGCATCAGGAAGGAAATGAGGCAATATGCAGAACAAGCCAAGGAACACATAGATAAAGCAACTGAAGAAATTAGAAAGATTATTCAGGAACATAATGAAAAGTTGAATAAGCTGGAAAAATCCATAGACAGACAGCAATCAGAAATTCAGAAGATTAACAATAAAATTACAGAATTAGATAATAGAAAGTCAGAGGAGCAGAATTGAGCAAGTAGAAGCTAGAATTTCTGACCTTGAAGACAAATCACTTGGCACTAATATATTTGAAGAAAAATCAGATAAAAGAATTAAAAAAATGAAGAAAACTTACAAATCATGTGGGACTCTATCAAGAGAAATAACCTACGAGTGATTACAGTACCAGAACAGGGAGGGATAACAGAAAATACAGAGAAATTTGTTGAAGATTTGTTGGCAGAAAACTTCACCGATATTGTGAAAGATGAGAAGATATCTATCCAAGATGCTCATCGAACTCCACATAAGGTAGATGTTAAAAGAAAGTCACCAAGACATATTATAATCAAACTTGCCAAAACCAAAGCTAAAGAGAGTATTATAAGAGCAGCGAGGATTAAACAAAAAGTCACCTGCAAAGGCGAGCCAATAAAAATAAGCTTGGACTACTCGGCAGAAACCATGCAGGAAAGAAGGCAATGGGATGACATATTTAAAAAATTGAAGGAAAAAAATTCCCTACAAAGAATCATATATCCATGAAAACTGTCTGTTAAATATGAAGGTGAAATTAAGACATGTCCAGATAAACACAAATTCAGGGGACTTGTAAAAACCAAACCAAAACTACAAGAAATACTAAAAGGACTTCTTTGGTGAGAAAATGAATAATATCAGGTATCAACCCAAGACTAGAACACTGGGCAGGGCAACCAGAGGTCAACCCAGACAGGGAAATCCAAAAAAACAAAACAAGGTTATTAAAAAAAAGCCGAAAAGAGGGTAACACCGATGTTATAATATAAGAAAAGAGAACATTAAAATAATAAATAGGGACTGTTGTTGTTGTTGGTAGGTGCTGTCGAGTCGGTTCCGACTCATAGCGACCCTATGAACAACAGAACGAAACACTGCCTGGTCCTGCACCATCCTTACAATCTTTGTTATATTTGAGCTCATTGTTGCAGCCACTGTGTCAATCCACCTCGTTGAGGGTCTTCCTCTTTTCCGCTGACCCTGTACTCTGCCAAGCATGATGTCCTTCACCAGGGACTGATGCTTCCTGACAACATGTCCAAAGTATGTAAGACACGGTCTCGCCATCCTTGCCTCTAAGGAGCATTCTGGCCACACTTCTTCCAAGACAGATTTGTTCATTCTTTTGGCAGTCCATGGTATATTCAATATTCTTCACCAACACCACAGTTCAAAGGCGTCAACTCTTCCTCGGTCTTCCTTATTTATTGTCCAGCTTTCACATGCATATGATGCTATTGAAAATACCATGGCTTGGGTCAGGTGCACCTTAGTCTTCAGGGTGACATCTTTGCTCTTCAACACTTCGAAGAGGTCCTTTGCAGCAGATTTGCCCAATTCAATGCATCTTTTGATTTCTTGACTGCTGCTTCCATCGCTGTTGATTCTGAATCCAAGGAAAATGAAATAGTTGACAACTTCAATCTTTTCTCCGTTTATCATGATGTTGCTCATTGGTCCAGGTGTGAGGATTTTTGTTTTCTTTATGTTGAGGTGTAACCCATACTGAAGGCTGTGGTCTTTGATCTTCATTAGTAAGTGCTTCAAGTCCTCTTCACTTTCAGCAAGCAAGGTTGTGTCATCTACCGAACGCAGGTTGTTAATGAGTCTTCCTCCAATCCTGATGCCCCGTTCTTCTTCCTAGAGTCCAGCTTCTTGGATTATTTGTTCAGCATACAGATTCAATAGGTATGGTGAAAGAATACAACCCTGACACACACCTTTCCTGACTTTAAACCAATCAGTATCCCCTTGTCCTGTCCCAACAACTGCCTCTTGATCTATGTAAAGGTTCCTCAGGAGCACAATTAAGTGTTCTGGAATTCCCATTCTTTGCAGTGTTATCCATAGTTTGTTATGATCCACACAGTCAAACATCTTTGCATAATCAATAAAACACAGGTAAACATCCTTCTGGTATTCTCTGCTTTCAGCCAGGATCCATCTGACATCAGCAATGATATCCCTGGTTCCACATCCTCTTCTGAAACTGGCCTAAATTTCTTGCAGTTCCCTGTCTATATACTGCTGCAGCCGTTTTTGAATGATCTTCAGCAAAATTTTGCTTGGGTGTGATATTAATAATATTGTTCTATAATTTCCACATTCGGTTGGATCACCTTTCTTGGGAATAGGCATAAATATGGATCTCTTCCAATCAGTTGGCCAAGAAGCTGTCTTCCATATTTCTTGGCATAGACGAGTGAGCACCTCCAGCGCGGCATCCATTTGTTGAAACATCTCAATTGATATTCCATCAATTCCTGGAGCCTTGTTTTTCGCCAATGCCTTCATAGCAGCTTGGACTTCTTCCTTCAGTACCATCGGTTCCTGATCATGTGCCACCTCTTGAAATGGTTGAATATTGACTAATTCTTTTTGGTACAATGACTCTGTGTATTCCTTCCATCTTCTTTTGATGCTTCCTGCATTGTTTAATATTTTCCCCATGGAATGCTTCACTATTGCAACTCAAGGCTTGAATTTTTTCTTCAGTTCTTCCAGCTTGAGAAATGCCGAGTGTGTTCTTCCCTTTTGATTTTCCATCTCCAGCTCTTTGCACATGTCATTATAATACTTTGTCTTCTCGAGCCACCCTTTGAAACCTTCTGTTCAGTTCTTTTACTTCATCAATTCTTCCTTTTGCTTTAGCTGCTCGACGCTAAAGAGCAATTTTCAGAGTCTCCTCTGACATCCATGTTGGTCTTTTCTTTCTTTCCTGTCTTTTCAGTGACCTCTTGCTTTCTTCATGGATGATGTCCTTGATGTCATTCTGCAACTCATCTGGTCTGCAGTCACTAGTGTTCAATTCGTCAAATCTATTCTTGAGATGGCCTCTAAATTCAGGTGGGATATACTCAAGGTCATATTTTGGCTCTTGTGGACTTCCTCTGATTTTCTTCAGTTTCAGCTAGAACTTGCATATGAGCAATTGATGGTCTGTTCCACAGTCGGCCCCTGGCCTTGCTCTGACTGATGATATTGAGTTTTTCCATCATCTCTTTCCATAGATGTAGTCAATTTGATTTCTGTGTGTTCCATCTGGCGAGTTCCATGTATATAGTAGCCGTTCATGTTGGTGAATGAAGGTATTTGCAATGAGGAAGTTGTTGGTCTTGCCAAAATCTATCATTCGATCTCTGGCATTCCTTCTATCACCAAGGCCATGTTTTCCAACTACTGATCCTTCTTTGTTTCCAGCTTTCACATTCCAGTCGCCAGTAATTATCAATGTATCTTGATTGCATGTTCGATCACTTTCAGACTGCAACAGCTGATAAAAATCTTGCATTTCTTCATCTTTGGCCCTAGTGGTTGGTGCATAAATTTGAATAATAGTCATATTAACTGGTCTTCCTTGTAGGCATATGGATATTATCCTATCGCTGACAGTGTTGTACTTCAGGATAGACCTTGAAATGTTCTTTTTGATGATGAATCAACACCATTCCTCTTCAAGTTGTCATTCCCAGCATAGTAGACTATACGATAGTCCGTTTCAAAATGGCCAATACCAGTTCATTTCAGCTCACTAATGCCTAGGATATCGATCTTTATGAGTTCCATTTCATTTTTGATGATTTCCAATTTTTCTAGATTCATACTCGTATATTCCAGGTTCCTATCATTAATGGATGTTTGCAGCTTTTTCTTTTCATTTTGAGTCGTGCCACATCAGCAAATGAAGGTCCCGAAAGCTTTACTCCATCCACGTCATTAAGGTACACTCTACTTTGAGGAGGCAGCTCTTTCCCAGTCGTCTTTTGAGTGCCTTCCAACCTGGGGAGCTCATCTTCCAGCACTATGTCAGATAATGTTCCGCGGCAATTCATAAGATTTTCACTGGCTAATGCTTTTCAGAAGTAGACTGCCGGGTCCTTCTTCCTGGTCTGGAAGCTCATCTGAAACCTGTCCTCCATGGGTGACGCTGCTGGTATCTGAATACCGGTGACATAGCTTCCAGCATCACAGCAACACACAAGCCCCCACAGTACGACAAACTGACAGACATATGGGGGAAAGAGGGACTAAAAAATGTAATCATACACCTCTCCCATGGAGAGGAAGATACGGTGATAAAAAGAAAAAAAGTTAGTTTTAAATTTAGAAAAATAGGGGTAAATAATAAGGTAACCACAAAGGAGACAAACTATCCTACTCATCAAAATAAAACACAAGTGAAAAATACAGACTCAGCAGAAACAAAATTAACAACAAATATGAGGAAAGCACAATATATAAACAAAATCTAGTCAGCACATAAAATCAAATGGGAAAAAGAAACTGTCAACAGCACAGAAAAAAAGACATCAAATTGATAGCACTAAATTCATACCTCTCCATAATTACCCTGAATGTAAATGGACTAAATGCACCAGTAAAGAGACAGAGAGTGGCAGAATGGATTAAAAAAACAAGATCCATCTATATGCTGCCTACAAGAGACACACCTTAGACTTAGAGACACAAACAAACTAAAACTCAAAGGATGAAAACAATATATCAAGCAAACAAAAATCAAAAAGAGCAAGAGGGGGGCCAAGATGGCTGACTAGGTAGAAGCTACCTCGGATCCCTCTTGCAACAAAGACTTGGAAAAACAAGCAAATCGATCACATACATCACAATCTACAAACCCTGACCATCAAACACAGATCTAAAGAGTTGACCTGAGTGACAGAGACTGACAACGAACAACCACAGGGAAGCAACGACTGTTTTTGGAGCCTGGAGCCATTGTCCCAGTCAGAAAACCTTGGCACCGGGCTTTGGACTGGGTGCAGGGGAGCTGAGCACGGCAGCCTAAGAAGGCGCAAATATGGGACGCAGCCCTAGCCCCCAGAAGTGACCTTGAGGGAAGCCCAGCCAGTGCACTCAGGCAGCACAGCAACGCGGCTGACAGGAGGAGAAGACACTGGGAGGCAGTGACTGATTTTGGAGTCTGGAGTGCAGAGTCCCAGCCGGGAAACCTTGGCACTGGGCTTTGGACTAGGAGCAGAGGAACTGACCACGGCTTCTGAGACAGCACAAGCACAGAATGCAGGCCTGACCCTCGGGGGCAATCTTGACCCAGCCAAGGCACACAGGCTACACACCCCTTGGGAATCTCAGATAAAACAGTCATCACCAAACAAGATAAGTAACTTTGTCTATATTCCGGGGTACTACTCTCTCCTATTTATCTGATCCCTAGCCTCCCTTTCCCAGGTAGCTTCATTAAAATTGGAATTTCCTGAGCCAGAGAGTGAAGTGCTCTGCGGTTTTCCTTTTTTTTTGGTCTTTTCCTAACCCATTCTCCTGTCCTGAGAGAAGCAGCTACAAAAAACCCAGGGACCAAAAATCCTTCCCTGACTTCCCGAAATTGGACTAAAAATACAGAACCAGCTCCAGCCAAGCATATGAGATCCACAGTCTTGGGCTTTCATCCCTACAGAGAACAAGGTGGCTATTATAATGCAAAGGCAATTCTGATAGGGATCTGACTGTAATTGTTTTAGCAGATTACTAGAAAGACAAGTTTCCCAGGTCTGATATCTCTACCTATTAAACAGAGCCCTCACTGACCCACAATGGGGAACTGATGGCTGAAGCTCCCCCCAGACCACCCAGCCTCCTGCCTTAGGGGTCTAAGGATGTAGACACCTACCAATCTGTAGAGGTACATGTATTGGGTGCCTAAGCTACAGCAGCAGAGCCCACCCACCAAAGTGCTTTAGGAATAGAGACACACCTACCTCACTGGCACTTGGGGGAAGCCTGTCTGCATCCTGCCCCCCTGGAGGGTGACCCCCTGCTGCTACTAGAATCTGGTGTTCAAAACTATCACCACTACTCTTCTAGGTGGATAGGTGACAGTGCACCACACACTTGGTGACCCAAAATCAGATTCTACTCAAGAACAGTGAATGGAATCTTAGGCTTATATATCTAACAGCACAAACCAGCTGGTAATAGGACATAAACGATTCAAGGGCTACAACAATGAAGACAGCGCAATCTAGTAGCCCAACTACGTATATTGAAAGAAAACAAAACAAGATAAGACTCAGTGAGCAAATATAAAATAAATCACTACAACAGCTTATAGATGGCTCAGAGACAGCAGTTGATATCAAACCACATATAGAAGCAGACCATGATTGCTTCCACAACTCCCCAAATTAAAGAATCAAAATTTGTTTCCTAAATGAAGATACAATCCTGGAATTGCCAGATGCAGAATATAAAAAAACTACTTTACAGAATGCTTCAAGACATCACGGATGACCTCATAAATGAAATAAGGCAATCTACAGAAAAAGCCAAGGAACACACTGATAAAGCAGTTGAAGAACTCAAAAAGATTATTCAAGAACATAGTGGAAAAATTAATAAGCTGCAAGAATCCATAGAGAGACAGCATTCAGAAATCCAAAAGTTCAACAGTAAAATTACAGAATTAGACAACTCAATAGGAAGGCAGAGGAGCAGAATCGAGCAATTGGAATGCAGAGTGGGGGACCTGGAGGACAAGGGAATTGACAACAATATAGCTGAAAAAAAAATCAGATTAAAGAATTAAAATGAAGAAACTCTAAGAATCATATGGGACTCTATCAAGAAGAATAACTTGCGTGTGATTGGAGTTCCAGAACAGGGAGGGATAACAGAAAATACAGAGAGAATAGTTGAAGATCTCTTGGCAGAAAACTTTCTGACATCATGAAAGATGAAAGGATATCTATCCAAGATGCTCATCGAGCCCCATATAAGATTGATCCAAAAAGAAAATCACCAAGACATATTATCATCAAACTTGCCAAAACCAAAGATAAAGAGAAATTTTAAAAGCAGCCAGGGAGAAAAGAAAGGTCTCCTACAAAGGAGAATCAATAAGAATAAGTTCAGACTACTCAGCAGAAACCATGCAGTCAAGAAGGCAATGGGATGACATATATAGAGCACTGAAGGAGAAAAACTGCCAGCCAAGGATCATTTATCTGGCAAAACTCTCTCTCAAATATGAAGGTGAAATTAAAACATTTACAGATAAACACAACCTTAGAGAATTTGCAAAAACCAAACCAAACCTACAAGAAATACTAAAGGAAATTGTTTCATCAGAAAATCAATAATATCAGATACCAGCACAACACAAGGTCACAAAACAGAACATCCTGATATAAACTCAAATAGGAAAATCACAAAAAAAAATTAAGATTAATTTTAAAGAGAAAAAAAATGCTCAAAACAGGAATCATTGAAGTCTATATGTAAAAGATCACAATAATCAAAAAGAGAGACAAAATACAGGAGGCATAGAACTGCCAAATGGAGAGGAAAACAAGGCGATATAGGACAATACAAGTTAGGTTTTTACTTAGAAAAATAGGGGTAAATATTAAGGTAACCACAAAGAGGTATAACAACTCCATAACTCAAAATAAAAACCAAGAAAAACATAACGACTCAGCAAACATAAATCCAACTACTATGAAAATGAGGAATGCACAATTTACAAAGAAAAAGTTTGGGTACAGAAAAGTAAGTTGAAAAATGAAATTGTCAACAACACACATGAAAAGGCATCAAAATGACAGGACTAAACACATACTTATCTATAATTACTCTTAATGTAAATGGACAAAATGCACCAATAAAGAGACAGAGAGTCTCAGACTGGATAAAGAAACACGATCTGTCTACATGCTGCCTACAAGAGACACACCTTAGACTTAGAGACACAAACAAACTAAAACTCAAAGGATGGAAAAAAATATATCAAGCAAACAACAAGCAAAAAAGAAGAGGAGTAGCAATATTAATTTCTGACAAAATAGAGTTTAAAGTTAAATCCACCACAAAGGATAATGAGGGACACTACATAATGATTGAAGGGACAATAGACCAGGAAGATATAAGCATATTAAATATTTATGTACCCAATGACAGGGCTGCAAGGCACATAAAACAAACTTTAACAGAACTGAAAAGTGAGATAGACACCTCCACAATTATAGTAGGAGACTTCAACACACCACTTTCAGAGAAGGACAGCACTTCCAGTAAGAAGCTCAATAGAGACACAGAAGACCTAATTGCTACAATCAACCAACTTGACCTTATAGACATATACAGAACACTCCACCCAACAGCTGCAAAGTATACGTTTTTTTTCTAGCACACATGGAACATTCTCTAGAATAGACCACATATTAGGTCATAAAACAAACCTTTGCAGAATCCAAAACATCGAAATATTACAAAGCATCTTCTCAGACCATAAGGCCATAAAAGTGGAAATCAATAACAGAAAAATTAGGGAAATGAAATCAAATACTTGGAAACTGAACAATACTCTGCTCAAAAAAGACTGGGTTATAGAAGACATTAAGGAGGGAATAAAGAAATTCATAGAATGCAAGGAGAATGAAACCACTTCCTATCAAAACCTCTGGGACACAGCAAAAGCAGTGCTCAGAGGCCAATTTATATCGATAAATGCACACATACATAAAGAAGAAAGAGCCAAAATCAGAGAACTGTCCCTACAACTTGAACAAATAGAAAGCGAGCAACAAAAGAATCCATCAGGCACCAGAAGAAAACAAATAATAAAAATTAGAGTTGAACTAAATGAATTAGAGAACAGAAAAACAATTGAAAGAATTAACAAAGCCAAAAGCTGGTTTTTTGAAAAATTAACAAAATTGATAAACCATTGGCCAGACTGACTAAAGAAATACAGGAAAGGAAACAAATGATGCAAATAAGACACAAGATGGGCCACATCACAACAGACCCAACTGAAATTAAAAGAATCATATCAGATTATTACGAAAAATTGTTCTCTAACAAATTTGCAAGCCTAGAAGAAATGGATGAATTCCTAGAAAACCACTACCTACCTAAAGAAACACAATCAGAAGTAGAACAACTAAATAGACCCATAACAAAAAAAGAGATTGAAAAGGTAATCAAAAAACTCCCAACAAAAAAAGCCCTGGCCCAGGCGACTTCACTGCAGAGTTCTACCAAACTTTCCGAGAAGAGTTAACACCACTACTACTAAAGGTACTTCAAAGCATGGAAAATGACGGAATACTACCTAACACATTCTATGAAGCCACCATATCCCTGATACCAAAACCAGGTAAAGACACCACTAAAAAAGAAAATTACAGACCTATATCCCTCATGAACATGGATGCAAAAATCCTCAACCAAATTCTAGCCAACAGAATTCAACAACATATCAAAAAAATAATCCACCACGACCAAGTGAGATTTATACCAGGTATGCATATAGTAGAAAAACCATTAATGTAATCCACCATATAAATAAAACAAAAGACAAAAAACACACGATCTTATCAATTGATGCAGAAAAGGCATTTGACAAAGTCCAACACCCATTCATGATAAAAACTCTCAGCAAAATAGGAATAGAAGGAAAATTCCTCAACATAATAAAGGGCATTTATACAAAGCCAACAGCCAGCATCACCCTAAAAGGAGAGAGCCTGAAAGCATTTCCCTTGAGAACAGGAACCAGACAAGGATGCCCTTTATCACCGCTCTTATTCAACATTGTGCTAGAGGTCCTAGCCAGAGCAATCAGGCTAGACAAAGAAATAAATGGCATCCGGATTGGCAAGGAAGAAGTAAAATTATATCTATTTGCAATGACATGATCTTATACACAGAAAACCCTAAGGAATCCACCAGAAAACTACTGAAACTAATAGAAGAGTTTGGCAGAGTCTCAGGTTATAAGATAAACATACAAAAATCACTTGGATTCCTCTACATCAACAAAAAGAACATCGAAGAGGAAATCACCAAATCAATACATTCACGGTAGCCCCCAAGAAGATAAAACACTTAGGAATAAATCTTACCAAAGATGTAAAAGACCTATACAAAGAAAACTACAAAGTACTAGTGCAAGAAACTAAAAGGACCTACATAAGTGGAAAAACATACCTTGCTCATGGATAGGAAGACTTATCATAATAAAAATGTCTATTCTTCCAAAAGCAATCTATACATACAATGCACTTCCGATCCAAATTCCAATGACATTTTTTAATGTGATGGAGAAACAAATCACCAACTTCATATGGAAGGGAAAGAAGCCTCGGATAAGTAAAGCATTACTGAGAAAGAAGAAGAAAGTGGGAGGCCTCACTCTACCTGATTTTAGAACCTATTATACAGCCACAGTAGTCAAAACAGCCTGGTACTGGTACAACAACAGGCACATAGACCAATGGAACAGAATTGAGAACCCAGATATAAATCCATCCACACATGAGCAGCTGATATTTGACAAAGGCCCAGTGTCAGTTAATTGGGGAAAAAATAGCCTTTTTAACAAATGGTGCTGGCATACCTGGATATCCATTTGCAAAAAAATGAAACAGGACCCATACCTCACACCATGCACAAAAACTAACTCCAAGTGGATCAAAGACCTAAACATAAAGACTAAAATGATAAAGACCATGGAAGAAAAAATAGGGACAACATTAGAAGCTCTAATACAAGGCGTAAGCAGAGTACAAAACATTACCAACAATGACGAAGAGAAACCAGATGACTGAGAGCTCCTAAAAATCAAACACCTATGCTCATCTAAAGACTTCACCAAAAGAGTGAAAAGACCACCTACAGACTGGGAAAGAATTTTCAGCTATGACATCTCCGACCAGTGCCTGATCTCTAAAATCTATATAATTCTGTTAAATCTCAACCACAAAAAGACAAACAACCCAATCAAGAAGTGGGCAAAGGATATGAACACGCACTTCACTAAAGAAGATATTCAGGCAGCTAACAGATACATGAGAAAATGCTCTCGATAATAAGCCATTAGAGAAATGCCAATTAAAACTACAATGAGATTCCATCTCACTCCAACAAGGCTGGCATTAATCCAAAAAACACAAAATAATAAATGTTGGAGAGTCTGTGGAGAGATTGGAACTCTTGTATACAGCTGGTGGGAATGTAAAGTGGTACAACAACTTTGGAAATCTATCTGGCATTTTCTTAAAAAGTTAGAAATAGAACTACCATACAACCCAGAAATCCCACTCCTCGAAATATACCCTAGAGAAATAAGAGTCTTTACACGAACAGATATATGCACACCCATGTTTATTGCAGCTCTGTTTACAATAGCAAAAAGGTGGAAGCAACCAAAGTGTCCATCAATGGATGAATGGTTAAATAAATTGTGGCATATTCACACAATGGAATACTACGCATCGATAAAGAACAGTGACGAATCTGTGAAACATTTCATAACATGGAGGAACCTGGAAGGCATTATGCTGAGCGAGATTAGTCAGAGGCAAAAGGACAAATATTGTATAAGACCACTATTATGAGATTTTGAGAAATAGTATAAATTGAGAAGAACACATACTTTTGTGGTTACGAGGCAGGAAGGGAGGGAGGGTGGGAGAGGGTTATTTACTGATTAGTTAGTAGATAAGAACTATTTTAGGTGAAGGGAAGGACAATACTCAATACATGGAAAGTCAGCTCAACTGGACTGGACCAAAAGCAAAGAAGTTTCCGGGATAAACTGAGTGCTTCAAAGGTCAGTGGAGCAAGGGCCGGGGTTTGGGGACTATGGCTTAAGGGGACCTCTAAGTCAATTGTCAAAATAATTCTATTATGAAAACATTCCGCATCCCACTTTGAAGTGTGGTGTCTGGGGTCTTAAATGCTAACAAGCGGCCATCTAAGATGAATTAATTTGTCTCATCCCACCTGGATCAAAGGAGAATGAAGAACACCAAGGTCACACGATAACTATGAGCCCAAGAGACAGAAAGGGCCACATGAACCAGAGACTTACATCATCCTGAAACCAGAAGAACTAGATGGTGCCCGGCCAGAACCGATGACTGCCCGGACAGGGAGCACAACAGAGAACCCCTCAGGGAGCAGGAGAACAGTGAGATGCAGACCCCAAATTCTCATAAAAAGACCAGACTTGATGGTCTGACTGAGACTAGAAGAATCCCGGCAGTCATGGTCCCCAAACTTTCTGTTGGCCCAGGAGAGGAACCATTCCCGAAGATAACTCATCAGACATGGAAGGGACTGCACAATGGGTTGGAGAGAGAGTGAACTACTTGTATCAGGTGGACACTTGAGACTGTGTTGGCATCTCTTGTCTGGAGGGGAGATGGGAGGGTAGAGAGGGTTAGAAACTGGCAAAACCGTCACGAAAGGAGAGACTGGAAGGAGGGAGTGTGCTGGCTCCTTAGGGTGAGAGTAAGTGGGAGTATGGAGTAAGGTGTATATAAGCTTATATGTGACAGACTGACTTGATTTGTAACTTTCACATAAAGCACAATAAAAATTATTTTAAAAAAGGAGCAAGAGTGGCAATATTAATTTCTGACAAAATAGTCTGGAAAGTTAAATCCATCAGAAAGGATAAGGAAGGACACTATATAGGGATTAAAGGGACAATACACCAAGAAGATATAATCATATTAAATATTTATATACCCAATGACAGGGCTGTAAGATACATAAAATGAACTCTACCAGCATTGAAAAGTGAGATACACAGCTCCACAACAATAGTAGGAAGCTTCAACACATCTCTTTCGGCGAAGGACAGGACATCTAGAAAGAAGCTCAATAAAGACACGGAAGATCTAAATGACACAATCAACCAACTTGACCTCGTAGACATATACAGAACACTCTGCCCAACAGCAACCAAGTATACTTTCTATTCTAATGCACATGGTACATTCCCTAGAATAGACCACATATTATGTCATAAAGCACGCCTTAGCAGAATCCAAAACGTTGAAATATTACAAATCATCTTCTCTGACCATAAGGCCATAAAAGTGGAAGTCAATAACAGGAAAAGCAGGGAAAAGAAATCAAACACTTGGAGACTGAACAACACCCTGCTCAAAAAAGACTGGATTAGAGAAGACATTAAGAATGGAATAAAGAAATTCAGAGAATCCAATGAGAATGAAAACACTTCCTATCAGAACCTTTGGGACACAGCAAAAGTGGTGCTCAGAGGCCAATTTATATCAATAAATGCACACATCCAAAAAGAAGAAAGGGCCAGAATCAAAGAATTATCCCTACAACTTGCAAATACAAAGACAGCAACAGAAGAAACCCACAGGCACCAGAAGAAAACAAATCATGAGAATTAATGCTGAACTAAATGAAATAGAAAAGAGAAAAACAATTGAAAGAAGTAACAAGACCAAAAGCTGGCTTTTTGAAAATATCAACAAAATTGATAAACCACTGGCCAAAGTGACAAAAGAAAAACAGGAGAGGAAGTAAGTAACCCGAATAAGAAATGAGGTGGGCGATATTACAACAGACAGAACTGAAATTAAAAGAATCATATCAGATTACTATAAAAAACTGTACTCAAACAAATTTGACAACCTAGAAGAAATGGATGAATTCCTAGAAACACACTACCTACCTAAACTAACACAAACAGAGGTAGAAGAACTAAATAGACTCATAACAAAAGAAGAGATTGAAAGGGTAATCAAAAAACTCCCAACAACAACAACAACAAAAAGCCCAGGTCCGGACGGCTTTACTGCAGAGTTCTACCAAACTTTCAGAGAAGAGTTAAGACCACTGCTACTAAAGGTATTTCAGAGCATAGAAAAGGATGGAATACTACCAAACTCATTCGATGAAGCCACCATATCCCTGACACCAAAACCAGGTACAGACACCACAAGAAAAGAAAATTATAGACCTATATCCCTCATGAATGTAGATGCAAAAATCCTAAGCAAAATTCTAGCCAATAGAATTCAACAACATATCAAAAAAATAATCCACCATGACCAAGTGGGATTTATACCAGGTATGCAGGAATGGTTCAACACTAGAAAAACAATTAATGTAATCCACCACATAAATAAAGCAAAAGACAAGAATCACATGATTTTATCAATTGATCCAGAAAAGGCATTTGACAAAGTTCAACATTCATTCATGATAAAAACTCTCAGCAAAATAGGAATAGAAGGATAATTTCCTCAACGTAATAAAGGGCATTTATACAAAGCCAAGAGCCGACATCACCCTAAATGGAGAGAGCCTGAAAACATTCCCATTGAGATGGGGAACCAGACAAGGATGCCCTTTATCACCACTCTTATTCAACATTGTGCTGGAAGTCCTAGCCAGAGCAATTAGGCTAGATAAAGAAATAAAGGGCATCCAGATTGGCAAGGAAGAAGTCAAAGTATCTCTATTTGCAGATGACATGATCTGATACACAGAAAACCCTAGGGAATCCTACAGAAAACTACTGAAACTAATAGAAGAGCTCAGCAGAGTATCGGGATACAAGATAAACATACAAAAATCAGTTGAATTCCTCTACACCAACAAAAAGAACATCGAAGAGGAAATCACTAAATCAATGCCATTTACAGTAGCCCCCAAGAAGATAAAATACTTAGGAATAAATCTTATCAGCGATGCAAAAGACTTAGACAAAGAAAACTACAGTACACTTCTTCAAGAAACCAAAAGAGACATACATAAGTGGAAGAACATAACATTATACAAATGTCTATTCTACCAAAGGCGATCTATACATTTAATGCAATTCAGATCCAAATCCCAAGGACATTCTTTAATGAGATGGAGAAATAAATCACCAATTTTATATGGAAGGGAAAGAGGCCTCGGATAAATAAGGCATTACTGAAAAAGAAGAACAAAGTGGGAGGCCTTACTTTACCTGATTTTAGAACCTATTATACCTCCACAGTAGTCAAAACAGCCTGGTACTGGTACGACAACAGATACATGGACCAATGGAACAGAATTGAGAATCCAGACATAAATCCATCCACATATGAGCAGCTGATACTTCACAAAGGCCCCCCCAAAAAACAGTTAAATGAGGAAAAGACAGTCTTTAACAAATGGTGCTGGCATAACTGGATATCCATCTGCAAAAAAATGAAACAAGACCCATACCTCACTCCATGCACAAAAACTAACTCAAAATGGATCGAAGACTTAAATATAAAATCTAAAATGATAAAGATCATGGAAGAAAAAATAGGGACAATGCTAGGAGCCCTAATACATGGCATAAACAGTATACAAAACATTATAAAGAAAGTAGAAGAAAAACTAGATAACTGGGAGCTCCTAAAAATCAAACACCTATGCTCATCTGAAGACTTCACCAAAAGAATAAAAAGACTACCTACAGACTGGGAAAAAGTTTTTAGCTATGACATTTCTGATCAGTGCCTGATGTCTAAAATCCACATGATACTGCAAAAACTCAATTGCAAACAGACACATAACCCAATTAAAAAATGGGCAAAAGATATGAATAGACACTTCACTAAAGAAGACATTCAGGTAGCTAACAGATATATGAGGAAATGTTCACAATCATTAGCCATTAGAGAAATGCAGATCAAAACTACAATAAGATTTCATCTCACTCCAACAAGGCTGGCATGAATCCAAAAAATACAAAATAATAAATGTTGGAGAGGCTGTGGAGAGATTGGAACACTTCTACACTGCTGGTGGGAATGTCAAATGGTACAACCACTTTGGAAATCAATTTGGCACTTACTTAAAAAGCTAGAAATAGAACTACCATAGGATCCAGCAATCCCACTCCTTGGAATATATCCTAGAGAAATAAGAGCCTTACAGGAACAGATATATGCACACCCATGTTTATTGCAGCACTTTTTAAAATAGCAAAAAGGTGGAACCAACTACGGTGCTCTTCAGTGGATGAATGGATAAATAAATTATGGTATATTCACACAATGGAATACTACTCATCGATACAGAACAGTGAGTAATCTGTGAAACCTTTCATAACATGGAGGAACCTAGAAGGCATTATGCTGAGAGAAATTAGTCAGTTACAAAAGGACAGATATTGTATAAGACCACTATGATAAGAACTTGAGAAATAGTTTAAACTGAGAAGAAAACATTCTTTTGTGGTTACAAGGGAGGGGGGAGGGAGGGAGGCTGGGAGGGGGCATTCACTAATTAGATAGTAGATAAGAACTACTTTAGGTGAAGGGAAAGATAGCACACAATAGAGGGAAGGTCAGCACAATTGGACTAAACCAAAAGCAAAGAAGTTTCCTGAATAAACTGAATGCTTTGAAGGCTAGCATAGCAGGAGCAGGGGCCTGGGGACCATGGTTTCAGGGGACATCTAAGTCAATTGGCATAATTAAATCTATTAAGAAAACTTTCTACATCCCACTTTGAAGAGTGGCATCTGGGGTCTTAAATGCTAGCAAGCAGCCATCTAAGATACATCAATTGGTCTCAACCCACCTGGTCAAAGGAGAATGAAGAACACCAAAAACATAAGGCGATTATGAGCCCAAGAGACAGAAAGGGCCACATAAACCAGCGGCTACATCATCCTGAGACCAGAAGAACTAGATGGTGCCTGGCTACAATCAATGACTGCCCTGACAGGGAACACAACGGAAAACCCCTGGGGGAGCAGGAGAGCAGTGGGATGCAGACCCCAAATTCTCATAGGACCAGACTTAATGGTCTGACTGAGACTGGAAGGAACCCTGTGGTCATGGCCCCCAGACCTTCTGTTAGCCCAGAACAGGAACCATTCCCAAAGCCAACTCTTCAGACATGGATTGGACTGGACAATGTGTTGGAGAGGGATGCTGGTGAGGAGTGAGCTTCTTGGATCAGGTGGACACTTGAGACTCTGTTGGCATCTCCTGCCTAGAGGGGAGATGAGAGTGTGGAGAGGGTTAGAAGGTGGTGAAATAGACACGAAAAGAGACAGTAGAGGGAGATAACAGGCTGTTTTATTAGGGGGAGAGTAACTGGGAGTTTGTAGCAAGGTGTATATGGGCTTTTGTGTGAGAGACTGACTTGATTTGTAAACTTGCACTTAAAGCACAATAAAAAGTATTAAAACAACAAATATCGTATGAGACCACTACTATAAAAACTCATGAAGAGGTTTACACACAAAAAGAAACAATCTTTGATAGTTATGAGGGAGGGGTAGGGATGGAAAAATAGAAAATAGATAAGTGGTAACTTTGGTGAAGGATAAGACAGTACACAATACTGGGGAAGCCAGCACAGCTTGTACAAGACAAGGTTGTGGAAGCTCCAAACTTCTTGAGGGACCAAATTACTGGGCTGGGGGCTGTGGGGGCCATGGTCTTGGGAACATCTAGCTCAATTGGCATAACATAGTTTATAAAGAAATTGTTCTACGTTCTATGTTGGTGAGTAGCCTTTGGGGTCTTAAAAGCTTGTGAGTGCTAGGGTTAAATGAAAAGTCACCTACAAAGGAGAGTCAATAAGAATAAGCTCAGACTACTCAGCAGAAACCATGCAGGCAAGAAGACAGTGGGATGACTTATATAAAAAATTCAAGGAAAAAAATTGCCAGCCTAGAATCATGTATCCAACAAAACTGTCTCTCAAATATAAAGTTGAAATTAGGACATTTCCAGGTAAACAGAAGTTTAGGGAATTCATATAAACCAAACCAAAACTATAAGAAATACTAAAGAGAGTTCTTTGGTTAGAAAATCAATAATATCAGGTATCAACCCAAGACTGGAACACTGGGCAGAGCATTCAGATGTCAACCCAGACAGGAAAATCACAAAAATAAATCAAGATAACAACAACAAAAAAAAAACGCTCAAAACAGGGAAACAGTGATGTTATTATGTAAAAGAAGACAACATTGGAACAACAAAGAGGGACTAAGAAGTGTAGTCACAGATCTTTCACATGGAGAGGAAGACAAGGTGATACAAAGAAATGTTAGGTTTAAATTTAGAAAAATAGGGGTAAGTAATAAGGTAACCACAAAGGAGAGAAACTATCCTACACATCAAAATAAAATACAAGGAAAAAATAGAGACTCAGCAGAAACAAAATTAACAACTAATATGAAGAAAAGACAATATATAATCTACTCAGCACAAAAAATTAAGTGGGAAAAAGGAACTGTGAACAACACACAAAAAAAGACATCAAAATGATAGCACTAAATTCGTACCTACTCATAATTACGCTGAATGTAAATGGACTAAATGCACCAATAAAGAGACAGAGAGTGGCAGAATGGATTAAAAGACATGATCCGTCTATATGCTGCCTATAAGAGACACACCTTAGACTTAGAAACAAACTAAAACTCAAAGGTTGGAAAAAAATATATCAAGCAATCAACAATCAAAAAAGAGCAAGAGTGGCAATATTAACTTCTGACAAAATAGACTTTAAAGTTAAATCCATCAGAAAGGATAAGGAAGGACACTATATAATAATGATTAAAGGGACAATATACCAAGAGGATATAACCATATTAAATATTTATGCACCCAATGACAGGGCTGCAAGATACATAAAACAAATGGTACAACCACTTCGGAAATTGATTTGGCACTTCCTTAAAAAGCTACTCAGCAGAAACCATGCAGGCAAGAAGACAGTGGGATGACTTATTCCACTCCTTGGAATATATCCTAAATAAATAAGAGCCTTTACATGAACAGATAAATGCACACCCATGTTCATTGCAGCACTGTTCACAATAGCAAAAATATGGAAGCAACCAAGGTGCCCATCAATGGATGAATGGATAAATAAATTATGGTATATTCACACAATGGAATACTATGCTTGATGACGCACAGTGATGAATCTGTGAAACATTTCAGGACATGGAGGAATCTGGGAGGCATTATGCTGAGTGAAATTAGTAATTTGCAAAAGGACGAATATTGTATCAGACCACTATTATAAGAACTTGAGAAATAGTTTAAACAGAGAAGAAAATATTCTTTGATGGTTACAAGAGGGGAGAGGGAGGGAGAGTGGTATTCACTAATTAGATAGTAGATAAGAACGACTTTAGGTGAAGGGAAAGACAACACACAATACAGGCGAGGTCAGCACAACTAGATGATGCCTGGCTACCACCACTAGCTGCTCTGACAGGGATCACAATAGAGGGATCACAACAGAGCTGGAGAAAAATGTAGAACAAAATTCTAACTCACAAAAAAAAGACCAGACACACTGGCCTGAGAAAGACTGGAAAAACCCCAAGAGTATGGCCCCCAGACACCTTATACCTCAGTAATGAAGTCACTCCTGATGTTCACCCTTCAGCCAAAGATTAGACAGGCCCATAAAACAAACAATAATACACCTATCAGCTTGGCTTCTTGTGTCCACTGGCTGAAATGTCATTAAGATTACTCTCCAAGAGAATTTTCAAATCAGATGAGCCTTCCTTAGCACTTAATAAATAGACAAATGAGAAACAAACGAACAACAAAAACTCTCCACCATATTACACTAAGCTGTCTGCACAGTTCCCTAGAGTCCAAAGCATTCTAGATTATCGTATTTGGTTACAAGGATTATTCTATTGTTGAAATGAGAAGTGAGAAAAATACTCTGAGGCTTTGAAATAGGACGTCTTTCTTAGTTTGGTGCCAAAGGGATCCTAACAGATTGGCCAAGAGACAAGATCCTAAGGGATGTGCAGTAATAACAGACAGTGACAGGCAGAAGACTAGCTAATGGAGCCAAATGGAGCTGAAGTTTGAAAGGAAGCGGATAGGAGTGCAGGGAATGTTGACAGAGGACAGAGCTCTCAGTTAGGTATGTTCCATGTCTATAGAAAAACTAGGGGCAGTGAGCAAGCAGGGGAAATCAGCCCCATTGTGGTGCCGAGTCTCATGGTATCCTAGAACATTGGTTATTGGTGTTGAGATGCCTCAGTAGTTCAAGTGACATAGCAGCCACCCTACTGTCACCTCCTCAGAATTGGGCATCATGCCCCCATTCCTGTGACTTGACCTGCCCTCTCCTTGTGTTCAATTTGTCTTCCACCTGTGCCACAGAAAGTCTTTGGGCCAGAACAACTCATGGGTCACTGGCCACTCTAGAGGGTTGTCTTTGACTCAGGAATCAACCCTAGTCCAATAGGTTGTGGCCAGGGTAATAGAGTCACAAAGCCTGGTGATCTATTCACAAGGATCCACTTCTGACCACTTTTCAAAAGGGAACCACAGGCATGGCAGGCAGTGTTTCATAGACACCTCTCTGACATTAGATCTCAGCAATAGCTGGGATTTATTCCATTTGGAATTTACACCAGTTGTGCAGCCTTGGAGATTCCAAAATGGGGCATGCTCTTTATAACTAAAATATCCCTGAGGCTGTCATATAAATAGATTGGATCCAGCATCTCTCTCCCTTGGACAAAAAAAAAAAAAAAAACAACTATATTGTGCTTCTCTCAACGGAATTGTTCTAAGTTGTATATTTACAGAATAGCTCTTGAGCAACACCACATCCACTCAGCCCATCTTTTTACTCCAGCTGTTGCCATGGCAACCAGATGGACAAGTTACTTCTTTACTTTCTGCCCTGTGGCTTCTCTGCCACCTCCGCATGTAATGCAATGGTAATGCAGTCAGCCGCTCTGATACAGGGATAAACCAGGAAGTGCTAGGATTTAACATTCTAGGGCAAACTTTGACCAATGATGGATAAATACTCCTCTCTTTGGTACCCCAGGTGATCTCTTCTGAGGTGCATTCTGCATGACTCGTCAGAGTGCCCCCAGCAGCACTGAGCCTCAGTAGCCCACAGGAGCGACAAGCTTGACAATACACCCTTGGGTCAACTTTCCCTCCTTCTTTATTTCACTTTTCCCAGTCTTCCACACTCCTGCTTCCTGGCATCACTTCCTCAAATATATTACCTGCCTAAAAGCCCCCATCTAAGGCTCTACTTTTTGGGAGGAACACAGGCTCAGACAACTTTCCAATGCCTTCGAATAAGGCATTCTTTCTTTAGTGAAGTTGTTCCTATGAGCCAGGAAACATGTCTTAGTCTCTAACTTGTTGGATTGATGCTAAACTTTCAAAGAGAAACATTGTTTCTTTTTATTCCAAGTACTTTATAAGCATCTTCTTTTCACCCTGATATATATCTTAGTACCAGAAAGCGAGTGGAGGCAGAGTGGCAGTCCTGTGAGCGAGGCTCAACTCCAGATTTCCAAGCCTTACTGTACCTTTGAACACATTATAACCCATTTGATCCCTTGGCTAAGAATCACCAGAGAAGGTCTTTGAAGATGTTTGCTCCCTCTCCAACTCACTAAATTAAACCCTCCATGGGTAAGGCTTAGAGCCCTGGTGGCGCAACAGTTAAGTGCTCAGTTGCTATCTGGAAGGTCAGTGGTTCTAACCCACCAGCTGGTTCCACAGGAGAAAAGACCTGGTGATCTACTCCCATAAAGATTACGACCTAGGAAACCCTATGGGGCAGTTCTTCTCTGTCATATAGGGTCACTATGAGTTGGAATCAACTCGATGGCACACAACAACAACGTGGGTAGGGCTCAGGCATATGGGTCTTTCCAACACATCCCAGTAATTCTGGTGTGCATCCCCAGTTAAGAATCATTGCTTTAAACCTTTCAGTCTACCCAAGAAGAAAACTAAATCCAGTCTGTTATTAATGCAAGCTCTTATAAAATATAATCAAAAACACAATTGATATTCTCAAAATGTGTGAGCAACAATGAAAACTGACTCTCTGCAAGAGCGCACAGAAGCATTCTGTTTACAAAGAGTGAGTATTATTATTCAATAATTCTAACAAAAATTACAGGAATCTTTCATTTATTCTTTGAGAATCTACGATGGCTTAGACAATATACGAGACATGAAGGATGAAAAGATGGATGGAAAAGAGTCTCTGTCCTTAGGGATGAAGGATAATAGGACCAATGTGTTGAATGGGATGTGAAGAAATTACAACTTTATTTTTTGTCTTCCACTGTTCCTTAAACTTGCTCAGTGAGGGGAATTTTCCCTCTGCCAGTGTCTGAAAACTCTGGCATGTCTATGACTTTACCAATCACTCTTAAATAAGAGACAATTGTATAATTTCTTTAAGTCACAAAGCACAGTCTTAATTCAGTATTTTGAATGTCCAACACTGTGCGATAGTCAAATCTCTGAATTTGATTTAGAGTTAAATCTTCTCCCCTCTCTCAGTTAGGGTCAGCTTCAGGGTCTTTTGTGCCGTCTTCCAGGGACATGTGGATGACTTTCCATCTCCTTCTCTTTGTCTTGCTTAGCTTGCCAATCATGGATTCTCTCACTTCATGGGCTGGGTATGAAAAAGGAAGACGGAAAGGGGGTTTCTGAACATTCGTACTTGGCTGAGCCTATTGTAAGATAGTTTCATATACTCTGGGCCTGGCTGTTAATGAGAGCTGACTCTTATTCAGTATAAGCACTTTCGTGAGTTTTCTTCCAGAGATTCTCATCCTGGCCCCTTCTGACCACCACAAGACAGGCAGTCTCTCTCCTTTGGCTGGTCAATTTTGATACCCACTCAGCTTCTCTTTCCAGTGGTCTCTGTGAGATCCCTCACTCTGTTCAGAGGCATCTTTAGCAGGATCCACTTTAGATTCCTGGGCGTGGGGGGGGGTGTTAAGTTCTCATAGGGGTCTCCTTGAAGCCCTTCTCACTAGATGTGGTATGAGAAGATAGCACTCCCACCCCTCTTTGGCATGGTTTGGACTCAAAGCAAAGAGCTCTCTTCACAAATCTACTCCTTAAAAAACCCCTTCCAACTCTTTTACACCCTCTAAACTGGTGAGAAGTTTCAACAGAGAAGAAACTGGTTTTCTAGTTTTTTCTTTGAAGTTTTCCATTCTTGTCTATCTCAGAACTCACCTTGGTAACTAATACCTATTGCATCTTGGCACCTCAGTCAAAACACGTAATTTACCATGCTGTCACAATTGCAGGAAACCCTGGTGGTGTAGTGGTTAAGTGCTACCGCTGCTAACCAAAGGATCGGCAGTTCGAATTCGCCAGGCACTCCTTGGAAACTCTGTGGGGCAGTTCTACCCTGTCCTATAGGGTCGCTATGAGTCGGAATCAACTCGATGGCACTGGGTTTGGTTTTCGTTTGGTCACAATTGCAATATCATGTGGTAAGTGCTGGAAGAGAAGTCTATGCACATGTCGTTGGGAGAACACAGAAAACGGGCCCAGTTGGAGGATGAGTGGTCTAGGAGATTCCTGGAGAAGGTGACGCCTTATCTGACTCTTAATGGGTGGGTTGGAGTTAGTGTTGTGATGCCTTTTGGGAGGACTTTTTTGAAGGGAATACTCAAGAAGACAAGCCTATACCAACATATTACTTCTTTGTTGTCATGTGCTGTCGAGTCGTTTCTGACTCACAGGGCCCTATAGGACAGAGTAGAACTGCATCATAGGGTTTCCAAGGAGCAGCTGGGTGGATCCAAACTGCAGGAGTTTTGGTTAGCAGCCTGGGCTCTTAACCGCTTCGCCACCAGGGCTCCATTACTTCTTTAAAGAGTTTAAAAAATCAAAATGGTTACAAAGTCTTAGTGGGTTCTTTAATTTCCTCATCTAGTCTCTAAGTGGAAACCCTGGTGGCGTAGTAGTTAAGTGCTATGGCTCTTAACCAAGAGGTCAGCAGTTTGAATCTGCCAGGTGCTCCTTGGAAACTCTACGGGCCAGTTCTACTCTGTCCTATAGGGTCGCTATGAATCAGAATTGACTCGATGGCAGTGGTTTTGGTTTTTTAGTCTCTAAGTTTCTTGTAAATTCGTGAACATAAGTGTCACTGTAAAATCAGAAACTCTCTACTATTATTGATTAATCCTAGAGGATTTTAAAAATTTCACTTATACTAAGCATAATAAGCTCTATTTTGTAAAGGAGAGCATGAGAATGGTCATTTGTAGATCTAAAATACATCTGATAAAAATTGACCTTGGGAGTCGAGAGGTATGAGTACTTTGAAATGATGATCTCATTTAAAAAGTAGTTCAAATAGGATATAACGGACTGTGAAACTTAGTTCTAAATTAATAAGTGGACCTAGTAAAAAGTTTTGCACTGACAAGGAATATGAAAGATCAACTGAAATATTATACTTAATAGTTCAAACATCTTGTCTATTAATATGTCAATTATTTAAACAGTTTTTTTGGGGGGGAGTGAAAGCAAGAGCTATGTCTTTTAGCATCCTTACTATATCATTCATAATAAATCATTTACCAAGTACTCACACACACGTGGCTCATGATAGATCACTCAATCAAACACATAAGTCATCTGGGCTTCGAGAAAATTTTTGACTAAATGCTTTAAAGCCACATTTATATGCCTAAGACTGGACCTTTATTTGATCTGTCAAAGCCTTGAAGTCATTACCCAAAAAGAAAAGACAGCATACATCTGGTTAATCAACTTTATTTTTAATTAATTACTGTTTACTGACCTTGTATCAAGACATAAGAATGTGAAAGGAAGAACAGATTCCTAGCCTCAAAAAAATAAAAATCAGCTGGAGACATACTGCACAAGACAGCAAGTCTTAAGAGTACATACTAATTAGTAGTTGAGTCGTGCAAGACTACTTAGTGCAGAGCAAGCTCACACAAAGGGACATGATCAGCAGCTGTGGCAAGACGTGGAGGAGGATGATTGGGGAATACATCCTGGGAGGTGAGAAAAGCAAAAGACCTGTTTTCTAGACCCCAAAAGACCAGTGGCTTATTGTGGATCTTGGCCAAATAAGTTCCACCTGTCTTGCCTACAGTTTGCTGAACTCTAAAATAGAAGGCCATGGATTAGATGGTCTCTAAGGTCTTCCAGCTATCACAATCCAGGATCCTAAGAACAAATGCAGAGAATTTGGGAAGGTGAGGATATTACTTGTAAGAGAAAGGACAAGCACAAAGCCACAGAGGTGGGAAAAAAGCTAGTTGTTTGTGCACAGGGCAAGGTGTATTGTAAAGAGCAAGGGCCTTAAACAAGCCTACTAAACTACTGTAATGATTTGGGGGGCAGTAAACTTGGAAATGGGTGAGACAGAGTTGGTGCTAGGCCTTAAAAGCGAGGCAAAGGACGATAACCAGGGATCAAAATGGAGAAAGAGACAATTGTGTTTCCTGTGGTCAGAAGTCTAACTTATCTTCATGCTCCCCATCTCACTTCATATTCTCTAAGTCTTTGTGGAACTTTATTGCAACCCCTTCCCCAAACCCACACACCAAAGAATGTGTGGTTACAGAGACCCTCTCTTCAGACCCGCACAAGTAGCCCCTTCTTGTAAGCCAGGAAGCAAACAGCAGTTGCTGAACAGATAGTGGTGAATCCAATCAGTCTCAGCAGGCCTGGCACAGAGGGCAGATGTCTCTCCAAGAAGGTCGTGGCAATGGGCAGTGCAGGCACATCCTAAGTTCAGAGAACATTTGGCATTAGCACAGAGCTTGTGCACTTTGTTCCAGAAAGTCTCTTTCCTACAGTTCTCAAACATGACCCACTCTAGCCATTGAACATCACCTTCCCTTCCTTATAACATTCACTCCCTATTCCCCCCCCCCGGGCCCTTGACTTGACTAATCCAGACTCATCCTTCAGGTCTCAGTTTCAACTTCACTTCCTCAGGGAGCCTTTCCTGAGCCCCCAGAATAGGACAGCCCCCTCTTTTTTACATTCTTCCACAGCATGCTTTTTTCATCCTACTTGCACTTTTTGGTTGTCATCTGTATTTCCCCATCAGCTGTTATTCTCTGTAAAATACTGCTGTGCCCTTCTGCAATGGCTAAGGCAGGTAGGTGTTCAATAAATATTTGTTGAGTGAATGCATCCATGGTCCACCCAGCCTACAATTCTATCTCTACCAGAAGCTCTAAGAGAATGACTTTGGACTTAAAAGGATAGAGGAATATGTTCAACATTTTTGACCCTCGTCATGTATAATGTTTTCACCCTGTGTTCTATGTATCCTTTCTTTCAGCCAGAAACACTTCCTGAGGTTTTATTTAAAAAATGATAGGTATATTAAAAATGTGTTTTTAATCTAAACATGCTCCATTTCACTCTACCCCTTTACCTCCAGCAGGAGATGCTGACATATACTTTTACTTCTTAACCCCTATCGAGAATCACCAGGTTAGATATTCACTCTATAGGCGTGTATTTAGTGAGCTAATATGCCTAGAACATTCTGACAAAAGTACCTCCACTCCACCAGAAAAAAAAAAAAAAGCTTTAATTTTTCTTAATAATTGGCAATGGATGTACTGGCTATGAATTTATCGAAGTTCTTCTAAATCTCTCACTCCCGCCCTAACCCATGGAACCTCCTTAAGCATTCACGGGTTGAGTCACTTAGGAACAGGTATGTGAATATATACAAGTGTGTTATTTTTTGCTAATAACTGTTTTTAGGGGAAAGAGATTTAAATTCATAAAATAAAATGTAGCCTACCTCAGACTCTGGTTCTGACTGGTATATTTCATCCTCTGGAATCTTCCCCATGGCATGCAGGATCTGAAATAAAAGAGCATCTTGGCAAATAGCAAAAGTGACACCATCTTTCTCTTTAAATAAAGGACTAACTGAATGTCTGTTAGTGATATCCATCAAAATCACAAGAGTAGAAGCCAAAGCAGTTCATTCAATATTTAAAAGGTTCCAAAAGGTCTTTCCTCTATGGTATAAGAAATTCCAACTATTAGGCTCACTGTAAATTTTAGGAGTTTTCAACACACCTTACAGCAGGAATGAGATCAGAGGAACTGTCAGGAAATAAATAAATGAATTCTGACTCCTAATAGAAACATATTTGGTTCTATAAGATTAGACCTAGGTTATCTGTCAATTGGAGTCCCTTAGTGGTACAAATAGCTAATGTGCTGGGCTACTAACACAAAGGTTGGCAGTTTGAGTTCACCCAGAGGCTCCTCAGAAGAAAAGTCTGGCAATATACTTCTGAAAAACCGGTCCTTAAAAAAAAAAATTTTTTTTTAAGGACCCTATGGAGCACAGTTTTGTACTCTGATACACATGGGGTTGCCATGAATCAGAGTCAACTTGACGACAACTGGTTTGATTTGTTTTTTGCTTTTTTTTTCTCTCTCAGTTATAGCCATGCTGATCTTTTGCCTAATGGGATCTCTTTATCTTGGGTGACATGTTAGATATTTTAATTATTACTTTTGGGTTAGGGTGTTCACTTTGCCTGAGACTACTGTTAAAATGATGTCTCATGGGTCTTCAGAGGGAGGCTACTGGGGAATTGACCTCCAGGATCTCATACATCTTTGATCTTCATGTCAGGCCCATGAGGTGCCTCCTTCCCCTTAGCCTGTGACCCTGGGCCTTACCTCTCGAGCTGCTCTCTCCCCAGCTTCCACAGCCCCCTCCATGTAACCACTCCAGTGTGTGGCAGTCTCGGTGCCTGCGAAGTAAATCCTGCCCACCGGCTGGCGGAGAACCCTTGGAGCAAAAACAAAAAGGTAAAAGTGGTCGGTCTCACACAGACAGAGAAGAGCCTTCCCACAAATATCAGGGCTAGTTTGTTAGTTCAGATTCTGGAATAATGGTCACTGGTTTCCTCCAGCCCTTGAATGATCCTTGCCATAGACAAAAATGGAATGAAAATCAATGCTTACTTGTGCCCCAAGAGCTTACAGGTAAAGAGACTGACATCAATGGAGGTAAACTATGTATTTGCTTCACATACATGAAGTGAGAGACTTTATGAATCTGGCCATGTACAGCTCCTTTTATGGCTCACCAGCTCTCGGCAAGGTGACATGTGCCCTCAGTTCCTCATTTGGTTATTCCATCAATGACCTCTGCAAGTCACTTCCTCTCACTCAGCTCTGGCTTCCTTATCTCTTAAAGTACACAGTTCAATGATTTCTAAGAGCTTTTACATCAGCAATATTTAACAAAGTTGTGAGTCTGATTATGGCTGCATAACTACGATTCATTGAGCATTGACCTTCTATGAGTGTTAAGACTTTTACTGAATGAACTTACAACAGTTATCATTTATTGGGTGCCAAATACTCTTCTAAGTACTTTAACCCTCACAACAACCCTATAAGGTCAATACTGTTATTATCCCCATTTTTCAGATAAGAATATATAGGTATAGAGACTTTGGTGGACGTAGTGATGCGCTGTCTAGAACCCCCTTCAAAAATGAAGCACCTGCCCAGTTGCTGACAGTGTGGTCAGAAGACAACTTGATGTCAGCCCTCTTTGGAGATTGCCTCCACTGAAGAAAACTGCCTCCTTCCAGCAGCAGTTGCATCCAGTGACTGATCATTATGGCCTGACACCCTCGCCCCAACTTGGGACAACTCTGAAGGGCCAATCAGCTCCAGAGCTCCCTGTAGCATCAGCTGAGACCTCCATTGGAACTGTGTTGCAGCCTAATTTCTCCCTCTGTCCACTTCTACTTCCTTCCTCCCCCCCTTCCACAGGTGTTGATCCCAAGGGCACTACCCAATAAATATCCTCCCTGCTATCCTTTGTTTCAGGGTCTGCTTCCTGGGGAAACTAATCTGCAACAAAGATGAAGTAATTTGCTCTTTGTCACAGCCAGTAAGTGGCAAAGCTGATATGTGAATTCGTGCAGTCTAGTTCCAGAGCCCACAATCTTCACCATTTTGCTATACTTCCTCTCTAAACCCAAAACCAAACCCACTGCCGTCGAGTCAATTCCGACTCATAGCGACCCTAGACTTCCTCTCTATAGTGCATTTTTTCTTTAATCCTTTTAAGAACTCTAGGACTGTTATTGTCCCATTTTACACATGAGGAACCTGAGGTTCAGAAAAACAGGGAGTGACTTGCTAAAAGCTGCATTGCTATAAAATAGCAGAGCCAGAACTTGAACCTGTTCTACCAGATGTCAAAGCCTATATTGTTGTCCTATGTGCTTTGCCTGGTGTATCATCATCACTCGTCAACACAGAGGACCACAAGCTACACAAAGGGACACAGGTGTCACAGCACTTGGCAGTCTGTCATTATCCTGAGAATAATACCACAAGGGAAGTGCTGTCAACCTGTCATTATTTATCCTATCCCGGGTTTCTATTATTTCTGATAAGTGACACCCAGAGCAAACATCTGTACTTCATCTTAGTCAACACTGCGTACCACTAGGCCTTTTATCAAAAAATCAAATGGGCTGCCTTGAGTAAGTGGGTTTTCCTTCACCTGCCCTTACTGTAGCCATTAAGAAAAAAGAGAGAGAAAATAGAAGACATAATATTAAAGAATATTAGAATATGGACAATAATACATAGAATAACCTGGAATTATCCATAGCCAGCATGGGCTAGACAGGAAAGGGTATTTAGGAAAACGACTCTTTGCAAGAGAAAGTAGATTTGCTTTCTCATGTTGACTAAACAATGCCGCTTTTTATCACATGTTCACTTTTTTTTCCAACAGTGGAAACTAGTTCAAAATTAGAAACTTCTGAGAAGCATGGCCAAACCCTAGAATTAAATACTAGAAGAGAGAAAAAAGACTCATACTTTTGTTAACAAATTGATTATTTATTGTCCATTGTATGCCATCTTGTACTTTCTCATACACCAGCTAAAGGAAGTAAAGTTCAGAGGAGAGAAGTGACTTTCCAGGGATGACAAAGTCAGTTATTGGTAGAGTCAGGACTAGAACACAAGTACTTTCACTTCCAGTCTAGACCTCATTTGGCTTCTATAATGCTGCATCCATGTTGGCACTTAAACAGTATGATTTGAGGACATTTTACTGAGTTCTCAACTCAGTATAAAGACACTTCTTCTGAAAATATTAATGAATCTTCTGATTATCTAAATTCCCATCTGTTATTTATTGAATCATGTCTCCCCAAAATATGTATTGAAATCCAAACCCCTATACCTATAGACGGAAACTCTGGTGGTGTAGTGGTTAAGAGCTATGGCTGCTAACCCAAAGGTCGGCAGTTCAAATCCAACAGGTGCTCCTTGGAAACCCTATAGGGCAGTTCTACTCTGTCCTATAGGGTCACTATGAGTTGGAATCAACTCGATGGCAATGGGTTTGTTTAGTTTTAGACACCTTTTTTTCTTTTACAGATATAATGTAATACAATTCCTTTCTGTCTATAGCACCATGTTTGTAATGTAATCCCTTTCCATAATGCAATCTAATGCTATGTGAATGAGGCCATATCAGTGTAGGGTGTATCCTAAACATAATCACTTCTGAGTTATGAAAAGAGCAGCTTAGACACAGAGACAAGAGAATACAAATGAGGAGAGACAGATACCACGTGAAGATCACCAAGGACTGAGGAATGCTAGAGGAGACAAGGATCTTCCCCCAGAGTTGACAAATAGAGAGCCTTTCACTAGAACCAGCCCCTGAATTTGGACTTCTAGGCTCCTGAACTGTAAGAAAACAAAACTTCTCTTTAAAGCCACCCACTTGTGATATTTCTGTTACAGCAGCACCAGAAAACTAAGACACCATACTTATGCTACAACCTTCTTTGGTTGTATTGATTGGGATTGTCCTTCCAGAGGAATTCAGAGTAAAAGGCACCACCATATTGTAGCATTACAATCACTGAATTCATGAGAATCAAAAAGTACAAAGGAAATTGGGGATTATTTTCTCTTTTCATTTAGTATTTATAAGAAACAGTGGGGAAGAGCTACTTGAAACTATTTAGAATTTGAATTCAGGCTCAAGGAATTCCAGTTACAGCTTAGCACACTTTTACGCTACCTTCCATATTGAGTCATGATCCCAGGGGGGAAGTAGGTCGTGTAGCAGCCCCCAGAGTACTGCTCCTCACACCAGTTCTTCTCTTCATAGTGGACAGGCTGCAAGGCAAAGTGACAAAAGCTGATGGAAGGTCAAAGGAAGCTAGCTCATCTAGAATAAATTGAACACAGGCTTCTCCAATAGACCCAATATATTTCTGAAATACCAAACCCATTGTCGTAGAGTTGATTCTGACTCATAGCAACCCTATAAGACAGTAGAACTTCCCCACAGGGTTTCCAAGGCTATAATCTTTACAGAAGCAGGCTGCCACATCTTTCTCCCGCAGAACGTCTGGTGGTTTCAAACCACCAACCTTTCAGTTAGCAGCCGAGCGCTTAACCACTGTACCACCAAGGCTCCTCCTATTTCTGAAATGGAGCCTCATTGTCCTTGTTTTTTTTTAAGATACGTCTTTGTGCAGGTCAATGTCCTTGGTAATAACCTCCTAAGAAATTCTGACTTTAGAAAGTTTTCTCACTTGGTTCATTCATGTCTTAGGTACAGTTCATAAACTGCAATAGTCTATTTCCATTTTAAAATCAATTTGACTTGTTAAGAACTTTTTAGTGCCTACTGGTTTGAAGAAAGATTTTAAGAAGGATTTATGCTTAGGTTGGCAGTTCAAAATCCACCAGACGCTCCTTGGAAACTCTATGGGGCAGTTCTACTCTGTCCTATAGGGTCACTATGAGTCAGGATCGACTCCATGGCGACGGGTTTGGGTTTTTTTTGGAGTGGTAGAATCAGGAAAAAGCAGAAAAATACACCCATCAAGGAAAAATGATTACCAGACTAATGTTTTTGGTGAAGTGAGCTTTCTTAAGGGAAGCATAGACAGACACATTTATGTTTATGGGATGTAGGCATTTCTGTTGCCAGTGGTACTTGGACACAACTATTGGTCTGAAAAATACATTTTTGCTATGAATGGGCAAAACATTAGCTGAGATTTTGCAAAACTAAACTATTAAAATAACTAAACATGAGCTTTATCATTAAGCATTATTTTGAAAAGATATAATCAAGTTTTAAGGTAAAAATGTTTGCTTAAAAATAGATTTTGAAAAAATATTTTGTTCAAAAATATTTTGATTTCATACCTGAACTTGGATAGTCATTTTAACACATCTTATTTGTAAGACAATGAAGCCTTGCCTAGGAGGTATAAGTGGCTCCAGACCTCTTGTGATGTTACCACACATCAAGCCCCAACTCTCTTTCCTCTGTACCTGAGGGCTACAACCACCTTGGGAGCATCCTTCTCTGGCTGTTTCCAACCAAACAGAAGAAAGATGTGACTTTATCTTTTACCTTTCTTTGCTTGCTGTAATTGCTTCCTTTGGCTGTTAACCAAAAGGCCAGCAGTTCAAATCCACCAGCTGCTACTTGGAAACCCTACAGGGCAGTTCTACTCTGTCTTATAGAGTCGCTATGAGTCTGAATCGACTCCACAGCAAAGGGTTAGGGCCCCATTTGCATAGGTGTAGACAGTTAGGGTGCTCTGTTGCTTACTGAAAGGTTGGAGGTTCAAGTACACCCAGAAGTACCTCGTAAGAAAAGCCTGGCCATCTACTTCTGCAAAAGCAGCCACTGAAAACCCTATGGAACACAGTTCTACTCTGACACACATGGGGTCAACTCAAGAGCAAATGGTTTTAATTATTCTTGCCAGACCTTTGAGGGCAAAGCAAGATCTTTCTACCTTAGGAAAGGGTAGAGAATCAGCCTTACCTGCAGAGCTTCTTGAGATCCCAGAACTTTTGCATAGAGCTCACAAAGTTTCTTCAACCTATTTAAGAAAAGACAAAGTGAGTCACCTATCCCCTCATACCAAATGACTCTGTGAGCCATTGCTTCCACTTTGACATTTCATCTTAATTTTTAAAAACAAGACACTTTGTTCTATTTGAAATGCTTTAAATTTGTGTGGTTGAAAACATTATTGAAGAAAACACACAGTGTTGTTTTGCCTGAATCACTGGGGGCACAGGGCAATTAGTTCATTCAAGAAAGCTCATTGTGTTCCTCCGAAGTGTCAGTCAACCTGCTAACTAGTGGAGATCCTGGGGGGATCAAGACATAGTCCGTAACCACCCTCCTTCTTCCTCTCCTCAGTCCACTGCAAGACAATGGGCACAGTGGAAAGAGTAGGGGGCAGGAAAAGCTTGGAATTTTGCTTCCACCTCTTAAATACTGTAAGACCTTAAGCAGCTTTTATTTCATCTACAATCTTCCATAAATTTTGCATTAATAGCTTAAAAGTGTGGTCGCCATCAGTTATATCAGCATCACCCAGGCACTTGTTAGCAATGTAAATTCTAGAGCCCCACTCTAGACCTACTGAATCAGAAACGAGAATGGCAGAAATCTGTCTTTTCGCAAACCTTCTAGGTGATTCTCAAGTTTGGGAACTACCGATATAAAGAATATAAAGTTCCCAGCCCAATAACTGGTACATAATAAAGGCTCAGTAAATTGTAGCTCTTAAAAAATTGATTCTAATGGGGGAACGGGAAGTAAACCAACAGTTATAATTAGTCACTTAAGGTATTATAAGTACTATTATAGAGATTAAGGCGCTCTGGTGGTGCAGTGGTTAAGTACTTGGCTGCTAATGGAAAGGTCAGGGGTTTGAACCCACCAGCTGCTCCATGGGAGAAAGATGTGGCGGTCAACTTCCATAAAGATTTATAGCCTTAGAAGCCCTATGGGCAGCTCTACTCTGTCCTATAGGCCGCTGTGAGTGGAAATCCACTCGATGGCAATGGGTTATTATAGAGATTACAGTTATTTGATTTTGATTTTTTACAGAACATTGATGCTGAAAGGGGTATTATCTAGAATTACGCCAATGCTTTTCAAAAGTGTTATTATTATTTTAAATTCAGGAGCTCTTTCTATAAACAAAGGTGTCTGAGAATGCTTAATCCCCCTCCTTTTCCCTCCCTTCCCTCCTTCCCCCTTCTCTCCTCCCTTTCTTCCTTCCTCCCTCCATTCCTACCTTTCTTCCTTCCTCCCTCCCCCCTCTTTCGTTCTATCCTTCTCCCTCCTCTCCTCCCTCTCTTCCCTTCTTACACCCTTTCCTTTCCTCCTTCCTCCCTTTCCTCACTCCTTCCTTCTCTCTTTCCTCCCTCCCCTCTCCCTCCCTTGCCTTGTTTCTTCCTTTCCTTCCTTCTTCCCTTCCCTCCTCCCTCCCTCTCTCTCTCCATTCCTCCTTCCTTCTCTCTTTCCTTATCTTCCTCTCTCCCTGCCTCTTCCCCTCTTTTCTTTCTTTATAATTTGTTTTTACATTAATGCAATAGTTTGTCACAAGCAGAGGGGTCGAAAAAGAGCAAAGAAATAGAATTAAATCCAGATATAAAACCAAATACATAAAGGGATTTAGAATTCATAAAGGTGAGCATTTTAAGTCAGTGAGGAAAGAACGGGTTATTTAATAAATGGCACTGGGACAAACGGCTATCCATGAAAGAAATAAAGCTGGATTCTGACATTACTTCTTACATAAAATATATTTCAGAAAGGTCAAAGATTTACACATAATAGATGGAACCATGAAAGTAATGGGGAAATTAATGATTTAATAATTTTAGAATAAGAAAGATCTTTCTAAGCATGATAGATCATTGCGAAGCAATGATGGAAAAATAAATTTGGCTACATAAAAGTTAAAATTCTATTATAGTAAAAAATGAATAAGACATAAACATGATCAAAAGACAAATCCAGAAAATATTTGCAACACATATAACCAAGAACTAAGTTTCTTGACATAGAAAAATTTTTACAAATCAATTCTTAAAATGACAAATCCACTCCCCTTTATTTATTCTCATCCTTCGACAAATATATTTTACAGACAAGTCTTTCTGGAAGAAAGATCAGACTGTCACATTGAGAAGAAAGTTGTCCTAAGATGCCCCGTGAGATGAGTGTTTTTCATATTGAAATGGCAGCCTGATTAGAGAGTACAGGTGGCCTCTGAAACTCTCCTTGAGAAGAGGGCACTGCAGCCAGAGCAGACTTTTTCTGTTGTGCTGCTATGACCCGAGTTAACACATCTGAGAGCCAGAATGAGCTAAAGACATCTCCAAGGTGACTCCTTGTCCTCAGCAGTAACTTACTGGTTATAATCCTTACTCTTGGCACCTGTGATGGTTAATTGTATGCATCATTTAGCTAGGCTATGTTGCCTAGTTGTTGGTCTAATACTAGTCTAGATGATGCTATGAAGGTATTTACATGTGATTAACACAACTTTACAATCAGTTGATTTTAAGTAAAACAGATTATGCTCCATAATGTGGGTGGGCCTCGTTCAATCAGTTGAAGCCTAATTTAAGAGCAAAAACTGAAGCTTCCCAAGGAAGGAAGGAATTGGGCCTCTAGATTGACACACAGAAATCATGCCAAGTTTCCAGCCTACTAGCATGCCCTAGAAATTTGAGCTCAGGACTGCAACATCAACTCTTAACCTGTATTTCCAGCCTGTTGGCCTGCTCTACAGATATTGGACTTGCCAGACCTTACAATCGTGTGAGCCAGTTCCTTAAAATAATTCTCGATCTCTCTCTCTCTCTCTCTCTGTTTCTCTCTCTCTCCCTCCCTCTCCTTCTCTATCTCTCTCTTTGTGTGTGTGTGTGTGTGTGTGTGTATCATACTGGTTCTGTTCCTTGGGAGAATCTGATACAGAACCTCTTTGTGATAGAGACAATGACTATGCTCTTATCTCTTCATAACAAGATGCAGAGGCACTGTGTCTGCAAATGATTTACCCAGGTGCATGTACCCCTGACCTAAGTGGCTACCCCAACACCTCATTGTTTGAAGGAGAGAGCAGTGATCCCCACGGTTATATAACAAGCAGTGCCTAACCTCCATCTGGGGCCTTGGTGGCGCAGTGGTTAAGAGTTTGACCTAAGCACTCAGCTGCTAACCAAAAGGTTGGCAGTTTGACTCCACCAGGCGCTCCTTGGAAACACTATAGCACAGTTCTACTCCTGTCCTATAGGATCACAATGAGTTGGAATCAACTCAAAGGCAACAGGTTTGGTTTTGGTTTTAACCTCCATCCAAATGGGCTTTGGTGGAGTATATTTTGCAGATATGAGTTGAAAATGACCGTTCTTCATTTAATCATTAATAAAAAGTTATCGAGTACATATTATGTTCCAGGCACTGTTCCAGGCACTGGAGATCCAGCCGTGAACCAACAAGGCAAAACTTCCTACGTTCATGCACCTTATATTCTGGTGGGGACATTTTTTAAAATAATTTTTATTGTGCTTTAAGTGAAAGTTTTACAAATCAAGTCTGTCTCTTACACAAAAACCCATATACACCTTGCTACACACTCCCAATTACTCTCCCCCTAATGAAACAGCCCACTCTCTCCATCCACTCTCTCTTTTCATGTCCATTTCACCAGCTTCTAACCCCCTCTACCCTCTCATCTCCCCTCCAGGCAGGAGATGCCAACATAGCCTCAAGTGTCCACCTGATCCAAGAAGCTCACTCCTCACCTGCATCCCTCTCCAACCCATTGTCCAGTCCAATCCATGTCTGGAGAGTTGGCTTTGGGAATGGTTCCTGTCCTGGGCTAACAGAGGATCTGCGGGCCATGACCACCGGGGTCCTTCTAGTCTCAGACCATTAAGTCTGGTTCTATGAGAATTTGGGGTCAGCATCCCACTGCTCTTCTGCTCCCTCAGGGGTTCTCTGTTGTGTTCCCTGTCAGGGCAGTCATCAGTTGTAGCCAGGCACCATCTAGTTCTTCTGGTCTCAGGATGATGTCGTTGCTGGTTCATGTGGCCCTTTCTATCTCTTGGGCTTGTAATTGCCTTGTGTCCTTGGTGTTCTTCATTCTCCTTTGATCCAGGTGGGTTGAGACCAATTGATGTATCTTAGATGGCTGCTTGCTAGGGTTTAAGACCCCAGACACCACTCTTCAAAGTGGGATGCAGAATGTTTTCTTAATAGATTTTATTATGCCAATTGACTTAGATGTCCCCTGAAACCATGGTCCCGAGACCCCTGCCCCTGTTACGCTGGCCTTCAAAGCATTCAGTTTATTCAGGAAACTTCTTTGCTTTTGGTCCAGTCCAATTGTGCTGACCTTCCCTGTATTGTGTGCTATCTTTCCCTTCACCCAAAGTAGTTCCTGTCTACTATCTATTTAGTAAATGCCCCTCTCCCACCCTCCCTCCCTCCCCGCTCTCATAACAACGAAAGAATGTTTTCTTCTCAGTTTAAAATATTTCTGAAGTTCTTATACTAGTGGTCTTATACAATATTTGTCCTTTTGCCTCTGACTAATCTCGCTTGGCATAATGCCTTCCAGGTTCCTCCATGTTATGAAATGTTTCACAGATTTGTCACTGTTCTTTATCGATGCGTAGTATTCCATTGTGTGAATATACCATAATTTATTTAACCATTCATCCGTTGATGGACACTTTGGTTGCTTCCACCTTTTTGCTATTGTAAACAGAGCTGCAATAAACATGGGTGTGCATATATCTGTTCGTGTAAAGGCTCTTATTTTTCTAGGGTATATTCCGAGGAGTGGGATTTCTGGGTCGTATGGTAGTTCTATTTCTAACTTTTTAAGAAAATGCCAGATAGATTTCCAAAGTGGCTGTACCATTTTACATTCCCACCAGCAGTGTATAAGAGTTCCAATCTCTCCGCAGCCTCTCCAACATTTATTAATTTGTGTTTTCTAGATTAATGCCAGCCTTGTTAGAGTGAGATGGAATCTCATCGTAGTTTTAATTGGCATTTCTCTAATGGCTTATTATCGAGAGCATTTTCTCATGTATCTGTTGGCTGCCTGAATATCTTCTTTAGTGAAGTGCGTGTTCATATCCTTTGCCCACTTTTTGATTGGGTTGTTTGTCTTTTTGTGGTTGAGTTTTAAGAGGATCATATAGATTTTAGAGATCAGGCACTGGTTGGAGATGTCATACCTGAACATTTTTTCCCAATCTGTAGGTGCTCTTTTTGCTCCTTGGTGAAGTCTTTAGATGAGCATAGGTGTTTGATTTTCAGGAGCTCTCAGTTATCTGGTTTCTCTTCGTCACTGTTGGTAATGTTTTGTACTCTGGTTATGCCTTGTATTAGGGCTCCTAAGGTTGTCCCTATTTTTTCTTCCATGATCTTTATCGTTTTAGTCTTTATGTTTTGGTCTTTGATCCACTTGGAGTTAGTTTTTGTGCATGGTGTGAGGTATGGGTCCTGTTTCATTTTTTTGCAAATGGATATCCAGTTATGCCAGCACCATTTGTTAAAAAGACTATCTTTTCCCCAATTAACTGACACTGGGCCTTTGTCAAATATCAGCTGCTCATATGTGGATAGATTTATATCTAGGTTCTCAATTCTGTTCCATTGGTCTATGTGCCTGTTGTTGTACCAGTACCAGGCTGTTTTGACTACTGTGGCAGTATAATAGGTTCTAAAATCAGGTAGAGTGAGGCCTCCCACTTTCTTCTTCTTTCTCAGTAATGCTTTATTTATCTGGGGCTTCTTTCCCTTCCATATGAAGTTGGTGATTTGTTTCTCCATCACATTAAAAAATGCCATTGGAATTTGGATCGGAAGTGCATTGTATGTATAGATGGCTTTTGGTAGAACAGACATTTTTATTATGTTAAGTCTTCCTATCCGTGAGCAAGGTATGTTTTTCCACTTATGTAGGTCCCTTTAGTTTCTTCCACTAGTACTTTGTAGTTTTCTTTGTATAGGTCTTTCACATCTTTGGTAAGATTTATTCCTAAGTATTTTATCTTCTTGGGGGCTACCATGAATGGTATTGATTTGGCGATTTCCTCTTCGATGTATTTTTGTTTGTGTAGAGGAATCCAAGTGGTTTTTGTATGTTTATCTTATAACCTGAGACTCTGCCAAACTCTTCTATTAGTTTCAGTAGTTTTCTGGTGGATTCCTTAGGGTTTTCTGTGTATAATAAGATCATGTCATCTGCAAACAGAGATAATTTTACATCTTCCTTGCCAATCCGGATGCCTTTTATTTCTTTGTCTAGTCTAATTGCTCTGGCTAGGACCTCTAGCACAATGTTGAATAAGAGCGGTGATAAAGGGCATCCTTGCCTGGTTCCCGTTCTCAAGGGAAGTGCTTTCAAGCTCTCTCCATTTAGAGTGATGCTGGCTGTTGGCTTTGTATAGATGCCCTTTATTATGTTGAGGAATTTTCCTAGAATTCCTATTTTGCTGAGAGTTGTTATCAAGAATCGGTGTTGGACTTTGTCAAATGCCTTCTCTGCATCAATTGATAAGATCATGTGGTTTTTGTCTTTTGTTTTATTTATATGGTGGATTACATTAATGGTTTTTCTAATATTAAACCAGCCTTGTCCTGGTATAAATCCCACTTGGTCGTGGTGGATTATTTTTTTGATATGTTGTTGAATTCTGTTGGCTAGAATTTGGTTGAGGATTTTTGCATCTATGTTCATGAGGGATATAGGTCTGTAATTTTCTTTTTTAGTGGTGTCTTTACCTGGTTTTGGTATCAGGGATATGCTGGCTTCATAGAATGAGTTAGGTCGTAGTCCATCATTTTCTATGCTTTGAAATACCTTTAGTAGTAGTGGTGTTAACTCTTCTCGAAAAGTTTGGTAGAACTCTGCAGTGAAGTTATCCGGGCCAGGGCTTTTTTTTGTTTGGAGTTTGTTGATTACCATTTCAATCTCTTTTTTTGTTATGGGTCTATTTAGTTGTTCTACTTCTGATTGTTTTAGTTTAGGTAGGTAGTGTTTTTCTAGGAGTTTATCCATTTCTTCTAGCTTTGCAAATTTTTTAAAGTACAATTTTTTGTAATAATCTGATATGATTCTTTTAATTTCAGTTGGGTCTGTTGTGATATGGCCCATCTCATTTCTTATTTGGGTTATTTGTTTCCTTTCCTATATTTCTTTAGTCATTCTGGCCAATGGTTTATCAATTTTGTTCATTTTTTCAAAGAACCAGCTTTTGGCTTTGTTAACTCTTTCAATTGTTTTTCTGTTCTCTAATTCATTTAGTTCAGCTCTAATTTTTATTATTTGTTTTCTTCTGGTGCCTGATGGGTTCTTTTGTTGCTCGCTTTCTCTTTGTTCAAGTTGTCGGGACAGTTCTCTGATGTTGGCTCTTTCTTCTTTATGTATGTGTGCATTTATTGATATAAATTGACCTCTGAGCACTGCTTTTGCTGTGTCCCAAACGTTTTGATAGGAAATGTTTTCAGTCTCGTTGAATTCTATGAATTTCTTTATTCCCTCCTTAATGTCTTCTATAACCCAGTCTTTTTTGAGCATGGTATTGTTCAGTTTCCAATATTTCATTTCTCTTCCCTGATTTTTCTGTTATTGATTTCCACTTTTATGGCCTTGTGGTCTGAGAAGATGCTTTGTAATATTTCGATGTTTTGGATTCTGCAGAGGTTTGTTTTATGACCTAATATGTGGTCTATTCTAGAGAATGTTCCATGTGCACTAGAAAAAAAGGCATACTTTGCAGCTGTTGGGTGGAGTGTTCTGTATAGGTCTATGAGGTCAAGTTGGTTGATTGTGGCAATTAGGTCTTCCGTGTCTCTATTGAGCTTCTTACTGGAAGTCCTGTCCTTCTCTGAAAGTGGTGTGTTGAAGTCTCCTACTATAATTGTGGAGATGTCTATCTCACTCTTCAGTTCTGTTAAAGTTTGTTTTATGAATCTTGCAGCCCTGTTATTGGGTGTATAAATATTTAATATGCTTATATCTTCCCGGTCAATTGTCACTTTAATCATTATGTAGTGTCCTTCTTTATCCTTTGTGGTGGATTTAACTTTAAACTCTATTTTGTCAGAAATTAATATTGCTACTCCTGCTCTTTTTTGCTTGTTGTTTGCTTGATATATTTTTTTCCATCCTTTGAGTTTTAGTTTGTGTCTCTAAGTCTAAGGTGTGGTTCTTGTAGGCAGCATATAGACGGGTCATGTTTTTTTTATCCAGTCTGAGACTCTCTGTCTCTTTATTGGTGCATTTTGTCCATTTACATTAAGCATAATTATAGATAAGTATGTGTTTAGTGCTCTCGTTTTGATGCCTTTTTGTGTGTGTTGTTGACAATTTCATTTTTCCACTTACTTTTTTGTGCTGAGATGTTTTTCTTTGTAAATTGTGTGTTCCTCATTTTCATAGTAGTTGAATTTATGTTTGCTGAGTCGTTATGTTTTTCTTGGTTTTTATTTTGAGTTATGGAGTTGTTATACCTCTTTGTGGTTACTTTAACATTTACCCCTATTTTTCTAAGTAAAAACCTATCTTGTATTGTCCTATATCGCCTTGTTTTCCTCTCCATTTGGCAGTTCTATGCCTCCTGTATTTAGTCTCTCTTTTTGATTATTGTGATCTTTTACATATTGACTTCAATGATTCCTGGTTTGAGCATTTTTTTCTTTTTAAAATTAATCTTAATTTGTTTTTGTGATTTCCCTATTTGACTTGATATCAGGACGTTCTGTTCTGTGACCTTGTGTTGTGCTGGTATCTAATATTATTGATTTTCTGACGAAACAATTTCCTTTAGTATTTCTTGTAGCTTTGGTTTGGTTTTTGCAAATTCTCTAAGCTTGTGTTTCTCTGTAAATGTTTTAATTTCACCTTCATATTTGAGAGAGAGTTTTGCCGGATAAATGATCCTTGGCTGGCAGTTTTTCTCCTTCAGTGCTCTCTATATATCAGCCTTCTTGACTGCATGGTTTCTGCTGAGTAGTCTGAACTTACTCTTATTGATTCTCCTTTGTAGGAGACCTTTCTTTTATCCCTGGCTGCTTTTAAAATTTTCTCTTTATCTTTGGTTTTGACAAGTTTGATGATAATATGTCCTGGTGATTTTCTTTTTGGATCAGTCTTATACGGGGTTCGATGAGCATCTTGGATAGATACCCATTCGTCTTTCATGATGTCAGGGAAGTTTTCTGCCAACAGATCTTCAACTATTCTCTCTGTATTTTCTGTTATCCCTCCCTGTTCTGGAACTCCAATCACACGCAAGTTATTCTTCTTGATAGAGTTCCACATGATTTTTAGGGTTTCTTCATTTTTTTTTAATGCTTTTATCTGATTTTTTTTCAGCTGTATCAGTGTCAATTCCCTTGTCCTCCAGGTCCCCCACTCTGCATTCCAATTGCTCGATTCTGCTCCTCTGCCTTCCTATTGAGTTGTCTAATTCCGTAATTTTACTGTTAAACTTTTGGATTTCTGAATGCTGTCTCTCTATGGATTCTTGCAGCTTATTAATTTTTCCACTATGTTCTTGAATAATCTTTTTGAGTTCTTCAACTGCTTTATCAGTGTGTTCCTTGGCTTTTTCTGTAGATTGCCTTATTTCATTTATGAGGTCATCCGTGATGTCTTGAAGCATTCTGTAAATTAGTTTTTTTATATTCTGCATCTGGCAATTCCAGGATTGTATCTTCATTTAGGAAAGATTTTGATTCTTTAATTTGGGGAGTTGTGGAAGCAATCATGGTCTGCTTCTATATGTGGTTTGATATCGACTGCTGTCTCCAAGCCATCACTAAGAGATTGCAGTGATTTATTTTATATTTGCTCACTGAGTCTTATCTTGTTTTGTTTTCTTTCAATATACATAGATGGGCTATGAGATTGCACTGTCTTAATTGTTGCAGCCCTTGAATCGCTTATGTCCTATTACCAGCTGGTTTGGGCTGTTACCAGATATATAAGCCTAAGAGTCCATTCACTATTCTTGAGTAGAATCTGATTTTGGGTCACCAAGTGTGTGGTGCAGACTGTCACCTATCCACCTAGAGGAGTAGTGGTGATAGTTGTGTGTACCAGATTCTAGTAGCGGCAGGGGGTCACCCTCCAGTGGGGGCAGGATGCTGACAGGCTTCCCCCAAGTGCCAGTGAGGTAGGTGTGTCTCTATTCCTAAAGCACTTTGGTGGGTGGGCTCTGCTGCTGTAGCTTAGGCACCCAATACATGTACCTCTACAGATTGGTAGGTGTCACCATCCTCAGACCCCTAAGGCAGGAGGTTAGGTGGTCTGGGGGGAGCTTCAGCCATCAGTTCCCCATTGTGGGTCAGTGAGGGCTCTGTTTAATAGGTAGAGATATTAGACCTAGGAAACTTGTCTTTCTAGTAATCCACTAAAACAATTACAGTCAGATCCATATCAGAATTTCCTTTGCATTATAATAGCCATCTTGTTCCCTGTAGGGATGAAAGCCCAAGACTGTGGATCTCATATGCTTGGCTGGAGCTGGTTCTGTATTTTTAGTCCAATTTCGGGAAGTCAGGGAAGGATTTTTGGTCCCTGGGTTTTTTGTAGCTGCTTCTCTCAGGACAGGAGAATGGGTTAGGAAAAGACCAAAAAAAAAGGAAAACCGCAGAGCACTTCACTCTCTGGCTCAGGAAATTCCAATGTTAGTGAAGCCACCTGGGAACGGGAGGGGAGGGATCAGATAAATAGGAGAGAGTAGCACCCCTGAATGTAGACAAAGTTACTTATCTTGTTTGGTGATGACTGTTTTATCTGAGATTCTCAAGGGGTGTGTAGCCTGTGTGCCTTGGCTGGGTCGAGATTGCCCCCGAGGGTCAGGCCCGTGTCCTGTGCTTGTGCTGTCTCAGAATTTGTGGTCAGTTCCTCCGCCCCCAGTCCAAAGCCCAGCGCCAATGTTCCCCGGCTGGGACTCCGCACTCCAGGCTCCAAAACCAATCGCTGCCTTCCGGTGACTTTTCCTCCTGTCAGCCGTGTCGCTGTGCTGCCTGCATGCACTGGCTGGGCTTCCCCCGAGGTGACTTCTGGGGGCTAGGGCTGCGTCCCGTGTTTGCGCCTTCTCAGGCTGCCGTGCTCAGCTCCCCTGCGCCCAGTCCGAAGCCCAGCACCAAGGTTTTCTGACTGGGACGCTGGCTCCAGTCTCTGAAAACAGTCTTTGCTTCCTCGTGGTTTTTCGTTCTCAGTCTCTGTCACTCAGGTCAACACTTTAGATTTGTGTTTGATGGTCAGGGTTTGTAGATTGTCATGTATTTGATCGATTCACTTGTTTTTCCGAGTCTTTGTTGCAAGAGTGATCCGAGGTAGCTTCTACCTAGTCAGCCATCTTGGCCCCCTCCTGCTCTTTTTTGATTGTTGTTTGCTTGATATATTGTTTTCATCCTTTGAGTTTTAGTTTGTTTGTGTCTCTAAGTCTAAGGTATGTCTCTTGTAGGCAGCATATAGATGGATCTTGTTTTTTAATCCATTCTGCCACTCTCTGTCTCTTTACTGGTGCATTTAGTCCATTTACATTCAGGGTAATTATGGATAGGTATGAATTTAGTGCTATCATTTTGATGTCTTTTTTTGTGTGTTGACAGTTTCTTTTTCCCACTTGACTTTATGTGCTGAGTAGATTTTCTTTATATATTGTCCTTTTCCTCTTATTTGATGTTGTTGATTTTGTTTCTGCTGAATCTGTATTTTTCCCTTGTATTTTATTTTGGTGAGCAGGATAGTTTGTCTCCTTTTTGGTTACCTTATTATTTACCCCTATTTTTCTAAATTTAAAACTAACTTTTATTTCTTTGTATCACCATATCTTCCTCTCCATATGGATGGTGTATGATTACATTTCTTAGTCCTTCTTTATTATTTTAATGTTGTCTTCTTTTACATAATAACATTGCTGTTACCCTGTTTTGGGCTTTTTTTTTTTTTTTTTTTAATAACCTTGCTTTGTTTTTTTGGATTTCCCTGTCTGGGTTGACTTCTGGTTGCTCTGCCCAGTGTTCTACTCTTCGGTTGATACCTGATATTATTGATTTTCTAACCAAAGAACTCCCTTTAGTATTTCTTGTAGTTTTGGTTTGGTTTTCATGAATTCCCTCAACTTGTATTTATCTGGAAATGTTTTAATTTCACCTTCATATTTAAGAGATAGTTTTGATGGATATATGATTCTTGGCAGGCAGTTTTTTCCTTCAATTTTTTAAATATGTCATCCCATTGCCTTCTTGCCTGCATGGTTTCTGCCGAGTAGTCCAAGCTTATTCTTATTGGCTCTCCTTTGCAGGTGACTTTTCTTTTATCCCTCGCTGCTCTTATAATTGTCTCTTTATCTTTGGTTTTGGCAAGCTTGATTATAATATGTCTTGGTGACTTTCTTTTAAGATCTACCTTATGTGGAGTTCGATGAGCATCTTGGATAGATATCTTCTCATCTTTTGCAATATCAGGGGACTTTTCTGCCAACAAATCTTCAACAAATTTCTCTGTATTTTCTGTTATCCCTCCCTGTTCTGGTACTCCAATCACTTGTAGGTTATTTCTCTTGATAGAGCCTGGTGGGTACATTTTTAAGTAAGTTGATCATCCAGCCCTCCATAGCATCAACCAAGCGTAGATGTTGCAATGGTCACAGAAGAGCATACTAAAAAGAGGTGGAAAGTGTGCCATAATGTAATTCAGGGGGTTCTTAGTTGTGACATCTGTTATCATGGTGGTGTGGGAATAAATTATTGGGAGAGTTAAATATTAATTGCTGGAAGAAATTGCCACCTCCAGGGAAATTAGTCCCTGTGTACCTATAATCAGTAACAGTTGTGCATCACTTATGCAGTATGTACTACAGACTGTTCTGTAATGCAGTAATTTGTATACCTGGTTATTTCCTCCTTAAGTAAATTTTCAAACCCTGGGTTATATCCATTTTTGTATTTTCCATAGCTCTAGCATGATGTCTTGTGTATTTAAAAAAAACTAAATAAATATTAATTTGAATACTTGGTTCTTAAATTATCAGTACTGTGCCTTTATACAAGACCCTAATAATTAACATAACTGACATGAAGCATTGGCAATACACATCTTATTAGGCAGTCTATAAATTTAAGCTATGTAAAAATAAAAGGATGACACATAGTGGTACTGGTACAACAACAGACACATAAACCAGTGGAACAGAACTGAGGACGCAGGACTAAATTCATCCAGCTATGGATAGCTGATTTTTAACAAAAGGTTGAAGTCCATTCAATGAGGAAAAGGTAGTCTTTTTAACAAATGGTACTGGCAAAACCGGATATCCATTTGCAGAAAAATGAAATAGGATCTATACCTCACACCATACACAAAAACTAACTCAAAATGTATCAAAGACCTAAATGTTAAAATTAAAACTCTAAAGTTCCTGGAAGATAACATAGGGACAAAGCTAGGAGCCCTAATTTATGGCATAAATACACTCTCAAACATAACTAAAAATACACAAACAACAGAAGATAAACTAGATAACTGGAACCTCCTAAAAATTAAATACTTATGCTCATCAAAAGACTTTACCAAAAGAGTAGAGAGAGAACCTACAGACTGGGAAAAAATTTTGACAACAACATACCTGACAACGGTCAAATCTCTAAAATATACAGAAAACTTCAACACTTCAACAACAAAAAGACAAACAATCCAATCAAAAAATGGGCAAAGGACATGAACAGACATTTCAGGAAAGAAGACATTCAGGTGGCTAACAAACACATGAAGGGATGCTCGCTGTTATTAGCCATTAAAAAAAAAACATTTCTGTCAAGTCGATTCCAACTCATAGGGACCCTGTAGGACAGAGTAGAACTGCCCCATAGGGTTTCCAAGGCCATAAATCTTTACGGAAGCAAACTGCCACATCTTTCTCCCATGGAGCAGCTGATGGGTTCAAACCACTGACCTTTAAGTTAGCAGCCGAGTGCTTAACCACTGTGCTACTAGAGCTCCTCCATTAGCTATTAGAGAGATGCAAATGAAATATCGTTTCACACCTGCAAAAATGGCACTGATCAAAAATCAGAAAACAACAAATGCTGTTGAGGTTGTGCGGAGATTGGAGCTCTTATACACTGCTGGTGGGATTGTAAAGTGGTACAACCACGATGGAAAATGGTATGGTGCTTCCTCAAAAAGCTAGAAATAGAAATACCATATGATCCAGCAATCCTAGTCCTAGGTATATATCCTAGAGAAATAAGAGCCATCACAGGAATAGACATATGCACATCCATATTCATTGCAGCATTATTCACAACAGCAAAAGGATGGAAACAACCTAAGCGTCCATCAATGGATGAATAGATAAACAAAATTTAGTACATACACACAATGGAATACTGTGCGACGATAAAGAATAATGAGTCCGTGAAACATAATGTGGATAAATTTGGAGGACATTATGCTAAGTGAAATAAGTCAATTGCAAAAGGACAAATATTATATGCTGCCACTTTTATAAAAAGTCAAGAAAGCAACGTTCTTTGACAGTCAATGTTCTTTGATGGTTACCAGGGATTGGGGGGAGAGGGAGGAAGAATCACTTACTAGTAGTAGACACGTGTTAATATTGGTGGAGGGAAAGGCAATTGCATAATATGGAGGAAGTCAGCAGAATGTGACCAAGGTAAATGAAGACATGGAGAGGTACACAACAATAAAGGACAACTACAGTAAATGCTATAACACATACAGTTCTGCAACAACACTAATAACAACCAAAAATTTGTGAGTGGGTTACATAGGTAGATGAGTATGTATATAGGTGTGGGAGGCCATATGGGAGTACATGCACGTGCATATATAGCTGTGGGTATTTGTACATACATATTTGTATATGCTGCATAGATATTCATACATATATAGAGCAATAGGGGGCAGAGTTATGAAAACTTCCTAGACATATCCAAACACCTCATGGAACTGGATTACTGGGTTTGAAAGCTCAGGATCATAGTCTTAGGGGATGTCTAGGTCAACTGGCATAACACAGTTCATAAAGATAATGTTCTACATCTGAGTTTGGTGAGTAGCATCTGGGGTCTTAAAAGCTTGCAAGCAGCCATCTAAGATATAATTATTGGTCTCCTCCCATTTGGAGCAAAGGAGAGTGAAGGAAATCAAAGACTCAAGGAAGCAATTAGTCCACAGAACTAATGGCCCACACGAGCCACAGCCTAATCTAGCCTGAGAACAGAAGAACTAAATGGTGCTCGACTACCACCCTCTGACCAGGGACACAATAGAAGGTCCTGGTTAGAATGAGAGAAAGATGTAGAACAAAACTCAAATTTACAAAAAAAACCACCAGACTTACTGGACTGATAGAGACTGGAGGAACCCCAAGACTATCGCCCTAAGAAACGCTTTTAACCTGGAACTAAAACCACTCCCAGAGGTCACCTTTCAGCCAAATAATAGATTGGACTATAAAATAAACAATAACACATGTGAGGAATGTGCTCCTTAGAACGATCAACAATAGGAGACCAAACAGGCAACATTTGCCCAAAAGCAAAGATGAGCAGGTAAGGAGGAGTAGGGAAACTGGAGGGATGGAAATGGGGAAGGCAGGGTGGAAACGGGAAGAGCGCTGATACATTGCAGGGACAGCTATCAACTTCTCCGAACAGTTTCTGTACAAATTGTTGAATAGGAAACTAATTTGCTGTGTAAACATTCACCTAAAACACGATAAAAGGTTCCAAAAAAAAAAAAAAGACTGATAGGTAGGCAGAAAGAAAAGAAGGGAGGAAGCGAAGGAGGGAGGGAGGAAGAGAGAAAAAGAATGAAGGAAAGAAGATGAACTTCTTTCTTTTTTTAAATAATTTTTATTGTGCTTTAAGTGAAAGTTTACAAATCAAGTCAGTCTCTCACATAAAAACTTATACACAACTTGCTACATGTTCCCAATTACTTCCCCCCCCATGAGACAGCCTGCTCCCTCCTTCCACTCTCTCTTTTCGTGACCCTTTGCCAGCTTCTAAGCCCCTCTACCCTCTCATCTCCCCTCCAGTCAGGAGATGCCAACATTGCCTCAAGTGTCCACCTGAACCAAGTAGCTCAGGCCTCACCAGCATCCCTTTCCAACCCATTGTCCAGTCCAATCCATGTCTGACGAGCTGGCTTTGGGGATGGTTCCTGTAGTGGGCCAACAGAAGGTCTAGGGGCCGTGATCACTGGGGTCCTTCTAGTCTCAGTCAGACAATTAAGTCTGGTCTTTTTATGAGAATTTGGGGTCTGCATCCCACTGTTCTCCTGCTCCCTCAGGGGTTCTCTGTTGTGTTCCCTGTCAGGGCAGTCATCCATTGTGGCCGGGCACCATCTAGTTCTTCTGGTCTCAGGATAATGTAGTCTCTGGTTCATGTAGCCCTTTCTGTCTCTTGGGCTCTTTATTATCTTGTGTTCTTGGTGTTCTTCAATCTCCTTTGATCCAGGTGGGTTGAGAGTCATTGATGCATCTTAGATGGCTGCTTGCTAGCATTTAAGACCCCAGATGCCACTCTTCAAAGTGGGATGCAGAATGTTTTCTTAATAGATTTTATTATGCCAATTGACTTAGATGTCCCCTGAAACCACGGTCCCCAAACCCCTGCCCCTGCTTTGCTGACCTTCGGAGCATTCGGTTTATTCAGGAAACTGCTTTGCTTTGGTTTAGTCCAGTTGTGCTGACCTCCACTGTGTTGAGTGTTGTCCTTCCCTTAACCCAAAGTAGTTCCTGTCTACTATCTATTTAGTAAATGCCCCTTTCCCACTCTCCCTCCCTTCCCCCTCTCGTAACCACAAAAGACTGTGTTCTTCTCAGTTTAAACTATTTCTCAAGATCTTATAGTAGTGGTCTTATACAATATTTGTCCTTTTGCAACTGGCTAATTTCACTCAGCATAATGCCTTCCAGGTTCCTCCATGTTATGAAATGTTTCACAGGTTCATCACTGTTCTTTATCAATGGGTAGTATTCCATTGTGTGACTATACCATAATTTATCCATTCATCCATTGATGGGCACCTTGGTTGGTTCCATCTTTTTGCTATTGTAAACAGTGCTGCAATAAACATGGGTGTGCATATATCCATTCATGTAAAGGCTCTTATTTCTCTAGGATATATTCCAAGGAGTGGGATTGCTGGATTGTATGATAGTTCTATTTCTAGCTTTTTAAGGAAGCACCAAATCGATTTCCAAAGTGGCTATACCATTTGACATTCCCACCAGCAGTGTGTAAGTGTTCCAATCTCTCCACAACCTCTCCAACATTTATTATTTTGTGTTTTTTGGGTTACTGCCAGTCTTTTTGGAGTGAGATGGAATCTCATTGTAGTTTTGATTTGCATTTCTCTAATGGCTAATGATCAAAAGCATTTCCTCATGTATCTGTTAGCTGCCTGAATGTCTTCTTTAGTGAAGTGCCTGTTCATATCCTTTGCCCATTTTTTTAAATTGGGTTGTTTGTCTTTTTGTGGTTGAGTTTTAGCAGAGTCATGTAGCTTTTAGAGATCAGGCGCTGGTCAGAGATGTCATAGCTGAAAAATTTTTCCCAGTCTGTAGGTGGTCTTTTTACTCTTTTGGTGAAGTCTTTAGATGAGCATAGGTGTTTGATTTTTAGGAGCTCCCAGTTATCTGGTTTCTCTTTGGCATTTTTAGTAATGTTTTGTATTCTGTTTATGCCAAGTATTAGGGCTCCTAATGTTGTCACTATTTTTTCTTCCATGATCTTTATCATTTTAGATTTTATGTTTAGGTCTTTGATCCATTTGTAGTTTTTGAGCATGGTGTGAAGCATGCGCAATGTTGTCACTATTTTTTCTTCCATGATCTTTATCATTTTAGATTTTATGTTTAGGTCTTTGATCCATTTGTATTTTTTGCGCATGGTGTGAAGCATGGGTCCTGTTTCATTTTTTTTTCAGATAGATTTCCAGTTATGCCAGCACCATTTGTTAAAAAGACTATCTTTTCCCCAATTAACTGACACTGGGCCTTTGTCAAATTTCAGCTGCTCATATGTGGATGGATTTATATCTGGGTTCTCAATTCTGTTCCATTGGTCTATGTGCCTGTTGTTGTACCAGTACCAGGCTGTTTTGACTACTGTGGCAGTATAATAGGTTCTAAAATCAGGTAGAGTGAGGCCTCCCACTTTGTTGTTCTTTTTTAGTAATGCTTTACTTATCCGCGGCTTCTTTCCCTTCCATATGAAGTTGGTGATTTGTTTCTTGTTTGTCTCATTCTTTATCGTTGGAATTTGGATCAGAAGTGCATTGTATGTATAGATGGCTTTTGGTAGAATCGACATTTTTACTATGTTAAGTCTTCCTATCCATGAGCAAGGTACGTTTTTCCACTTACGTAGGTCCCTTTTGGTTTCTTGCAATAGGACCTTGTAGTTTTCTTTGTATAGGTCTTTTACATCTTTGGTAAAATTTATTCCTAAGTATTTTATCTTCTTGGGGGCTATTGTGATTGGTATTGATTTGGTGATTTCCTCTTTGATGTTCTTTTTGTTGGTGTAGAGGAATCCAACTGATTTTTGTATGTTTATCTTGTAACCTGATAATCTGCTAAACTTTTCTATTAGTTTCAGTAGTTTCCTGGTGGATTCCTTAGGGTTTTCTGTGTATAAAATCATGTCATCTGCAAATAGAGATAATTTTACTTCTTCCTTGCCAATCTGGATGCCCGTTATTTCTTTGTCTAGCCTAATTGCTCTGGCTAGGACCTCTAGCACAATGTTGAATAAGAGCGGTGATAAAGGGCATCCTTGTTTGGTTCCCGTTCTAAAGGGAAATGCTTTCAGGCTCTCTCCATTTAGGATGATGTTGGCTGTTGGCTTTGTATAAATGCCCTTTATTATGTTGAGGAATTTTCCTTCTATTTCTATTTTGCTGAGAGTTTTTATCGGAATGGGTGATGGAATTTGTCAAATGCCTTATCCGTATCACTTAATAAAATCATGTGATTCTTATCTTTTGTTTTATTTATGTGGTGGACTACATTAATTGTTTTTCTAGTATTGAACCATCCTTGCATACCTGGTATAAATCCCACTTGGTCATGGTGGATTATTTTTTTGATATGTTGTTGAATTCTATTGGCTAGAATTTTGTTGAAGATTTTTGCATCTATGTTCATGAGGGATATAGGTCTTTAATTTTCTTTTTTGTGTTGTCTTTAGCTCGTTTTGTTATCAGGGTTATGCTGGCTTCATAAAATGAGTTAGGTAGTATTCCGTCCTTTTCTATGCTTTGAAATACCTTCTGTAGTAGCGGTGTTAACTCTTCTCTGAAAGTTTGGTAGAACTCTGCAGTGAAGCCGTCAGGGCCTGGGCTTTTTTTTGTTGGGAGTTTTTTGATTACCTTTTCAATCTCTTTTTTTGTTATGGGTGTATTTAGTTGTTCTACTTCTGTTTGTGTTAGTTTAGTTAGGTAGTGTATTTCTAGGAATTCATCCATTTCTTCTAGGTTTTCAAATTTGTTAGAGTACAATTTTTCAAAGTACTCTGATATGATTCTTTTAATTTCAGTTGGGTCTGTTGTGATATGGCCCATCTCATTTCATATTCAGGTTATTTGTTTCTTTTCTTGTATTTCTTTAGTCAGTCTGGCCAATGGTTTATCAATTTTGTTCATTTTTTCCAAGAACCAGCTTTTGGCCTTGTTAACTCTTTCAATTGTTTTTCTGTTCTTTAATTCATTTAATTCTGCTCTAATTTTTATGATTTGCTTTTTTCTGGTGCCTGACTTTTTCTTTTGTTGCTCTCTTTCTATTTGTTCAAGTTGTAGGGACAATTCTCTGATTTTGGCTCTTTCTTCTTTATGTATGTGTGCATTTATTGATATAAATTGACCTCTGAGCACTGCTTTTGCTGTGTCCCAAAGGTTTTGATAGGAAATGTTTTCAGTCTCATTGAATTCTATGCATTTCTTTATTCCCTCCTTAATGTCTTCTATAACCCAGTCTTTTTTGAGCAGGGTATTGTTCAGTTTCCAAGTATTTGATTTCTTTTCCCTAGTTTTTCTGTTATTGATTTCTACTTTTATGGCCTTATGTTCATAGAAGATGCTTTGTAGTATTTCGATGCTTTGGATTCTGCAAGGGCTTGTTTCATGACCTAATATGTGGTCTATTCTAGAGAATGTTCCATGTGCACTAGAAAAGAAAGTATACTTTGCTGCTGTTGGGTGGAGTGTTCTGTATAAGTCTATGAGGTCAAGTTGGTTGGTTATAGCAATTAGAGTTTTTGTGTCTCTATTGAGCTTCTTACTGGATGTCCTATCTTTCACCGAAAGTGGTGTGTTGAAGTCTCCTACTATAATTGTGGAGGTGTCTATCTCACTTTTCAATTCTGTTGAAGTTTGTCTTATGAATCTTGCAGCCCTGTCATTGGGTGCATAAATATTTAATATGGTTATAGAAGATGAGCTTCTTTGCTTACCTTTCTTCTTTGGTAAGACGTGCCAGTTTTCTGGCTTTGTGGGAAAGGATAAATCTAAAACATAAAAACAAGAAAAATGGGGAAAATTAATGGTTGTTTTCATCCTGGTCTCATATCTATAGCTACACATATTTCCAGTGTATAGCATCAAAAACACAAAGAAACAAATTATACACTAGCTTATTTTATGTTCAAAGGTTTACTATTTACATGTTACTCACATTCCTGACACTGAAGGGCACCTTCTAGCTTCAGGGATTCAAGGGACTAAAAATAGATGAATGGTCATAATTTCTGCCTAGGGCACTGCTCTGATTGGCTCTCCATCCCGATTGTGGCTGATGGCCAATGGGAATGAGTTGCACCTCACATGCACACTTAAAGGCTGTGTTTGAGCCCTTCCATTTTTCTCTCTACCTTTGCTCTTTGGTTCTGTTTTCACTATAGTATCTCTTTAACACCCAGCCTTCTGGAATTTATCTTCCATTTCCAGTACGATGATTGCCTTCAACTTCACAACGGCTTTGATCTTCCTGTTCTGACCCTTGGTTCTCTCTGAGATAAACTCATACGTATCCCATGGTAGAGCTCAATTTTGGCTGGTCCAGGTGACCACCCCTCTGAGCCAAGTTCTAGCCCCCAAGCCATCCCCCATTAGTGCTGGTCCTCGCTGCCAGACAGAGGATAGTGCTGGCCTAGACTCCTCTCTAGGGAGACTTGGACTATCTCAGCAGCTCAGAAAACATAAATACAGTTGATGTCTACACAGCATCCACAAGATAAAAAGGTCTTTATATAATGCTTTCACAATATAGGGCTCTGCCCTTAGCATTAGATATGAAGCAGGAAATTGAATGTACTAAATTTTTTTAAATATTAAAATGTTGCTGGTATTCTACTTCCACTTTAGATATTTATTCACTGAAGGCATTAAAAAAAAGCAGTAAGACTTTTTCTATGGCTGGATTTGGAGAATAATACTGTTGGGTAAAAAAATCATTTAACAAGGTTGGGGGCACATTTATTATTAGTATAGGATTGCCTTATCAACACCAAACGATATCCACACCACCATATCTGTGCCTTACCCCATTATGGCAGCATAGTTGCCATCAGGTTTGGTATCATCCAATGTGTAGGCAACTGGAGCTTCCTCTCCTTCAATAATCATGGTTCCACAGTAATCTTGGAGAACATCAAAATTGAAGAAGATAGTCACCATCCCATCGAAGTACCCATAGCAAAGTACCATACACATTTTTCTATTTGAGAACCCCTAAGGCTGAGTATGGAAACCCTGGTGGCTTGGTGGTTAAGCGCTATGGCTGCTAGCCAAAGGGTTGGCAGTTCAAATACACCAGGTGCTCCTTGGAAACTCTATGGGGCAGTTCTACTCTGTCCTATAGGGTCACTATGAGTCGGAATCGACTCGATGGCACTGGGTTTGTTTTTTTGGTTTTTTTAAGGCTGAGTATAGGATATTATACTTAAAATAAATGAAGGCAAACCAAACTGATGTCAAAAGGATGACTAAGTAGCCAACATTTTGTGAAAAGAAATCAACCTTTAAACCCCCATCCACAAAGAATAAAAAACCCAGTGACCCAGTGCCATCGAGTCAATTCCGACTCATAGTGACCCTATAGGACAGGGTAGAACTGCCCCATATAATTTCCAAGGAACGCCTAGTGGATTCAAACTGCTGACCCTTTGGTTAGAAGCCATAAAATAAAGCACTGTGTTATTATAAACTAATCCAGCCCACCTTTTAATGAAATTTTGTTTTCCTTGCTGTTATTACTTGCTTCCCCTATTTGCTCTTTCACAAGAAATTAGAATAACCCTAAAGTTGTATAAAGGAAATAATAGTCCATTGTAAAACAGAAAGACCTGAAATTTAAGATTTTATGAGGAGCCCCCTACTCTATTTTTTACCAGTTCTTGACTATCTGGAGACAGGGCAGAGAAGATAAAAAAAAGTAGGAATAACTAAAATCCACAGTCCCAACTCTCACTTCTAACGTGATCTTGGCAAGGAGGGTGGTCTGCCTTTACAATTCCCATCCAAGCTGTCTACCCTGAGGACTTGGGCTCAGAACATTCTTTGATAAGGAGGCTGGGAAATGGATCTCTCTTTCCCAGTCTTTTGGCCTTGTCAGAGAAGCCCTCTTCCCTATTTTGAATCCATAGTAACTTTCTCTGTCTCTATGACTACCCATGATTACTTAATTGTACTAAAGTAATTAATTTTGTAGCTAGTGAGAGAAGAAATGTTCTTTCTGGTCACGCACCCATGGTCACAGGACTGCCATGCTATTTGAATTTGAACAAAGCTTGGCAACAGGATGGTAGGCCAGGTGCGGCTAAATGAAGGCACCATCTTCTTACCCCTTTTCCCTATTCCCATGCACTCTGATGTTCAAAACTCCTAGACCCCTTTGCCTTGCTGTCTTTCACCTACATAGTAAACTTGGAGCCTTTTGTGTGCCCAAGAGATTTCCTGTGTCAACTCACTCCTGGGACAGGGGTCTGAGGGAGGCTGACCCTACAATGGATCTTACCCCATTCATCTACATACTGACTGCTATATAAGTAAATAAAAGCTTGTGAGCTCCCCACTGGGTAATGTCAATTAATTACTGAGAGCTATAGCTCTCTACAAGTCCATTTTTCATCTGGGCTCACTGCAGTCTCCAAAGACTCCTTTCCTCCTCGAGAACAACCTGGACAACAATTTCAGTTCATCCTGAAAAAAAGTGCTTCTCTCACTTCCCTCCTGAACAAAATAGATGTGATTTTCAACAAAAGAAAGTAACAGAGCAGTGGGGAAAGGTTAAGGTAAAATTAGAAATGTTATAATAATACCCTACTACCGTGGATTGGAAACCCTGGTGGCGCAGTGGTTAAGAGCTATGGCTGCTAACCAAAAGGTCGGCAGTTGCAATGCACCAAGCGCTCCTTGGAAACCGTATGGGGCAGTTCTCCTCTGTCCTATAGGGTCACTATGAGTCAGAATCTACTCGACAGCAGTGGGTTTAGTTTGGTTTGGTTTACTGTGGACTGGAAACCCTGGTGGTGTAATGCTTAAGCACTACATCTGCTAACCAAAAGGTTGGTAGTTCAAATCCACCAGGTGCTCCTTGGAAACCCTATATGGCAGTTCTACTCTTATAGGGTCACTATGAGTCGAAATCGACTCAATGCCAACAGCTTTTGTTTATTTTTTAATGTGGACTACTCCTCCTGCTCCATCATTTACTTACAAATTGGGGTTGTTTGAACAAAATTATGGTAGAAAATTCTGGAACAAATGCTGTATAGAAAAGTCAATAAGAGTGTTTCAAAACGAAGAAGAAAAAACAGAGAAAGAACTTTGGAGGGTTTACACCTCCCCAACGTGTGTGTGCGTGCACGTGTGTGATCAGACTCACCTATACGTCTTTTTCAATTGCACTTGCTTCCCTCTCTCTCTTCCTACATCCTTCCCCCACTGTGCACCCATGAGAATCAATGTCAAAGTCAGTCACTGTATTGATATGAGCTTTTATCCCCCTCAGGTGTGCTAGGGCGGGTAAAAAGTTGAGGAAAACTGAAGGATGGAAAGAAAAAAATGTTTAAAGTCCAAGAACTCAAGAAAAACTAAGAGTTCAAGAGAGAGAGCTAAATAATTATCTGGCATAAGAAGGCAAGAAAGAGAGGAGACAGACAGGACCTAATAAGAGAAGAGGGCAAGTGTTCACTGATTGTGTAAGGATCAGCTGGAGTGGACAGAGAGCTAGTGTAGAAGGCCAGGCCAGCCGTGGTAGAGAGCTGTTTTCTGGCTGGAGGGGCTGCTTGGACACCATCTTCCTAGGGCAAAGCTAGTCTCTGAGCCCTGCAGATGCACTTGGCTGAACTGAAGGAACAAGGGGCAGAGAGAAAAGTCATTTCATACCAGGACAAACCATCAACTACTAGTAGTATTTCTATCTCTTGTAGGTAGAAAGCTCCAGGGCCCCTGCCATGAACACAGAACTTCCAGTCAGCTTTGTAGGACCTCCCTCTTAAAAAGGAAAGAAAAGTCAGGGACACCCAGACATTTAAGGAAGTCTTTGAATAAGAAAAGCAAAGACAAAAGCAAAAACAAACAAAAAAGGCAACCTGAGGAAAAATAGACAGGCAGCAGAAAAAATTTTCCAAGAAGAGGCAAGTAAAATCCTCAGAGAGGAAGGAGAAGAAACTGGCTATAGGAGGCTATAAAAAGGAACACTGAGAAATTACTAGAAATAAAGTAATTCAATAGAAGCTTTTTGAGTGTGAGGTGTGGAAGGAGGAGTGTCTGACAACATGATAATAACATTCATTTGGAAGAGTAACTGAAGAAGTGCAATCAGGGACAACATTAAAGGAAAACAATGATATCAAAACATAATATAAAGCTACGGTCATAGGAATAGATAATATAGATCTGTGCTCGCCAAAGTATACATATCTAGATTGTACATTTAGATAGTGGAAGGATATAATAAAATTTTTTTACTTTCAGCTTTTTTTAAAAAGTCTACTTTGTAATGTTTTATAATGATAACAACACATTTCAGAGGTATGCCATATAACTTAATAACAAATATGCATACACTGGTAGTTCATGTTTTGATTTTTTTAATGCATAGGGCTCTATAATAAAAAATATTTGGAGACCAGTAATAAAGATCAGTGGAATAGAATTGTTAGTACAGAAAAGCCCTATGTTCATATGAAAATTTAGTATGGTGAAACCATCATAAATAAATATTATGATGAGAAACTAGTTTTGTTCTGTAAATCTTCATCTAAAGTTCAATTTAAATAAATAAATAAATGTTAAAAAAACTGATAAACTGGGAAAAAATATTTCCAACATACAAGGAAAAAAAATGTTTAAACAGGCAGAGAATAAGCAATTTACAAAATTATTTAATAAAGCCCCTCCAAAAAAAAAAAAAAAAAAGCCAAACCCATTGCAGTCAAGTTGATTCCGACTCATAGCAGCCCTATAGGTCAGAGTAGAACTGCCCCATAGAGTTTCCAAGGAGCGCCTGGTGGATTTGTACTGCCGATCTTTTAGTTAGCAGCTGGGTTTCCAATACAGCCCCTAAGGGTTATTAATTACAAATGCCACCAGGGTTTCCAATATAGCCCCTAAGCCTTATTAATTACAACAATTATAAATCTTAGATAAATGAGATATTTCCCTCTACCTGATTGTCAAAAAATTAAAAATATTATTAGCTGGCTAACAAAAATTTCAAAGTTTGACCTACATCAACTGACTTAATAATTTCACTTTTACAAATTCATCAAAAAGAAGAATTCCTTTACAAATCTGTAGAGTTTATATGCAAGAAACTGTTTATTACAGCATGGTGTATAAGAACAAAAACTTGAAAATAATCAAAATGCCTGTCAATAGCAGATCTGTTGGGTAAATCTTGATAGATTAGCCATACAGTAAAATAATGTTTATTTAGTTGTTGAAAATGAGATAGATTTTAATGCACTCATGTGGAGAGATGTCCACAGCATATTGTTACCAGGAAAAAGCAAATTCCAGTATGATATGTGTCATATTAAAAAATGGTTTTGGAAAAGCATATGACATATATTTAAAAGTACATTTGCATGTTATACATATTATTTACTATATATTTATAGTTGTCATAAGGCCAATTTGTCACCTACATAGTTTATTGCCTCAGCATTCATTAATTCCTCCTAGCTGCCCTTTCACCCAGCTTCTGACATGAATGTTCCTATCTTATCTTGCAGCCTCTCCACAGGGGTGGGGCGTTCTCTAACTGGCCTTCCCTGCCATGCCCTACATGGTTTCTTGTGATAAGAACCAGTTGCTATCCTGCAACCTAGTCTCTCACCTACCACAGTCCTTCCTTGCCCCTCCAGCCATGTCCCATATAATTCCCTGTGATAGAGATTTCTCCCTTTTCCTGAACTAATGCACTAGAAACTTTTAAACTAACCAACAGGTCTTTGGTGCATACTAACCCCAGATTCCATCACTTTACCACACATAAGCCCTCTCCTATAGTTCCAGCTTGTTGTTGCCTTGCTCCTGGGTGCAACCCCCTGGGTGGCCCTGTGTCAAGGCATGTTGCGGGTTCCTCTCTGGGACCTGCGAGTACTAAATTCTATTTGTTTTCCAGTCTTTCTGCATGAGTTTCACTTCCTCGTCCCACACCTGACAAACCACATATAACACCCACGGACCCCCTTCTGGGCCAAACTTAATACAACTTTATATATATATATTTCAGTATATGTACACATATATTTAGAGTATTACCTATGCATACAATAGCTCCCTAAGGATAAATAACCTAAAACCTTACCTATGCTTCCCTGGGGGGAGGGACATTTTTCTTACACGTTTCTTTTTGAAAGTTTTATAGTGAAGTGGTTTACCTTTGTAATTAAAAAAAAAACATATTACTTCTGTCATTCGACCCTTAAATTGAGATAAATTAGATGTAAAGATTTGAGAGAAAAATGTAAATGACCAAAAGATGACCAAAAGCAAGGGAGACCAACAGGATTCAAAGCACTGCCAACAGTCTGCTATCTCGGTGTAAGTGGAGATGGGATGAAGGGCCAAGGAAGCTGTGATGGCTGCTGTGGGGAGGGCAGGGTGCTGCTGGTGAGGGTGCCTGCACAGAAGGCTGGATTTAGGATGACATGGTGGAAGGCCAGCTAAGACCAGGCCCTCCCTGACATTCCCAAAGATGTTACCAACCAAGAGACTGGGATAATCCATCTACAGGAGACTTGGATACTCCAAGTCTTCTGAGTGTCTGATATGTGCTAATCACTGTGCTAGGTTATATTGTTAGCTCATACTCCCCGAGCTTTTGTGTTTCAGTTAATTACAGTGTCTTCAGCACTGACAGTCTGACGCAAAGCAAAAAAAGACTATTATTTAAGAAGCAGTTCCCTCAGATTTCATTCCCTTATAGAATCCTTCAAGCATTGTTACTGAATCGCTTATTAACATAACAGGAATCATATTGGATGTGAGTTTTAGAGCTCTTCTCCATGCTTCTATAATAGCCTACATAACCCCATCACTGAACTCAATGCATTGCCATGCAATCATCAGTTTATATGACTGTCTTTCTCACAAGTCTGGATTTTCTGGGTTCCTCTCTGGGACCTGCGAGTACTAAATTCTATTTGTTTTCCAGTCTTTCTGCCTGAGTTTCACTTCTTAGTGCCACACCTGACAGATCATCTACAATACCCACAGACTCACTTTTGGGTCAAACTTAATATATACATTTCAGTATATATGTACACTTATGTTTAAAATATTGCCTATGCATACAATAAATCTCTAAGGATAATCTAAAATCTTAACCGTGGTTTCCTGGGGGGAAGGATATGTGCCTTTGAATCTCCAATGCCTAGCTCAATACCTGGCATACAACAGGTGCTCATTTGCGGTCACCTGAAGAAATAAATGAATACAGTGACTCAAAAGAAATTTAAAATGCTTTGGTGAGGCTATTTCACATCTATAATCACTTTTTAAAGTATTACTCAAGGTTCGTTACCAACAAGAACCAAATCAGGTCCACCCACTTTTTGAGGGTGGAGAACTTATCTTTTCTTTTTAATACTTTGCAACTTGCCTGGCACATAGCAGGCCTATGGTTTGCAGACTGAATGGAAATTTTTAGATTATTTCCCCAAATAAAGGCATTCATAATCATTAGGAGAAATATCTTTATTCAATGGCCCTAAACCCTATCTCCAACACTGGACAGTTTATCAAACTGTGATGGCTTGTGTGTTGCTATGATGCTGGAAGCTATGCCACTAGTATTTCAAATACCATCAGGGTCACCCATGGTGGACAGGTTTCAGTGGAGCTTCTAGACTAAGACAGACTAGAAAAAAAGGCCTAGCAACCTACTTCTGAAAATTAGCCAACGAAAGTCCTTTGGATCAGAGAATATTGTTTGAGACATTGACTTGCTTACTTTGAGCGTGTAATCAGGAGGGACCAATTGCTGGAGATATCAAGTTTGGTAAAGTGGAGGGCTGGCGAAGGAGAGGGAAATCTTCGATGAGATGGATTGGCACAATGACCATAACAATGGACTCAAACATACCAAAGATCATCAAGATAGTGCAGGACCGGGCAAAGTTCCATTCTGTTGTACATAGGGTCGCCGTAAGTTGGAGCTGACTTGATGGCAATGAACAAAACCCTGTCTACTTACTATCAGCCAGCTATCTGCAATGAGTGATCTGGGTCACAAGAAGAATTAGTTCAGCACCAATCCACCACTGCCATCAGAATCAAAGACTAAAATTACAGGTCTATTCATGGTGGGTCAGTGCACTGTCCTTCTCAAAGGGTAGATTACTTGCTCAACTGATGCATCAATCCAATCATTTTCCTAAATATGATTTTCTGCAAAGGTGAAGAATTAGGCTATGACGTGGCTGCAAAAGTATATAGGCAAAACTGTATACCTGAAGGCAAAACTGTGAAACGGTTCCTATTTGCTACCAGTATAATAGGTGCTGGAAAGTACTTACCCTTTTTTCTCCAGAATGGCTCTTTATAATAAACTATACACTTGATGACTGAACCCATAGGTACACGAGTGATCAGCTGGTTTCTCATCATTGGCAGAGGAGGATTGAAATGAATCTTCATGCCCAGAGTAGGAGGAACAGCGCTAATCACATATTTAGCCTAGAAGAAAAACAATGTGGTGAAGCATTGTTGGTTGGTGGTTCTCCCCCCCACCCCACCAATAATTTCCCTCATTCTACCTTTGTGCCCCTTCAGCCTCTTCTTAACACAGAAGCTGGAGGGAGTCTGTTAAAACCTAAATTAGACCTTATTGTTCCTTCTTCAAAACCTCCAAAGACTTCCCATCACACCTGGGTCAAAACCAAGTTCCTCACAGTCATACATGTTCCTCCAAAGTCATACATGGGATGGACCCCTGTCATATCTCTGATCTTAACTCTTGATATTCTCCCCCCACCCCCAGTCCTTCTGCTTCTGCCATTTTGACCACTGTGTTGTCCCTTGATCATGCCAAGCTTGCTCCCACCTCAGGGCCTTGGCACTGGCTGTTCTATCTGCCTGGAACACCCTTTCTCCAGAGAGCCACATGGTTCAATCCCTTTTCTTCTTCAGTTCTGTGATCAAATAGCACCTTTTCAGTGAGACCTTCCCTGACAACCTTACTTAAAATTGCATGACCAATCTCCCATCCTTTCTTCTTGAACACCCTCTTTCCCTGCCCTGCTTTATTTTTTCCATTACTTATCACTATCTGGAGAAGCCCTGGTGGTGCAGTGGTTAATTTACTCAGTTGCTAAGCAAAAGGTCAGCAGTTTGAACCCACCAGCTGTTCTGGAGGAGGAAGATGTGGCAGACTGCTTCCAAAAAGATTACAGCCTTGGAAACCCTATGCAGCAGTTCTACTCTGCCCTACAAGGGTGCTGTGAGTCAGAGTCAACTTGACAGCAACAGGTTGGTTTTTAGTTATCACTATCTGACACAATTTATATTAGTCATATTTGATTATAGTCTTTCTTCTTGATTAGAATATAAGTTGCATGAGGACAGGGATTTTTGTCTGTTTTTTCACTGCTTTGTTCCTAACTCCTAGAATAATGCCAGGCACATAAGAAAAAAATAAATAAATATTTTCTTTTGTTTTATAATTATGTAACAGCCCAAGGGAGGTTGATAATGTATGTCTCTGTAAATTCCCTCCCCAAATAATCTGGCTCTCTTTTCCTTTATTTCAGATAGAGGTAGTTTTTGTTTTTTTTTTCCATTTTTGCCAAAGGACTGTCCATGAAATCTAGAGTATTCTTGATTTTATTCAAGCTTTGGTTATTGTTATGGGTTGACTTTTGTCCCCCAAAAAGGTAGGTTTAAATCCTAACCTCTAGTACCTGGGAATGTGACCTTGTTTGGAAATAAGATTTTTGAAGTTGATATCAGTTAAGTTAGCATGAGGTCATACTGGTATTAAAAAAAAAAAAAACTGTTGCCATCGATTCAATTCGAACTTATAGCAACCCTATAGGACAGAGTAGCACTGCCTCACAGGGTTTCCAAGGAGCAGTTGGTGGATTCAAATTTCCCATCTTTTGGTTAGCTGCCAAACATTTAACCGCAGCGCCACCAGGGCTCCCATACTCCCATGAGGTGGGCGAATCTAATACAAAGGAGCTCTGGTGGTGCAACAGTTAAGCACTAGGTGGTTTGAACCCACCCAGAGGTTCCACGGGAGAAAGACCTGGCGATCTGCTTCCATAAAGATTACAGCCTAGGAAACCATATGGGGTAATTCTACTCTGTCACATGGACTCACTAAAAAAAAAAAAAAAATTTTTTTTTTGGACTCACTAGGAGTTGAAAATTCACTCCACTGCATCTAACAACAACAATCCAATACAACCAGTGTTCTTATAAATAGAGGAAGAGATACAGACACACAGAGAAGAAGGTATGTTAAGATAGAGGCAGAGATTGCAGTGATGCATCTACAATCCAAGGAACACCAAGGATTGCCAGGAGCCACCTGAAGCTAGAAGACGCAAGGGAGGATCTTCCCCCAGAGTGGATATAGAGAGCATGGCCCTGCTGACACCTTCATTTTGGACTTCTAGCTTCCAGAACTGTGAAAGAAAAAATTCTGTTGTTTTAAGCTATCTAGTCTGAGCTGCCAGACTAAGACAGACTAGGAAGAAGGATCTGGCAGTCTACTTCTGAAAAGCATTAGCTTGTGAAACCTTATGAATTGCAGCAGAACATTGTCTGATATAGTGCTGGAGAATGAGCCCCCCAGGTTGGAAGGCACTCAAAAGATGACTGGGGAAAAGCTGCCTCCTCAAAGTAGAGTCGACCTTAATGACGTGCATGGAGTAAGCTTTCGGGACCTTCATTTGCTGATGTGGCACTACTCAAAATGAGAAGAAAGAGCTGCAAACATCCATTAATAATCGGAACCTGGAATGTAGGAAGTATGAATCTAGAAAAATTGGAAATCGTCAAAAATGAAATGGAAGGCATAAACATCGACATTCTAGGCATTAGTGAGCTGAAATGGACAGGTATTGGCCATTTTGAATCAGACAATCATATAGTCTACTATGCTGGGAATGACAGCTCAAAGAGGAATGGTGTTGCATTCATCGTCAAAAAGAATGTTTCAGGATCTACCCTGAAGTACAATGCTGTCAGTGATAGGATAATATCCATATGCCTACAAGGAAGACCAGTTAATATGACTATTATTCCAAATTTACGCACCAACCACTAGGGCCAAAGATGAAGAAATACAAGATTTTTATCAGCTGCTGCAGTCTGAAATTGATCAAACATGCAATCAAGATGCATTGATAATTACTGGTGATTGGAATGCAAAAGTTGGAAACAAAGAAGAAGGATCAGCAGTTGGAAAATACGGCCTTGGTGATAGAAACAATGCCGGATATCGAATGATAGAATTTTGCAAGATCAACAACTTCTTCATTGCAAATACCTTCTTTCACCAACATGAACGGCGACTATACACATGGACCTCGCCAGATGGAACACACAGAAATCAAATTGACTACATCTGTGGAAAGAGACGATGGAAAAGCTCAATATCATCAGTCAGAACAAGGCCAGGGGCCAACTGTGGAACAGACCATCAATTGCTCATATGCAAGTTCAAGCTGAAACTGAAGAAAATCAGAGCAAGTCCACCAGAGCCAAAATATGACCTTGAGTATATCCCACCTGAATTTAGAGACCATCTCGAGAATACATTTGACGCATTGAACACTAGTGACTGAAGACCAAATGAGTTGTGGAATGACATCAAGGACATCATCCATGAAGAAAGCAAGAGGTCACTGAAAAGACAGGAAAGAAAGAAAAGACCAACATGGATGTCAGAGGAGACTCTGAAACTTGCTCTTAAGCATCAAGCAGCTAAAGCAAAACGAAGAATTGATGAAGTAAAAGAACTGAACAGAAGAATTCAAAGGGCAGCTTGAGAAGACAAAGTATTATAATGACATGTGCAAAGAGCTGGAGATGGAAAATCAAAAGGGAAGAACACACTCGGCATTTCTCAAGCTGAAAGAACTGAAGAAAAAATTCAAGCTTCAAGTTGCAATAGTGAGGATTCCATGGGGGAAATATTAAACAATACAGGAAGCATCAAAAGGAGATGGAAGGAATACACAGAGTCATTATACCAAAAAGAATTAATTGATATTCAACCATTTCAAGAGATGGCATATGATCAGCAACCGATGGTACTGAAGGAAGAAGTCCAAGCTGCTCTGAAGGCATTGGCGAAAAACAAGGCTCCAGGAATTGATGGAATATCAATTGATATGTTTCAACAAACAGATGCAGTGCTGGAGGTGCTCACTCGTCTATGCCAAGAAATATGGAAGACAGCTTCTTGGCCAACTGATTGGAAGAGATCCATATTTATGCCTATTCCCAAGAAAGGTGATCCAACCGAATGTGGAAATTATAGAACAATATCATTAATATCACACCCAAGCAAAATTTTGCTGAAGATCATTCAAAAACGGCTGCAGCAGTATATCGACAGGGAACTGCCAGAAATTCAGGCTGGTTTCAGAAGAGGACGTGGAACCAGGGATATCATTGCTGATGTCAGATGGATCCTGGCTGAAAGCAGAGAATACCAGAAGGATGTTTACCTGTGTTTTATTGACTATGCAAAGGCATTCGACTGTGTGGATCATAATAAACTATGGATAACACTGTGAAGAATGGGAATTCCAGAACACTTAATTGTGCTCATGAGGAATCTTTACATAGATAAGAGGCAGTTGTTCGGACGGAACAAGGGGATACTGATTGGTTTAAAGTCAAGAAAGGTGTGCGTCAGGGTTGTATTCTTTCACCATACCTATTGAATCTGTATGCTGAGCAAATAATCCGAGAAGCTGGACTCTAGGAAGAAGAACAGGATATCAGGATTGGAGGAAGACTCATTAACAACCTGTGTTATGTAGATGACACAACCTTGCTTGCTGAAAGTGAAGAGGACTTGAAGCACTTACTAATGAAGATCAAAGACCACAGCCTTCAGTATGGATTACACCTCAACATAAAGAAAACAAAAATCCTCACACCTGGACCAATGAGCAACATCATGATAAATGGAGAAAAGGCTGAAGTTGACAAGGATTTCATTTCACTTGGATCCACAATCAACAGCCATGGAAGCAGCAGCCAAGAAATCAAAAGACGCATTTCATTGGGCAAATCTGTTGCAAAGGGCCTCTTCAAAGTGTTGAAGAGCAAAGATGTCACCCTGAAGACTAGGGTGCGCGTGACCCAAGCCATGGTATTTTCAATCACATCATACGCGTGTGAAAGCTGGACAATGAATAAGGAAGACCGAAGAAGAATTGACACCTTTGAATTGTGGTGTTGGCGAAGAATATTGAATATACCACGGACTGCCAAAATAATGAACAAATCTGTCTTGGAAGAAGTGCGGCCAGAATGCTCCTTAGAGGCAAGGATGGGGAGACTGCTCTTACATACTTTGGACATGTTGTCATGAGGGATCAGTTCCTGGAGAAGGACATCATGCTTGGCAGAGTACAGGGTCAGCGGAAAAGAGGAAGACCCTCAACAAGGTGGATCGACACAGTGGCTTCAACAATGAGCTCAAGCATGACAAGGATTGTAAGGATGGCGCAGGACCGGGCAGTGTTTTGTTCTATTGTGCATAGGGTCGCTATGAGTCAGAACCGACTCGACAGCACCTAACAACAACAACCACAACACTGTGTGGTCATGGCAGTCCTAAAACAGTTCCTAAAACTAAAACTGTTATCTATGGGATTATGGCCTTTTCCCTCTAGTTTAAGGATCTTAAAAAAAGTTACCTCATATATCTCATGGTTTAGGGTTTCCACAAGGATATTTTCTCCTGTCTGGTCAATATAGGTCACAGGCCTCTCCAGCTTCACTCGGTCCCCAAGGAGATCCATAATCCGCTCACTCACTTGACCAGATCCACCCACAAATTTCCTCTCCTGGAAAGAAAAAAAAAAACCTAAAGAGGTGGGTTAGGAAGTACAAGAATGGGCACAGATTGTTGTTAATTTCCCTCTCATACCTTTACTCTGAGATGTTTTAAATTTCATTTTGTGTTGTGAATAGTCTTTCACCATTATTTTCTGTCTAGTTTTTTAGTGCTGCTATAACAGAATACGACAAATGGACGGCTTTAACAAACAGAAATTTATTTTCTCACAGTTCAGGAGGCAAGAAGTCCAAATTCAGGACGCTGGCTCTAGGGGAAGGTCCTTGTCTCTTCAACTTATTTCATGGTTCCTTGGGAATCTCCATGTGGCTTGGCATCAAACTTCCCCCATCTCTGCTTCCTTAATCTGTTTCTTCTATATTTAGTAAGAGTTTGACTCAAACACACACCCTACACTAATCCTGCCTCATTAACATAACAAAGACAACCCATTCCCAAATGGGATTATAACCACAGGCAGAGAGGTTAGGATTTTCGACACATGTTTTGGGGAATACAGTTCAATCCATAACGTTCCACCCTTTGGACCCCCAAAATTCATGTTCTACCCACATGCAAAACACATTCACCCCATCACATCGTCCTAAAAGTCTTAAATCAACTCCAAGTCCAAAATCTCATCTTCTGAATCATCTAAGTCAAATATGGGCGAGACTTTAGGTATATTCATTCCTGGGGCAAAATTCCTCTTCATCTGTTAACCTGTGAAATCTAGAATACAAGTTATCTGTTTCCAAAGTACCGTTGTGGAACAGGCACAAGGTAGACATTTCCATCACAAATGGGAGAAATTGGAGGGAAAGAAGGGATAACGGGCACCAAGCAAGTTCAAAATCCAGCAGAACGATATACATTAGCTCTCAGGGCTTGAAAATAATCCTCTGTTCTTTGGGGCCATGTGGGCAATGGCCCTGCCCTTCAGACTCTGGGTGTTAGCCATGCCTTCTGGATTCTGGGTAGAGGCCCCCTGGCCCTGGGCTTTAGCTCCACCTTCCAGGTCCGCTGGAAAGGCAACTCTGCTCCCTCAAATTTGGGCAGCCCCATTCATCTGAGTTGTGACCCTACCCCCTCCGCCCTGGCAGGCCCCATTCTTCTGCCCCTTGGGCATGGCAGCCTGGTCCCCTCAGCTTTGAGCAGTGGTCCCATAACCCTACCACTTGTGAACGGCAACCCCACACTCCGGAACCGAGTTGGTGAAGATCTGACTCTTCTAAACATAGGAGGTCATGACTCCACCCTTTGAAACAGAGGCAGCCCTGCTTCCTGTGCTCCTTCCAACAGTTCTGCTGATCTCCAACTTGCTCCAGGGATGGTCCTTTTCTTTTCTTGGAGGACAACAGATGTAGCTCCTTCGGCCTGTTTCCTGCTGGTAAAATTCCAAGAGGCAGACAGCTTTCTTTCCTGTCATCTTGTCTCTTTCCCCTTCAGTCTAAGCTGATGGGTTTTCGCTGTGGTAGTTGGTTAGATCCACGAGTTACAGGCTTAATCTCTAACAAAAGATTGTGTAGCCACATCCTTGGTGAAAGTTCTAGGACATGTGTCCTTAGTTTGTACAATGGACTTTTCCAAATCTTTAAGTTTTGTTTTCATCTTGCACAGTTCATTTTTAGGTCCATCTCCTTCCTCTCACATTTTACTACAAGAGGCAAAGAGAAACCACATAGCCCCTTTAAGATCTTGCTTACAAATCTCCTCAGCTAAAAATCCAACTTCATCACTTAAAAATTCTATTTTCCACCAAACATTTGAACATAATTCAGACAAGTTCTTTGCCACTGCATAAAAAGCATCACCCGAAGCACATTTAACATCCACATTTCTAGCAACATTCTATTGCTGGCACCATATGTATTCTCTAAGATGATAGAAACTTTTTCTATAGCTGTCCTTACTTCCTTCTAAGCCCTCACCAGAATTGCCTTTGACATCTACAATTCTACCAATGTCTTTTAAGGCAATGTAGGCTTTTGCTATTAAATACCAAAAACCAAACCCGTTGCCGTCGAGTTGATTCCAACTCATAGCAACCCTATAGGACAGAGTAGAACTTCCCCATAGAGTTTCCAAGGAGCGCCTGGTGGATTCAAACTGCTGACCTTTTAGTTAGCAGTTGAGCTCTTAAGCACTATACCACCAGAGTTTCCAATAGGCACTTTAAAATTCTTCCAGCCTCTACCCATTACCCAATTCCAAAACCACTTCCAGTATCGAATTCTGTCTTTGTTATCTAGTGCTGGTATAACAGAGATACTATAAGAGGGTAGCTTTAACAAACAGATGTTTATTTTCTCATAGTTTAAGAGGATAGAAGTCTGAATTCAGAGTGCTGGCCGTAGGGGAAGGTTTTCTCTCTCTGTTGGCTCTGGAGGAAGGTCTTTATCTCTTCTGGGCTTCTGCTCCTGAGTGATCACACATATTTTGGGGGACACAATTCAATCCATAACATTTTCTAACTAGCAATTTTTTCCTTGACAAAGCTACAGGTTTTCTACCAGTCACCTTCCATGCTATGCTCTTGCGAATTTCCAGGTTCCAACCTTAACTTGACCGCCTTAGCCTGACCCCCACGTCCCAGCTGTCTGGTTACCACCCCTGCTGTGTGTCCTATCTACACCCTTCTTGTTGGGCTGATGAGTTTGGTGAAGCTCTGCCTAATGGCAGACCATTGCTTGCTTGAGCATGCCTAAACCTGTTTTCATCTTTCTGATTACTCAGGCTCAGAACCTCACTGCCCCATCTAGCCCAGCCTACTCCCTGCTGGTGGTTGCCTATCTCATCCAGGGTCAGGTACTTGCTGCTTCTTTAGCCACCTAGGTCATGTCAACTCACTGCACTCACATGCCTGGAGCCCTGCTAAAGCTTCCAAATGCTCTCTGCATGATTGTGCAAACAGAGTTGAGGTGACTGCTTCTTCTTGGACTTTCAGTTTACATATTTTTTAAATAGACTATTTCAAATAGGTCTGGAAATAAAAATGAAAGAAGAAGAAAGGGAAATAACTGTCATGGAGATTACCTAAAAATTCGAATCCACTTCCTGCTGTACAGCACATTATATGAAGCTGGGGCCCAAGAAAGAGTCAGGGAAAGAATGAATGAGTGAATGAACAAATTCAGTATGTGGTATGTGTTTAAAATTGAGAATGCACTCTTGACCTTCCTTTTGGAGCTTTCCAAGAAGTGCTCAAGTTACGTTCTTCCAATGGTCTCCTATGAATTTACCAGGTAATAATTGGATGGATACCAATGGAAAACTGTAAAAGTACATCAAGAGGCAAGCTTAGTTTTAAGATTACATTGGCCACTGGGCTCTCATATTGGGTACTTAACAACAGACTGTGCCTCACAAAGCTGCCTTGAACTGCCATGACAAAGGTCTAAATGTCACCCGCCTCCTGCTTCATCATTTCACAATTGAAAAATGACCCCAAAGGATGTTAATCTTCCATTGAGGCAGTGGCTGGTTTTCTGTTGGAATGGTGGGGGAATGGCTGGGTACCTGTCCTCCATTGGTTGTTGCCATGATCCTGATTGTGCCCCCACACTGCTTCACGTACCACAGGAACCAGAGAGCAGAGACCTCATGGGTCTCTGCAGTGACGCAGAGGTTCACGAAGAGAGTGGCAAGCTGCTTCGCAGATCTGCTCAGGAAGAAACAAGAGCAAAATTGGCAAACAAGATTTCCAGTGACTAGAATCTTCTTAATTCTCTGGCAATCATTCAAGGAGGAAATTTACATGGCTATGTTTAGTACCCCCGCCAAAAAATGATTGTAAGGATGGCTCAGAACCAGGCAGTGTTTCGTTCTGTTGTGCATAGGGTCACTATGAGTCAGAACCGACTCGACGGCACCTAACAACAACAGCAAACGTTTAGTACAATTTGGTAAGTCTCAGAAAATTATAGTTAGAATCCAACACTATAAAAGATGACATCAGAGACTTTGGTGATATGGGATTTATTTCCCCTTTAACCAAAATATCTTACTCAGGATCAGCTTGTATCTATGCTCTGTGTTGTCATGATTTCTCCCCACAAACCTGCTTGTTTTCCAGTGATCCCCATCTCAGTAAAAGGTACCACTATTCATCCAGTTCCTAAGGCCAAAAATCTAGAAATTATCCTTAATTTTTTGTCTTTCCATCACTCTCCCCTGTTATTTATTCACCACACTCCAAGACCAATGCTTTTCACCTCCCTCCCTGCCATGGTGCTCTTTCTAAAGTGTAAATCAAATCATTCCACCCCCTTGCTTAACACCCTCCAGTGGCATCCTATCAGAACCAGAATAAGATTCAGAACTTGGACCATCGCTTCCAAACTCCTAAGTGATCTAACTCATGCCTACCTTTTCTATCTCATCCTGTACCCTCTCCTGCTTATTCTTATGCTTCTTCAGAAAGACACACTGTTTATTTGTCTATGAAAACTAGCACTGGCTTCCATGCTCCCAGCCCTCTGGCATTCTTGATGGCAATGGGTATAGTATTTTAGAACTCATTTCCCTATATGGAAATTACCTTGATTAGTTTTATTATTATTATTTTTATTGCTGTCTCCCTCATTAGAATATAGATCCATGAGAACAGAGACCTTATCTTTCTTGCTCACCATAGTTTCCTCTTTAACAAAGTAGTGTCTGGTACTTAGTAAAAAAAAAAAAAAAAAAATTTTTTTTTTTTAAGCATTCAATAATTACTTGTTGGAGGAATGAATGAGGGAATAATTGATGAAAAATCTCAATTAACCACTATTTAAAAATCATGCAAAAGATGTAAAGGACATGCTAGACGCTTCACCAAATATAGAATTAGTCACAGTATCTATTCAGTTATTTATTTATTTATTTATTTTACCTAATGGAAGACAAGACTGAAGGAGAAAAAGTGACTAACAGAGCATAGATGAGTGAACTTTGGCTCGGGATAGGCAGATAAAGGGAGAGAAATTATATCCTATCTGGAGGCACATCAGTGAGTGAGCAAACTCATGCAATTCCAAGGGCTCAGGTATATCTAGCACACCCTGAAATTCACCAGCACTAACATCCCCTCTGGGATATCATTAATAAAGACTTTTGTCATAAAGATTCCCTCAAGTTTGGGTATTATTCTTACTGTTAGCTCTCCTCAGGTTGGCCCTAGACTCATGGTGACCACGTGTGCAACAGAAAAAAAAATGCTACCCAGTCCTATGCCATCCCCATGATGGGTTCACATCAAACCATTGTGATCCTTAGTGTTTTCACTGGCTGATTTTCAGAAGCTGCTTGCCAACCCTTTTTTTCCTAGTCTGTTTTAGTCTGGGAGCTCCACTGAAAACTGTTCAGCATCATAGCAAAATGCAAGCCTTCACTGACAGATGGGTGGCGGCTGTGCATGAGGTACATTGGCCAGGAATAGAACCCAGGTCTCCAGCATGGAAGGCGAGAATTCTACCACTGAATCACCATGGCCCTCTTTAGTATTGTTAATCTGGTTATATGTGAAGCAGAATTTGCCACCTGATAATACCAACGATGGTTGAAATAAATAACACTGTCTTCCATTTACTGAAATCTTTCCACACTCCATAGTCTTTAAAGCTATTATCTTACTGAATTGTCATAACAGCCAAATAAAAGAATTACTATTTTTCTCCAGTTCACAAGTCAGTAGACTGAGTCTCAGAGAGTTGAATAATATGTAGCTACCCAAAAACCAAAAACCCACCGCCGTCGAGTTGATTCGGACTCATAGTGACCCTATAGGACAGAGTAGAACTGCCCCATAGAGTTTCCAAGGAGCACCTGGCGGATTCGAACTGCCGACTTTTTGGTTAGCAGCCGTAGCACTTAACCACTATGCCACCTCATTAAATGGTATAACTTGCAGCCAGATTATATCTGACTCTGAAACCCATGCTTTTATTTATTTTTTATGCTAAATTCATGCTTTTAAAATCTGAAAATGCTTTCTGATTAGTTAGCTTGGCAGTACAAACACTCACCAAGGGGCATGTCTTTACCCTGTAGGTTTATAGACTCATACCTAATGCATGTTATTGACAATGTTTGAAGCCGTAACAACCTGGCAGCACTTTTGTCACAATTCTCACCATTAAAACCAGCAAAATGGTATAATATATATGCTTCAGTGACTTTGAGTCAGTTTTATAAGACTCCTGATAATTGGAGGGATGGAAATTGCTCATTCATGCCTTCCCTTATGGAGGCATTTTGTAGCAACTATGGAAACCCTGGTGGCATAGTGGTTAAGTGCTACGGCTACTAACCAAGAGGTCAGCAGTTCAAATCTGCCAGGCATTCCTTGGAAACTCTATGGGGCAGTTCTACTCTGTCCTATAGTGTCGCTATGAGTCGGAATCGACTCGACGGCAGTGGGTTTGGTTTGGTTTTGGGTATCTGAAGCAAATATCCAGACATCAGTATAAAACATTACTTTAAAGTGAAAACATCCTTTGCTGTTTCCTGTTATACTGTTTCTTTTGTTCCTTATTCCATAGGTGAATTTGGAGGCATATACAGTAAAGAGAGTAATAAATAATAAAATGTAACATTGGCCCAACTAGACAGTCAATATCAAACAAAAATATTGCTGCTATTCTAGTAGTTATTATTGTCAATTTTGTGGGAAAGAAATAATGCTGGTTTCAAATGGAGGGAGATATAAAAATAATTCTCTCGGGAGGGCCAGTCCATTCCTAGTCCTTTACTTGATTTCCTTTGGGAGCGTCAATGAGAAAAGGAAGAGAAGAACAATATCTGAGAGAAAGAAGATCAAGGAAGCTAGGGCAATAATATTTTCATATTCTTTGCCCTGTTGACTTTTTAAAAGATATATGTTACCATATTTTTGTACATGAAAAATATATACACATTACATAAAATTTGGGAAGTTCACGAAAGTAAAAAGAAGATGAGAGAATGAGTATCTTCCATATTTCTGTCCCTGAGAAATACTTTGGCACATTTTTTCTAAGTCTAGGTTTTTGTAAATATATTTACATAGCTGTGATCACGCCTTAAATAAAATTTTGTGTTTTGGAAAAGCACTTTATATTGAAAGAATCATCAACGTTAGTCTTTGAATGATGTGATTGGGCTTTAGTTTGAATAAAAATAGTCTGTATTTTCTGGGGATTACTTTCTTTAAAACCAAGAAATGATATCATGCATATCTTGCTTTAAAAAGTTAGAAAATCCTTTGTGTTCTTATGCTTCTAAAATCTCACAATGCTTTATTTAGTCATCCAACAACGTTGAATATTCGCTAAGTAGAGGACCGGGCCAAAGGCTAAAGTAGAAAAGTCAGGTCTCTGTGATTCCAAAGAAATATAACTGATCTTATCTTTAAGGAACATAAACATTCTCTGGGAAGAAGATGGCTGACTGATCTCATTAAAAGCTTTTCATAAAGAAAGTTATAAATAAATACAGCCAATTATATACTCACTATATTTTGAAAATCTGAATTATGCCATTTAAAAATAAATAGCAAAATTTTATTACAAACAAAATAAGTTACATTACAAACTACATCCTCATAAAAAATGTTAAATGCCATTAAAAAGCTAGTTGCCGTCAAGTCAATTCCAACTCATGGTGCTCCATAGGGTTTTCAATGGCTGATTTTTTGGAAGTAGTTTCCCAGGCCTTCTTCCAAGGCACTTCTGGGTGGACTCGAAACTCCAACCTTTCAGTTAGCAGCTGAGTGCATTAATAATCATTTGCACCACCTAGGGACTCCTAAATATCATTAGATGCTTAAAAGGATATAATTAACCATAGGAATTGATTCCATGAAATAAAAGGATTTTACTATTCCAGAATTGGTCACTTTCAAAGGTTGAAGTCATAGGAGAAGCCCAGAGATGTTTATTACAGAGTGTTATATAATAATCCCAAGGGTCAGCAGTTCAAATCCACCAGGCGCTCCTTGAAAACTCTATGGGGCAGTTCTACTCTGTCCTAGAGGGTCGCTATGAGTCGGAATCAACTCGAAGGCACTCGGTTTTTTTTCAGTTTTATATAATAATAATAATGAAAAAATGTAAACAACCACAATGTCCAACATGGTAATAAGTAAATAAATTATGGTATTTACTTCTTATGGAATATTCTACAACCATGAAATATGATGTTTGATGAAGCTTTCTTAGTGACCTGGATGTTTACTTTGTAAAATAAAGTGTAAAAAAAAAAGGTTGATGAATGTCCATTGCTTTTGCAGTACATGTATGCTGTTGTGTGCCATCAAGTCAATTCTGACTCTAAAGTGACCCTATAGGACAGAGTAGAACTGCTCCATAAGGTTTCCAAGGCTGTAATCTTCATGAGAGCAGATTGCCAGGTCGTTTCTCCCTCAGAGCCACTGGTGGGTTTGAATCACTGATCTTTTGGTTAGCAGTCGAGTGTTTAACCATTGTACCACCAGGGCTACTTAATGCATATATAAACAGTTTTCTTTTTTTTAAGGGAGATCATATATCATACTGTACATGCTCACGACAGCTTGCTTTTTTATGTATTTAATATATTTTTTCAAGGCATTAAATATTCTTCTACAACATAATTTTAAGAGGCTGTATTTTTTTTAATACCTGAAATTGCCTTCTTGAACCTCCCCACCCCTTTATTTATTTTATTTTTTTGCCATAACGTGCTTTTGTTTTAATCGTGGTAAAATATATACAACATAAAATTTGTCATTTTAACCATTTTCAAGTATACAATTTCACTGGCATTAATCACACTCATGGTGATGTGCAACCATTACCACTATTTGTTTCCAAAACTTTTTCATCACCCCAAAGCAGTATTCTATTATTTTTTTGATATCCTGGTGGTGCAGTGGTTAAGAGCTCAGCTGCTAACCAAAAGATCAAATCCACCAGCTGCTCCTTGGAAACCCTGTGGCGCAGTTCTATCTACTCTGTCCTATAGGGTTGCTATGAGTCAGAATCAACTCGATGGCAATGGATTATAATTAATTTAACTAAAATTTCCTGTTATTGGACACTTGTATTTTCCATTTTAAAAATAATGCTTTGAATCTCTCTCTCTCTCCCCTGCTCCCCGCCGTATGATTTTCTCCCTCTCTTCTTTCTCTCCTTCATTAAGCTAAATCCTAAGAAGTTGAATTTCTACACCAAAGAGTATATACAGTTTTATGTCTTTTGATTATTTCCATTCCTTAGATTCAGATAGTCCTAAAACCTTATTTTTACCTTTAGTTGTTAGTGCTCCAGCTTCTCTCCCCAATGCCCAGAGAATAAAGACATCAACTCCAGACCCGAACATATTCTCAGCTAATACTGTTAGGATGGGAGGACAGTCAGTCTCTTTGAATTTGGCCTCCATTTCTCTTACTGTGTTCACCATAAATTTACCATGTGCTTGGAGTGGAACCCTACAATCCTTTCCATTTTCCCTGCTGTCCAAGAGCAGTGAGGTCTCTCTATGTTGTCTGCCCATATAGCCCTGGGGATTTATATATAGCTCCCAGTTCTACCAACAAGAATTCAATGCTTGACTCATGAATGTAATTGCTTTCAATGCTACATGTTTTTTCACTAAAGGAGTACATTCAGTCTAGGCATATGTTTCCCCTACCGTCGACAATTATCTAGGGAACTTCTCTAGAAACGCTTCTTCAAATCTTTAAAGAATGCACCCCATCATATAAGTGGTTTCAAGGGCAAATGCTAACCATCACTACACTTGACCATCAGTGATGGGTAGAAAAAAAGTATTACTATATCAACAACTTGATAAATGGGATAGGGTCGCTATGAGTCAGGATCAACTCGTCGGCAGTGAGTTTGGTTTTGGTTTTATGCTGATGGTCTTTAAATTGTTCTAAGTAAACAAGATGACATATTCTGGTTTGTACTGAGGACTTTATACCACCTTTGTGCTGCAAAAAGTATCCCAAAGTAGGGTTTGATGCGTAGACATCTTTAGGGCAGGACCAGTTCCAATATTTTTCAGCACTCCACCTGGCCTCTAGTGTGGTTTTAGACACAAAGCAGCTACTTGTCCCACACTTGTTGAATGATACTGCTAAATAAACCTGAAATATGGTCACAACAAATCACTGTGCCTAATGGAAAGTCTTACTCAGTCCAGCAGATCTTGTCCAGGAACTCCTTCATCGTCATGTAATCCCACTCTTCTGCAAGGGGTGCCTTCCACGGAGCATCACTGGGGATCTTCATTCAGATGAGGATTTTGAGGGGGAAAAATATCATTTACCATTTTAAATAACTATTCAAACAATATTGAAAACTCTAACTTAAAAAAGAAAATATAAGTTTTCCAAATTTCCCCAATAGTTACTTTTACAGCACAACCAATGCTGTTTGTGTAGCTCTCCTATTATAGATCCACACCACTCAA